>NC_083719.1:155341463-156060388 GCF_028564815.1 Eubalaena glacialis
TGTATTTAAACTAATCCATGACCCTGGATAATTTGTAAGAGACATCTATGAGGGGTTAAAAATGAGACTCCAACTGCTTGATGTGGAGACGTCCCAGACATGCCACGGCTCCCGTGGTGGGATCATAGAATTGCAGGGTTGATGAAAGGCTGTCAGAGCGTGCAGTGTCTTTTGGGAACATCTGTCGAGTCCAACTCCCTCTGTTTGAAATATGGAGAAACTGAGGCCCAGAGAGGGAAAGGGACCTGCCTGAGTAGGGATTTACTGTGGGATTTCTGACTCCGAAGAGGACTAGACAGTCGAGAGCAGTGTGGTCCTACAGTTATCCGACGGTAACCTGTCCCCCTGCTGTTCAGTGGCTACTGTCCGATAAGCATTCCATCTGTCTGTCCTCAGGGTCCAACCTTCAGGTTCACACGTGTGCTGCCTCCAGCAGAAGCAACAGCCCCTGATCCAACTCGACAATACAGTTTTATTTCTCAATGGCCTTTAATGAAGGAGTTAAGGGTCTAATGTTGGGATGAAGGTTTTGGGCTCTGGGGTCAGAATGCATGTTCTCCTGGGCCTTGGTCTCCTGGGGATAATAGTAGAACCCAGCTCCCCAGTTGTAAGTATTAAATGAGTTCATTGTGGTCAAGCACTCACAGTGGTGTCCAGCCCTAAGGAACGTGAGCTACTCTTATCCCCACCTCTCCTACTCTCCATCTTTTTCGTGGAGAATGGCTGAGGAAGGATAACCACTATGTACTTACAAATGCCAGAACTTTTAAATCCCTTTTCAGCTTCCTGCACCAGGCTGGGATGCCCTGTCCACAAGGTACTTGATGGGGAGCCTCACAGACACTGGAGTGTGTGTCCCAGCCCCACCACTAACAAGCTATGTGATCCTGGGCAAGAACATCAGCTCTGAATGTCTCAGTGTTCTCATCTGTGAAATGGAAATACACATCCCAGCCTCCCACGTGAGGGACATTCACCTTTACAGATCGCCTCCTCAGTGCCAGGCACAATGGCAGCGCTTGGGACAACCAGTGAACAAAACAAAGAGCCTGCCCTTGTGGGACTCATTCTAGCGGAGAAAACAGACAATAAGTAAACACAAACAGATGAATGAACACATTCTTTCATTATGTGAAATCCGCCAAAGGTTACATGGAGAGTATGGGCCTCCCTTTTCCTAAGAGTTCCCTGACTCCCCAAAGTCTCTTTTAACTGACATAAGCTGATACCTGCAATGTTTTTTTTTTTTTCCTTTTCCCCTTTTATTCTGGACATTTTCGAACATATACAAAAGAGAGAGAATAGGATAAAGAACTCCACTTACTATCACCCACTTTACCAATTATCAACTCATGCTTAATCTTATTACACCTTAACATTCCCACCCATTTCTCCTCTTTTTCAGGACTATTTTGAAACAAATAGGCATTATATTATTTAACCCATAAACATTTAAACATGTATCTCTAAAAGATTAAAAAAAATTATTTAAAAAAAATGTAAGCACAATGACATTATCTCAACTAAAAATTAACAATTATTCCTTACTATCATTAAATATCCAGGCAGTGTTTAAATCTCTTTGTCCCATAATTTTAAAAAATTACACTATACTGCAACTGATATGGAAATAAGGTGCATATATTGCAATCCGTTGATATGTCTCTGAAAATTTATTTTTTTTTAACTTAGAGGTTTCCCTCTCCCTCTCTCCTTTTTTTCTTCCAATGGAGAAAACCAGGCTTTTTGTCTGTATGTTTTCCCACAGATATACACAGATGTTTTCCTGCATCACCATGGCATCCTTTAACAGGTTCCTCTGTCCCCTGTAATTCTTACAAATGGTCAGTTAGGTCTAGAGGCTTGATCAGATTAAAGCTCTACTTCTGGAAAGACTGTTTTCTAGATGGCGTTATGTTCTTCTATCACAGGGCACTTAACAGCTGATTGTCTCGCTTTTGGTGATATTTAAAGCTGTTAATGATCAATTCCTGGATTCATTTCTTTACTAGGGATTGTGAAATATTGACATCCTAATTCTATCATTCCCTATTCATTTATTAGCCATAATACTTCCATAAAGAGAATTTCCTCTCCATCAACTGTTTGGATGCCCTTTACGGGTAGTATGTAAAGGCAGGAGGAATGTTCCATCCTTTCTCTTTAGTTGCCATTTTTCAGAAAAATGAATTGGTCATATAGCCTTCTCCAAAGGTCAGTGGGCTCATGTTTTTTAAACATATTATATGTATTTCAATCTATTCCAGTTATTTTCTGGATGCACAAATGATCCCTCTTTGACCAACCTGAGCTTTTTTAAGTTGGCTCCTGCCTTTTTAATATAACTTCAATCACCTTTGAAAGCCTCTTTGCTTTCTGGTAAAGGATGATCCAGCCTCATCTTGTACATTTCCTGCCTCAGACATGGAATCAGCCATTTCTCCAAAGGAGTACTGGTCCCTTTTAGTGGGGAATAAAATTCAAGGCCACAGTCTGGGCACTTATATAGACATGAACAAGATTGGTATGATGCCTGATGTCTTCATAACTCCCTAATCAGACTTGGAAGACTAGAGTGGAGCACGTGTTAAGTGTTAGGAAGGGCAAGGTCAGGGTGTCATGTCAGGGCTATGGCAGGACCTAGTCCAGGATGAGGGCTCAGCAGAAACTTCTGCAGAAAGAGGAAGGCGGGGAAGGATTGGGACTAGAGGAGAAATACTTCCTGCTCAGCCTGTAACTAGATGTTGAGCTTCAGAGGAAGGATTAAGTGAGCAAGCATGTGAAACTGATATGTAAAATGTAACATGCAAAGCAATAAACCTCCAGTTGTGGAATTCAAAACACCCAGCCTGTGAGAAAGGTTTTGTTACAGGTGGACCAAGTATCAGCACTGTTCAAATCAACGTAGGATGAGTGTTCCCTAAGAGCAATAGCTAATCAGATGTGCATTGTCTGATTTAATCTATGGAAGAACCCCTTGAGGCAAGGACTACCGTGATGCCCACTTAAGAGATGAAGAGGGTTTCCCTGATGGCGCAGTGGTTTAGAAGCCGCCTGCCAATGCAGGGGACACGGGTTTGAGCCCTGGCCTGGGAAGATCCCACAGGCCACGGAGCAACTAAGCCCATGTGCCACAACTACCGAGCCTGTGCTTTAGAGCCCGTGAGCCACAACTACTGAGCCCACATGCTGCAACTACTGAAGCCCGTGTACCTAGAGCCCGTGCTCCACAACAAGAGAGGCCACCGCAATGAGAAGCTCACACACCGCAATGAAGAGTAGCCCCCCTCGCTGCAACTAGAGAAAGCCCGCGCACAACAACGAAGACCCAAGGCAGCCAAAAATAAATAAATAAATAAATAAATTTATTTTTAAAAAAAAGAAATGAAGAGTCTGAGGTTGATGGAGATAAAGGACTTTGCTAAAGGTGACCCAGTTAGTAATTACTGAATGGGATTTGAACCCAGGATTTTCTGATGCCAGAACTAAGCCTCTTAGCCACTCTGCTGTGCTCTACCACCCAAACTGTAGTCACATATAGGTTTTAAGGCCCCTTTTCAAAGGGTTAACAATCATTTCTCAACCAGCAGAGAGCCTTGAAGATCGTACCCTGTCTCACTGTTGGCCAGATTTCTCCCTTGTTCCCTGCTCCCAGGATGACTTGAAATTGCACCATGGCCCTTAGAACCACTGTGTGACATGTTGCCAATTCCTTCACCTCTCTTTTTCTGTACCTGTTTCCTTATCTGTGAAATGGGGATAATAATCTCCATTGATGATGGAATGATGCGATAAACGTAACGCGTTTAACACAGTGGGTGCTCCACCAACAGTAGTTAGTATTAAAAATAATGAACCAATAGCTAACATGTGTTATATCATTTGATGGCCACTACACCTACAAAGGTAGGTAGGTCATCCCCATTTTACAAGGGAGGGCGTTGAGATACAGTAAGGGGACTTCCCATGTCTAAGGCCACACAGAGTAAAGTAGCACCAGCATCTGAACCCAGACAGAGCCCTTGGGCTTAATTTAGCACTAGGCTCTGCTGCCTTAATAATGAGTCTTGTCCAGCAGGGAGGGGGCTGTCATTTCAGCCTGGGGGCCTAGTTACTTTCTCCAACCTTGCTGAAATGAAGGGGAGATTTTCCCAGAGATGGAGGTAACTGCTCTAAGAGGCCCATTGTACATCAAAGCAGGTGACCCACCTCCCAAGGAGCCTACTGAACGCCGTTCTGGAGGCCTTGCTCACCATGACCCTCAAACACAGGCAGGCACTGAGTTACTTCAGTGATCTCTGGTCTAATACACCGCGTTCCTCCTTCCAGAGCTCAACACTGAACATCGGCACCCCTCTAGTGCTGACACTGGGAGAAGGATGGCTTTTAAAAATTAACTTTGCATTCAAACTTTGTGTTAAACCACATATTGTAATCCCACCAGGACGGAGAGGGAAGGAAGGGGACAACCAGGTAGTGTTGGAGTTGCATCAGCAAACTTAGCCCCCTTCTCTACCACCTTTTTTTTTTTTTCTCCCCGAGCTCCATTTCTTCAATCAGCCTTTATTAAGAACATAGGTTTGAGTCTACAGGAACAAATTCTTCTGGCTCTTTAAGGAACGTATTTGAAGGGGGGGTTTATTAGGCTGCATTACTGGATAAATGATACAACATGCTTTCTAGCATGAATCATCCGAGTAGAGTGACAAAACAGAAGCTTGAAAACTAAGCACAGCCAAAATATTGGCAGGCCTCAGCCACTCGGGCCAGATTTCATCTCCTTTAGACCAAAAAATAATAATAATAATAATAAATTAAATTAAATTAAATTTTAATCTCATGGTGACAATTCCCATGGAGGAAGGTTAAAGTATTTTGTCTACACCCTTCCTGCCCCATCAGAATCACGACTCCCCACAATCAGAGATGGGGAAGCCCCCAAGGGTCACCTGGGCCGGCCCCTGGGCTTCCTCCCTCAGCCCGGGCAGTGCCCCCTGCCGCGAACTCGCTTGGTAAAGAGGCGCGCTTGGCTTTTATTAGCAACACATGCGGGGGCCACCGCGCACCCGGACGGCCCGGCAGCTCGGAGCCAAAATGGATGGCTCTCAGGCCGCAAGGCCACGGTTACAAATGCGCCGCGGCGTTCTCAGGTGGACAACTGCGGGCCTTTGCTGCGGGCCCGGGTTCCCAGGCGCTCGGAGGCGGCGGCCCCCTTCAACTCGGGGCGCGGGCGGGAGCGGAACCCGTGTTAATTACTGTACGTTTCCACTGTAAAGAGAGTCAGCCGGGGAGCGGGGCCGCCGCGGCTGCCCGGCCCCGACGCACAAAAGCTTCATATATTCTGAATGAAGGCGAATCGCAGCCTCGGCCTCGTTGAAAAGAGCCGTGAGGGAGACTTAATTCTCTCCCTTTCAGCTGTGCTCAGACTGTGAAATCCACACAATCGCTCCCTTCTCTTTAAAGGGAGGGAGAAGAGGGGCCGCGGCCGCGCGCCCCGCCATTAGCTGGGCGCAGAGCGGGAGAGTTCACTCCGGGGACAAGGGCGGCACGGCCCGGGGGCTGGTTGGCAGCAGCGTTTCCCATCCCACGGGGGCTGCAGCCCTTTCTCCCGCTGCATTTCACGGGGCCTTTTGTTGCGCTCGCTCTGGCCATGGTGTCGGGAGCCTGTCAGGTGCGGAGGCCCCTGAGATCCCCTCTGCTTGCCCTGAGATCCGTTCCACCGGCGGGCTCGGATCTTCGTCCGTTCCCAAGATGCCAGGCCGTGGGTGGAGCTGTCCCGGCCCCGGACATCTCGAGTGTCCTGGCCACACCCAGTTTGGGAGGCTCCCGCAGTAACTGAAACAAGAAGAGTAGAAGAAATGCTAGCACCAAGTAAAATATATTCAACTATATTTAAAATACTGGCGTCGTAAGTTTGATCTTGTTTTTAAAATAGTTTGTGCTTTTTAAAAATACAAGCACAGTCCATATGAATCACCGGATGACAACATTTAGAAAAATACATATATTAATTTGCAAATAGGACCCAGGTTTGACCCAGGTTTGATGTTGCGTGATGAACCGCATCCTTTATATCTTTGCAATTGATTGTGTAACCTCATTCGGGGCGAATATCTTAGGAGTAAAGTGGATCTTGGGACAAACGTCTCTGAGTCCCTCCCCCGTAGCCCCCAGTTCAAGCACGCTGGTCATTCTCCACAACTGCCCCAACTCTTAAATTCCAGCATTGTAAAGCCTGGCAGACTTAGCAGGTGCCTGGTTGCCCACCTAGCTCTGCAATTTCCCCCATTCTCTCCTTGTGTCCCTTTCAGTTGGCAAAGCAGGGCACGGAATAGAATGACCCTGGAGCCACCTTGGGGTGTGACTGTTTCCTTTATACCTAGGGAGAATGGGACACACCATTTACAGCTTGGTATTAGAAAGTTAGAGGCAGAGGTGCATCCCCCCTCAGTGTCTCCCACACACCACCCATCCCTCTCCTTACAAGAAGGGAGTAAACATTTATCAGTGACACTTGCTATTTTTTGTTGAGTACCTGCTATGCACTAGGCACTGCGTTAGGCACTTAGCAGGGGCTGTCCCTTAATTCTCAAAAAAACCCCAGGAGGTAGGTCCTACTGAGCCCGAAAGATGTACAGGATCTTGCTCAAAATCACAGTCAATAAATGGGAGTGGTTTTGAACCCCAGTGGGGATGATTCCCAAGTTCTTTCTGATCATGCTCATGACCTCCTCTTTATCCCCTATTAGCCGGGCTGGACCTAGCACACACTTTCTGTCACCTGAGCCCCACAAAATCCTCTGAGATAGATGCTTTTTTCATTTCTCTTGTCCCATTTAATAGATAAAGAAATTGAGGGTCCCAGGTGTTAATTACCCAGCTTAATGACATCAAGTAAGTAAGGCTAGCCTTTGGTCATATGTTGACACGTGGAACACCCACAGATCCCCATCATTACATTGAATCTATTTATTATCATTATTAGGAAAAATTGGGAATTTCAGAGCATTTTTAAAAAGAACATATGAATTATCTTCAGTCCCATCAACCAGGAAACTTCTGTTAATTGTCTGATATGTTTCCTCCCGATCTGAGGAAGATGTCAGCTCTGGAGCCCAGACCATCCAGGTCCAAATCCTGCAATATATTAGCTGTGTGACCTTGGAAAAGTTCTTTTCTTTTCTTATCTTTTCTCTTTCCTTTCCTTTTCCGTGTCAAAGTGAGACAAAATTCACAAAAGATACAATGATACAATTTCCATTTTAAAGTGTACAATTCAATGGCATTTATTATATTCACAATATTGTGCAACCATCACCTCTATCTAGTTCCAAAACATTTTCATCACCCGAAAAAGGGAACCCTGTACACATTATGTGGTCACCCTCCATTCCCCATGACCCTACTCTGCTTCCTGTCTCTATGAATGTACCTATTCTGGATATTTCATATAAACGGAATTATGTAATATGTGATCTTTTGTGTCTGGCTTCTTTTACTTAGTGTCATATTTTCAAGGTTCATCTGTAATGTAGCATGTATCAGATTTTCATTTATTCTTATGACAATAATATTCCATTGTATACCACTTTTTGATTATCTATTCATCAGCTGATGGACATTTGGGTTGTTTCCACCTATTGGCTATTGTGAATAGTGCTGCTATGAACATTCTTGTATAAATTTTTGTTTGAACAATTGATTTTAATTCTCTTGGATATATACTTAGGAGTGGAGTTGCTGGGTCATATGGTAGTTTTATGTTTAACTTTTTTGAGGAATTGCCAAACTGTTTTCCATAGCAGCTGTACCTATGATATTCTTACCAGCATTGTATGGGGGTTCCAATTTCTCCCCATCCTTGCCGACACGTGTTATTTTCTGCTTTCTTTTAAATTTTATTTTTAAAAATTAATTTATTGTCACTATTATAACTATCCTAGTGGGTATGAAGTGATGTCTCCTTGTTGTTTTGATTTGCATTTCCCTAATGACTAATGTTGTTGAGCATCTTTTCATGTGCTTATTAGCCATTTATATATCTTCTTTGGAGAAATGTTTATTCAAATTCTTTACCCTCTTAAAAATTGGGATGTTTTAAAATTGTCGTTGAGTTGTAAGAATACTTTATGTATTCTGAATACTAGACCCACACAGATATGTGATTTTCAAATATTTTCTCCCATTCTTGGGCAGATTCTTAAACTTGCTATGCTACAATTCCCTCATCTAAAAGATAGCAATATCTACAAATATGGAAGTTGTGAGGATTAAATGAAAGGTTTGATTTACAGCACTAGCATAATGCCTGGCATGTAGTAAGTGCTCAAGAAATGTTACTCATTATGAATACACAAGCATCATTTTTATATAAATTGGGATCATAGTCTTTAATTTAAGATTATAGTATTAACCTCTTCCCATGGCACCGTATATTCTTTGACAATATGATCATTTTTAATGACGGTCCAGTAGTCTATCATAACTTGTTTAAACAAGCCCCTGCTAGTGGGTGTTTAGGTTGTCCCTCCCCCAACCAAAAGTAAATAAGTCCTTTGATTTTTGTCAAGTTATCAGTACTTCATTTATTCCCCCTGGTTGGATGCCAGGCTGGGAAAGTGGCACAACAAAATTAGCTGACTAATGATTTTAAACATAAAACGGTGAACACCTTGGATGAGAAGAGAAAACCAAGCCACTGCAGATTCTTGACTCTCAGAAACTGTATGAGTTAATGTTTGCTGTTTAGGCTGCTAAATTTGGGGGTGATTTGTTACACAACGATAGATGACTAATACAACACACATGAACAGACTTGCTACAGGTATAGAAATGTACCCTAGAAACACATGTATACACACACACAGTGTCTATATTTTGACACATGCCCAGAAGTCCCAGATTCTTTCTTGTTGATCTAATGCCTAGAAAAGAATGAAGTCTGACGTTTTATCTTTGTTACTGCTTTTCTAATACTTGGAATATATAAAAAGGTAAGATGTGTTGCTTGTGTTAACACAACTTGAGGACATCAGCACTGTCACCATGCCTTTGTTGTCCAGCAAACGTCACTTTGTTATGTGGATGCATTCCCAGAACACTGCATGAGTGAATAATGGCTTTTTGTAAATTGAATCATACTTAAAGGTCATAAGACTTGCAGCTAAAGGAAGCCTCTAGGGAGCTCTTTTGTACCTGGAATAAATTCGATAAAATAAAGAGTCATTTCCTAAATTGTCAGGATTAGAATTTAGCATATTCTGTTTACTTTAGATAGGGTACAACTGCTGTATTCCTATTGCCAGTATCATTAGTATAATTTCAACAAATAAAATTCATACACCACAATCAGATTTCCATAAATGAGAAGTTCCAATAATAGCCAAAAAGGCATAGGATCTTTCCATGACATCCTGAGATCACACATCCTTTGCATGAAAGGGGAAAACTGCAGGATATCAACAGGTGAACAATCTTAAACTTGAAAAGACAATATTGTGGGCCCTGCCATATGAGAAGACTTGTGATAGAACCATCTTGAAATGACTTCTCCGTAGGCAAGTTGCAGGACCTCCAAGAGATCAAGGCACTTGTGGGATACTTCCATTTGGGAAGAGTTCCCATGACATTAAAAAAAAAAAAAAAATTACCAAAGCCAGGCAACAGATATCATGGCATCATGGTTTTCACTCAGGCATAATGCAATGCACCATCATTGTGATGTTTACAAGGTAATTTCAAGATGTACAAAAGTTTATTCATAATACACTCTAGATGGTGGGAGCACATAAGGAGCTTAAAGTTGCTTGATGCTTTGCTTGTAAACACATAGACCAGTGGTTCTTAAACACCGGTGTTCATCAAACTCACCATGAGGGTTTATTATAACCCAGATGGCTGGGTCCCGTCCCCAGAGTTTCTGACTCACTAGGTCTGGGGTGGGGCCTAAGAATTTATATTTCTAGCAAGTTCCCAAGTGAGGCTGTTGCTGCTGATTGGGATCGCACTGAGAACCACTGGCTCAGGCCATCTCTGGAAGGATTCATGCAAGGACTTCCTTTGCAATATACACCCTTTTTGCATAATTATCTGTTCAAATGATGTACCTGGAATTTATGTTCCTGGACACGTAGGAGAAAAGTTTTCCTTTCGTTGTTCCCTGCAAGGCAAGACGGTTTTGTGTTTGAGAGCAGGGGCTTATCCTCTGGCTCAGCCACAGTGTGATCTTATATAAGGTGCTCTGGGAGTTTTCAAATATGTTCACAAACTCTTCCATACTTTGAAAGGTATAGCTGATTCCTCTACTCGTCAGTGTGAGCTGTGCTAAGTGACTTCCTGCTAATGAATAGAATGTGGTGGAAGTGTCATTGCGTAACATTTGAGATGAGGATGTAAAAGGCACCGTGACTTCCTCCTCGGTCTCTCTCTTGGTTCACTCACTCTGGGGACAGCGGCTGCCATGTTGGAGTACACTCAAGCAGCCCTGTGGAGAGGCTGAGTTCCTGATGAGGAACTCAGGCCTCCTGCCAACAGCCATGTGAGTGAGCCATCTTGGGAGTGGATCCCCCAGCTTTTAGGTAACCTCAGCCCTGGCCAACATCTTGACAACAACCCCTTGAGAGACCCCCCTACCCCTACCTCCCCTACAAGCCAGAACCACCTAGCTAAGATGTTTCCAAATTCCTGAGCCACAGAGACTCTGAGATCATATAAAATTGGTTTAAGCCACTAAGTTTTGGAGTAACTTTTTTTTTATTTGGCCACTCCATGAGTGGCTTGCAGGATCTCAGTTCCCTGATCAGGGATTGAACCTGAGCCACGACAGTGAAAGCCCAGAATCCTAACCACTAGGACACCAGGGAATAGTTTCGGAGTAACTTTTAACACAGCGATAAACAACTTGCACAGGAATTTGACCTTTTTAAGCCTCAGCTTCCTCCTGTATAAAATGGGGCTAACATTATCTTGACTGCATGGGGTTATTGTGAGGTTTAGCTGAGATAGTGCTCCTAATGCCTTAGAACGGTGCCTGGCATGGAGTAAGCGTTCGGCAGATGATGGCTATTGTCATTTTTGCCCATCGTAATTTCTAATCAGTGGATATCTCCCAGGGGGCTTTCCTTGTCAGATGGGCCTCATCCAAGGCAGTGCAAAGGGCTAAATTCCTGGCCCAGAGAGCCTCACACTTGTCACCGACCTGGGGTCCCTGGCCTCTGAGCTCTGTCTCTTTCTCTGTTCACAGGAAGGGGAGCTTGTCTTCTTCCTTGAGCTATTCTGAGCCAAGTGTGGTTGCACCTGGGAATTGGTCTTGAAGGAAGCATTCAGGGACAGCCAGTCAGTTCTCCAGTACAGGCGTTGGGACCCTTCGGGCTGCACAGCTGGGCCTCCCTGAAGCTGGGAGGAGGAGAAAATTCACTCTCTTTCCTCTCAACACTCCCATAATTGTCCTACCACTACATAAACCCACTCTGTCCTTGTGAGTTTTCCCAATAGGACTTTAAAATCATGGCTTAGAGAATCAGGCTGGATTTTAATGACTATTTTAACTCTCAGGTCACTAGAAAGTCTTAGCCTTCCTTCTTCTTACAGCTTGGATTTGTAATGGCTTAAGTTTAAATGATCTCCATAAGGAATTTATTTTCAGTTTAGTAGTCTACCCCAAGTCTGACTTTCCAAGCCATTTCTTTGCCAGATATAGAAATGGTGTCAAAAATTTGATATGAGTCAGGCTATGACTAAGCTGAAAGATGCTGGTATGTTGATGATCTGCCTTGGAGTAGCTGGGAGAAAAGCAATTGGCTCGGTGGGCAGCCAGTATGATGTGCTCAGACACTGGACTAATGGAACAGAAGTCCCCAAATCAGGGCCTGCAAACTTGACATAGAACTGAGCTCTAGACATGACATGCTGCTGCCAAGGCAGAGAGCCAGAACTGGGCTCCAGGACAATAACACAGCCTCAGGGGCTTCTCTGGGCCCCTGAGTCTGCAAATGGCTCCACTGGGCGGTGGTGGTAGAGGGTGAGTGATGAGGAGTTTGAGACATTCTCTTTCCATCAGAATGATGGGCTAAGAAACTGCAGTAGGCTTAGGCCTATAAGAGTTGGGGAGCACAGTGGAGCCTGCTGAGCTGAGCTAGGAAGGCCAGAGACAAGAAAACGAGGAAGGGATTAAGTTAAGATTACTTTCTTTGCAAGTGGCAGAAACCCAAGTCATATTAAACAGAAAAGAAAAGGTATTAAAGAGAAATGAAACATTTGCATGGCCTTCAGGCATGGCTTGATCCAGGATGATACTTCTTCAATTCTCAGCTCTGATTCCCTTTGTTTTGTCCTTTTTGTCAAGCAGGCTCTTCCCATATGTTAATAAATATGGCTAACAGTGGTTCCAGGCTTCCATGCTACTATCTCAGAAACCCTCAGGGAAAGAAAAGGCCCTTTTCCTCATGTTCCGACTAAACTCACAAGTTGGACTCTGGTTTTCTGGTGTGGGTCTTGTGCTGATTCTTGAACTGTGGCTCATCTGGATCATGGTGGGGGTGGGAGGTGGGAATGGGAGGGCTGCCACACCAGTACCTCATGGTGGTTTCCCAAAGGGGAAGGGACGTTGAAGTGGCAGCATATGCCCACTCTAGCTTGCTGACATCTACTGTGGAGAATACAGACAGCCATCTTTGCTCATAGTGAGTCATATAGATATATATTCAGCAATAGTGCAGTTTTAGCTCCTGAGGAGAAAAATAGGTGTTTTTAATTTGGGCACCAAATCACCTAATTGGCAAATGGTTGGATAGTTTTGTCTTTCTCCTTAGTATCTCCTCACTGTGCAGACTTATGTTTCTTTCAGACTACCTTTCTGGAATTTTCCTCTGGCTGTATCATGATTAGAAAAACCTATGTTATACTGGGCACAGAGTTTCCCCTTTCTGAGTCTCATTTTCTTCAGATGGAAAAATGGAGATAATAATTGCCCTGTAGGGCTTTCTGAAAGGTCAAATAAAAAAATCAATAAAAATGAAAAATATTAAGTAGAGCACTGTTGTTTGCCAGGCACTGGGCAAAGCAATAGTGTCATTAGGTAGAAATAATTATTACCACCCATTGTATGGAGGAGGCTTTGAGGTACAGAGAGGTTAAGTAACTTACTTGCATCACACAGCTACTAAGGAGACAGAGCAGGGATTTGGATTAATGTTACCTACCTGTAGGGTTGGAGCTTCTAGCCACTACTCTATCCTGCTTGTCAGCAGGGGATTAAAATGCTGTACAAGTATAAAATTGGTATGCAGGGCTTTTTAACCTGGGATCTACAGACCCCACACCCCTCCTGACCCAGGGGTTCGTGAACTTGGATGGGGAAAAAGTAAAATCTTGATTTTCACTAACCTCTAACTAAAATTTAGCATTTCCTTCTATGATGAACGTGAGCCACAAACCAATAAGCTTCGATAACTCTGATACCCGTAGAATCACAGATATTTTCCTATCATATTACATTTGCAGATATTTTAAAATATCATTTATGTTCATCACTACTTTAAATTATGTTGGACATTAGATTATTTAATAAGAAGATAAAAATAAAGAAAGTATATATATTAATTTATTGCAAATTTAAAAATATGTTTACAACTGTATTTTAATTGGTTTCCTTTGTAATTTGATGTATTTTATTTTATGCATTTAAAAACATAGGTTTTGGACTTGAGGATATGGGGAGGGGGAGGGGTGAGATGTGACAGGGTGAGAGAGTGTCATGGACATATATACACTACCAAATATAAAATAGATAGCTAGTGGGAAGCAGCCGCATAGCACAGGGAGATCAGCTCGGTGCTTTGTGACCACCTAGAGGGGTGGGATAGGGAGGGTGGGAGGGAGGGAGATGCAAGAGGGAAGAGATATGGGAACATATGTATATGTATAACTGATTCACTTTGTTATAAAGCAGAAACTAACACACCATTGTAAAGCAATTATACTTCAATAAAGATGTTTAAAAAAACAAACAAACATAGGTTTATGCTCTGGGGTCCATAGCACCCCAGAAGAGGGGTAAGGAAGGAGCTAGGGGCTGGGCAGAGCGGATTCACCCCAATTGTTTCTCTTGAGGGGGGCAAGGGGGTGGGCATTAGCCCCAGGCAGGGGCAGGGCTGGTGAGCCCCTCACAGGGCAGTGCTGGAAGCTGTCTCTGGCTGCCTGACTCACCAGAGCCTGGCTGTGAATTTCCAGTTGCCAGGAAGTTGTTGAATGTGACTGTAGGAGAGGGAACCAAGTGCCTCTGATGTAAGCGTTTTAGTGACACAGGTTTTCCCGGTGCCTCAAGCCTGCAGCTGGACCAAAGTGCTGTCCTTGGAGGCCCCTTGGTGCCATCCCTAGGGAGGGGTGGCTTGCCAGTCAGACAGGCACAGGGTCCAGCTCGGGCTCCTCCAGGTGCAGTCCTGGCCACACGCTCTGTCTCAGAGCCTTGGATTCCCCATCTGAGAAATGGGCATGTGATGCCTACCACCCAGGCTGGCCAGGTATTGGCTCAGGCAAGGAATTGGAAAGTCTTCTGTAAACTGTAAGGTTCTATTCCAAAGTTAGTGATGATTTTTATTCCTGTCTTCAGAAGGAGGGGAAAGACCCATATTTATTAAGGTCATGGTTCCCTCATTGAGGGAGGTGGGAGAATGTGGGAGAGGTTAACAGGGTATCCAGTTGTCCTCACGCCCTCCAGTGTGTGACCCTGGTCACAAGTACTCAACAATATGGAGAGTTGTAGGGATGGGAATTTTAGATTCTCGTGCCTTCATTACTTGCAAGAACACTGATGCCTAATCATCCCTAAAAGGAAGCTTTTTAAAAAGCTAAGTGCATATGCATGTATATATGTATTTATACCCCCAAAGCCCCATATTTCTAAGGGGGAAATCAGGTTCCTGGGACATAGCTATAGTTCCTCAGTTGTTTAATTGAAAAACAGTGCTGAGGAGCTCATAGCCTATAAAAGATGGAAGATGGGGAACCCAGGAGACGCATCTGATCAAGCAGAGTGTGTGACAGCCTTCTCTCATATTTATATTTACACCTTCCAGAGGCGTCTCTGAAATAATTAAGTGTAGAGGGTGAACTTGCTAAATATGACTCAAGAAAGTAAAAGCTGTATACACACACACACACACACACACACACACACACATTTAAAATGCTTTTTTCTGAGTAAGATGTGAGTCTCCCTTTATAGTCTTGTTCTGGTATTATCTTGTCCAAAGTGATTGGTACTCCTGTCCAAATCCACCTTCCTTTCTCAAAGTCTTCCTCTCTCTTCTTCCCTGTTTTTCCACAGACTCATTAAGCACCCACTCATGTAGTGGTGGATATCTTGATTAGGTTCTAATCCCAGCTGTGCCTCCTACGGGCTGTTTGTTCTTGAGCAAGTCACTTAGCGTCTCTGGGATCTTAGATCCCTCCTCTAAAATGGGCTGATAAAGCACTTGCTCACAGGGTAGCTGTGATGCTTAGATGGGATGGTTCAGAAAAGGGGCTTGATAGAGACCCTGGCAGGGAGGCAGAGCCAGTGATGACTGTCTGCTCCCTGTGTGTGTGAAGGCACAGTTTGCTGGGCCCCGGGGCTGGTAAATTGAAAGAACACTAAGTGTCCTCATAGACTTCTATGCCAAGGGCTGCAAGGACACCGAGGCGGAAGTGACCAGTTAGGACAGTAACACATTGCACGGTTCAGAAGCCAAGGGACAGGCAGAGGAGGTGACTTGCGCATGATGCCAGGCTGTCTGACATTTCACATTTCACACCCTTTATACCCAGTTATCTTTCCCTGTATCTCTCCTGAACTCTCAGAGGATAGAATAACTAACATTTATTTGTAATAATAATCACAATATTTATTTGAGAACTTCTTCTGTGCCAGGCACTGAGCGGATCTTCATAAGCACAAGCGAGGTGGGTCCTCTGTTACCCTTGGGGTACAGATGAGGAAACCGGAGCGGCAGAGAGGTTAAGACCCCGGCTAGCATGGGAACGGGCACGACGGGCACAGTCTCCAAAGCCCCTGATGTCACCACTTCTTCCTACTATCTCCTGCACAGAAGGAGGGTGAGCTTCTTTCCCCCGGCTAGTCTTAACATCACACATGATCCCTTTCCACCTCCACTTCAGCTTTAAAGGAGATCCCTGCAAACCTGGGTTCGCATCTTGGCATCATCCCTCTCTGTGCACGGTCCTTGGTGAGACACTTTACCTTTTAGAGCTCGGTTTCCTCTGCTGTGAAACATGTCTGGTGAGCCGATTACCCACAGGCTTGCTGCAGGAGTCCCGAAGGACACCTGGGGAAGAGCCTTACCGTGGGTCAGGATCTCGGTAGGCACTCCTCTGAGCTGAGTAAGGGGTCGTGTTCAGAGGGTGGGCCAGGCCTGGCTTCCCCGGGCCCTTCGTGGCCCACATGGGGATGATGGGACCACAAAAACTGGTACTTGCACATGAAGTAGGCTTACAGGTTACTAGCCTGCCTGCCCGTGCTTCCCACCGTCCTGTTTATAAGCATCACCCCAGGAGAGTAATGGTGGGGCATGCGCGGAGCTGACTGCCCCTCGCCGGCCGCCCGCACATCTTGAACCAATTTAGAGCCGCAGGAGCCGCGCCGGTCACACACAGCATGCCACTTTCCATGGGCTGGCCACGCAGCCTCGTTAGATTGGCATTTTTAATAAATCTGGAGCGGCGCTCCAACATTGCAAACGTTGTGCTCCAGGCAGCCGGCTACCGACATCACCTCCAGCCCCTCCTGCAGCGTTTGCGTCTTCACTCCTGCGCACACCCTCCAGCCCCCAGGGCAGAGCGTTTATTTTGGAGTTTCCGCAGTGTTGTGTGTTCTTTTGTTTTGCTTTTACAGCAAAGAGATGCTTCTGGGAAAAGCCCAGGGCCTGGGGCCTGGGGCTGCACCTCTGCTGATGTCAGGGTTTGGGACCGGGCTTTGAAGACACTCAGAAGTCAGAACGTGGACGACTCTGCTGGGACTTTATTGCAGCCCAGCAGGTGTTTGCGGAAAACATAAACTGGTTAAAAAGGGCAAAGAAGCCTAGACCCTGCCCTCAGGGCATCATCAGTCCAGAGGGAAGATAAGGGATTAAATAGCATATTTCAACAAAATGCCCTGAGTGCTGGGATCCAGGCATCCTTCCATCCATTGATCCATCCATCCATCCATCCCACGAATATTGAGGGCCTCCTTCCTGCACACTACGGGAGACAAAATAGCGAACAAAATCAAGTCCCTGATTTTGTGGCAAATAATAGACAAATAATTGGGAAAAAATGTATTTAACATGTCAGGCGGGGATAAATGTAATGAAGAAAAAATAAAGCAAGATAAAGGGGTAGAGAGGAATAGATGTGTGAGTAAAGGCTGTGTGTGTGTGTGTGTGTGTGTGTGTGTGCGCGCACGTGCACATGTGTGTAGGTGTGGGTATGTGTGTAGGGGTTCATGTGTGTGATGAGTAGGTGATTGTAGAGGTGTGGGCGGTGTGAGTGCCCGCGGGTGTGTGGGTGAGTGTGCGTTAGTGTATAGGAGGCTTTTTTAGATAGGAAGGTCCATAAAACCACTCTGAGGAGACATTTGACAAAGACCTAAAGAAGCGAGTAGCAAGTTATGAGGATGTGAGGCAGCAGGGAGCATCCTAGGTAGACAGGACGGCAAGTTAGAAACCAGGATATGGAGAAAGAGATTCTCATTTTTCCAGGACAAGTTGCAACAAAAGAAGACCACTTATGTAGAGGCATTATAATAGGGAACACAAATTTCACAGCAGATATAGTGAAACAAATGGTGTGACTGGGACTTTATCTTGAAAAATGAAATGAAAATTCATAACAGACTTTTAAAAATCTTATGTTCAACAAAATATCAATTACAATTGCAGAGAAGCTTTTAGCAACCTTCAGGTCACATCTGACTTTCACAGGGCATCATAGACCATCAGTTTTGTAAAGCTATTTGAGGGTTTCATCTGTCTTCCTAAGGTTTCATCTGTCTTCCTAAGCATCATTTTTAATACTCTTTTTTTTTTAAATTTTATTTATTTTTGGCTGCGTTCATTGCTGCGCGCGGGCTTTCTCTAGTTGCGGTGAGCAGGGGCTACTCTTCGTTGTGGTGTGCGGGCTTCTCATTGCGGTGGCTTCTCTTGTTGCGGAGCACGGGCTCTAGGTGCGCGGGCTTCAGTAGTTGCAGCATGTTGGCTCAGTAGTTGTGGCAAGCAGGCTCTAGAACGCAGGCTCAGTAGTTGTGGTGCACGGGCTTAGTTGCTCCGCGGCATGTGGGATCTTCCCAGACCAGGGCTCGAACCCGTGTCCCCTGCATTGGCAGGTGGATTCTTAACCACTGAGCCACCAGGGAAGTCCCCCTAAGCATCACTTTTCATCTGCTGCTATTCACATTTATTCCCTTTTGAAGCATTATATTTAGAAAGATCTTTTCATTCATTGTAAGTTGTTCCAACACCACCACATCCCCATTTGTAAAAGCCTTGCTGAGTGGTTGGAGCTGTTGCCAATGTCACTCTCTTTGACTTCCTTCAGCCCTGTGTCTTTTCTGCATTGTATCTCTGGGTGACAACACAGGACAGGCAGCAGAGATGACGCTCTGGGCACCCAGGGAGCTTGTGTTATGTGGTAAGCCACGTCTGAGTGAGACTCAGATTTTTAACTGGTGGGTTCATGAGTGAAGATTTCCGTGTTCCAATGACCTACACTTCCTTCCACAAGCTCATACCAGAGGGTGTCTGATAATAAACTTAGATACGAGGAGGTCCCCTCATGGCAATAGGGTGCTATGGGGGTTCAGAGAAAGAGCACCTATCTTTGTATTTGTTCCTTAAAATGACTGTCTGATCATACAGGCATAAAGAATAAACTTACACTCCATTACTTGTCAAGGACCTTACATCTATTTGCTAAGTGAGTTCTCCACCACCACTCTGTGAAATAGATGGTATTATTATAACCTTCTTACAGACTAAGAAATTGAAAGGTTGAAAATTGAAGTGACTGCCCAAGTGGTGACATCAGACTTGAAATTGACCCATCTAGCTTCCCAAATAACCCAAGCACCCCCTCTTTCTTTTCCTCTCTGAATATATATATTTCTCTTCAGCCAAATTCTGATCCCTATTTGTAAAAGAGATAGCTCCACTGGACATGCCTCAGGAACAGAAGCCACTTAAAGAGGTAATTTTCTTCTGCTAGCCCATGAAAAACATTTCCAGGGATGCTAAGAGCTACTATTTATTGAGCATGTTCTCAGCATCAGGCACTGTGTTTGTGCTTGAAGACCACTGTCTTATGCATCTTCAGATAACAGGGAGGGAGGAGTTATGACCCCTGGTTTATTGATAAGGAAAGTGAGACTCAAAAAAAAAAGCAGCTTTGGACTGGGATTCAAACCCATGTTCATGGGCTGCCTGCCTCTATGCAGGGTGCACTAGGGAATAGCTGTGGTCAGATGCTAGAGGCAGCAGACAAATGGGGTTTTGACATAAAGCTCAAGTATTCCTTAGGAACTCCAGAGTAAATTATTTTCGGCAAAGGATCAGTTGTTCTGTTTTTGGTTTTTCATTTCTAATCTATTGTGGGCCAATGCTTCTGTAAAATACAATAAAAAATGAATTTGTAGGAAAGCAATTGTAAAGTGATTTCTGGGAAGTGTTTGGATGTCACAGCAATGTTAAATTGCTAGAAATGTTTTAAACATGCCTCTCAGTTTCTCCTTTGAAATCTTCTTTGAGCAGAGAAGAGGAGATCAGGTAAGTTGGAGGCTTAGGTAGGAGAAGGTATGAAGACAGGTGAGAGTTTTGGAGGAGGAAGGACAGGAGAGTTTTCGAGGAGAGCGGCAAGCAAAGGCTCAGAGAAGCCTCTGCTGGGATGCTGAGGCTTGGGGAGGAGGGGTGTCTGGAGAGAGTTTTTAGAAGATGTGGTTTGGGCCCTGGCATGTAATTCCATCCTTCCTTGCTTGCTCTTCAAAAGACTTCAGTAAAAATGGAGGTTATTTTTCAAGGCTTTTGGGGTCTGATAATGGTTTCTTTTGACTGCAACACTGGGTGTTGAAAGGCACTAAGATGGGGAAAAAGGAAATGCAGATTTTCATTGAAATGACTTTCTCCATACCTATTACAGGAGTGAGGTTCTGGGCTCGACTTTCCACAAGGCAGTTCATAATGGCATAATTGTATTGATAATGATGGAGTTAATACTGGTACTAGAAATAATAATAATAACAATAATAAAAAGAGCCATTAGCATTTATTACATACCTAATATGAGCCAAGTGCTGCACTAGGAATTTTACGTACATTTATTACACAACAGTTATATGGAGGTGGGTATGAAATCTCCATTTTATTATTACCAAGTGTATAATTTATTTTTAACTGTCAGAGGAAGGAGGAGAGGAAACTTAAATGAGGGCAGTGAAAGAGCAGGAACTGTCAGGAGCTGTAGGAGCTAATGGACAAAGCTACAAAACCGGAAGGGATGGAGGAGAAGCCAGGGGTCAACAGGGAATAAAAGGCAGGTAAAGAACGTGGATAGATTATAGGCTGGTTGTGGTAACCAGCTTCCAAGATGGCACCCACCCCCCAGTGATCCTTGCCCTCCGCCACTCACACGCCTCTGTAATCTCCTCCTGACCTTACATAAGAGCTGTCTGTGTAACTAATAGTACATGGTGGAGTGATAGTGTGTGTGTTGTGAGGCTACATCGTAAAAAGCCTTGTAGGTTCCATCTTGGCCACTTGGATCCCTTGCTCTAGAGAACTCCAGTCACGATGCCGTGGGTTCACTCAAGCAGCTCTGTGAAGAGGCCTGCGTGGAGAGGAACTGAGGCCTTCTACCAATGCTGAATGAATGACTATTCATTAGAAATGGATCCTCCAGCCCAGGTCAGGCCTTCAGATGACAGTATCTCCAGCTGACTGACTGCAACCTCATGAGACACCTCCAAGCCGCAGCTGCCCAGCTGAGCTGCTCACAGATGTCTGACCTACAGAAATTATGAGATAATAAATGGTTATTATTAAGTCACTAAGTGCTGGAGTAATTTGCTAGGCAACATATAACTAATATCTTAGTTCTCGATGAATCTCAGGAAAACAGTGTTTGGCTGTTTTGCTTCTTTTGAGTGGGATTGAATCCTTCTCTTTGAACTGAGTGTGGATCCCTTGAAAGGAAAACATTTCTTACTATTTATAATCCCAACCACCGTTGAAGCTCGGCTATCCCCTTAAAGGTCAGACCTGATTGTAAGAATGCGACACCTATTTGGGTTTGGTACATGAATTTGGGGCCAGGTGATCTATGCATCAGAGGAAGAATACTTGGAGCTTCCTTTGGGACTAAGGAGGAAGGGAGAGGAACAAGGGTGAATGGGGGAGAAAGAAGGATAGTGCAGGGAGCTGGAGAAAGGCTGGTCCCTTTCAGATATTTGGAGAGGTTGCCTAACTTAGTAGGGCTTCTGTTCAGTGGAGTGTTTATGGGTCCCAGAGAAGCCACCCTTTCAGGGCTGATGGATGGTTGGCCAACTGCAGCAAGGAAGATCCAGGAGCTGGGAGCAGAGAAGACCTGGAAATTGGGGGAGGAATTTGGACTTTCATAGGTCGTGGAGCTAAGGGAGAGGTGGTGAAGGCTGGCACGCTAGGTCTCTGAGGAGCGGAGGGCAGAGCTGCTCTGTCAGATGGATGTCAAATCCTTTTTTTTACGGAGCCTCCCGCCCAGGGACATCTGAGTTGGGCGTATATCCCCATCTTTCAGACCCACTTTGTTCTTCCACATTGCATGTGACAACATTTTCTTTCAAGAAGGTGCAGGTTTATACAGAACTGTAGGCAAGCTGGACTTCTTCCTTTCCATCAGCAATTTGGGGCCTCTGATATAAGAGGGTTAACCAGGAGTCCGAAGACCAGAGTGTGCTATACTTCTGCCTCCTTTCTCTCTCCTTCTCATAGCCCAGTGCTGGGCTGCCCAGAAAAGCCAGTCACTGTGGCTCCCCTGTGAGCCTGTTTAATATCAGACCACTGAGGTGAATAAAACTCACAAAAGTTTACGGTGTGTAAATCACAGTTATGTCCCACCCTGGGCCTCAGCGCAGAAAGGCTTGATTCCTTCTTAAGATTTGTAAGTGGAAACAGCTTCTCTTCAGTGTCAGAAGTGTTTTAGGAATGGTGGCAAACATTTGAGAGGCAAGGCAGGCCCAGCACCCTCTCTCTCAAGGAGGGGCTTAAAAGCTTGGACTGGGCCTTGCAGTTGCCTTAAGGCCTTTCCTGGGGATCCAAGACCACGCAGCAGCCATGGCAGTCCACATGGCTGGGAGATTGAACAGCTCTGCCCTAATGTGATAGCAGAGATCCAACCCAAGTCTTCCCCTGGAACAGAATCTTCTTGCCTTTTACCACCTTCCTCTATGACCTCCATCTCAGTGATGCCCTTCCCTCTCTGACCTATTTTTTTACACCTCCATGTTTTCTCATCATCAGTCAGTTCCCACTGGAGGATACTACACTCCCCCCCCCTTCCACCTTCTCCATCCTGGGAGTTCTTACCTACACCTCCCAACATAGCTGAAATACCCTCCCTCCATGCACCTCTGCTGAGTTCCCGTGGGTTCCTTCTGTGGTTTTACTCTCCTCCATCTACGGTATTCATTGTTTACACATCTCTCTCCCCTAGAGAGTGTAAGCTGTGGAGATAAGAGACTGTGTTTCATTCATGATCAGGACAGTACAAACTATGGGCGAGGTGGGGAGCTCTAGATAGCATTCTCTCCTTGTAAGCCTCTGACACCGGCCGTGTCCCTCCTACCATGGCTTCCTCGTTCCCTCCTTTTTACTGGTGGGGAAACTGAGGTTCAGAATTGCTAAGTGACTTGTCCAAGGTTTCAGTTAAAAGGAGGCAGGGTCAGGAGGTGAGCCTGGACTCAGTGCCCAGAATGGAGGTGTTTCACCCTTACACTGTATTGTTTGCCACTAATGGGCATCAACCAGGAATTTGAAAAGATGTTAGTACTGCCTCACCCTGGCACTCCTGGAGCCCAAGAGTACCTGGAAACACAAAGGAGTCAAGTAATCTTTTAAAAAGCTCTCACACTGAGACCAGGAGAAGAGTCCCCTGAAAGGATTCAGAAGAGGGTCTGGTCAAAAAAATGAATATTACAAATTATTGAGAAAGAAGAACACTGTCAGAATTTTCTTAAAAAGAACAAACAAATGGAAATCCCTTTTCAATGCTTAAGTCCGTATGACCATCTAAATTTCAAAGCCCAGAACAAAAATCCCCTTTATTTACATCCATTGGTGAATATTGCCATGATTTACCATTCAATTCCAAGGCAAATCTCTTTTAAAAAATATTTTAAACACCAAGATCTCCAAGGGAAGTGTCAGACACATACCATAACTATTAATGTCAGTAAGGAATCATCTCATGCTTGTGCTACATTGTTTTCTTTCTTAAAGCTAGAATCCAAGTTAAAAGAAAATTGAATTTAAATAATAAAGGATTCTGATCCAATGTTAGCCTCTGGACTTATTTTTCATGTCAGAGAACTGGTTGCTAACACCAGCTGTTTGAGTGTGATCACCTGAGAAGGAATGTTTGTCTCGCTCTGTCTCAAAGCAGGCAAAATGGTTGATTGAGTCAGACTTTTTTTTGACCTGGGGCATTAATCCTGTGTAACATCCCCCAGTGAGCATCAGTAGAGACTGGTTAAACCTGGAGGGTCAGCCCTTACCTTTGGACCATCATGTAACTATTGGTAAGACAATATAATATGGAATGTTCATGATACAACATTAGGTGCAAAAACCAAGTTACAGCATTGGTTGTGTGGTGTTTTAGATTTCACATATAAAGTAAGAGTCCATTATTGAAAACAGAACAGAACAAGACTCTATCTACATCTATCTGTCTATCTATCTATCTATCTATCTATCTTTATTTGTATAGTTCTGGAACAATGTGGAAGGGCTCCCACCAAGCAGATGCCTAGAGGTGCTGGTGGTGGATTTATTCATTTTTCTTTGTATACTTAAAAAATTACTTCACTTATTGGAACAAGCCTATGTTCCTTTTGTAATAAAAACAATAACAAAACATAATTTAAGAAAACCATCTCTTTTGTGATTTTCACTGGAGTGTAGCTTTTCTCTAGACTCATTCTCAAAAAAATGTTTCGGGCTTCCTAACAAGAATCAAACATAAGTATGGACTTATGCAATCTATAATGATTTTGTTTATTCATTTGTTAACTTTCTTTTTAAAATTTTATTTTATTGAAGTACAGTTGGTTTACAATATTGTGTTAATTTCTGCTGTACAGCAAAATGATTCAGTTATACATACATATATATATATATTCTTTTCATATTCTTTTCCATTATGGTTTATTACAGGGTATTGAATATAGTTCCCTGTGCTATACAGTAGGACCTCCCAAACTCCAATAAATCCCTCCCCCACCCCCTTTCCCCTTGGCAACCACAAGTCTGTTCTATTTGTGTGTCTGTTTCTGTTTCATAGATAAGTTCATTTGTGTTGTATTTTAGATTTCACATATAAGTGATATCATATGGTATTTGTCCATCAGTTAGCTTTCTTATTGTCTGTCTTTCTGCACTGGGGTATCAGCCCCATGGGGATAAAAAGTTGGTTTGGTTCACTCCTGGGTCTGTGGCACTTAAGAGGGTGTCTGGCAAATGGTAGGAGCTCAATAAGTTTATTTAGCTCTATTTATCTTTATTTTGCAGAGGTGAAGTGTCTTGACCAGGATCACCAACAGCTTTTAATGACATAGTGATAATTTGTTAACTTAATAAATATTTATTAAATACCTATTACACACCAGGCCCTTACCCTTACTAGGCTCTTGGCATTTAAAAGCAAGTAGGAATAACAAGATGGATAAGGTTCCTACTCTCAAGGAGAGTTTTCTAATTTATTAGCGGGAAGAGAATTGAAACCAACACAATACCCTGTCCCTGTGTTAAGCAATGCTGGGAATCAGCAGAACTGACTTACCTGTACGCTCCAGAACATACCTGCTTCCGGAAGGTAAGACACAGTGAACTAATCAGCTTATTTATGAAAACTAACAGATCCAGCAATTCCACTTCTGGGTACTCGTCTGAAGAAAATGAAATCACTATCTCAGAAAGGTATCTGCACTCACATGTTTATTGCAGCATTATTTGCAATAGCCAAGACATGGAAACAACCTGTGTCCATCGATGAATGAATGAATAAAGAAAATGTGTTTTATATATATAATATATATTTTTTTAATAATATTTTTTTCTTTTTTTTTAATTTTTATTTATTTATTTATTTATTTTTGGCTGTGTTGGGTCTTCGTTTCTGTGCGAGGGCTTACTCTAGTTGCGGCAAGCGGAGGCCACTCTTCATCGCAGTGCGCGGGCCTCTCACTATCGCAGCCTCTCCTGTTGCGGAGCACAGGCTCCAGACGCGCAGGCTCAGTAGTTGTGGCTCACGGGCCCAGTTGCTCCGCGGCATGTGGGATCTTCCCAGACCAGGGCTCGAACCCGTGTCCCCTGCATTGGCAGGCAGATTCTCAACCACTGCGCCACCAGGGAAGCCCCTATATAATATATTTTTATATACACATTTATATATATATGTAACACATTTTCTTTATATATACACACACATAATGGAATACTATTCCGCCAAAAAAAGAAGGAAATCCTGCCATTTGTGACAAAGTAGATGCACATTGTGGGCATGATGCTAAGGGAGATACGTCAGACAAAGAAAGACAAATACTTTATGATCTCACTTATATATGAAATCTAAAAGCAAAACAAAGAATTGAACTCATAGAGACAGAGGACAGATTGGTGGTTGCCAGAGATGGGAGGTGGGAGTGGGCTAAATGGGTGAAGGGGGTCAAAAGGTACAAACTTCCAGCTATAAGATAAATAAGTCATTGGGATGTAATGTACAGCTTGGTGACTATAGTTAATGCTCCTGTATTATATATTTGAAAGTTGCTCAGAGAGTAGATCTTAAAAGTTCTCATTACAAGAAAAAAATTTTTTTTACATTGTGTGTGGTGATGAATGTTAACTTATCATGGTGATCAATTAGCCATATATACGTATATCAATCGTTGTGTCGTACACCTAAAACTAATATAATGTTAAATGTCAATTATATCTCAATTTTTAAAAAAGAAGAAAACCAAGAGCTTGCTCATCAATAGATGCTTCAGGACCCTGGCCTTGCTGTGTCTGCCAAGTTATTATGCCATAAACTCTGAGCAATCTCAACCAGTATTCTGCCTTGCAAGACCTGCTTTAAAATCAGCCATCGAAGACCTAAAACCCTACAAACACCTTTCTCTAAATTCCCATTTTCAGACACTCCTGGGACTCTGTCAAGGTTGGATATCGCAGTGCTTCTAGTGAACTTAGCTTTGCTGGATGAACAGGTTTTTCTGGTAGTCTTCTTGAGTTCCTACCATTGACAGGGAGCTAGACATTATTTAAATAGACAAATAAATGAACAAGATCATATCAGAAATGACTCAGGTCTCTTCGGAAGAAGGGTGAGGTGGTAGACTGACGGGGCTGGAGTGGGGAATAGGGCGTAAATGTGGCTCTAGTGGTCAGATTCGGGCTCTCTGAGGAGGTGACTTGTGAGCTGAGACCTGCGTGACAAGAAGGCGGCAGTTGGGGATAATTTGGAAAATGAGCACTCCTGCCAGAAGAAGCAGCTTGTTCAGAGATCCTGAGATGGGCTAGAGTGGGCACACTCAAAGCATGTAAAGGCAGCATGAGTGGGGTGAGTGACGAGGAGGTGGCAGAGTCAAGGGACAGGAACTCACAAGCTACCATAAGGAGATTGGATGTCATTTGAAGAGCCCAGGAAAGCCACTGGGGGCTTAAAGCAGGGAACAGCTATCAAAAAAGAATTTCAAAATAGTTAAAAACATGACTCCTATTCCAATATGATAGGGAGCCCAGGCCAAAGATTGATTTAACTCATTAACAAGGAAATCGGCAGGACTGTAGAGCTGGTTGAAAGAGCACTTGAGGAACTGAGACGTATGCAGTCATGGGAAAGGCATACTGAGAATAGCTTGCTCAGTTAAAGACAAAACTGGTTTATGTCCTACAGGGCAATAAAATCCTAGTGTCTTTTCTATTCCTGATAGAAATCATTTACATTGTGGGGTGGGCACTAATATGCTGCCTAGTATCTGAGCTCAACTTACCCTTCTGTCCAGTTCTGCTTCTTTATCTTCCTTTTCATGGGTGGTGGTTCCAGGAGCACCCCCTAACTTGCCTCCCGCATGCACTGCTCCATCTCTGAGTCAGCATCCCAGAGAACCCAACTGGCTTCACACGTTTCTATTGCTCAAAATTCTACCAGTTACGCAACTTCACAGAGCTTGGACCTTAACAAATAGTAACTAGCAAGTCCAACAAAGGTACATCTGCTAGAGAATTAAAGAATTCTTTATTAATATTAAATTAAATAATAGAGTGAGCTCATAAGACAGCCATCTTTTTGTACTGCTTTCATGTCTTGTATAATTTTTCCTAACATGACAAAATGAGGTTTTCAATCTTTGTCAGAGTTTATGACTCTTTCCCTCATATGTTTGCAGAGTGCAAGGACCAAGGGCAAGGGTGGCATAGAGTTCTTGCTGAAGCCCAGAAAACAGGGGCTCTCCGGAATATCTGGGCACCTGCCCTCCCACAACCTGGGTATTTCCTCATTTTCAACTTAAACCCCAAAGCCATAGGTAGAGCCTGAACACTTAGAGAGCTTAAGTTCTAGTTTAGTTCATCAGCTGACATTTCATCAGTTACTGGGCTCCAGTAAGTCTATGTGTCTATGTCTTGGGGTTGGGACTCCATGGGATCTGGTTCTAGTTGGTTCCCTATTATTCAGACTGGTTCATTATTCAAGTATCCAAGGTTCTTGCCAGGATGACCCACTGTGCCACTGGGGTGTCAAGGAAAGAGGTGGGTTGGTTCTTCCAGGCTCCCAGATAACTCCCTGACAGAACATACAATACATACTAAAGGCAATTCAAATTTAGTCAATCCATCCTACAGTGTTATCTCTTCAACTGTGCAAAGATATAAGCACACCAATGTTAGTGGCAGAACTGTTAATAATAGTGAAAAGTTGTATGCATTCTCAATGTCTATCTATAGAACAATGATTATAAAAGATGATAGTACCTCCATGCTACAGAAACTTAAGCAGCTGTTAAAAACAATGTAGAGTAGCTGTGCTGATAAGACAGATATTCATATTAAATAAATAAAGCTAATTACAGACGTATGTTATGATTATGATCCCATTTTATAACACCGCAACCTTTACCTTCATGTGCATGCATGTGTATGTGTATGTGTGTGTGATAGAAAGGTCTAGAAGGACACAAGCAAACCATTAATGAGTTTAGTTTTCAGTAACGGAAGAAGAAAAAAATGTTTCCATTTAAATATATATTTAAAATTTTTTCACAATAAACATATATGATTTCTTTAAAAAACTGAGGTAAAATTCACAAAACATAAAACCCATTCCTTTAGGATTTAAGAAAGTGTGCAATTCAGTGTTTTTTCCATACATTCAAGAAGTTGTATAGTTGTCACCACTGCGTAATTACAGAACATTTTCATCACCCTAAAAAGAAACCCCGTACCCAGTAAGTAGCCACTCCCATACCCTTCTTCTTCTGGCAACTATGAATCTATTTCCTGTTTCTATGGACTTGCCTATTCTGGACATTTCATATATATGAAATCATATAATGTGTGGCCTTTTGTGTCTGGTTTCTTTCATTCAGCATAATGTTTTCAAGTTTCAGCCATGTTGGAGCCTGTGTCCATATTTCATTCCTTGTTATGGCTAGGTAATATTCCATTGTATGTATAGTATACCACAATTTGTTTATCCATTTGTCTGTTGATAGACCTTCGTGTTGTTTCCATTTTTTGGCTGTTAGGAATAATAACTCTATGAACACAATGTTCAAGATTTGTTTTGTTTGAACACCTGATTTCATTTCTATTATATATACCTAGGAGTAGAATTGCTGGGTCATATGATAATTCTATGTTAAACTTTTTGAGGAATTGCCAAACTTTCTCACAGCAGCTGCTTTTACATTCTCACTAGCAATGTGCAAGCAATGCACAAGCAATGAACTCCGCATCCTCACCAACACTTTTCTGTTTTTTTTTTTTTTAATACACTAGAGTGTGTGAAGTAGTATCTCACTGTAGTTTTGATTTACATTTCCCTAATGACTAATGACCTTGAGAATCTCTTCATGTGCTTGTTGACCATTTGTATATCTTCCTTGGAGAAATGTTTATTCAATCCTTTGCGCATTTTTTGCATGCTTGTGCTCTTGTTGTTTATTAATAAGCATTTAAAAATATATTCTGGACACTAGATTCTTATTAGATATATAATTTGGAAATATTTTCTCCCATTCTTTGGGCTGTGCTTTCACTTTTTGATAGTGTCCTTTGATATACAAAGTTTTTAACTTTTGATGAAGTTCAATTCATCTATTTTTTTCTTTTGTTGTTTATGCTTTTGATGTCATATCTAGGAATCCATTGTCAAACCCAAGATCATGAAGAATTACCCCTATGTTTTCTTCTAAAAGTTTTATAGTTTTAGCTCTTCCACTTAGGTCTTTGATTCATTCTGAGTTAATTTTAGTATATGGTGTGACATAAGGAACCAACTTCTTTCTTCTGCATGTCAATATCCAATTATCCCAGTGCCATTTACTGAAGACTATTATTTCCCCATGAATGGTCTTGGCACCCCTGTTGAAAATCAAATGACCATAAATGTGAGCATTTATTTCTGGACTCTCAATTCTATTCCATTGATTAATATGTCTATCGTTATGCCAGTGCCAACTGTCTGTTATTGTTTGAAATAGGGAAATGTTAGTTTCCCTGCATTAATCTTTTTCAAGATTGTTTTTCATATTCAAGATTCCTTATAATTCCACATGAATTTGAAGATTGATTTTTCTATTTTTTGCAGAAAGGTCATTGGAATTTTGAATTGGGTTGCACTGAATCCGTAGATCAATTTGCCATCTTAACAGTATTAGATCTTCCAATACATGAACATGGTTATCTTTCTACTTATTGAGCTATTCTTTAATTTCTTTCATTAGAGTTTTAAGTATAGAACTCTTGCACCTCCTTGATTAAATTTATTTCTAAACATTTTATTTTTATAATGCTATTATAAATGGAATAGTTTTCTTAATTTTATTTTTGGATTATTCATTGCCAGTATATAGAAATGTAACTGATTATTGTAGGTTGATCTTGTATCCTGTAACTTTGCTGAATTTGCTTATTAGCTTTAAAAGTTTTTTTGTGGATTCTTTAAGATTTTCTATATATATAAGGCTATGTCTTCTGTGAATAGAAGTAGTTTTACTTCTTCCTTTCAAATCTGAATGTCTTTTATTTATTTTTCTTGCTTAGTTGCCATAGCTAGAAACTCCAGGTCAGTGTTGAATGCAAGTGTGAACATCCTTGCCTTTTTCCTGAACTTAGGAGGAAAATTGCAGTCTTTCACCATTAAGTGTAATGTTTACTGTAGGTTTTTCATAGATGCCCTTTATCAGGTTGAGCATGTTTCCTTCTATTTCTAGTTTGTTGCATGTTTTCATCATGAAAGACTGTTGGATTTTGTCAAATGGTTAATCTTCAACAATTGAGATGATCAGGTGTTGTTTTTTTTCCCTTCATTCCATTCATATGGTGTATTACATAGATTGATTGTTGTATATTGAACCATTACTAAGATAAATTCCTACTAGACCATGGTGTATAATCTTTAATATGCTACTGAATTTGGTTTGCTAGGATTTTGTTTATGATTTTTGTATCTATCTTCTTAAGAGATAATGGTCTGTTGTCTTCTTATGATGTTCTTGTCTGTTTTGGTATCAGGATAATGCTGGCAACATAGAATGAATTAGGACTGTTCTCTACATCTCTACTTTTTGGAAGTAGAAGGATTGGTGTTGTTAAACTGTTTGATAGAATTCACCAGTCTTGCAATTTGTTGTTGTTATTCTTGTAAATTCTTTTTTTTTGATTACTGGTTTAACCCCTTTAGTTGTTATAGCTCTATTTATATTTTCTATTTCTTCTTGAGTCAATCCTGATAATTTTTGCATTTCTAAAAATTTGTCCAATTTATCTAGGTTATCTCATTTGTTGGCATACAATTGTTTATACTATTTTCTTATAATTCTTTTATTTGCATAAGGTCAGTAGTAATGTCACCACTCTCATTTCTTATTTAGTAATTTGAATGTTCATTTTAAAATTTGTCTGTCTAGATAAATTTTGTTGACCTTTTCAGAGTACAAACTTTTGGTTTTGTTGATTGTCTCTATTGCTTTTCTATCCTCTATTTTATTATCTCCACTGTAATATTTTTTAATCTAATTTTTATTTTATATTGGAGTATAGTTGATTTACAATGTTGCGTTAGTTTCAGGTGTGCTGCAATCTTTATTATTTACTTTTTCCTATCTGATTTGGGTTTATTTTTCTCTTATTTTTCTAGCTCCTTAAGGTGGAAGGTTGGCTATTAAATTGAGATCTTTCCTCTTTTTAAATGTAGTCATTTGCAGCTATAAATTTCCCTCTAGCACTGCTTCCACTGCATCCCATAACTTTTGGTATGTTTTGTTTTCATTTTCATTCTTCTCAAAATATTTTCTAATTTCTTTTGTGATTTCTTCTTTTATCCATTGATTATTTTAGAGTGTGTTGTTTAATTTCCACATATTTGTGAATGTACCAGATTTCCTTCTGTTATAGATTCCTAATTTCATTCTGTTGTGGTTGGAGAAAATACTTTGTATGATGTCAATCTTTTTTAAGAAGTTATTGAGGTTTGTTTTGGGGTCTAATATGTGATTTTTTCTGGAGAATGTTTCATGTGTACTTGAAAGAACGTGTATTCTCCTGTTGTTGAGTGGGTGTTCTATATGTGTCTGCTAGATGTAGTTGGTTTATAATGTTTTTCAAGTCTTCTATTTTCTTGTTCATCTATTGCCTAGTTGTTCTATTCATTGTTGAAAGTGGGAGTTTGAAGTATCCAATTATTATTGTTAAATTGTCTATTTCTTCCTTCAATTCTGCAAGTTTTGCTTCATATATTTTGGGTGCTGTATTATTAGATGCATATATGTTTATAATTGTTATATCTACTTGATGGATTGAACTTTCTTACCATTATATAATGTCCTTTTTGGTCTCTTGTAACAATTTTTGTCTTAATGTCTATTTTGTCTGATATTCATATAACCACTTCAGGTCTTGGTTATGTTTGCATGGAATATCTTTTTTTCACCCTTTCACTTTCAACATATTAGTGTCTGCATGTAAAGGGAGTGTCTTGAAGATGGTATATAGTTGGATCATTTTTTAAAAAAATCCATTTGGCTAATCTATGCATTTTGATTGGAGACCTTAATCCATTTACGTTTAGAGTAACTACTGATAAGGAGAAATTTACTTCTGTCATTTGTTATTTGTTTTCTATATATTTCATATTTTTATTCCTCAATTACTCCATTACTATCTTCTTTTGTGTGAGATAGATATTTTCTAGTGCAACATTTTGATTTCTTTCTCACTTATCTTACTATATGAATATTTTAATTATTATTTTGCGGTTGTCCTGAAGGTTATAATTAACATCTTAATTTATAACAATTTAGTTTGAATTAATATCTACTTATTTTCAATAGTATACAGAAGTTTGCTCCTGTGTAGCTCTGCATCTCTCTTTTATGTTGTTATTCTTACAAATTACATCTTCATACATTGTATTCCCATCAATAGAAATTTATAATTATTATTTTTTGTAGTTGTCCTTTAAATCATATAGGAAAAAAAATAGGAGTTACAAACCAGAAATACATTAATACCAATTTTTATATTTAACTCCATTGTTACCTTTACAGTTGTCTTTATTTCTTTGTAGGGATTTGACTTACTGTGTAGTGTACTTTCATTTTAACCTGAAGGACTTACATTAGCATTTCTTATACAGCAAGTTTCCTAGTGCCAACTCTCTCAGTTTCTGTTTTTCTGGGAATGATTTCACCTTCATTTTTTTTTTTTTTAAATATTTTTACAGATGAAACATATGTTCATTTTTTTTTTTTAAATAAATTTATTTATGTATTTTTGGCTGTGATGGGTCTTCGTTTCTGTGCAAGGGCTTTCTCTAGTTGCGGGGGCCACTCTTCATCGTGGTGTGCGGGCCTCTCACTATCGTGGCCTCTCTTGTTGCAGAGCACAGGCTCCAGACGTGCAGGCTCAGTAGTTGTGGCTCACGGGCCCAGTTGCTCCGTGGCATGTGGGATTTTCCCAGACCAGGGCTCAAACCCATGTCCCTTGCATTGGCAGGCAGATTCTCAACCACTGCACCACCAGAGAAGCCCTCACCTTCATTTTTGAAGGATAGTTTTGCCAGATAGAGAATTCTTGGTTGACAGTTTTTTTTTTTTTTTTTTTGTCAGAACTTTAAATGATATTTAACTGTCTTCTGGGCTCCATGATTTATGATGAGAAATCAGCTTTTAATCTTATTGAGGATCCCTCATACAGCATAACATGCTGAGTCATTTCTCTTTTGATGTTTTCAGGATTTTCTCTTCATTTTTGGCTTTCAATAGGATGATTATAATGTGTTTCACTGTGGATCTGTTTGAGTTTACCCTCCTTGAGGTTCTTGGAGCATCTTGGAAATGTAGGTTCATGTCTTTCAACAAATTTGGAAAGGGTTTTGGAAATTATTTTTTCAAAAATTCTTTTCTCTTTCTCCTCTCATTCTGGGACTCCCATTAACATATGTTGATATGGATGATGGTGTCATAAACTCTTAAGGTCTCTTAAACTCTGTTTATTTTTCCTCATTCTTTTTTCTTTCTGCTCCTCCAACTGAATAATCTCAATTGGCTGATCTCCAAGTCTGCTAATTCTTTTACCTGCTCAAATATGCCATTGAATCTCTCAAGTTAATTTTTCATTTGAGTTATTGTTCTTTTCAACTCAAGAATTCCTATTTGGTTCCTTTTTATAATGCCTATCTATTTGACGAGACACCGTTCTCATGGTTTCCTTCAGTTCTTTACCTGTTTTCCACTTTAAGCATATTTTAAATAGTCGATTTATAGTCTTTGTCTAGTAAGTCCAATATGTGGGCTTGCTAGGAACAGTTTTTATTAATTTGGGTGTTTTTTTTTTTTCTTTGTATGGGCCACTTGTTCTTGTTTCTTTGCATGCCTTGTAATTTTTTGTCAACAACAACAAGATTTTTTTTGTTGAAGCTTTAATGTGGCAACTCAGCAAGTCAGATTCTCCCCCTTCCCCAGCGTTTGTTGTTGTTTATTTTTCTAGTGAATCTTCTGAACTAATTTTGCAAAGTCTGTAGTCTTTGTTATGTGTGACCACTGAAATCTCTGTTCCATTTAGTCAGCTAGTAATTTAATAGAGATTTTTTTAAATGATTGGATCCAAAAAACAGACAAACAAAACCCACCAAAATTCCCAGTCTTTGCTGATGGGCTCTGCACCCATGTATGTTGGTCAACATCTTTAACATTCATCCAGGCAGTTTATAATTCTGCCTTAGTTTTCAGTTCCTAATTATGAAGAGCCTGAAGGTCAGCCAGAGGTGAGAGCTTATGGACTTCTCAGATTTTTTCTGATCATGTGCCCCACCCCAAGCATGCATGTGACCTTCTAGATTCCCAGGAATGTGTTGCAACTTTTCAAAGTCCTTATTCCCCAAGGCATTTCTTCCCTCAGCCTTTCTTCTGAAACTTTTTGGTTAGTCTATGTTTGCCCCAGTTGTTATCCCTTGTCCCATGTGGCCATAGCTAATACTTCAAATATTTTTGACAAACACTCCCCTCCACCTGGTAGCCACCTCAGCTAGAATAGTTCTGAATTAGGTGAAATAAAGGAAAGCCCTTTGAGCAGTCCTTCAGGGAACCACCAGACAACTCAAAACAAACAATCAAAGTTCATTTAGGTCCATTCTGTGCTCTCTGGTACCAGGAACCTATAATAGGCTGTTGTCTCCAAAGCTGCTACTGAATTGGGAAAGGGGATGGAGCCATGGTAAGTTAAAATGCCACAAAGCTGTCTTACCAAGTTTAGCTGGTTTTGTCTTCATTAAGCATTCACTTGGTTGCTATAAACTTTGGATTAGTTTCCAGAGTTCTGGTAAAGTTGATTCTGACAGTTTTTTGTTTTGTTTTGTTTTTGCCAGTTTATTGTTGCTTTTTGAAAGGATGTACTTTTGGAGCTCCCTATTCCACAGTTTTCACTATGTCACCACATAAATGACTTTTTATAGTAAACCCTTTCTTTGTGTTAACTGTAGATTCACATGCAGTTGTAAAAAATTATGCAATTTTCCCCAATGATATTACCTTGCAGAATCATAGTACAGTATCACAACTAGGATACAGACATCGATACAGTCAAGATACAGAAGACTTCCACCAACACAAACATCCCTTATGTTGCCCTTCTATAGCAATACCCATTGCCAACTATCCCCCCAACAGCAATTCCAGGTAACCACTAATATGTTCTCCAATTTCATAATTGTGTTGTTCCAAGAATGTTATAAAAAATGGAATCATATGGTATGAGGCCCTTTGAGGCTGGCTGTTTTCACTCAGCCTAATTTCCTGGAGATTCATTTAAGTTGTGTGTATCACTAGTTTGTTTCTTTTTACTAATGAGTTCATAATGAAAACATGCAGGAAAACCTTATAGTCTTAAAACCACTCAATTAAATTCACCTTTACAAAGTTTTAGAAGCTTGTCCGCTGGCTGGAGGTTGAGGCAACAAATGGTAAAGGGACAGTGCCTGCCCTCAGGTGGCTTTGGAGACAGAGGTTGTACAGACAGGGCTACAAGGCAATGTGATAGATGCCTTAGTTCTTGGATGGACAGCATTCTATGGAAACCCAGAGAAGACATATTGTGTTCTACTAGAGCAGGGGAGGTAGACAAAACCAAGGCAATGAGATTACCTTTAGAAGGACAAGGATTGCCAGAATAAAAAAGACCATGCATGCCATCGTAGTGAGAAGTAACTATTGGAGGCCTAGTGCTGAAGTCCTCTCAGGGAGTTTAAAATTTGCTTCACCCCATATTAACATGTGATCTTGGGCAATTAACTTAAACACTAAGCCTCAGTTCCTCAGTTTCCCCATGTGCAAAATGGGATGATGATTATATATGCATCCCAGGATTAAATGAGATACTATACAGGAAGGGCCTGGTGTATAGGGAGCACTTCATAAATGTTATCTCAATTATTGTTGTTATTATTTTAATTTTAGTTTCTTGTTGCCCTACCATCTACCATTTTGGCCTCTTGACTATATTATATGAGGGCCTGTAATAATTATCAAGGCTTTGCCTGCAAGTTTTCCAAGTTTCAGAGTTTAAAGTATAGAACCTTTCTGCCATGAACATCCAGAGTTCCCTCCATGGGACTGTCTCTTGGCCTGACCATTTCTGTTTCTCTTTGTGATTTGCACAACTGCATCTGGGCATTGGAGGAATGACCATGCAAAAATTCCTGCGGCCGAATGTCTCCTAATGCAGGAGGTCCTCTGTAGCTGAGATGAGAGATGATGCTGAGTGATGCCAGGAAGCCCTTCCAGCATCTAGAGGTAAAGGGTGTTTGCTGGATCTCTCTGGATTTGTGAGACTTAAGTGTTACATGCCCACGTCTGTGTGGGATGTACACACAACTCTCCACAGTTTGTAATTACTGCTGCTCTTGAAAAGGGCCAAAGACAGCACTGAGGTAGCACTAGCCTCTGGTTCTGGGAAAGCAGGAGCCTGAATTTCTGGTGTCTGTGGTCCTCCTGGTCTATGGTCTCTCTAGTGTCTGTGGTCTCACTGATTTCCTTTTGAGTGCATTGATTTAGAGCTGGGGTTGGCATATTAAAGTCTTAGGCCTAATCTGACCCACCACCTATTTTTGTATCATTGATGAGCTTAGAATGGTGTTTACATTTTTAAATGGTTGGAAAAAACATCAAAAGAAGAATGTTTTGTGACACATGAAAATAATAGGAAATTAAAGTTTAAGTTTCCGTAAATAAAGGTTTATTGATACACAGCTGTGCTCACTCATTTACATATTTCCACTTTTGTGCTACTAAGGCAGAGTTAGAGCAGTTACGACAGAGACTGCACGGTCCACAAAGCCAAAAATATTTCCTACTTGGCCCTTTGCAGAGAAAGTTTGCTAAGCCCTGGTTTACAGCTTGGGCTCTGGAGCCAGATGGAGCTGGGTTTGAGTCCTTACTAGCTGTGTGACTTTGGGCAAGTTACTTACCTCTCTGTGTCTCAGTATCGTCATCTGTAAAGTAGGAATGATAATGCCAGGAGTCCCATAGGGTTGTCATGAAGATGAAATATGATGTTGCAGGCAAACTATTTAGTACAGTGCCTGGCACATAAGAGCTCAACGATTATTAGTGTAATAATGATAGCGATTATTATTTTTAACAATGTGACAGGTACAATGGACACAGAGAATGAAACATCACCTCTATTCTCAGGTTGCCCATAATCTTGATAAGAAAGCAATGGAAAAGAAAGACAAGTACAACACAGTGGGATAAATGTTAAGAAAAGAGGGCACCAAACTCCAGGTAGAGATGGGGTGAAAGTATTCAGGGGACACTGCATAGTTCAAGGTGAAGGTGAGAAATGGACAGGAGAAAAGCCTACAGTGGCAGGTTAGAGGTAAATCATGGATATTCTTGAAGGGCAATTTTTCTGTGCCAGGCATTGGATAAGCGCTTTCCATACATTTTCTTATTTAATCTTTATAAGAATCCAGTGGTTCTCAATGGGGGCAGGGAACTGTTTGACCCCAGGAAACATCTGGCAATGTCTGGAGACAGTTTTGATGGTCACAGCTGGTGAGGAGGTGCTGCTGGCATCTAGTGGGTAGAGGCCACAGAGGCTGCTGAAGATCCCATAATGCCTAGGACAGGCCCCCACAATGAAGAATTATCCTGTCCAAATGTCAAGAGTGCGGAGGCTGAGAAACCCTGAGATAATCTTATAAGGAACTCTTCTTATCTATGGTTTCTCGATATTTAGAGTCTAACTTGCTGCCCCCAATGCCCCAGATCTTAATATTTTAACCCATGTCGTAGCTTCAGCAGCTGTGCCTGTGGGCATTATTCTCACAGCTCCTCTTGGCTAGGCAAAGAGGGGCTGCTGAATGGTTTCAGTAGGAAAGTGACAGGGATGGATTTCTGCTTTTAAAAAAATCACTGCAGCATCTGGCCAGAAGGAAGGACTGGAGGGTGGGGTCTGGCAGCTGGAAGCAGGTTGCAGGCTCAGCAGGGTTGGTGGGGTGGACGTCGGGGGAAGGAGTCTGTTGGCAAAGGCAGAGTTTCCACACTTGCCAGATTGGGAGCTCCCAGATGCTTGTTAAAGTAGAGCCACTGCCCCTTTCCAGCCCTGTAGAATCAGAATTTCCCAGGGCTGAGAAACTTGTGCTTGAGTGAGTGGCCCAGGCTGATTTTTGTCATCAGATAAAACTGGGAGATATTGATGTATCCATTGAGCATTTTGTGAGGTCTTATGCTGAGCCCATGGGGATGGAGAAGGGACTGATGGAGGGCAATTTTGGGAGTAGTTCTAGGTGCTGGAGATACAGCTGTGAACAAATAGGCAGTCACTCTAGAGATGGCTGCAGACTCTGATTCGGAAGACTGGTCGACAGGGAGCATGAGGGCCTGCAAGCAGGGGGCTTATGAAGAGGAAAGAACTCTCTGGAAGGAAATGAACAGGCCTGCAGAACAACCCGCCCCCACCCCACCCCCCTCCCCAGTTCAAAATTAAGACCAGCCCTTGGTGTCAGTTCCAGCACACAGGGACAGCGGGAAAGACGTCGGGGATCAGCCCAGTGTCTGGGCCTGCGGAGCACATATTTCCATGCCATTTAAACGGGCAATTACTGAAGTCACCACTCTGTTTCAACAAGAGAGACTTAATTAAGTGGTTACAGCCATCTCCCTGATGGAATAATATTGTCTTAGCAAGGCAGAAAACATGCGATAATGTGTTGAGTAAGACGGCGGCTCCTCCTCCCGTCGGCAGGCGTCCCCGGCCCCCCATCCCCCCTCCCATCCCGAGGTTTCCTTCCCACTAGCTCGCTCGGGGCTTCTTCTGGTCCTCGGTCCAGCGCCTCCTCCGCGGTGCGCCTAGCTGCTGGCTCCAGCGCGCCCCCGCGCGGCTGCCGTCGGGAAGCTCCCCTTCAGCCGAGGCAAAATCTGGTTTTGATTCAATTCGAGTAAGTCAGGGGCTTACCGCGTCTGGCTGTAAGTGAGGCTTGGTCCCGGGGCCCTTCAGGGACTATAAACAAGAACTTTTAGACTCTTGGGGTGGGGATGGGGACACGTGGAGACAGATCACTACAAAGATGGGGTTAAGAGTTAACGATTGGAGCCAGACTGTCTGAGGTTACCTCTCCTGTCACTGTTAGAAGACTGTATGACTTTGGGCAAGTCATTAACGTTTTAAAATAATGGTGGTAGTGACCTCCCCGGGATGCTGTGAGGCTCGAAGAGACGACATTCAAAAGTTGTCTCTGCCTGTCACAGTGCTTACAACAGTTCTCAAAAAATGTTGAGAAAAAATAAAATTCATTTTATTACTATTATTACTAGTACTATTTATAATCACTGTGGTCTTTGTATTACATTTTAAAAGACTCCAGAACACATTCCCCTCTCCCTCTCTTCATCCCCTTATTACTAATATTAAACTTAATTTTTTTTTGTAAAATTAAGGAAGGGAAAGAGAAGAAAAACATGTTATCACGCATGCTTACAAATAAATCATTTTCAGCTCCTTGGGCATTTGTTTTCCCATTAATTCAGACCCAGGAGGAATAGGGGGGTATATTATGTCATATAATTCACATTTAAGTTCATAATATACAAAATGAATCAATATTAACCATGCCATTTTCCTCCTTCCTTGCTCTCTGTTTTTTCTGTGTGGCGTTTATTGCAAAGTGGGCTGGGCTCACATTGAGGCACGCCTCCACCCCCCGACTTATGAAGAGCATCTGGAGAAAATACAACTCCTTTTCATTACAAAGGGAGACATAAAAAACGTGAATAAGTAAACAAATGGTTATTTGAGTTAAACGTAATAATATTAAGTCAATATTATTCATTATATCTTATATAATACATGATTATATTGTAAATTATAATATTAATCAATAAAGTCTATTAATATAGAGCAGAGTTTCTCTGCCTCAGCACTATTAACATTTTGGACCGTATAGTTCTTTGTTGCAGTGGGGACCGTCCTGTGCATTGCAGGGTGTTTATTAGCATCCCTGGCTTCTACCCACTTGATGCCGGTGGCAAGCCCCCAGTTGTGACATTGACAAATGTCCCCTGGGGGGGGGAAATCAGCCCCGGTTGAGAATCACTGATAGAGTGTGTGCTTTTTTGTGAGATCATCAAGTTACAGCAGACAAAAGGCGGAGTCCACGCTGCATAATTCTAAGACAGCGGTTCTGGAATGGCATGTAGGCCCCTCCTCCCACAAAACTATGATGTGGGAAAGGTCCCAAGGACCCCTACAGAGTTGGAATTTGAAGCAAAGGAAGTGGGAATTGAAAGCTGTTCCCAGGGATCCACAATTTTACTGCCTGTAGAAATCCCATGACAATCCCTGGAATCTAATTAGAACATGGTTAGTTTAGTAGAAGATGCCTATTTCACTCATTGTAAAATGAAGACTGTAATATTAAAGGAAAATTCATTCTTTAAGTACCACAATAAGCTCATATTCCTCACATGCTTCAGTTTTTATTTTTTGCAAGTTGTGGACTACACAAGGTTCCACACCAGGGTTTGGGAAACTGCAGCTCATGAGCCAAACCTGGCTGGCTGCCTGTTTTTATAAATAAAGTTTTATTGGCACACAGCCACATCCATTCATTTACATTATTCTCTGTGGCTGCTTTCACTCTGCAGTGGCAGAGTTGAGTTGTTGTGACAGAGACCGTTTTTCCTGCAGAGCCTAAAATATTTACTATGTAGCTCTTTATGGAAAAAGTTTGCCCATCCCTGTTACATACACACGTTGTCCACAAAACTTTCATTGCATTATACTATTTTGATATGGCACAGAACACATTTAATTAATTAATTAATTTATTTATTTTTGGTTGTGTTGGGTCTTCGTTGTTGTGCATGGGCTTTCTCTAGTTGCAGCAAGCGGGGGCTACTCTTCGTTGCGGCACATGGGCTTCTCATTGCGGTGGCTTCTCTTGTTGCGGAGCACAGGCTCTAGGCGCACGGGCTTCGGTAGTTGCAGCAAGCGGGTCTAGGGTGCACAGGCTTCAGTAGCTGTGGTGTGTGGACTCAGTAGTTGTGGCTCGCGAGCTCTAGAGAGCAGGCTCAGTAGTTGTGGCTCACGGGCTTAGTTGCTCTGCAGCATATGGGATCTTCCTGGACCAGGGCTCGAACCCATGTCCTTTGCATTGGCAGGCGGATTCTTAACCACTGTGCCACCAGGGAAGTCCCACATTTAATATAATTTGGGTTGCAGGTTACAGGGTTTTCCTGCTGAACCAAACATCTTCACACCCACAATCTCACCTGATAATCATAACGGCTGACGGAGGGAGCGATTGCCATTATTATTCCCAACGATCAGAAGAGACCACCAAGTCAAAGAAAGGTGACATGATTGGCCCAAGGTCAGAGCCAGTAAAGTCAGAGCTGAAACTGACAAATCTTGTCCTTCGTTCTACAGTCATTTCTCATGCATCTACCTGCCCCAAGCTGTGAACTTGTCATAGGTAAGCTGCACTGTGCAGATTCACTTATGGGTAATTTTACTATCTGTTAATTTCTCTAAACATTCAGTTTCTTAGTAACCAGTGCAGATAAAAATTGGTTTGATTGTTTGCTCGGATTCCTAGCATGGTGACTTAGGGTAGAAATTTCCCCAAATCAAAGTGACTTAATTTTTCCCTCAGTACATAAAGGCAGATATATAATTTGCCCATCGTTGTATTATATGAATGCCGAGTAAGTCACATGAATCCATGAGGGAAAAATCAGACTAGTGTAACAGTTTAAGAAGTTGGGACAGGTGGGATTTCCATAGCTGATTTGTTGGTAAAATTATTTGTTTTTGCTCTGAGGCAGCATTAGCTCAGATGAGATATTAGATCCTTAGGCTGTCCTGAAAGTGTGTTATATGGAAAAAGAGAAAAAAAAAAGACTCTGTGGTCAAATAAATTTGGGAAACACCAGCTTAAACATAGATAAAACACGTGTCTGATGTAGGACTTCTCAGTGCCTTTAATATGCTAATGAGCTTGTAATATTCCAAGGGGGCCAAGGTGTACAGCACTTTACGACCTCGCTCCCTGGTGGTTGTGCTTGTTTCCAGACACATCCATGAGGGTCGCTCCACGGAAACCTTTGAGGGTCCAGGCAATGTCGCACACGCAGTGCTCATCTCCCCACATGGTGTGTCTACCAAACTAGGATTATTATTCCCTGCACTTTCCAGATGCAGACTGTCCCAACCATCCATAGAAGCGAATGATGGCCAGATGGGTTTCTCAAATTCTAACTCTGGCTTTCACTTCACCTGTGAAAGTTGATCATTTAGAATAATAAATTCCTCTTTTACTAAGGTAAATATTATCTTTGTCCTAAAAACACCAAGAAAGGGTAATGTAGAGGTGGGGCTAATATCACCTCATAGCCTCAGGTGGTGGTTCCAGGACCCAGCTACACACTGTCTGCCCGAAGCCTGCATTCCCAGCTACTGTGTCACCTACTGCTAGGCTGGATTCCCCTCATTAAATTGATTAGTCTTTTCAGCTTCATGAGGGAATCACGAGATAAAATGGTTTACCTTTCTCATTGAATTTCTCAGACTTGTGCCTGAAAGCTGGACCTGCTTTTTGGGTTTTGGTGTTCTAACATAGCGTGAATTGACTAGAGCACAGAGATTGTCTTTCTGGCCACCACAGTGGCCATTATGAAGTCAGCTCATCATGATGGTTTTTTTCTCTCTGTCCTAAACCTTGGGTTGGCCTCCGCATGGTCACACAGGAACTGAGGGACTGCTGAAGCCTTAGAAACTTTCCCCATCTTTCAGTGGGACTGGATCTGCCCCCAAGAATATCCCACTTATATGTGTGTTGGTTAGGACTCTTGATTACAAGTGTCAGAAACCCAACAATTAAGTAAAAAGAGGACTTACTGGCACATGAATCAAAGGAAGGGCTGAAGAACCAAGCCTCAGGAAGGACAGCTACTCAGCTGGGTCAGGAACAATCAGAACCAGGGCATGGAATGTTCCAGAACACTGTTTCTGCCTCATTTCTTGGCTTTTCTCTATAGGCAGCTTTATTCTCTCTTACTGCAGACTGGCTCTCCTGAGGTAGGATGCATGGTGACGTGGCCTGAGGTTTTTAATGCCACAATTTCAGCCCTCAGAGAATGACTGGCATGTTTTCTGATCCCAAGCCCAAATCCCAGGGAAGGCATTCATTGGTCCAGCTGGATCAGATGACCACCTTGGGAACTATCAGCTACAACCAGGAGTGAGAGAGGAAAGTCACAGGATATTAACAGGGAGGCTGTCAAATTAGCCGTGGGAGGGAGGACAATTCCAGAGAGGCCAATGAGCTGACTGTCCCAACCCTCCATGGAAGCAAATGATGGCCAGATGGGTGTCTCAAATTCTAACTCTGGTTTTCACATCACCTATGAAAGTTGATCATTTAGAATAATAAATTCCTCTTTTACTAAGGTAAATATTATCTTTGTCCTAAAAACACCAAGAAAGGGTAATGTTGAGGTGGGGCTAATAAGAGTATCATCTCATAGGATTCTTGGGAGAATTAAATGATGGGACACGAGTAATCCCTCAGTCCATGCTAGCTGTTATTCTTATAGACAAAGAGTTGGGTGTCTAGTTAGGGTATGGATCTTCCCAGTGTGTGTGTGCATCTCTGGGGGACCCCAAAAGTGAAGCTGCAGCAGTGTCCTAGGGAGGATCAGATTCTCTGCCTTTCCCCTAAAACCTCCACCCACAAACCACAGTTGGAATGGATTTGTTTCCTGAGACAACCTCATTCCCGCGGAAAAGGTCTTCATTTTCCCAGGAAGTGGTTTCTTTCATAGACTCTGAAGATGATTTCAGCTGTCTCACGGACCAGGCTTTCCCTGTGCCCAGTCCCAACACCCACAACTCTGTCACTTCCTGGAAATGCAGGCGGACAACTGCACAGAGCATCCCAGGCCTGCCCCAGTGTTTTCTAGACCTGGATGGAATGCAGACATTAGTCTGGCTGTGCCCTGGAGCAACCCAAGGGTACCTAAAACCACTGGTTTTCCAAGAAGGAATGCATAGAGGAGGCATATGGTTTTTATAACTGACAAGACATTCTGATTCATTAGAACGACCAGGATTGTGCATGAGTGAAAGCTACGCTGAGGACCCCCCTGAATTTACGGCTATGACCACGCTAGCTAGCTGGGCGCCTCCAGCAAATCGTCTTGCTTCTCTGGCTGAGTTGTCAAATCTCTGAAATTGAAATGAAATTGATTCTGAGGAGTCAGTGACACAGGGGCTGTGAAATGGCCCAGCACACTGCCTGACACACAGGGAGGGAACAGAGTTTCTGGTCCCCTTGGAGGACTGGAGAACCAGAGGGGTAACTCGCCACCCTCTGCCAACCCATGTCAGTCGACAGTCAAATTGTTCTTTAAGCACCACTTTTCATTTAATCAGGCTGTTCTTCACCGGGGCTGTTTTAATTAAGGGTCTGCTGTCAACACAAAACATATGTTCTGAAGTCTTGCTTTGGTTACTAATGATGCCCTGGATTATTAAGTCTGGAAGGAATTTCCAGCTCCGGTTTGCTTGGTCTTTCCTCCCTGCCCCCTGCCCCTCGAGCCCGCATTCAGCTCCCATCTCAGCTTTCACCCACTTACCCTCCTTCCTTGGCGTGGTTACCCTTCTGGAAACTGACCTAGGAAAACAATCTGCTAGGATCAAAATTCAGGGTATAAAGTCCTAAAATAGGGTTCTGACCATCTCTCATTCCTATTGCCAATCCTTTCCTTCATATTCAGGCTATAATTTTGTTTCCTTCAAAATATGTTCTGTAAAAAATTACACCCACACACTCATATGTCCTGTATGTAAACACATATGTATATATACATGTGTATGTATATATCACATAGACATGCATATATATACATATACAAGCATATATGTATATGTATATTCATATATATATTTATACATGCACATGTACTCATGATATATGTGAGTGCATATACACATATGTACACATATATGGGTACATGTATACACACACACATCTTTTTTTCCTGTGACCTGGAGAAGAGGACTGACTGATCTCCTGGTGGCTGAGCTCAGCCTCTTTTCAATTGTCCCAAGTATGTAAAATGATCCCCAGTGATGACTGCATCCTGGTATTTATAGTCTGTGTAATTCCTTCCCCTTGAGTGTGGGCTGGACTGAGTGACTTGTATATAACCAACAGAATGCAGCAAAAATGATGATGTCACTTCTGAGAGTAGGTTATAAAAGATTGTGTCTTCTGTCGCACTGGGACTCTCTCTTGCCCTCCTGACTATGTGCTCTGATGAAACCATCTGCTGTGTGGAGAGGCCATGCAGCCGGGCACTGAGGAAGCCGATAGCCTCATGGCCACTCAAAAGCCTGAAACGGAATCCGCTCCCTGTTGAGCCTTGGTATGACCACAGCCCTGGTCACCTTAATCACACAGCCTAGTGAGACATCAGAGTTGGAGGACCCAGCTAAGCTGTGCCCAGGTTCCTGACCCACAGAAACTGAGACAGTAAATGTGTGTTGTTTTAAACTCTTAAATTCCTGGTAATTTGTTATGTACAATAGATAACTAATATTCCTAAGCAATTTAGTCTAGCCCCAAACTTGCAAAGTCTTGAGAAAATACACATGTGGCAAATGGCAGAAGACAGACTCTTCCAGAAAGTGAAGATAACCATGGTACCTGCCTTAGAGGACTGTTGTGAGATAAGATTAGATGAGATGAGGTAACACTCACTAAATGAAACCCCTGTCTTGGCCTATGGCAGGTGCCATATCCACATTAGCTATATCACTCAAGACCGGGCTTGCATACCCCCTTCTATGTGGACTTTTCTCAGACTCCTCACCTCCTTCACTAGGGAGAGTTCATCACTCATCTCATCTGGAGCTCACAACATATCTACCAGAGCCCTTGCCACTCTGTGCTGTAGTTATTTGTTTGTTTACATTTAACCCCTTCTCTCCACTGTACTCTGAGGTTCATGCTTGTGTCTGTAGCACCCAGCCAAAGGCCTCACAGGGAGTCAATGTTTAGAATTCACCCTTTCTATCTTTCTGTTCCAGGTAAATATGGTACTAGGTCGAAAGACACTTTCTGGTTTTGTTGTCTTCAAATATAGGGAGAAATGTGTCGACCATCACTTGGATGATTTCACCCTATCTTAGTCAGCTTGGGCTGTTATAACAAAATATTGTAAACTAGATGGCTTATCAACAACAGAAATTTATTTCTCACAGTTCTGGAGGCTGGTAAGTCCACAATCAAGGTGCTAGCTGATTTGGCATCTGGTGCAGTCCCTCTTCCTGGTTCATAGAAAGCAACCTTCTTACTCTGTCCTTACATGATGGAAAGAAAGTGAGCTAGCATTTTGGCCTTTTCTTATAAGGGCAGTAATCCTATTCATGAAGGCTCCATCCTCATGACCTAATCACCTGCAAATACCATGACACAGGGGATTAGATTTCAACATATAAATTTGGCAGGGGAGGACACACAAACATTCAGTTCATAACAAACTCCAAATAAAACTCACTACTGAAGGAAATGAGAGTTGAGAGGAGTCATGTAGAAGAAGTGGAGTTTTGACTGTGGAATTTCTTGATCCTAAAAGACCAGGAACATTAAAGTTCCCCTTCATTTTGCTTAAGAAGAGACCCCCCTTTTGAGAGGAGGACTCAGAGTCAGGCAGCTTTAGAGCTGGAAGAAATCTCAGAGATAGTCTAGTGCTGGTTGGTACTATTATTTCCATTTTACAGATGAACATATGGAGTCAATTTAAGGGTAAACACCTCAGCTACACGGCTAGTATGGGGCAGAGAGGGCAGAGCCGGGACTTGAACCCAGGTCTGTCTGTCACTAGAGATCAAGCCCCTAGCACCATGGTATCCCTAAGGGCACTCTGGGGTTCTGGGTAGATAAACCTGCAAGCTGGTGGCCGACTCATTTAGGAGAAATGTCAGGCTTCCCTCCTCCTCCCTGAGCCAAGGGGAAGAGAGTGTGGTACGTTTGTTTCCTGAAGACTTCTTCCTCATTCATCCCACCTAAAATTTCATTCATTTATTTTCTATCTCTATTCTTTTCTGACTATGAAAGTAATGAATGCTCATAGCAAATTTAGACATTTAGAAAAAGCAAAACAAAAGTTTACCCATGTACACAAAAACGTTTCTCTTTTGACTAATGTGTCCACAATGCTTAGTCTGGGATGGAGTAGGTAATAAATATTTAATTAATATGTAAACGAGTTATTACCAAGAGGTTAGATTATGGGAAGGCATTAATTTTTATTCTACACACTTCTGTATTATTTCAATTTTAAAATAACCAGCCATGTATACTTTTGAAAACAAATAGCATATATCTTAGTTGCAAAAATGCAGAAGGTGTAGAGTAAGTAATTAGAAAAATCAGTAGAAAATAATGTTGCTATATGTATTAGTTTCCTAGAGCTGCTGTAACAAAGTACAGCTGTCCAGCAGCATCCATGGGGGACTGGTTCCAGGACCCCTGACAGGTACCAAAATCCATGGATGCTCAAGTCCCTTATACAAAATGGTGTAGTATTTGTATACAACCTATGCATATCTTCCCATATACTTTAAATCATCACTAGATTACTTATAATACCTCATATAATGTAACTGCTATGTAAATTGTTGTAAACACAATGTAAGTGCTATGCTATGCAAATAGTTGCTGGTGGGCTGCAAATTCAGATTTTGTTTTTTGGAACCTTCTGGAATTAAAAAATATATATATTTTCTATCCGCCATTGGTTGAATCTGCAGATGCAGAACCTGAGAATCCAGAGGGCCAACTATGCCACAAACTGGGTGGCTTAAAAATGCAGAAACTCTTTGTCACAATTGTAGAGGCCAGAAGTCTGAAATTAAGGCATAGGCATGGCCACACTCCCTCTGCAAACTGAAGTGGAATCCTTCCTTGCCTTTTCCAGCTTCTGATGCTTTGCTGCCAGTCTTTGGCATCCCTTGGCTTGCGGTTATGTAACGCCTTCATTGTTACATGGTGTTGTCCCCCCTGTGTCTGTGTCTTTACACAGCCATCTTCGTGCAAGCGCACCAATCATATTGGATCGGGGTCCACCCTACTTCAGTATAAACTCATCTTAAATTAACTGATTACATCTGCAGTGACCCTACTTCCATATAAGGACACATTCTGAAGATGATTAGGACTTCGATATATCTTTTGGCGGGGTTGCAGGGGGGGACACATCTCAACTCATAGCAGTGTGTATCCTCACAGACTTTGTTCCCGGTAAAAGCAAACATTTCTGAGGGCCCCCTACCTAGTGCATGAGGCTTCTCTTGTGTAGAGACTTTCTGATCCAAGTAAGTAAGATGGGGGTGAAAACAGGTTTTCAGGGGTGCAGAGAGGAACATTCTGGCAGTAAACTGCATGTGCCAGGTGGCCCAGGAGTGGGGTAGCAGTGATGAATGGAGGCAAGGAGAGAGATGGGTGCTGACCACATAAGGAGGGACTGAAGGTGGGATGTGGGATGGGCTGGGTCAGGAATGGCCTTGATTTCATATCCAGGATCCAGGACTTTGTCCCATCAAGGGAACCTTGGAAGATTTCAAGCACAGCAGTGACGGGATGAGACTTGTCCCCAGTTTACTAAGACAGTCCCAAGAATAGTGATATCCGTGGATGGACTGCACTAAGAAAAAAAAAAAAACATAGTATGAGCACTGGTTATGTGCCGGAGACTTGATATAAGTCGTCTCATTGTACTTGAATGTGGTTAGCATTTTTATCCACATCCTACAGAGATAAATGGAGGCCCAGAGAGATTGAGTGTCATCCCTGAGGTTACAGATGCAGGTAAAAAGGCTAGGATTGGGTCCCAGGACTGTCTAGTTCAAAGCTTGAACTCTTAACCATGGCATCAAACTGTATTATTATTATTATTACTCTGGATTTAACCACAGAAATCTGAGGTTGGTAAGAACTAATGTGACTACAGAAAACCCTCAACAGATGCTTTGCAATGCCCAAGTTTCCAAACCCTGCCTGAGCCCAGCAGGGACAGAGGTTAAGGAGCATCCTTCTAGAATTTCCTCTAATGCTGAATGTTGCTGAAGCCCAGAGAGGGAAGGGCCACACCCAGGCCCCCTCAGTAAATTTAAAGCTGAGCCAGGAATTCCTTTCAACTTCTGGTATGAATCCAGCTGAGAAGAAACAAGCGGAGAGACATAAACATAGTCAGATCAATTAGTTTGCAGGATGTGGGTCTAAATCGTGGCATTGCCACATATTAGCTGGATAATGTTGGACAAGCCAGGTCCCCTTTCTGAGTTTTGGTGTGTTTGTCTATAAACTGCTGGCAGTCATTCCCATGTTGCAAGGTTATTTTGCAGCTCGAAGGAGTTGTACGTTGGGGGCACATTATAGGTATTCAACAAATGTAACCGTTAGTATCGTCATTATTGTTGCTATTAGCATCACTAACTTTGTTATTACATGTTCTTAACCAAAGACAAGTTTTGATCAAGGAAAGAATTTTACTCCAACACCCTTTTTGGGGAGTGGTTGAACTCATGCCTCCATAATCATGGGTTAGATGAAGCTAATTTTTCTTGACATAGTTGGAAAAGTCAGGCATCCCCGTGAAAGCAAGCAGAGCCAGCTATGTTAAAACGTAGCAGCAGAGAGAGTTGGCTGGCGGTAAATACCATCTCCTCCCAGAGAGCCCTCAGAAAGCTCCCAGGCCGGAATACATTTTGAGAAGCAGTGTTCTTCGTGGAATCTTCTGGGAGAAATGCATTCAGGGCTGAATGGTAATCACAGGGAAACTCAGCAACTGTCTGCTGAGAGGCAGTAAAGACATGGATGGGGACCTGTGTGCAGACCTTTTTGTTTGATGCCTCTGCATCTGCTGTGTTCCAGTTTCATGGCACAAGAGGGAATAACTCCTAACAAAGCAGAAGTAACATGACTAGGAAACATCAAAACCCTCTCCTGAGGTGCCCCAGAGGACCCAGAAAAGATTATAGGCTTGTTGTGTTCCTCATATAAAAGCACTCCTTTAACTGCCTCTGCAATTAATTAGCTCTGTTCTTAGCAAATTGCAGTCTCCAAACACATTCATCAGACCCTCCCCTCCCTCGTCTTGTGAGGTGCTCAGCGGAGGTTGCCCTGACGGTGAATGTGGCCCTCATTGTTAGTTTCAGGGTCCACATGAATTTTTTTGTTTGTTTAAGGAATATGGATGAGGGTGTCAACTTAAGAAAAATTGAGGCTGGAGCTCTCTGATTGGCTGCTGTTTCCATAGATAGTGCATTCAAAGGCGGCTTAGTTAACATAATAGCTAAGTTCCTGAAACAGAAGTTATCCCATTTACCAAGCGATGGAGAGGCCCAGGTTCGCTTAGGAGGAGTTCCCCTGGGTAATTACTACTTGGGAAGATTTAAGAGGACCTGAACCTCCGTCTTTTCTTCTCCCACCCCTAACTGTCAACACCCCTGTAAAAAAGATTTTTTAAAAAATTTACTTAATCAATATGATAGTAAGGAGTCTCTGGGTTTCCTTTCCCTTGGCTTAAGAGACATCATCTTTAGGCATTAAGGAATCAAGGAGAACTAGATAGCTCTTTGCTCTGTCACCCTTCTCTGTTCATCAAGTTCTTTGTTCACAACCCTCAAGGTCTCCCCACCCGTGGATCTGGTTTTCTCCCTTGCTGGATGTCAGTCTGGTGTGCTCTGGGGAATAGCCCTGAGGAGTGGTCTTCCCTTTCCCTCCCAGCTGCTCACCAGGTCTCAGGCCATGACCCCCATTTATCAGGTTTCCAGGAGTGTGTTTCAGCTCCAGGTCTTGATAGCTTGTTAGGGTTTTTTCAAACTAGTCTCCTTGTTTCCAGAAGTAAGTCTTTAGGGTGGCTACCAAAGGCATCTTTCCTCAGGCATAACCATCACTCCCATCATAATTGCTAACATGCATTGAGCATGTTATGCGCCAGGCCTTACATTACATAGAGAATATATGACCTCTCCAAGGTCGCATGGCAAGTAGATAGTGAAACTGACATGTAAAGCCACACTCTCTGACTCTAGAGCTCTCACCACCCCAATTTACTTTTCCCACATTTTGCCACCTCACTCTCCTACTCAACGATGCTTGGATGGGCCCCATCACCTCCAGGATAAAGAGGTAGTTCCCCCAATGACAGTTAATGCCTGCCCTGAGCAGATGCAGTCTGCATGGCCTGTCTATGGCAAGGACTTGTCTCATGCCCTTTCTCGGTTTCCTTGTTCTGGCCACACTGAAGGCCCAATTTTCTAGTCATTTCCTTTGAAATGACATTTTCTGAACCTCTCCGAAGCTAAGTTTATTAAACAGGCTACACTGCGAAAATTCTAATGGGAGATATTCTAGTTCTTTTTTTCTTTTAAGACTTTCATTTTTTAAGAGCAGTTTTAGGTTTAAAACAAAATTGAGAGGGAAGTACAGAGATTTCCCACACACCTCCTGCCTCCACACCTGCATAGACTCCCCCATCATCCACATCATTCGCCAGATGGTACATATTTTACCAAGGATGAATCTACATTGACACATCATCATCACCCGAAGTTCACAGTTCATGTTAGAATTCACCCTTAGTTTTGTACATTCTGTGGGTTTGGACAAATATGTGATGACATATATACATCATTACAATATCATACATAGTAGTTTTTGCTGCTCTAAAAATCCTCTGTGCTCTATTTCTCTCTCTCCCTGCCCCCAGCAAACAATGATCTTTTCATTGTCTCCATAGTTTTGCCTTTTCAGAATGTCATATAGTTGGAATCATACAGTGTGTAGCCTTTCCAGATTGGCTTCTTTCCCTTAGCAATACGCCTTTAAGGTAACTCCATGTCTTTTCATGGCTTGATATAGCTCATTTTTTTCAGCGCTGCATAATATTCCATTTTCTGGAAGTAACACAGTTTATTTATCCATTCATCTACTGAAGGACATCTTGGTTGCTTTCAAGTTTTGGCAATTATGAATAAAGCTGCTATGAACATTCTTGTGCAGGTTTTTGTGTGGACATAAGTTTTCAACTCTTTTGGGTAAAAACAAAGGAGCACCATTGCTGAATTTTATGGTATGAGCATATTTAGTTTTGTAAGAAACCATTAAACTGTCTTCCAAAGTGGCTGTACCATTTTGTATCCCCACTCACAATGTATGAGAGTTCCTGTTGCTCCACATTTGTGCCAGCATTTGGTGTTGTCAGTGTTCTGGATTTTGATCGTACTAATAGGCATGTAGAGGTATCTCACTGTGGTTTTAACTTGCATTTCCCTGATGACATATGATGTGTAGCATCTTTTCATATGCTTATTTGCCACCTGTATACCTTCTTGGGTGAGATGTCTGTTAAGGTCTTTGGCCCATTTTCTTATCTATTTTTTTTTTAACCACTGAATTTTAAGCATTCTTTGTATATTTTGGACAGCAATCATTTATCAGATGTGTCTTTTACAAATGTTTTCTTCTATTCTGTGATTGTCTTTCTTTTTTTTTTTTGCTGCATTGGGTCTTCGTTGCTGCACACGGGCTTTCTCTAGTTGCAGTGAGCAGGGGCTACTCTTTGTTGCAGTGTGCAGGCTTCTCATTGCAGTGGCTTCTCTTGTTGTGGAGCATGGGCTCTAGGCACGTGAGCTCAGTAGTTGCGGCACATGGGCTTTAGGGTGCATGGGCTTCAGCAGTTGTGGCATGCGGGCTCTAGAGTGCAGGCTCAGTAGTTTTGGCGCACGGGCTTAGTTGCTCCGTGGTATGTGGGATCTTCCTGGACCAGGGATCGAACCCATGTCCCCCTGCATTGGCAGGTGGATTCTTAACCACTGTACCATGAGGGAAGTCCCTATTCTGTGATTTTCTAATCCTCTTGATATTATCTTTTACAGAGCAGGAGTTTTTCATTTTAATGGTGTACAGCTTGTTAATTATTTCTTTCATGGACTGTATCTTTCGTGTTGGATCTAAAAAAAGTATCACCATACACAGGTCATTAGGTTTTCTCCTATGTTATCTTCTAGGAGTTTTATAGTTTTGTATTTTACATTTAGTGTATGGTTCATGTTAAATTAACTTTTGTGAAAGGTGTAAAGTCTGTGTCTAGATTCATTTCTTTGCATGTGAATGTGCAGTTATTCCAGCACCATTTGGCAAATTTTAGTTGACTTTGTCAATAAGTCATGTCCCAGCAACCTTTGTCAAAGATTAGTTGACTATATTTATGTGGGTCTATTTCTGGGCTCTCTATTATATTCCATTGATCTATTTGTCTGTTCTTTCACCAATACGACACTGTCTGGAATCCTGCAGCTGTATAGTACGTCTTTAAGTTGGGAAGTGTTAGAGCTCCTATTTTTTTCTGCTTCAATATTGTGTTGGGTATTCTGGGTCTTGTCTTCTCCATATAAAATTTAGAATCAGTTTGTAATTATCCATAAGGTAACTTGCTGGGATTTTGACTGGGATTGTATTGAATTTATAGATAAAATTGGGAAGAACTGACATCTTGGCAATAATGAATCTTCCTTTCCATGAACATGGAATATTACCCCATTTATTCAGTTCTTTGACTTCATTCATCAGGATTGTATAGTTTTCTTCATATAAATTTTATTTTTGTTAGATTTCTATGTAAGTATTACATTTTTTAGGTGCTAATGTAAATGATACTGTGTTTTTAATTTCAAATTCCACTTGTTCATTGTTAGTGTATAGGAAAGCAATCGACTTTTGCGTATTAACCTTGTATCTGCAATATTCTAGCTTATTAGTTCCAGGATTTTTTTTAAGTTAAGTTTTCATTGTTTCCCAAAGAAATATATGCAATTGTATTAAAAAAGGAGAAATATTGTTAAAATACAATAATAGTCAGCAGTTCCTTTCTGTACATGAATATACTCCTCAAAGGCAATTACTTTCATCTTTTAAAATAGTGTCTTCTAATTATGAAAGCATATTTTCTAAAACATGCTTATCTAGCTCTCTCTTGATTTACTAATTTTACCCATTTCAGCTTCTTATTACGATATGTCAGGATATTAGCTCTTACATTTCCCTCTCTCCTCATCATCCTAAAATAGCTCTGTCCCAATTTTTGGTTAAATACACTTTCAATGTTTATATTATTGTGACTATATTGTATACTGTATACTCAAATTTTGAGTATAATTACATTGCCACTTCTGTTTTTCCTAGAGTTATTACTTGCCTCACTTCCCCCACTCCCTTAATTTTCTTTGAATCTCAGATTGGATTTTTCCACATCATCCAATAGCTCATATTTCCACATTGTCAAACGTGTCTGTCTTATTACCCCTGGAGAAATCTCGGCAAGCTTTGGGTGCTGCTCTCAAGGATGCTGCAGATCCATTGTTGTGATCATCCAGAGTATCCCCTTCACTTTCTTTCCTTTGTTGGGTCAGCTGTTTCCCAGATCTTATATCTTAGTCTTTAGTTCATTCCCATGTTGGTGGTGTTCATCTGCTACAGAGAGTAAGAGAAGACTGCTTTCAGAGATGTTGCTTTTATCTTTATCCTATTCCTATACTTAATAAACAACTTTGGTTGCAAAGAGAATCTCAAGTGAAAAATTATTTTTTCTTAGGAAGATAGTTTGGCATTGTGCATTAGTGTTAAAAAGTGCATTTCCTTTTTTCCAACAATTCCACTCCCAAGTACAGACTCTAGAGACAATTTTGCACATACACATACAAACACCTATACAAAAATGTACCTAATTTACTGTGTAAACAATGAAGTAAGTAAGCATGGCTCATAGGATGTAATCACAAAGCACTTTTTTTTTGTCTTCCACTGTCTCTTTAAAATTTATTGATCCTAAATTAAAACTTGGGCAAGCCCGTGACTTTTTTGCTGACTATTAGGGACCAGAGTATCCTACAATTATTTGAAATCATAGAACAAAGCCTCAATTCAGAAATTAGAATGTTTAGACCAATACCAGGACTCACTGATGGCTAGCTAGGCTAACTCTGAAGATGAAGGGATGGGATGTGTATGATACAGGGGATGCATTTGGTTTCTCCAGCTCCCACCTCCTCCAAAGGTCTCTTTGCACAAAGTTGAAAATGACTGCAGTCCATCTCTCTGTCCTAAGGGGACACCTTTTGTTTATGAGATCCATTCATGTATCTTTTGCCCCTGTGCAGGGGAGGCCAGGCTCATTCAATGTAGCAGTGGGTCTCCTTGACCTGTTGTCAGGGCAGCTCAACCTTCTATCTCATCTACTCCTGGATTTCTTGAACCAGAGTCAGACAGCAGTTCACCATGGTCCCTAAACTGCAGGGATCACAAGTGACTCTTCTGAGATCTCTCACAATGCTTGAGATGAGACACAGGCGTACCCTTTCTCCCCCTAGGAGGATGTGAGACATCATTACAACAGCTCTCTTCAAATGAAACCTCACAAAATCCTCTTCTCTCCCCCAACCTCCACCCTCTTAACCTTTTTATGTTCTCAGAATGGGAGAGGGGCTCAAGAATCACGAAACTGGTTCTGGATTATTTCCTGTGTGAATTCTTTCTGCATATAGCCCTCACTTTGGTATCTGATGGCCACCATAGCCTGGTGCCTCAGTAGAAATATCTAAGTTAACATCCTATTGGTATTGTTAATAGCACAGAATTAGAAACAACTTCAATATTCATAAATAAGAGACTATATAAATGATGATAAATCCATGTGATCAACCACCCAAATATGATATATCCATGAAATACCATATAGTATCATGAACCAGTGATAATGAATCAGAACAATACTTATTAACATGGATAAATCTTATAAACAGAACACCAAGGGAAAAATAATATATATTATGATAATTTTACATACGTTATACACATGTATAATTCCATCTACATTTTTAACATGAGAAATAATTATATTCTTTAGGGATACATGCCTATGTAACAGGTATAAATAAATTTGAATCATCAGATGCTACCTATGGTGACAGTGATGATGGTCTTCTCATCTGCGAGGTAGGGAGATAAATGTGAAATGGAAAGGATTTTCCGTGGGTTTCAACAGTCTTGACAATGTTTTATTTATTAAGTTGGAAGCTATTAAGTTGTCCATTGTATTAATTTTCATACATTGTGACATGTCTTAACCAGTTCGAATTATATTTAAAAGAAAATCATTTTTCCTTCAGATATTGAAGGCTCCTATCCATCCATTTATAGTTTCCAATGCTGCTGGTAAGTAGGCTGATGCCATTTTCAGTTCTGATGATTTTAATGAGATTTTTTGCCTTATCTTTTTCCCACTCTCTGCTCTTCTATCATTTCACAGTGATGTGCCTTTGGTGTGGTTCTTTTTTAATTATCTTTTCTGCACACTGCTAGATCCTCTCAGTATGGAATATGGACACATTTCCTTTAATTGTGAGACATCTGAATAATCTCTTTAATATTATCCTCATCCATTTTCTCTGTTCCCCTTTTCTGGAATTACTGTTATTTGGATTTTAGACCTCCTGGACTAAATCTCTGATTTTCATATAATTTCTCAGCAATTTTTGACCTATTTGTCTTTCCATTCTATCTTCTGGAGGTTTTTTCTAAATTTATCCTATAACCCTTCTAGTGAATTTTTCTTCTATCATATTTTTAATTTCAAAGAAGTTTTTCTTAAATTTCTATCTCTATAATGTCATTCCTTCTTATTTCATGGATACAGCATCTTTTCATATCCACTAGAACGTTAAATGTATTTTTGTATTTTTCCCACTCTTGACATTGTATCTTTTCTTCTGAGTTTCTTTTTTTAATCTCCTCCTCCTCCTCTTCCTTCTCTCTCTCCTTCTCCTTCTCTTCCTATCTTCTTTTCCCTCTTGTTCTTCATCTGATTTCCTTCAGAGTTTAGGTTTTCATCAACTGTCTGGGTTTGTTTGGTGGTCCATTGCTATTTAGGAGAGGCACTGAATGAAGCTGTGTGTGTGAGATGATTGGTGGATTTTACTATAGGGCCTCACTTCTCTAAGTGTGGTCTGCAGACTGCTGTCACTGAGACCCTTCTAGGGGGCCCACAGGGGTCAAAATTATCTTCATAATAATATTAAAACTTTATTTGCCCTTCTCACTGTATTGACATTTGCACTAGTGGTGCAAAAGCAATGGTGGACATGAAGGTTAATTTTATGTGTCAAATTGGCTGGCCCATGGGGTGCCCAGCTTTTGGTCAAACATTATTCCAGATGTTTCTGTGAGAGTGTTTTGGGTGAGATTAACATTTAAATTGGTAGACTTGAGTTAAACAAAGTGCTGTCCATAATGTGGGTGGGTCTCAGCAAATCAGCTGAAGGCCTGAATACAGCAAAAATCTGAGGAAGGGAGAGAATTCCCAGCAGATGGCCTTTGGACTTCATCTGCAACATTGGCAGTTCCTGATTCTTCAGCAGACCACCTTGAACTGGAACATTGGCTCTCTTGGTTCTCCAGCCTGCTCTCCCATTCTGCAAATTTTGGCCTTGCCAGCCTCCATGATCACGCAAGCCAATTCCTTATAAAAAAATCTCTTTTTCTCTCTATACTATTCTATTGGTTTTGTTTCTCTGGAGAGTCCTGACAAATACAATGGATATTTGTCAGGACTACTGACACCAGATATTGTATCTGGTGCAAATCATGACAGTGGCATCACACCAAACTGATGATTTTTTAATTCTTCACTGCCATACCCTCAAGATAAAAATAAAATGCGAGTTTCACTTAAGAATGTCTTTCATGAAGCAGAAAAAAGTATTGATTTTATGAAATCTCGACCCTCGAGTACACATCTTTTTGAGAGTTTGTGTGACAATGGGAAGTCTGCATAAAGCATTTCTGCTGCATACAATGGTTGTCTCCAGGAAAGCACTTTTACTGTGGAGTTGCAAGCTGAGCTGGCTACTTTTTTTTTTAATGGAACACTATTTGTATTTAAAAAATGGGCAAAACCAAATTTATGGTTACCAAAGGGGAAAGGGCAGGGGGAGGGATAAATTAGGAGTTTGGGATTAACATATACACACTACTATATATAAAATAGATAACCAACAAGGATCTATTGTATAGCACAGGGAACTATACTCATAAGAGTAATAACTTATAAGAGAAGAGAATCTGAAAAAAAATAGATACATGTATGTATAACTGAATCACTGTGCTGTACACCTGAAACTAACACAACATTGTAAATCAACTATACTTCAATTAAAAATAAATAAATAAATAAATAAATAAATAAATAAATAAATAAGCAACTGGCAGACAAACCATGGTTATTCGGACTTAGGTATTTGGCAGACATCTCAAAAGCCAATGAAGTAAGCTTGTCACCTCAGGGAAAACAACAGATAGCATTTTTTGCCAATGATAAAATTCAAGGTTTAAAATAAAAAGTAAAATTTTGGAAACTTGTGTCTATCAGTGTGAGCTTGACATCTTCCCAATACTTAAACACTTTTCCAATGAGATCATCAGTGATATTGGTGAATGTGATATTTTGATATCATATAATGGAATGTGTCAACATTTTAGATCTGTATGACTCAGTGAACCAACAAAAAAATCATATATTGGTAAAAGATCCATTCAAAGTGCCAGATGGGCCAATGGATTTTAATACAACAAAAGATGAAAAGTTCAATGATACAGTTTCAGATTCCACGTTGCAACTAACCTTTAAGAGCTGTTACTTATACACTTTTGATGGAGTCTCAAAGAAGAATGTCTGCAATTATTTGAAAAAGCTATTGAAAGGCTCCTCTGTTTTCCAACTGTGTATCTGTTTGAGGTCAGATCATAACAGCACATCACAACATATTAAATGCTGAAACAGCAGAATCCAGCTTTATTATTAAGCCAAACTTTTAAAGAGATTCGCAAAATTGTAAAACAATGCCACTCTTTTCACTAAATTTTTACCTGTTTAGGAAAAAAGTTATTTTTAACAAAATATGTTATTTGTACACATAAGTTTTAATTGTTATTTTAAGTGAATTAATAAATATTGAAAACATTACTTGTTTTAAGTTCTAAACATTGATGGATATGACTCACATAAAAAGTGTCTTTGGAGTCTTCAATAATTTTTAATTATTGAACACTTGGCCACCCTCTGTGGGAGAAGTAGACCTCCCTGCATTTTGGAAGCTGCACTGGCCAGGTGACTTGATTTGGGCAATAGAATATGAGCAGATGTGATTGGAGCAGAGACTTTAAATGTGCTTGTGTGTGTGCTCAAATTTGCCCTCTTGTCCTCTGCCAGCCACCATAAGAAGAACATGAGTCTAGTAGCCACTAGCTCCAAATCCAGGGAGAATGAGTAGATCCAACCTGCAATCTGGAGCCTTGGGGAGCCCAGTTGAGATGAGCTGAACCCCAGTCAACCTGCAGACCTATGAGCATGAAAAATGGATGTTTGTGGTTGTAAGCCAGTGAGATTAGGGGGTTTCTGTAGACTGAATGTTTGTGTCCCCTCAAACTTCATGTTGAAACTTAATCCTCAGTGTGATGGCATTAAGAGGTGGGGCCTTTGGGAGGTGATTAGGTCATGAGGGTGGAGCCCTCAGGAATAGGATTAGTGTCCTTATAAAAGAGACCCCAGAAAGCTCCCTTACCCCTTCGGCCATGTGAGGACACAGGGAGAAGACAGCCATCTATGAACCAGGAAGTGGATTTCACCAGACCCCAAGTCTGCTGGTGCCTTGATCTTGGACTTCTCAGCCCCCAGAATTGTGAGAAATAAAGTTCTATTGTTTGTAAGCCACTCTGTCTATGGTATTCTGTTATAGCAGCCTGAATAGACTAAGACAGAGGCTATTACATAGTCTTAAGGCAGCAGAAACCTCCTTGATAGAGAATTCCAGAGAGGAATTCTATAATCTTCTGCCTCAGGGATGAGGGTAGAGGTAAGGATAAGGCTGGCTGCTGACCTTTCTCAGATCTGACTGGGGAAAGAGGCTTGCAGGGGATGGCATCACCATGAGGCATGTAAACTTTCACTTAATACCCTTGTGGAGTGTGGTCTTTCTAGCCTCAACTGTGCCTGGTGGCCCTTCTGGTTGAACATCCAGAGAATGTGAACCACTTGTGCAGGGTGCAGAAGAGAATCTGGGGCAATCTTTATCTGTAGACTTTGACCTACTCCTCCTGGGTTCAGCCCACACAGCAACTCCCCTTCCAGTGGTCCTCAATAACTTTGATTAATGGTTCCTTCTAGCATTTATTTCAGTTGGCAAATCCATATCCTGGGCCTCCCCCATTGTCTGCTTGGGTTTCTGCCTTCTCTGGCCTGCTAAGTCAGGGACCTGAAGGTGATCTACTTTCAGCTTCCAAAGTTTGGTGCTTGTCATTTTTCTCTCCAATTCCTCTTTTCTTGGTGGATTTATGAAATTTGTCATCACTTTGCCATCTTATAGCATCTATTGTGGAGGTGAACATAAGCATTCAGAACACAAGTTCAACCAGATGTCTCCAGAATGACCTTTTAAAAAAAACCAGCTTTATTGAGATGTAATTTACATAACATACAATTTACTCATTTCAAGTGTGCAGTTCAGTGGCTTTTATTACATTCACAGAGTTGTGCAGCCATCACCACAATCTAATTTTAGAATATTTCCTCATCCCCTAAAGAAGTCCATACCCCTTAGCCATCCCCTTTAAGCCTCCCCATCCTCCCCCAGACCTAAGTAATGACTAATCTACTTTCTGTCTCTACAAATTTGATTATTATGGTCATTTTATATATATGTAATCATACAAGATGTGGACATTTGTACTGGCTTCATTCATTTAGTATAATGTTTTCAAGGTTCATCCATGTGAAAGCCTGTATCATTCTTCATTCCTTTTGCCTAATAATATTTGGATATACCACATTTTGTTTATCCATTTATCAGTTGATGGACAAAGTGACTTTTAAAAATGTAAATCATACCACTCCACTCCCTTCCACAAAATCCTCCAGTGCACTAATAACAGAATTATCACGCCAACCAGGCTTGCGAAAGGTTGCCCCTGTCACCTTTCTGATCTCAATTATTACAAATCTCCGCCTTGGTTCCTTACACACCAATCATACTGGTCTTTTATTTTCCATTCGTTGAAAACCCCAAGTTTATACCTACCTCAGGGCCTTTGCACTTACTTTTCTGACCAGAGCACTCTTCCCTCTGATGGTTCCTCGTTTCCTATCCCTCGTGTTTTCTCCTGTGAGAGGCCTTTCCACCTTCTCTACCCAGAGCACTCCCTCACTTTTTCCTCACCACATTTCCATTTCCTTTTTAGCCTCATCACTTCCTGTCATTACCTAGTCCATTCCTTCTTTTGTATATTGTCTTTCTCCCTCCTTTGGAATGTAAGTTTCAAGAGGGCAGGTGCTTGCTGACACCTTTATCTCTGTATGAGCAATACCTGAAAAAGGCCTGGCACAAAGTGGGTGCTTAGTAAGTCTTTTTTCAATGAATGGATGATTTAAGGTCATTTTTATGTCTTTTAGTTCTGGGAAAATATCTCTCATCACTTCCTATGGTAGGCAGAATTATGCACCCCCTGCCCAAGATGTCTATGCAATCATCTCCAGAACCTGTGAATATGTTGGGTTACATGGCAAAGGGACTTCGCAGATTGACTGAGGTCATGACCATTGAAATGAGGGGATTCTCCTGGATCATCTAGGTGGGTTTAATCTAATCATGGGAGTCCTTAAAAACAGAGGCACTTTTCCAGCTGGGGTTGATCATCAGAGAGATTTGTGATGATGTGAGAAGGGTCAGAGAGATGTGATGCTGCTGGCTTTGAAGATAGAGGAAGGAACCACCAGCCAAGCAGTGTGGGCAGCTTCTTGAAGCTGGAAAAGGAAATGAATTCTCCCCTGGAGCCTCCAGAAGGAATAAAGTTGCCGAAACCTTGATTTTAGCACCCTGAGACTCATGTCTTACTTCTGATGTCCAGAACCCTAAGATAATAAATGTGTCCTGTTTTAAAGCACTAAGCTTGTGATAATTTGGTACAGCAGCAATAGGAAACTATTATCTGTCCTTGCCTCTATTTTCTCTTTTCTTTGCCTCCAGTCAGTTGTTTGATTGGATTTAAATCAGAATTTACCTGAATTTTCTTGGTAGTAAATTGGTTACGTTTTCAGCCAGAATGGAATTTTAAGAGAGAACTCTGGTTCATTTCTAGAAAGATGAAGAGAATTCTATTTTATCCAGCTGACTTTGTGGCCTGGAAGACATACACTCATTGTGTACGGTTCTAGAATTCTGAGTCTGTTCACTGAAACTTTGCTCAGTTCATCATATGTGCTGTTAAGAATCTGATGAAGGTGCAGAAGCTGCAGCATTTTTCAGACCCAGGGATTCCCATGTTGATCCACCCTGATTTAAAGTTTTACACACGGGTTTGACAAGCGCATAAACCATGTTAGCTTCTCCTGCCATCTTAGGTGTTTGTATCTCACTTGTGCCCTCCTGAGCTGGAGCCTCCTGGTAGTGGCGAATTACCCTCAGATGAGTGCCCTTCCTGTCCTCTGATGTGTCCTCTGATGTGCTGCACCATCAGCTCTGTTACTGAGTCCAAGCACGTACTGCTCACGGCAAAACAGGCTAATAAATTGAGAGATGAGGTGTTGGGGCAGGGAATAGTGACTTAATTCGGAAAGCCAGCAGATCAAGAACATGGTGGACTACCGTCCCAAAGAACCATCTTACCCAAGTTAGAATTCAGGTTTCTTTTATATTAAAAGGGGACGGGTGTGGCTGATTGTTGCAAATCACTTGGAATCCTTTGTTCTTACAGCTGTCCGCTTAGGTCTGGTCACAATGTTCCTATAAACCTCCAACATGACAAATCTTATTTCCTGTTGTGCAAATTTTTGTTTCTATATGACTGTAAAAGTGTTATACCTTTAAAGGTCAGAGCCTTGAGAATGGGCTATCCTGTATATTTCAGGCTATATGCAACATTGTTTTACAAAAGGTGCAGAGCCAGCATGACTAAGCACAGGCAACAGGACAAAGGTTAGAGCTAGGTTCAATATGGAGTCAGGTTTTTTTCTGCTCTGTCACAGCTCCTTTAGACATCAAGCCTCCAACTCTGAAAGCTCTCCTCCTCTGGTCCCTAGGCACTTGTCCACCTCCTCAGCCCAACTCTCTCTGTTCCAGCAGGACAGAGATGGACTTCTGCATCTCCACCTGCTGGATTTGACTGTTCACTCATTCAACAGTTTAACAAGAGACGTTCTAGGCATTGTTACAGATGCAGGGGAGACAGGGCTGCAAAAGACTGACAACAAACAAAAACAAGTAAAGCTATAGTCTGTTGGCTGAACAAAAGTGCTGTGGAAAAAAGAAGAAAGCAGATAAGGAGACTAGGGAGAGGCAGTGGGGATGGAGCTGCTGGTTTAGGTGGTGATCAGGTAAATGTCACTGAGGAGGTGACATTTGAGCAGAGACCTGAGGGAGATGAGAGAGTAAGTCATGAAGGTATCTAGGGGAAGAGCATCCTAGGAAGAGGGCCAGCGAGTGCAAAGGCCCTGAGGCATGGTATCATCCAGTGTGTTTGAGGAACAGCAAGGAGGCCAGTGTGGCTATAAAGGAATGAGTGAAGGGGAGGGTAAAAAAAGAGGTAAAGACAGAAAGGTAAGAGGTGAGCTGGTGGGGATGGACCTTGTGGGCCACAATGAGGACTTGTTTTTGGCTTTTCCTGCATGAGATGGGAACCCCTGGAGGGATTAGAGCAGAACAGAAGCCTGATCTGACATATTTTGAAAGGGTCACTCCAGGGCTATATTGAGAATATATACAATGGAGAAGGTGGAATTAGGGAAGAATTGCAGAGATGGCAGCCTGGATCAGGGTGGGGTGGTGGTGGAGAGTGCTGGGATACTGAAGATATTTTAAAAAATCATTATAGGAAATTTCAAACATAAAAGTAGAGAGAACAGTAAAATGAAACCATGTGTACCCATCACTCAGCTTCCACATTGATCAACTCAGGAGCATCTTGTTTCATTTATATCCCTTCCCCATTCCATGTTATTTTAAAGCACACCCCATACACCAGATTATTTCATCTGTAAATATTTCAGCATATATCTCTAAAAGAGATCAACACAATATCTTAATACCATTATTGTACTTAATAAGATGTAAAAAAAAAATTCCTCAATATCTCCAACCATCAGTCAGTGTTTGCAGGTAGAGCCAATAGGATTTTCTGATAGACTAGATCTGAGATTGAGAGAAAAGTGTGAGTCCAGAATGACTAAAATTTGGGTTCTGCCAATCGGAAGGATTGTTTTTACATTTACTGAAATGGGGAAGGCTATGGAGAGAGCAAGTTTGGTGGGAGGAACGGATAAGGAATTTGGCTTTAGACATTTTGTATTTTGCGATCTGGGTCTGGCTATAGGGACCAACCGTGGCTTAAGCCAGAACTCTCTCTCTTTCTCAACTGAGAGTTCTGAGAGGAAAGTTATGCAGGGATGCTATGGTGACTGCAGTGTTGGGCACCCAAGCTCCTCCTACTTTATTGTGCTTCTATCCCCCAAACAGAACTTCTATCATGTGGTGTAAGATGGAAGGTTGAGCTCCACCGTGACTCCCACAGGAGAGAGGGTGAGAAGGAGAAACAGAGTGGATGCCCTTTTCTTTAAAGGCAAGATCCAAATGTGGCATGTATCACTTCCTCTCTTATCCATTGGCCCAAAGTCAGTCACAAGGCCATACATAGTTTCAAGGGAGTAACAGAGTCTTTAGCTAAGCAGCTACATGCCCCAATAAAACTGAGAGGGTTTGTACTATTGGAAGATGCTGGGGTGCAGCCACTAAGAGTTAAGTCTGAGAGGCTTGTGAGGCATTCAGTAGAGCTGTTGAATTGTTTGTATCATGAGGTGACGGTCCAGCTGGAAATGTTCATCAGGGAGTCATCAGCATAGAGAAGGTATTTTAATCCATGGCTGATAATCACCCCAAAAGCTGCATAATGTGGAGTGCTCCAGTATTCAGGGTTGAGGATGTGAGGACAGACCAGCAAAGGAGACTGAGAAGGAGAAATCACAGTGGGAGGGAAGAACCAGGAGGGAGTGGTGTTTTGGATGTTGACCAGCTATTATGTTGGACTTTGATTATTTATATGTATTTTCTTCATTTGGCCATGACTATACCTGCAGGGAAAAGACTGTGTTATATTTAATTCTGTATGTATTTAATTCTTTACCTCCTCTAGCATGATGCCTGGCATGTAATAGGAACTCAAGGAATATTTTTGAGTGGATGAAGACATGCTTTTCTATTCAGTTTTGGTCATAATGTGTGTGCTGCATTTTGTCTGTTAATACTTAGTACTATCCTGCCCTCCTAAGCTCTCTGTACACAGACGGATACAGCCTGGGAATGACTTTCCCCAGGTTCTTCTGCCAGCACGGAGTTAGGTCCTGCTGATGAGAGGCACTTGTGTGAGATCTGAAAGTGGAAAAGGAGAAGTTATGAATGAAGCCTACCTGGTGAAATAGGAAATTTATTTAGCAATGGGCACAAGGCACATTTTTTATCTGGAAAGGACAGAGGCTATAACACAATCAGCATCAGATAGAAAACAGTTCCTCTCCTGTCATTAGAATTCTACCTTAATACACTACAAATACCTTCTTTTGCCTCCAGAGGAAATTGCCCACCTTTTGAACATAGAGAATTCAATGCTAGAATGGAAGTAGAAAATCCTTCCCCTACCCTTCAAATTGAGAGACTTAATGGTCATTTCTTGTTGTGAACCTAATATGGGATTAGAAACCACTGGAACTCAGGGAAACCTCTTTAGATAGAATTGGAGAAACAAATGCTAGATTCACCATCTTGTAGCCGGCTTCAAAGATCTCTTCCCAAGGACATGGCTAGCTCAGGGCATATTAACATCACAGACTGGAGTTTATTAGAGTTGCTGAGTTTCTCATCCAGAAATGAGGAAACCGAAGCTCAGAGGAGAGAAGAGACTTCAGTTAGTTACACAGTCCAGTTGTGGACTCAGGACGTTTAGCCCTGAGCCCACATCTTATTCCACTTGGAGTATATTATTCCCATTCCACTGCTCTGTGATTTCTGGAGACACTTTTCTCTTTCCATCTCTTTTTTTTTTGTGGGTCAAAAACATCCCTTCCCTCAGTGTCCAGTGTCCTCCTCAAGTACAGGAGTCAGGAGTCAAGGCTTTTCTAGAACCATCTCCAGCCCCTCCCTGACTCCGCAGCCCCTGCCACCAGCCCCTCACTCACACCCACCTTCTTCCCATTCCCTGAGCATTTCACGGCAGTTCAAGCCTCTGAGCCTTTGGTAATGCTGTTCCCTCTGCCTCAACTTTTCCTCCTTTTCCTCTGCCAGAAGTCATCTTCAAAACCCAACTCAGCTGTAACCTCCTCAGACAAATAGTGCACGATCTCACTTACATGTGGAGCCTAAAGTAGTCAAACTCATAGAAGCAGAGAGGTGAATGGTGGTTGCCAGGGGCTGGGGGGAGGGGGAAATGGGGAGGTGTTGGTCGAAGGGTACAAGCTGTCAGTTACCCAGGATAAATGAGTTTTGGAGATCTACCATACCACATAGCACCTGTCTCTAGCAATACTGTGTTGTGGACTTAAAACTTGCTATGGGGGTAGAGCTTATATTAAGTGTTCTTACCACACACAAAAAATAATGGTCATAATAATAAAGGAGTGAGGGGAAACTCTAGGAGGTGATGGATGTGTCTGAGGCTTAGATGGTGGTGATGGTTTCACTGGTGTATAGTTATCCCCAAATTCACTGGATTGTATACATTAAATATGTGCAGCTTTTTATGTGTCAGTCATACCTCAATAAAGTGGTTTTAAAAAAATTTTTCACCTCCTCAGGCAGGGATCTCCAAGTAAGGCTGTGTTGCTTCTTCCTCTGTGACCTCATAGCCCTTTTAAGAGTATTTTTTTTCGGATTCTTTTCCCTTGTAGGTTATTACAAAATACTGAGTAAAATTCCCTGTGCTATACAGTAGGTCCTTGTTGATTAACTACTTTATATATAGTAGTGTGTATATGTTAATCCCAAACTCCCAATTCATTCCTCCTCCACTTGCCCCTTGGTAACTGTAAGTTTGTTTTCTATGTCTGTGGATCTATGTCTGTTTTGTAAATAAGTTCATTTGTATCATTTTTTTTAGATCCACATATAAGCGATATCATATGATATTTCTCTTTCTCTGACTTAACTTCACTTAGTATGATAATCTCCAGGTCCATCCATGCTGCTGCAAATGGCATTATTTCATTCTTTTTTATGGCTGAGTAATATCCTATTTTATATATGTACCACATCTTTTTAAAAAATATATATATTTTTTAATATTTTAAATAAATTTATTTATTTAATTTATTTATTTTTGGCTGCGTTGGTCTTCATTACTGCTTGCAGGCTTTCTCTAGTTGTGGCGAGCAGGGGCTACTCTTCATTGTGGTGCACTGTCTTCTCATTGCGGTGGCTTCTCTTGTTGCAGAGCATGGGCTCTAGGCACGCGGGCTTCAGTAGTTGTGGCACGAGGGCTCAGTAGTTGTGGCGCATGGGCTTAGTTGCTCTGTGGCATGTGGGATCTTCCTGGCCCAGGGCTTGAACCTGTGTCCCCTGAATTGGCAGGCAGATTCTTAACCACTGCGCCACTAGGGAAGCCCCTGTACCACATCTTCTTTATCCATTCCTCTGTCAACGGACATTTAGGTTGCTTCCATGTCTTGGCTATTGTGAATAGTGCTGCAATGAACGTTGGGGTGCATAACCTATAAGGGAAAAGAATCTGAAAAAAAGATATATAAGTATTAATAACTGAATCACTTTGCTGTACACATGAAACCAACACAACATTGTAAATCAACTATACTTCAATAAAAAATAAATAAAATAAAAATAAATTAATGAAAAAATTTTAAAGGCAATCAAAAACAAAAACAAAAAAATAAAGAGCAAAGAAATAATACATTAAAAAATATCGAATCAATTCCTTTTCAGAACTATTATCCAAGCCCTCGTGGTTTAAAATTTCTTCAGTGCTTTGGTCTGAATTAAGAATTATAGATGGTCAAATTATAGAATTTTGCAGTCATTCATTCTTTCAGCCACAAATATGAATGGTCTTCTTTGTGCCTGGCGTGGTGTAGACTCTGTGTATACAATGGTCAGAGAAATAAATACAAAAAAGGGGGGGGGGGAAAAAAAAGAGTGTATTTATGTGCCTGGATTCATCCACACCAGACTGCAAGCTCCTTGAGAACTGAGTTGGGTCCTGATTCTTCTCTAAACTCTATCGTCCACCTCAGGATGCAATGAAGAGACACACCTGGATCATTCACTCGTTCTGTCCGGAGCTAGCAGCAGAGAAGGCTGGAAACCCCCCAGCCTGAGCCCCGGAACATGGGAGGCAAGGATGCTTTGGGGAAGTATGATGGGAAAATCAGCTGAGACCTGAGAGGGCCAAGCACACGGGTTCTGCCACAAGGGGCAAAGGTAATTAGCTAAGTGTGCTTTGCACTGGAGAATTCAGAAATAATGGGCTCCAGATTCAGAGAGATAAACCAGAACCTAGAACTTTCTTAGTTCCTGACAAATTTTCTGATTCCTTTCAGTAAAAAAATTCCCCTATTTTGAAAGTAGCCTGAGTTTTTGTTCCTTGTAATCAGTTATTTCCAGGGGTGGTTTTAAATCAAGTTTCCTCGTCTTACTCATTATATTTTTCCATATTCTGTATTTGAAGAAAACATTTTTTTAATCAGAAAAAAGGCATATTTGGGTCCAAACTCCAGTTGAGGAGGTGAGTGGGACTGGTGGTCCTCTGTGGCCTAGGGTCCCGCTTGGCCTTGGCGCCCGGAGGGGACAGCAGGAGGAAGGGGCAGGGCTGCCGGGGGCCCACTGAAGTCCCATGGTGTGGCTGGCAGGAGGAGGGACGACGGGCTGGGGGCCCTCAGGAACAGAGCCTGGGGGTGAAGGGGAGCACAGTTTGGTCTCCCTCTTCTGGACCATTGGCAGCCTGGGTGAAAAGCTGATGGGGCCTTGGCAGGGCAGCTAAGCAAACGCAGGCGGGGCTGCTGCAGCCTGGGTGTTGATGGGCACGTGGTCCACATCAGCTACCTCAGCCATGCGGAGCCAAGGCCCCGCCTGTTCCCATGCATGTGCATCGCAGCACAGAGCGGCCAGCACTGCGTGCTTCCCAGCAACCTTCCTGGCCAAGATGCCAGGCTTCCTCACTCAGCCATGAACCCTAACCGGCTGACTCTGGGCCAGCCCCACAACGGATGCCTTGTCTCTCATTGCCTGCGAAGGTGTGTGGGCTTCTCTGCTTTCTTTGTCTGATTGAAAGGAGGTGGAGACAAGTAAGAGAGAGGTAGGCGGGCAGAGGAAGGGGGAAAGGGAAGCTTTAAGTTCTGTGTCTGTCCTCCACGAGGCCCGCTGTGTGGGATACGTGAAATATCCACGGTTGCTCTCCCAGGCCTCAGGTCTAAGGACCCGCACCTCCCAGGGCCTCTTCCCAAGCGCTCAGCCGCAGGACACACCCTCCGCTGCGTCTCGCTCTCGGTCGGCCATCTCCGCTCACTCCACTTGCTGAGATTCTGGTATCCCACACGGCTTGCCTTGTCTGTTCTCCACCTTCCCCCTTCCTTTCACACTCTGCCTGTAGCAAACGCCTAGTTGCCTTCAGTTCTTGCATCCGCAGCCCAATTTTCTAGTGTTTCCACCTGCTAGGAAATCTACCGGGATGCCCCTCGGGCACCTTGAACACAGTCTGTTCAAAACCAACTTTCCATCTTCACGCTAAAGCCATTCAGCCCTGCCACGTTCCCTGGCTCAGACCCCAGGGTCCCAATCTGAAAACTGTCCCCATCCTTCATTCCGTCCTGTCCCTCACTCCACTCCTGTGTCTAACCAACTGCAAAAACCCTGATGTTTCTACTCCAACAGTCTCCTCAAATCCATCTCCACTTTATCTTATTCACATCTACCGTATTGTCTCAGGTAAAGCCTTACCGTGTTCCTCTCTAACGTCCTCCTCACTGGTCTCCCTGCCTCCAGTTCCTTCCTGTAGACTCTTCCAGAGTTGTCTTTCCAAAGCACAAGTGCCATCACGGCACGCCCTTGCCTATAGCCCTGTCTTCTCTCCCCCTACTCCCCACTCACTGGGTCCGCCACTGCAGTCGATGCTTCCTGTCTTATTCAGCCTTCTGTGACCCCCCCTCCCCCAGAAAGAAGTTTCTTTGCTTCCTCCTGGTTCCCACATCGCCTCCTGCTTTCTTTTACTGTAGCACTAATGATGTCATGCTGACACTGGTGACAAACCTGCACTGAGGGACTCCTTGAGGGCAGGGCCCTTTGTCACACAGGTTTTCATATCTCTAACCCCTGCCAAGGACCTGGTACTTAGTAGATGCTCATATAATGTGGAATGAAAGACACAAAGAAGAGATCGAGGGAGAGTTGTGACTCTGCCTAGTGGTGGTGAATACTGAGGGTCTGTTTCCTCAGTGAGCATCCCTCCTTCCTGCCGCTAATGCTCCCGACTTTCCTTTGGGCATCACTCCTGTCTGGGAGCAGTGGTTCTCCTGGGAAGCTCGTGCTCGAGCACAGCCAATCAGCACATCCCATCCCATCCTATGCCTGTGGGTTTTTGTGGACCTCTCCCTCCCTGTGATTTTCTCCTCATCCTTCAAGGAAATTTTCTCTGCTGTTAGACCAGAGAGGATGTAAGTCTGGGTCTGCTGTCACCATCTTGCCGCTGAGTGGAGCCTTTCTGCCTGCAAGGGAGCAGGCTGAGCTCACAGGCAAAGAGAAAGTGCGTCCCGCCTCCTGTTCACTCTGTCCCTGGAGTTTGCAGTAAACAGAATTGTGGTGGGTGGAATAAGTGACTCCCCCAAAATACATGTCCACCTGGAACCTGATTTACAAAGAGGGTCTTTGCAGATGTAACTGAGGTAAGGATGGAGATGAAATCATATCGGATGAGGATGGGGCCTAAATCCAATGAGAGTTCTTATAAGAGACAGAAAACAACACACAGAGACGCAGAGAAGAAGACCATTTAAAGATGGGGGTGGGGACTAGAGTGATACCCTCACAAGCCAAGGAATGCCTGGGACCACCGGAAGCTGCAGGGGCAAGGAACTGATTCGCTCCCAGACACCTTGATTTTGGACTTCTGGCCTCTGGAACTGTGAGAGGATAATTTTCTTATGGCAGTCCTGGAAAAATAATACCAGAAACAATAAATATCCCTTCTCCTTTTTTTTCTTTAAGCCATTTTGAATTATTTTTTTCTGCTTCTTGTAAGAATCCTAATTGATAAACTGGTGGAGTCCAAAGCAATTGTGTTTGATAAATAAAACTCAATTATCTGAGTAATGAAAGCTTAGTAGCGAGACACACCATGAGGAATAACAGAGGCCACAGTGATGAGAGAGCGGACACTACCAGCTCCCTTGCATGTAAAATCTGATAAATGAATGCCCTGAGAACTGGGGATGTCTTGGGTGAGAAGATCCTGCCTCTAGTTCCAGTAGAAACCGCTTTTTGATGATCTCAGGATGAGATGACATTTCAACCCTCCGTGGGCATACTCTATGACACATGAGAGGCAGAGTGAGGTACTGGGCTGTGTCACCCTGATGAATATTTGAGCTTCCAGATAAAGAACTGCATGAGTTTGACTCCTCTGTATATCATCCCTGTAAGGTCAATTAGGGCTCTATAGGAAAGTGACATACTTAAGGACACACAGCATTTTTTAGTGAAGTGCTAGGACTGGAAACTTAATTGTCCCCATCTCCTAGACCAGCACCATCCAACAGACATATAATTGGAACCACATATATAAATTTCAACTCTTCTGGTAGCTACATTAAACACGTAAAAAGGAAGAGGAAACATTAGTTTTGGTAGTACATGTTATTTAACCTAATATATCCCACATATCAACATTTCAACATGTAATCAATATAAAAATGATTAAGGAAGGATTTTTCATTGATTTTGTGGACAAGGGCCTCTCTCAGCCCAGTGTGCCCCCATTCCGTGTGGCCTCAGCACCAGCATTTTGTTACCAGTGAAGGGATTTGCAGGTTTGACTCAAAACCTCCACACCCTCCACTTCCTGGACCCAGTTTCTACAAGGCCTCTTTCATTTTGGGTCTGCCTGTCATCCACGTTTCCCGAACAAGCCTCACCACCCCACCCATTAAAAACAACATTTCAAATCATTCTCTCATGCAGCCTGAGATTCTGAGCTATGATTCATTTCAAATTTCAGCAAGGCTTAAGTGCTTTAATTTCTTTTGAAATACCCGAAAAAAGTCAAACAGCCTGATAGAAAAGTGGGCAAAGGATATTAACAAGTAATTTACACATAGTAGATACATAGGAATATCATAACAGGACACTCAGCTCTACAGCATTTGGGAAAATGTAAAGCAAGGAAGCAATTGTTCCCATTAAATACGAGTTTGACACTATGGAGTGTTGGTGAGATTGTGGAGAAATGGGTACTTCTGGAAACTGGGGTGGAGGGCATATTCAGACAGCTCCTCCTGAGAACAATTTGACAGCATCTAGTAAAGCTAAAAAAATGCACACACTATGACCAGCAATTCTCTGCGGTATCTTCCCTAGCAAAGCCCTCCCACGTGTGCACCAAGAGGCAGGCATGAGGATTGTTATGGTGGCAGAGCTTGATATAGAAGGAATTTAGAGTGACCTAAATCTCGAGGAGATTTCAATAGGCATTCCAATAGGGGAATGGATAGTTACACTAGCGTACACACATTATTGACTACAGTATGTTAGTTAAAAAGAATGAGGTAGGGCTTCCCTGGTGGCACAGTGGTTAAGAATCCGCCTGCCAATGCAGGAGACATGGGTTCGAGCCCTGGTCCAGGAAGATCCCACATGCCGCAGAGCAACTAAGCCCGTGCGCCACAACTACTGAGCCTGTGCTGGGGAGCCCACGAGCCACAACTACTGAGCCCGTGCACCGCAACTACTGAAGCCCTCGCACCCTAGAGCCCATGCTCCGCCACAAGAGAAGCCACCGCAATGAGAAGCCCGTGCACCACAACGAAGAGTAGTCCCCGCTCCCCGCAACTAGAGAAAGCCCACGCACAGCAACAAAGACCCAACGCAGCCAAAAATAAATAAATAAATTTATTTAAAAAAAAAGAAAAGAATGAGGTAGATCTACATGCACTCACACAGAAAGAAGTCAAAGTCATACTGTGGAGGTGGAAAAACCAACTTGCAGAATAATACAGGTAGCATGCTGCTACTTATATAAAAATATCACACTAAACAATTTTAATTTATTTTTATGGATACTCACCCATCTGTTAGTAACGATTCAGAGGAGTTATTGGAAAGAGACACATCAGACTGATGACAGCAGATACCTTTGGGGGAACTCAGAAGGGAGAGGGTTTAAGTGTGGTGATCAGAGGGAACATGAGCTTTATCGATAATTTAAAATTATTTTGAGGAAAGCAGTATTCATGCATTACTTGTGGAATTTAAAATTAATGAGGGACTTCCCTGGTGGTCCAGTGGTTGAGACTTCGCCGTCCAATGCAGGGGGTGCAGGTTTGATCCCTGGTCAGGGAGCTAAGATCCCACATGCCTTGCGGCCAAAAAACCAAAACATAAAACAGAAGCAATATTGTAACAAATTCAATAAAGACTTAAAAAATTGATCCACATTAAAAAAAATCTTAAAAAAATTAAATTAAATTAATTAAAAAATATGAGCATGGGGGGACCTACTCCCTCTTTTTGGCAATGAGAAGCAGAGACATCTTTCTTTCTTTGGGTCATCTGATCTCATTCCTTTTCACCCTGAGTCTCTGAGCCTGGGGAGGGTCCTTGTTCTGCCCTAACTCATGGTATGACCTTGGACAAATTGTTTCCCCTCTCCACCTTTGTTTCATCTTTCAAATAAGGCAGTTTTACCAGCTGATCCTTTATATTTTACAACTGTAATGTATTGAGTCCAAATGACTAAATACATACTGTTGTTTCTGGAGGAAAGCTAATCTGATCAAGACTCCAAATCAGATGTGAATCAGTGACCATTTCTTGAAAATGAGCTTGGCAAAACTTTTTACAGCTGTTGTTTTATCATGAGAGCATGTCACGGATAATGATACTCAAAATAAGATAAGATGTAAGAGGCTCAAGGCTTCAGGGAAATGCTCTCCAGTGTCAAATGGCACATCGTTGATTCATGACTGAATGTAAAAGCCCTGACTTTCCCAAGAGAATTAGGATGCCTGCTAAAACAGTAGACCATAAATCTAAATAGATACAGTTGGAGAAAGGCAACGGACAGCCCACTTACGTCAACCGCAGTCAATTTTTTGGAACTGGTTTGAGTCAGTGCAACTTTGTGCATAGATGTATTCATTCAACAAGTATTGAGTTAATGAGTGCCTGCAAATCAGACAAGGGACCTGCCCTCAAGTAGCTTAAAGTCTACTAGTAGAGACTTCTAAAGAGCAATACAATGGCTAACATTTATTGAGCAATTACATGTGATTCTAGCATCTGCCCCAAGTGTGTCCACGGCTTGTCTCATTGGATCCTCATCACAATCCGATGAAGTAGGTGCAATTTTTACCCTAATTTGTAGATGGGGATATTAAGCCCAGGGAGGCACACGGACATCTCTAAGATGATGTATCTGGTTGGGGAGGGCGTTGGAATTTTGCCCACATAGCTCCATACCAAAGTCTACACTCTAAAGTAAACAAACACATGTACGCTGGTAAATTGTGATAAGTGATAGGAAAAAAGAACAGGCTGATGGGAGGGGGAAGAAAAACAGAGGGTGGAATTAAAATAAGGTGATCAAGGGATGTCCTCTCTGAAGAGGTGATGTTCAAACTGAATGTCTAATTCTGGAGGATTAGAAAGAGGCAAATGCAGAGTGTGGTGGGAAGAGGGAAGGAAACAGCAACTATTCCCTGTGGTCCTGGTTGTGAACTCCTCTGTGGATTCACAGGAACTCTTCCTCCTGTCTGGAGTGTTTTGCGCTTGCCTTTCGCCCTGCCCTGTGCTTCTCTACTCATCTTTCAAGCCCCAGCTGCCCCAGGGAGGACCTCTCTGACCACAGCCTCCTCTGAGCCTCCACAGCCCTCTGCCATCCCTCCTTCTGTTCACCTTCTGGTCCCTCCTACTCACATTCCAGTGCAATCTACCAGCTAATCCTGCTGGTTCTACCTTGAACATTTTCCCAGAATCCGACCACTTCCACTGTTCCTACTCTTGTCCAAGCCACCATCATCTCTTACTTGATTGACTTGATTAGTTTCCTGACATAGCTCCTTGATTCTACCTTCGTTTCCACAAGACTATTCCAACACAGCAGCCAGAGTGATCCTCTTACAATATACATTAGACCATGTTACTCTCTTCTGCTCCAAACTATGCAATACCTCCCCATCTCATTCAGAGTATAAGCCCAAGTTCTTACCATATACCTTCCACACACACACACACACACACACACACACACACTAGCTCCATCAAGTACGAGATCATTGTTTTATTCACTGATGATCTCCCAGTACTTGGCACACAGTGGATATTCAATAAATATGGCTTAATAAGTTAACTGAGAGGTGGACTCACTTCCACTAAGCTGCTAGACCTCCCAGATCAAATGTGAATATGAGTATCTTGTTGGGGGATAGTTTGTCGAGTGGTTAAGGGCATGGGTTTTGTTTGCTGTGGTTTAATTCTGGCTCCTCCACTTCCTAGGTGCATGATCTTGGGGAGGATCAATAACTTTGGGACTCCGTTTCTTCATCTGTAACATGTGGATGATAATACTTAGCACTTCCCTTGCGTCCAGGATGAAGTGAGAAATGTCATAGGAGGTGCTTAATGCAAAGGAAGGACTTGTTGAAGCTGGTGCCTATCCTTGGAACCCCACAACTTTTGAAAATGAGGATGCAGTGACTTCTGACACCAACTACCTAGAGCTGAGCCAAACGTCATTGGTTAAAGGCACATTCCATGAGGTATCATCTCACACCGGTCAGAATGGCCATTATCAAAAAATCTACCAACAATAAATGCTGGAGAGGGTGTGGAGAAAAGGGAACCCTACTATACTGTTGGTGGGAATGTAAATTGGTACAACCTCTATGGAGAATCATATAATCCAGCAATCTCACTCCTGGGCATATATCCAGAGAAAACTGTAATTCGAAAAAATACATGCACTCCAATGTTCATAGCAGCACTATTTAAAATAGTCAAGACATGGAAGCAACTTAAATGTCCATCAACAGAGGAATGGATAAAGAAGATGTGGTATATATTTACAATGGAATATTAACCATAAAAAAGAATGAAATAATGCCATTTGCAGCAATGTGGATAGACATAGAGATTATCACACTGAGTGAAGTAAGTCAGACAGAGAAAGACAAATATCATATGATATCACTCATATGTAGACTCTAATTTAAAAAGATACAAATAAACTTATTTACAAAACAGAAATAGACTCACAAATTTTGAAAACAAATTATGGTTACCAAAGGGGAAATGTGACAGGGAGGGATAAATTAGGAGTTTAGGATTAACATACACACACTACTATATATAATAGATAACTAACAAGGACCTACTGTATAGCACAGGGAACTCTACTCAATATTCTGTAATAACCTATATGGGAAAAGAATCTGAAAAAGAATGAATATATGTATATGTGTAACTGTATCACTTTTCTGTACACCTGAAACTAGCACAACACTGTAAATCAACTATACTCCAATAAAATTTTTTAAAAAGGCACAGTCCTCCATAAGACTCCCTTCAGACACAAGCCACCATTTTGGGTGGGTCCCCAGTTCACCTGCACTTCTGACTATTTGGCTACGCATTTGGGGGTCCCCACTACTCCCTCAGGTTTGATCATTCACTAGGAAGACTCACAGAACTCACAAAAGCACTATATTTCTGATCATAAGTTTGTTATAAAGGATATAAATCAGAACCAGCCAAGGGGAGACACACATAGAGCAAAGTCTGGGGGGTGGGGGGCAAACCGGAAGCTTCCATGTCCTCTGCCGGTAGATTCAGGATGCCTCACACTCCCAGCACATCAGTGCATGACAATACTGAGTATTGCCAACCAGGGAAGCTCGCCTCAATCTCCAGCTTCCCTCTCCTCCCCAGAGGTCAGGCTGAGTGTGGCTTAAGACCCCAACCCTCTAATGGCAAGGTTGATCTTCTGGGTGTGGCCGGCCCCATCCCGAGTAGGCATCCCATTAGCCTAACTGTCTAGGGCCCACCATGAGTCATTTCATGAGCACAAATTCAGGTGTGGTCTGAGGGCCCCCCGCAGGGATAAGAAAGACACTCCTATCACTTGGGAAATTCCTAGGATTTAGAGACGACCTCCCAGAAATAGGTGATGAGAAACAGCCACATTCTTTACACACGGGAGAGAAGAAGCATCATGGGAGTTAGTGTCACTTTCCCCTCAAATCTCACCATGATTCTACAGTTTTACAAGGCTGGCCGGGCCCTTCTCAGCACTGCTATTTGCCTGTCCCAGTGGAGAAGGCACAGGTGTGAACTTCGGACGCCCAGGGCTCACCGATGAGCTTGCTTTTCCTCTGCAATCTGGTCCTCCTCCATATGGCGCCTTAACTGCTGGTCTTCCCCAGGGCTCTCCATCCGGTGCCATCTTCCACATGCTCTTGTTCATTCTCAGGCTCTAATGCCCACCTCTGAGCTGACCCCTCCCATATCTCTCTCTTTCCAGCCTGGACCCCTCAGTGGGCTCTAGACTCCCACGTGCAACTGCCCACTGGACCTTCTTCCTGGTTGTTCACAGGCTCTGTGGGGTCAGTGAGTCCCCAAAAGAGCTCATGCCCCTGCCCATCAAATCCATTTCTTCTCCAGGGTTCCTCTGTTAGCAACGGCACCACCTTCCTCCTGGTGGTCCGAGCTTGACACCTGAGCATCATACTCATCCCCCCAAGGCCCCCTGGGACTTCACATCCTGTAGATTCTGCCACTACATATGTCTCCAGTATGGGTCCACTTCCTCCAACACAGCCGAGGTGTCACCCCACACCTCCAATCCTTTAGCCAGCCTTGTCTAAGCCCCCGGGGCAGAGAGAAGTGCATCCTCGATCCTCACTCAACAAAGACTCCCATAGTGTCTTCGGACACCCTGCCTCCTTGACCAGCTCCCCTACCTGATTAAGGCTCCTCCAGGGCCCGTTGCAGTGCCTAGCACCTGTGACCTGCTCAATTTGTGTGTGTCGATTGAATGAATGAGCATATGAATGACGGAAAAAGGAAAAGATGGGACTGGACAGGAGTTTCGGGATGCATTTCCAGAGGGAATAGACCTTGGACCAGATTTACTTGGCAGTGGGGAGTTACTGAAGGTTTTAGATCAGGGGCTTCCCGAGACAATGAGGGGATGCACTGTACAATTACACACCCTTCCAGTATCTTTACAGACTCAGCCAAGGCACTGCTGGTTGTTTGGAAACAGTTTCCTTTGATTGATTCAAGGGCCCCGTGGTCCAAGTGCAGGGCAGGAACAGAACATGTGGGAAGAACTCTGCAAAGACTTGTCGGGTACAGCTAGAAGGATCAACCGGGATTATGACGGCAAATAAAGCTCTCCCTGGAGCCCAGGGAGATGATGAGCTCAACAATGGTCCGAGTGCCTTTCGAAAACCCCTCCAAAATAGCTGGGATAATTGGGGTTTAGCTTTCTCGGCAACAATGAAAAAAATGTCATAATTGCCCATTTTTAAAAGCCTCATCCTTCTTTCAGCAGGATAAAATGAGCCTGGTAATTTGGAGCTCGGAGAAGCAGGCCCATTATGTCTCCTTATCGCCCGGCTCCCTGCTCCCCACATGAAAGTCTGACACTGCACCTCCCTGTTCTCAGGCTCCTCTCTCCCTGTTAAATCTTGTAGCAATTAGCAGGCATTTCACGGCCCATTTCTGTCAAATAATGTGACTTGGCAAAACCCGGTGCCCTTATAACCGTCTGAGGACTGCAAATCATTTTCTGCGTTCCAGATGCAGAGAGATTTTGAAATTCGTGGTGGGTGAGTTGCTGGGAACTGAATACAACTTCCCTGAATTCTGACCTTCTCTCAGGCTTCAAGTCAGGGTCAGAGAGGAGAATGGATACACTCTGTCCCTGTGTGTCCTGACAATTCCCTCCTTCTGGAAGCTTGGTTCTCTTGGCTCTGCAGGACCCTATGCCTCTGGTGGGCTGCTCCTTGGTGTCTCTGCAGCTGCCCGCTCCCCTGTCCTCCTCCCCAGCCCTCATCTTGATTTTTCCGGCATCGTCCCACCCATGGTCTTAGCTTACATTTACGTTCTGACAACTCCCAATCTTTATTACCAGCCCTACCTCTTTTCTACATTCTGGACTCACACACCCAGCAGTCTGCTCAATCCACCCACTTCCGTATTTCAACAGCTTCTCCCACTCGACGTGTCCCAGTGTGATCCCCCCCCCCCTTGTTCTTTGAGCTGGACTATTGCAACCTGCTTCCCATTGGTTTCTTCTTCAGACAGCCTCTCCAGTGTGTCTTTATCAGATGAAGTCTGATAGCATGTCCTTACACCAAATCCTTCAACAACTCTGCAAATGTATTCAGATCAAGGTCAACATCTTATAAACCTCAAGGCTTCCATGATCACCTCCCTCTACTACCCTCATTGGCTGAGGCCCAAGCCCCGGGGAGAAAATGCATAGCTCTGCAGCCAGTGACACTTGAATTCGAATTTTGGCTTCACCACAGACAAGCCAAATATCCCTGAGAAAGTCATTTTACCTCTCCATGCTTCAAAGTCCTTGTCTATGAAATGGGGGTATCATAACAGTACCCTCCCAAAGGGGGCTTGTGAGGATTAAAGAACCCAGTGCAACCCATCCTGCTTGGCAAACAAGCAGTCTCAAGAAGTACTACTTCTTAGCACTATTTACAGCTTACTGACGGCTGCAGGGTGTTGTTTACCTTGGCTCCCCTCCAGGACCTCCACTTCTGACTTAGCAGGCCCACTTCTGTGCAGCGATCAGGCCTCAACACAATCTGTATCTGAGTGTAGGGTGTGTCTGTCCCCTGCCCTGCACTGATAGGACCTCGAGACCAGAAACCAGGTCTTTACCTGGGCTTGTTTCTCTTAGAGGATCTAGTGCCTAACACAATCCTTGGAACTCTGTAGATGAGAAATGGATAACTGTTAAGTGAATGGACAGAGAGATAAATGAAGGATGGATGAAAGCTTCCCAGGTGGGTGGTCATGAGGAATTAATGTAACAACTATGTGTAAGTGTCTGGTACTGGTGTTCAGTGCCCGAGTGGGCTCGGTATATATTGTTTTCCTTCCCTTTCCCTTAAAAAATTATCTTGAAATGATTGGGAGGAAGATCTAGGAAGGCATGTGAGGCTGAATTATTTTATCATTGTTTCTTTTCGTTTTGTGGCCTCACTGCTCCTCTGTCAATTTGGGGATGACAACACCCTGATATGGCTATGGTCCAACCATGTGGCACCAGCCTGGTACATAGTGGGCCATCAGGTAATGTTCATCTTCTTTCTTAAGGTTGATAGCGGGGCCTTGTGCCACTGGAGAATGTTGGAGAGTCTGGGCTGCTGTGACCATCACATAGAAGCTTGGAGCAATATGGCGCATCCAGGGAATAGTAGTTTGGCTGGCAGCATTCTCGGAGAACCATGGAGATTTGGCTGAGGAATAATCAGTTATCAAGGCGGTGAGGTGGAATCACCACTTGGTGAGACTCCCCAGGTGCCGAGGATGCAATAGGAAGGAACCAAGAGCGTCTGTTTTGAAGTCTGACCAAATGTGTGTAGAGAAATTCAGACAGGTGCAGCTTATCGGCCACTAGAGGGCGCCGCTAGCACTAAAGTACGTATGGCATGAATAGCCGCATGCAGGCAACACAAACCCCTTTGAGAAAGAATCCTGTTTTGTTTTGTTTTTTAAATTTTTAAATTTGTTTTACTTTTTAAACATCTTTATTGAAGTATAATTGCTTTACAATGGTGTGTTAGTTTCTGCTTCATAACAAAGTGAATCAGCTATACATTACCATATATCCCCATATCTCCTCCCTCTTGCGTCTCCCTCCCACCCTCCCTATCCCACCCTTCTAGGTGGTCACAAAGCAACGAGCTGATCTCCCTGTGCTATGCGGCTGCTTCCCACCAGCTATCTATTTTAATGGGCAGAAGACCTAAATAGACATTTCTCCAAAGAAGATATACAGACAGTGAACAAACACATGAAAGAATGCTCAACATCACTAATCATTAGAGAAATGCAAATCAAAACTACAATGAGGTATCATCTCATACCGGTCAGAGTGGTCATCATCAAAAAATCTACAAACAATAAATGCTGGAGAGGGTGTGGAGAAAGGGAACCCTCTTGCACTGTTGGTGGGAATGTAAATTGATACAGCCACTATGGAGAACAGTATGGAGGTTCCTTAAAAAACTAAAAATAGAAATACCATATGACCCAGCAATCCCACTACTGGGTATATACCCTGAGAAAACCATAATTCAAAAAGAGTCATGTACCACAATGTTCATTGCAGCTCTATTTACAATAGCCAGGACATGGAAGCAACCTAAATGTCCAACAACAGATGAATGGATAAAGAAGATGTGGCACATATATACAATAGAATATTATTCAGCCATGAAAAGAATCCTGTTTTGCCTGTGGATTCTCCTGCAGGAATTAAACAGCCTATGAGGCCATCTGTAGGATCTGATCCAGCACAGACAGCACCCAGATCTGCCTGTGGAAATGCACGGAGTTAGAACCAAATTCACATGCAGCATCCCCATAGCTGTCCTGTGTGTATAAAATACTCAGACATATTCCTGTGCATTCTAAATGTGGAACATTATACAAAAGTTTTGGTATATTTTCACTGTTTACATATAACAAATTGTTGTTTATTTTTGTAGTTCTGCAACAGATTGGTGCTTTTAACACACAGGTATTTGCCAAGGCTCTGTGTAAAGTCTAGGGGTTATAATATCGAAAGTCAAAATTTGAGGCTTCAGCTCAAGTTAAATGGCACTTCTGCCCTCCCCTCTGGTAAGCCCTGCATATTGGGGACCTATGGATGCTTTTATCTCAAGACATTATTCCATTGCTAAAACAACAAAATAAGAAAGAAAAAAGGAAGAAAAAAAATAAACAAAGGGAGGTAGTAAGAAGTGGAAGAAGAAAGGAAAGAAGGAAGGAAGGAAATCTTGAAACTCTCTGCTCTAGATGGATCTTTGATGAGTTGGAAGTCTTTAGAACGCACAGAGTTTCACTGGAAACAGGAAAGAAAGAAGTAAAAGAAGGAAGGAAGGAAGAGAGAGAGAGGAAAGGAGTGGGGGAGGGAGAGAGAGAGACAGAGAGAAAGGGAAAGAAAGAATGAATGAAAGAGAGAGAGAAAAGGAAGGAAGGAAGGGAGGGAGAAAGAGAAAAAAAGAAAGAAAGAAAGAGAGAAAGGAAGGAAGGAAGGGAGGAAGGAAGAGAGGGAAAGAAAGGAAGGAAGGAAGAAAGAAAGGAAAGAAAGAGAGAAAGAAAGAAAGAAAAAGAAAGAGAGAAAGAAAGAAAGAAGAAAGAAAGAAAGAAAAAGAACGAAAGAAAGAATAAGAAAGAAAGAAGGAAAAACAGGCAGGACTTGGTTTGGTAAGTGTCATTCTCAACAGCTCAACAGCAAGCAGGTCTTGAAAAATCTAGCTGTTCGTGAGTCCCTAAATCCTGCTTTAAAACTCTGTTTTCCAAACTCCAGTCTCAATACTGCTAGCTGCTGTGCAGAAGAACTCTGAAATCTCGGTGTCTTAGAGCGACGTGGATTTATTTTTCAGTCACATAAGCTTGATCGCTGTTGGGGTGGGAGGGGACGCCTCTGGTCTGGGGCTCATTCAGGGACCCAGGCAAACAAAAGCCCCAGCATCTCCCAAGGCTCCACCCCCAAGGCTGCCCAGGGTGTGACCATCCAGCCACCTGACCCAGGAGGTGAGAGCCTGGGGATCACATGGGAGTCTACATGGGCCAGGTTTGGAAGTGATGTATGTCACCTCCATCCTTATTTTATTCGCATGGGTCCTCCTATCTGTGAGGACATGGGAAATGTAGTCCCTGGCTGGGCAGCTTCCTCGCAATGACAACTCTAGACTAAGGGAAGTGAGCACGAATCTTTTGCCACTTCCCGTGTTTTGCTGTGTCTGGGAACAACCTGGATAATTTATCACTTAATATGTTTCTTTAAACTGGCTCACATTTTTTCCCTTAAAAATGTATTTAAAAAAACTTCTCTAAATGGAAAACCCTCTCACCGGCCATAAATTAAAGAGAATAAAGGAAGAAAGAGAATAAAAACAAAGCCAGATTATCCAATTCAAGCCAGATTCTGTTACCCACCAAAGGTGCTGAGATCGAGGCCTGCTGTGTTAAAGAGGGGGGTGGGCAGGGGTTTGGGGGACCAAACCCAGGCTTCCACATCTTGACGTCGTTGTCATTGTCATGCTTGGGAAAGAGGTGGAGGTGAGGTCGCCTCCCCAGTGAGGTCAGTGCTACTAGAAAGAGCATCTCTGTATGCTGTCATGTCTTGCCCTGGGCTCTCTGCACACGGGGGCGGGGCCTGCTCTAAAGGGGAACAGAGGGGGGTCGTCTGCAACAGTACAATGACAGTGCCCTTGGTTTCTAATGTTCGCCTTCCTCACTACTGGTCCTGAATTGTTCTCTGTCTCCCTCCCAGGTTCAGTGGTGAGGGAAGCAAACATGGAGGTGATGCTTTACAAACCACTCAGCTGGGTATTATTGGCTAAAGGTAAGTATGTACGTAAAATGCCAAAGGGCTATCATCCCCCCCTAAAACTCCAAAGAACTGTCCGTTATAAGGAGGCCAGAGCAAAGGAAATTAACTTTACCCTAATGGACAAGGTGACCTTCAAGCTGGGTCCTCAAAAATAGGTAGAGATTTCCCAGGGGAAGGAATCCTGGGGAGAGAGAATGGTCATGTGGCTGCCCAGAACCGGAAGAAGGCTGGAGTGACTGGCGCTTAGAGTTACGGCAAGTTGGGAGAGATGGAGTCAGAGAAATCCACGGGGCTCGGATCACGCAGAGCCTTGAATGCCAACCCAAGGACCTCAGACACTGTGTACAAACAGTGGGAAGCTTAGAAGCACTTTAAGCATGAGTGATGACGTGATGAGATCTGCATTTTGGACAGAGTGCGGAGGATAGAATGCAGAGATGATGTGGCGCTCTTGGGAGGACCAGCTGAGGGGGGATGACCCTGGAAAACCAGGCAGTGGCTGGTGGCTGAGGGAAGAGCAGAAGGGTGTTGAAGGGTAGTAGGCAGGGGAGGGCAGCAGCCACCAGGGCAGATGATGGTCTGGGCCAGGCAACTGCAGTTGAGTTGGAGAGTGGCGGAGGCTCTGAGTGTATTGGACAGGAATTGGAAGCTGGGTGAATTTCGCGCCTTTGACCTTGAGAATGCCAGAACCTATTCATTTGAAAAATATTGATTTGGCTTGAACTATGCGCCAGGCACCAGGAATATGGCACTGGGAACATGGCCGGGAGTCAGGTGAAGCAAGTGAGGCATCTAGGGCACAACATTCAATGACGGGCTCACTCTCGGGGCAGTGCCAGTGCAGACTCAGCACTTGAGAGTGAGTGCCTCCTTCAATATGGCATTCAGGGCAGGTGCCTTATTCGCTTCATCCTAACAGGACAAAGTTACTACGATTGTGAAATTTGTGACATTCACGGACCACAAGCAAATGACTAAGGAAAGCGATTTTGGATAGTGGTAAAAATTGTGGAGAAGATAGCAGGGTGTGTGTGGGACTTGAGGGGCGGGGTAGACAGTGGCCAGATGGGACAGGCCCTAGCCTGTGCTAGGGGCTGGGGTGCATTCTCACTGGGATGGGAGGCCACCTGAGGGCAGTGACATGATTTGGTTTCTATTTGGGGAGAGCACCCTGGCTAATACATGGGCAATGGGCTGAAGAGGGATAGGGTGGAAGCCAGGAGACCACAGACAAGGCCATCATCATTGTCAAGGCAAGAGAGGGTGATGGCAAGGATCAGGGGGTGGCTGTGGAAATAGGAAGAAGTGGGTGGATCTGGGGACCGTTTCTCATTTAGAACTGATGGGACCTGCTGGTGGAGTGGAGACACGAGAGGGCTCAAGGTGCCTGAAAGAATGAACCTTTAGTGTCTCTGGCCCAGAATGCAGCTTTAAAATATAAATTTCTAATGTGTGCAATCTGCCTTCTGGCTGATGGAGCCGAGGGAGCCTTCGCCTGCCGTCCAGGGTGGTTTCCCCTGGGCTGGAGCGCCATCTTGGATCAGGAGACCAAGGGGGTCAGGGATGGGGAGATGCAGGGCGTTCCTGAAGCTTCATGGGGATGGGAAGGTTCTCAAAGCCCTTTAATAATGAGAAATTTCCTCCCTCAAGGGGAGGAGGTATAACACTGAAAGCAAATTAAGCTTCATACCTCAGAAGTTGGGAATATTCCCCCAGGGGTGAGGGAGGGTCAGGAACTCCATTTCCTCTGAGGTTGGGGGTTCTGTGAAGAAGGAAGGAGAAAAGTCCAAGAAAAAGACACAAAATTTTCTCCTCTGAGCCTCATATGCAAACAGTATGTGGGTCTGACAGGAAACATCGGCCCTGAGTGAAGAGGCCAGAGGTTCCAATAAGGGTGGGGGGCATTGAGTGGCTTTAAGAGACGGGGCTCCAAATGCAGTGTCCACCCTCATTGTTTAACTTGGGGGCGGTTTCTTGCTCCAAGGTGCCAGCATTGGTGCGGCGGCAGTGTGGCCGGGGATTAGTGGCGCTGGGGCAGGGACGGTGTGGGAGCCAGCCTCCCCCATCCCTGCTGGGATAAGTAAACAAGAAGGCAAGGACAGAGGCCAAGGGCATTAAATCCCAATTATCTACTCGTCCTAAATACTTCCTGTGAGAACAATTTGTCATTGACATACTTAATTAGACTCTTGACCAATATTTTCCAGATGTGGGGATTTTTGCTAAAAGCCCAAACACAGATGTTTTCCATATTTAATGAGACAGCTGAGGCAAACCCTTGACACAAAGGAATAGTAGGAGCTACGGGCTATGAAATCATAGCGTAGTGGGTCTAGAAAGAGAACCCATTGGCCTTGGGGCCTTTTAAAAGAAATAGACATCAGTGGCAAAGACAAAGTGTCACTGACCGGGTGTCTGCTGTGGCCAAAGCCCTGGGCTTCCGCCTCCTCTAAGCTTGGAGCAGCCTCAAGGCAGAGAACACCTTTGGTCTATTTTACTTCTGTGGGCAACCGAGGGGAACTGTGAGAGCGGGGTATAGTAGAGTCAAGATTTGAACCCACGTCCCTGCTTTTACCCATAAGTCCCTGAGTGGAAAAAATAATCGGTAATACTGAGCACAAACCCCCAGGACTCTTACCTTTGGAAAAGAGGGCTTCCCCAGTGATGGGGGAGTTCCCCACAGAACTCCAGACCGGGCTGAGGCCAGGGAGGTACCTGCAATGCAATATTTAAGGTTTTCGGTCTCAGTTGCCAAGCCTTCACTTGCATGGCCCAGAGGGTGAGTGCTCCCTAACTCTCGTCCTGGCCTTGAAAAAGAATATATACATATATCGGAATCAGAAGTCCTGAGTTCTAGTCATGACAACAGCCCCTGACATGTTTTGTGACTATGAACCAGTCTCCTCACCTGTAACATGGGTGTAAGATGATTTATTACAGGGTATTCTGAGGGTGACAGATTCTTGTGTAAAAAAGCACCTAACATTCAGGGTATCGTATGCAGTATGTATTAAAAACTTGTTGAATATAAGTTAAAGAATAGCCGAACTGAAAGGAAGTTAGATATCATCTAGACTATAGCCCATGGGATAAATGGGCCCAATGTCAGTTTTTGTAAATGAAGTGCTATTGGAACATAGCACTCCCACTTGTTTATAAATTGTTTTCTACTTGACAAAGTAACATCAAATTTTCAGAAGTGATTGTGTCAACTTACACTCTCACCAGCAATATGGAAGATGTCTCATTGATCTCGATGTACTCCCACACTCGGAGTTGTCAGATTTCTTGACACCTGCCAATCGGATGGCAGTAAAGTGCTATCGTGGTTTTGATTTCCAGTTCATTGAGCGCTAGTCAGGTTGAACAACTTTTTTAAATGTAGTAAGTCTTTTGTGTTCCATTTTTTGTGAAATTGCTATTTTTAATCTCTTGAGGATTTTTTTCTATTGGGTTGTTTCTCTGTTTCTTATTATATGTAGTTAAAATAGGTATAATAGACATAATTATGATGGACTTCATCACCCAGCAATTCCATCCTTATGTTCACACAGACACAGACAGTCATACCATTTGTTAAAATATTGAACTATTTCTGAACCATGAGCAAATAGCCGTTGCCCCAGGCCCTTCCCTCTGGGGCCCCCAAGCATGATCCAGCAATCAAAGGGTTAATACTGGGCCAAGCAAGGACCTCCAGGACCCTGCTTCAGCACTAGTACCTGCATCTTTTCTTTGAGTCAGTCATACCAGTTGCATTTCATCCAAAATGAAATGCCCAAATATCCCAAGTGTCCCCAAATATCCTTTAAAGCTGTTTCCTCCCTCCTTCCATCCCCCTCTTCCTTCTTTCCTTCCTTCCTCCCTCCCTCCCTTTTATTCTCCAGGATTCAATCAAGGAACATATATTGCATTTAACTGTTTCATCTCTTTCCTCCTCCCTCATCAAATATTTTCATGATTCCAGGCCAAATCCACATCCTGTGTGCAGCTGAGAAGATTCTCATTACTCAACTGAGGTCATGTATTTCCAACGAGACCACCACATAGGTGGCTTTATCTTCCCCCTTCAGGAAGCACACGGTGTCAGGCCCATCACTGGCAATATCAAGCCTGACCACTTGGTTCTACTCATCACTCTACATATCTCTACTATAAAGATACATTTTGCCTTGTAAACATAGCTTTACTTGATCAACAGATTTTTCTGGTGGTCTCTACTATGGAGCCATGGATTTTTATACAAAGTTAATATAGTAAAATCCATTATCTTCATTATATGTTGTGTTGCTCAAATTATCCCAAATATGGCCAGTGGGAACCCTTCAAGCCAGCTCCCATGTCCTTTGACTTGACCATTGACCACGTCTGTGTTCCCTGGCTCAGCAAAATGTTCCTGTCTCATCTGAGGCCCCCTCCCCGCTTTTTAACCTGGCTTTTGCAGCATTTAATAATCTAGAGGGACATGTTAGTAAGTCAGTCCGAGGGCTTGTCCAGAATCCCCTACCCTTGCCCTGTGGTGAGATGCTGCTCTATTGAAACTTAAGGGTCCTGGGGGGCTCCCTCCATACATGTGTTCGTAGGAGGAAGCCTGATATTACCAGGAGCTGCCGAGTGACCATAAGGGAGGGAACTTGGTCATGCTTTCTTTTTTCTTGCTGATCAAAAATATTCTACAAAAAACACTCAAACATTTCACTGGAGAAGTTTATTGTTGGTTAATGTTGTTAGTGTTACTTCTTCCACTAATAAGGGTCACTTCTGTGCTCACCACTCTTCATAAGGTTAGAAGACTCCATGTGTGTGCTTAGATTTCAATTTTAAAGACCAGAATTACAGCATCCCTATCTATTGAATGATGCTATTTCCAGGTCCTGGCTGACAGCCATTACAATACTCCTTGGCTATGGTGAGGCTAAAATGGATTCTGTTAAAAGAAAAAATTCTAAATCACAGATTACAAAAACATTCCAGAGAGACCAAAATGCCAAGCGAAGGAAGGAGCGGTGAGACAAAGGTGGGCTTCTAACCATACGGCCCAGCAGTGCCGTTAAGTCCAGACTGGGGAGTGATTTCAGAAAGACAGGAGCGCTCAGCTGCGTTTGGCTCCTGCCCTTCGCGGGCTCGCAGAGCCACCCGGGGTTGGAGGTCCTACTCATGGTGTTCGGCTGAGCTGCAGTCTCCATCAGAGGCTTCCTCATCCCCTCCCTGAACATTTCCCCCCCTTCCAGCATGGTTAAAAGGAGGAGTGAAAACTAGTGCCACTTTCTCTTGACCCTCACTCACCAGCAAGGGATGAAAACCCTTGATTTCAACTGGACAAGAAACAAATGATTTGGCCAACACAACCAGTTTGGTACAAAAACAAATGAACTTTTAGAAAACAAACTTATGGTTACCAAAGGGGAAAATGGATGGGGGAGGGATAAATTAGGAGTTTGGGATTACCAGATACACACTACTATCTATAAAATAGATAAACAACAAGGTCCTACTGTATAGCACAGGGAACTATATTCAATATCCTGTAATGAATCATAATGAAAAAGAATATCAAAAAGAATATATATATGTAAGAAAAAAATATATATATAACCGAGGCTTTGCTGCACACCAGAAACTAACACAACATTGTAAAACAACTATACTTCAATAAAAAAAGGAATATTCATTTTCTATTAGTTGATGTCCTATTCATGTAGGCCCTAGAGATTATTATACTAAGTGAAATAAGTCAGATGGTGAAAAAGAAATATCATATGATATCACTTATATGTGGAATCTAAAAAAAGATACAAATGAACTTATTTACAAAACAGAAACAGACTCACAGACTTACATCACAAAACTTATGGGTACCAAAGGGGACAGCAGGGGGAGGGATAAATTAGGAGGTTGGGATTAACATATACACATACTATCTATAAAATAGATAAACAACAAGGTCCTACTGCATAGCACAGGGAACTCTACTGAAGACTCTGTAGTAACCTATAAGGGAAAAGAATCTGAAAAAGAATAGATATATGTATATGTATAACTGAATCACTTTGTTGTACACCTGAAACTAGCACAACATTGTAAATCAACTATACGTCAATATAAAATAAAAATTAAAAAAAATTTTACTTCATTGATTCCCAAAAAATGGAATATTCATTTTCTATTAGTTGATGTCCTATTCATGTACCCTCCACCAATTGGGCGACTGCTTAGAACTTTCCAGATTTCCCAGGAAATGGAGAGGCAGGTAAAGCAGCAAGCTGAGATGACAAACCATCTCAGCCAGTGAAAGTACTCCATGGGTATATTCTTATACATGGCTCTCTATATTCACATTTTAAAAGCATAAATGATGAGATATAATACAGTGTGATATATATATTTTTTACAAAGCAATATCCATTGGAGATAATTCTATTTCATACATATGTATCTGCCTCATTAAAAAAAATTATAGTTGCATAGGATTCCAAAGTGTGGATGAATTGATTTTATCTAACCAGTCTCTGCTATATATTCTGTGAGGAAACAGACACTTTTGGGGCTGGGAGTATTAATTAGTATCATTTCTTTGATAGGCAATTTACCAAAATGTAAAAATTAAAATGCACAAGATTAAATTGAACTCAGATATTCCACTTTTAGGAATTGATCCTAGATGGATATGCAGACATGTAAACAAACACTCAGGCATACAAATATTGTATCATGGATTGAAATATCAGAAGCCTGGACCTAAACGTTTCCCCAGAGAATATAGAGCAAACAAATGAGACCCATCTCCACAGAGGAGATGAACATTCACTCCGTTGGCTGTCAAATGAGACTCAGTGAAAGGCTGAACCAGCCCACTCAACTTTCAATAACAGGGCGGGCAAGGGAGGAAACATACAAATGAGGACCCACAATCTTCTCTGAAAAACGTGCGTCTCCCTAGGTGTTACTGATCATCCTGTCAAAACAAGAACCTTACTCTCCTCTGGTGGAGTCGAGTTTCTGTACAAAGTAAGCGAGTCCCCATGGAAACCCCAGCCCCACCCACCCCAGAGAGAAACGCTACTACCCAAAGCACTGAAGGCATATTAATGTAAAATTACGATAATGAAAGACATTATTGGCATAACTGTAGCTCCTTGGGGCTTAAATTCATATTTTTTCTCCTTAATCTCCCATAATTTGCACATTTTCACCTTAAAGGGAGTCGTCAATGAAGACCCAGATCACTATGGCATAAAAGAATCCTGTTGCCCTTTCTGGCATCAGATAGGTGTGAATGGCTGAGACAGTCACCATCCCCTGACCAAAAAGTTCTGGATGAATATTTATCTCATGTTCTCATGATAGCCAAGCAATGCCTTCTCACTCAACACCTTCCCGATTATGTGTCAATCAAACAAAATTGTCTTTAAAAGAATTGATTTGTCACCAAGTCACATCCAGGCTTATTCAGTGTCAAAATGCTGGATGAACAGTACAAGGCTTACCGAATCAGAAATAATGAGAGACCTCTAAAACATCAGCTATTCACAAATACTACAAAAACTTCTAGATAATGGAATGATTTTAGACATGGATATTTAATCCAGAGAGATCCTTAAGGTACAGATATTTTATTTATTAAGACAGAGAGATTTAACGTTCTCAATTCTTGCACTTTCCCCAAATAAATCTCTCCCAGGGGTGTGTAGATTGTTTTTTTTAGAAAACAATTTCACTTGCTCTGACTTAGCCTGTATTATAATGGCTATCCTCAGCAGCTTATTCTGGGATTTCCTTATGCTATTTGTTTATTTTCGAAATTTATGTGCAGCCATGTCTTTTAGGAGACTGGTGAATCTGGTGAAGGCTGATGGTCAGATGGGACAGAGAGGGGGTGTATAATGTGTAATGTATAAAGTGGTTCAAAGAGCATGGGTTCAGCATTTAGGGGCCAAGGCTCAAATCCCACTTGCTTTATGACCTTGCACAAGCTACGTAACCTCAGTTTTCTAATCCTTCTCCATACCACAAACCCAAAGGATTCTGTAACAGTAGACTCTGGAATGGTTTTCTCTACCTGCATCACAAATGCAGTGGCTTAGATCAACCATCACTTCTAACCGCCGTGCTTTCTACAGATCAGGAATTTGGGAGCGGCTCCATTAAGCAGTCTGGCTTAGAGTCCCTCACGAGGTTGCTGTCAGATGGGGGCTGGAGCTGGAGGCATCTTGGATGCTTCTTCCCTCGCATGTCTGGAGCCTGGAGCCTGGTGCCTGGACTGGGAAGATTCCATAGCTTGGAGCTGGGAGAGCTGGGGGCCCTCAGCCTCTCCACCTCTCTGTGGGCTCCACATGGTCTTCCCAGCATGGGAACTTCAGGGTAGCTGGACTTTTATGATAGCTCAGGGCTCCAAATGTGCATGTTCAGAGAGAGAGAGCAAGCCAATGGAAGCTGTATCCTTTTTATGATCTAGCCACAGATGTCACACAGCATCACTTCTGCCTCCTTGTGTTTATTAGAATTGAGTCCCTAAGTATGGCATATATTCAAGAGGAAAAGAATTGAGTCCACCTTTGATGAGAAAAGTATAGAAGAATTTGGACGTATTTTTAAAAGCTCCACCTGGAAACAACCTAAATGTCCATCGACAGATGAATGGATAAAGAAGATGTGGTGTATATATATACAATGGAATATTACTCAGCCATAAACAGGAATGAAATAATGCCATTTGCAGCAAAATGGATGGACCTAGAGATGATCATACCAAGCGAAGTAAGTCAGAAAGAGAAAGACAAATGCCATGTGATATCACTTATATGTGGAATCTAAAATATGGCACAAATGAACTTGTCTATAAAACAGACTCATAGACAAAGAAAACAGACTTGTGGTTGCCAAGGGGGAGGGGGTGGGGGAGGGATGGATTGGGAGTTTGGGATTAGCAGATGCAAACTCTTACATATAGAATGGATAAACAACAAGGTGCTACTGTGAAAAACAAAACAATCAATCAAACAAACAAAAAACCCCTCCACCATGAAAGATTCAGTTTGCAGTCCTCAAAATGATAGATTATTTGGGCTGTGGTGAAGAGAGGGAGGTGAGAGAGCCCCTAAATGTGTCCCTACTACCCAGAGTGGGGTGAGTGAGACGTGATAAGATGGGATGTGGAGGAGTCTCTGCCATCCCATAGGGCCGCAGAGGGGGGTGCAGCGTGGCTGATGCGGTCAAGTACAGGAAGGGTCTCAGACGGGTCCACTGAGGGGATGAGCAGGCAGGACTGGACATGAATGCCAGCAGAGAGCAGCTGTAGACCAGACACCTCCTAACCCCACTGGCCTAGATGCCATCTAAACCTCTTGAACTATGACCAGTCCAGGGTTGCAAGGAGAAGCCATCAGAGAGTGAAGTCCCAAGTTTATATCAGACTGAGAAAACCCTGAAGTGACAGAGTTTATCTGGGTTTGACCAGATTATATTTTCTGATGCCATGAGAAATAGAGGCTTGAGATAGAAGTTTAACTCATCTATAGGAAAAAAATTACATTCCTTATACACAGTTCTTTGCCTTAAAAATATCATATACATTGGAATACAAGGAAACTGGATTTAGTATTTGATAATCTTAAGTTGCTTAATAGGACTGTATCTCAATTTTCAATCTAGGGAAACTTGATTATGGTGGGCTTTTACGGGTAATTCAAGAGATATAATTGATGCAAAAATATTTTCAAAAATGGAAAGTGCAGCAAGCATGTGTAGGGGCAGTTCACAGCCACTTCCCGTCATCTCTCCCAGAGACTGCCCTGTAAGTCATCATCTACGGGCTGTGATGAATCACCTACAGGTTGAATCCCATAAATGGGTTGAATCTATCTATACTGAAAATCAACTGTGATACCACACTCGTTAGAAGTTAATATGAGTTATTGGGAAATAGGAGTGCCAACAGCTTGCTTTCAACCATCCCAGTCGCAAACAGGATTCCCAAGTGAGCCCTAGGCATGGAATAAGAACAGAGTAGGCGACTGTTTAATATCTGAGTGCAAAGTTTCCATGACTGTCCCTCACAACCAAGATTTCTGAAAACCAAATCTAATGTTTAGTCTTGTGAGTGGCTCATTTACAACGCAAATTGAATTCTCAGTCTCACAGGGGCTCTTTTGCTAAAGTCAGGGGACTTATGGACAGATTCCAATGAAGCTGGGAACCTGGACCCCTAAATTCTGTTGAACCTTCTTTACAAATAGGAGCAACTCTCCGCCCGCCATCTGAGGTAGTTATCTTGTAGGGCACTGCTGATTTTCCTCAGGACCTAGCCCCCGCCCCACCACCTCTCCTTGTATCTAGACCTATAACCAGGCTTAAGTTCCAGCAGACCCCCAAAGGGTGAGGTACAAAGTATGACCTGTGATGAGGTGTGATACATACCAAAGGCTTGCCATGATTTTGCCAAGTTATATGGATGGAAACCTGGGGAACATATGTGAAATCATGAGGGTGTAGGATCAAAGTAGAAGGAATATGAAGTTGGATCAGGTTAAATTGACTGATATGGGTCAATTAGGCATTAATCACAAATTCAGTGTTTTAGCTTGAGGAACTAGGAGCGACTCTGATAATTTTCATGGTGGGTTGACTGAAATATGGACCCCCAAATAGCCCAGATTAAATGAAGTTGAAAATGATAGAACTTCCTTGCTCTACTACAGAGGAAGTTACCCAAAAGCTCAGGGAGATTGGAAAGCTAGAGAGCATTTATCATTGAAGACTTGCTTATACTCCCCAGGAGGGTCCAGAGAATATGCTTCTCGCCATGTGAGAAAAAGATTCATGTAAGGAAACCCCAGAATCCTTGAAGCTCTCTGTGATAGCTCTTTTCTGAAAGTCAGAAATTACCACAGGAAGTGCTACCACTGAATGGGATCTCCAGTGCAGTAGGGATAATAGGATCTAGGGTGGTGGTAGGGACCAAGAGGTGGCACTTAATCACCAAAGACAAGGGGGCATGGTTAGGGTAATGGACAGAGGTGCCAAAGCACTAATCAGAGCAGTCTGAATCACAGAGATTTTTTTTTTTTTAATTACTTAACTAATTATTTATTTATTTTTGGCTGTGTTGGCTCTTCGTTTCTGTGCGAGGGTTTTCTCTAGTTGCGGCAAGCGGGGGCCACTCTTCATCGCGGTGCGTGGGCCTCTCACTATCGCGGCCTCTCTTGTTGCGGAGCACAGGCTCCAGACACGCAGGCTCAGTAGTTGTGGCTCACGGGCCCAGTCGCTCCGCGGCACGTGGGATCCTCCCAGACCAAGGCTCGAACCTGCATCCCCTGTGTTAGCAGGCAGACTCTCAACCACTGCGCCACCAGGGAAGCCCCACAGAGATTTTTGACATTAACTAGTTGACCATAGCATCTCTAAAACTAAAATAGATGGGCAGCCTACCAAAGTCTTACTTGATCTGAATAAGCAGAAAAACTCTAGATTTAATGACCAGAACTCTGCCTTGAAGGATCAAAAGAGAAAATCATGACCCTTCAGTCAGTTCCCAGACTTGAGCCAATTTATAGACACAGACTCTTTGGATGAAGGGGAAGCTGGATCCTCATGCAGAGGGCCCTGCTCTACCACCAAGAATGTATATTGCTAACCTTCCTCCCCAGCCCTCCTCAAAAAGAAAAGAATCTGTGGCCATTTACCAAGGTGACTCTAAATTGAGGAAGGGGAAATAATCAGACTTTTTAGTGATCACTGGAAACTGACTCTGAACTGACATTAATTGTTGGAGACCTCAAACATCACTGTAGCTCACCAGTCTGGGTAGAGGATTATGGACGTCAGGTGATCAATGGAGTTTTGGCTCAAATCTATTCCACGGTGTGCCTACTGGGTCCCAGAACCCATCATGTGGTTACTTTCCCATTCTGAAATGCATGGTTGCAATATACGCACTGACGAACTTGCAGAATCCCTACATGGGTTACGTGACCCACGGAGTGAGGGCTGTTATGGAAGGAAAGATCAAGTGGAAGCCAATAGAACTGTGTCTACCAATGAAAGTATCAAAATGTATTCCTAGAGAGATTGCAGAGATTAGTGCCACCATCAAGGCCTTGAAAGATGCAGGAGTGTTGATTCCTACCATATCCTCATTCAACTCACCTATTTGACCTGCATAGAAGACAGATCAGAGCACAACAGATATTTATCACAAAATTAATCAGGTGGTGACTCCAACTGCAGCTGCTGTTCCAGATGTGGTTTTGTTGGTGACACAAATCATCACATCTTCTGGCACCTGGTGTGCAGCTATCGACTGACAAATGTTTGTTTCTCATTATCTGTTGTAAGAGACCATCAGAGGCAATTTACTTTCATTTAACAAAGCCACCAATACACCTTCACTGTCCTACTTCAAGGGTATATTAACTCTCTAGTCCTAAATTATAATAGAGTCTTCAGAGGACTTGATCACCTTTTCCTCCTACGGGACATCATGCTGGTCCATGATGTGATGGTATTATGTGAACTGTCATTGTTCACATCCAACATCAAATGGAAGTGATATGTATGAGATCAAGCTCAAGCAGGACTTAAAGGCACAAAGAAATTACATGACAAAGTGGCTCAGATGTTCTTGGCCCCTATTCCTGCTACATTGCCTTCTCTGCATTGCCAATCTGTACTTATGGCCTTATGGAAAATTCCCTATGTCCAGTTTTCTGAGAAAGAAAAAATATATGCTTGACTGACATGATATGCAGGTACCACACAAAAGTAGACAGGTACAGTGCTATAGCTCTATTCTGAGATGGATCTGAGGAATAGTGGTGAAGAGAAATCCTCTTAGCAGATTATGAAATGTGAGACATTGTCTCAATATCTTAGAGAAATGTGAACAATGCACCTGATTGTTAATTTTGTATGGAAGGAGACATGGCAGGAGATATAGATCTACATTGTCTCATGAGCTGTGGCTAAAAGTTTGTTTAGGTGGTCAGTGACTTGGAAGGAACATGATCAGAACATTGGTGGCAAGTCTGGAGAAGAAGTGTGTGGATGAATTTCTAATGGCCACAGAATGCAAAGATATTTGTATTCTGTGTGATTGCCTACCAAAGGGTGACCTCAGGAGAAAGGCATTTAATAATGGCCTGATCTGTGGACATCAGTCAACCTCCTACTCCAGTCACTTCTGTCATTGCCCAATGGACTCATGAACAAAATGGTCAACGTGGTAGTGATGGAGATTATGTGTACACTCAACAGCAAAGACTTCTGTTTATCAAGGCTGAGCTGGCTATAGCCTCTACTGAACGCTAAATCTAGCAACAGAAGAGACCAACACGAGCCTTTGATATGACACTGTTCCCTAGGGCAATCAGCCCGTTACCTTGTGGAAGACTGATTACATTGGACAGATTCCATCATAAAAAGGACAGTGGTTTGTTCTTACTGGAATAGTCACTCTGCCTATGGATTTGCCTTCCCACTATAAAGCTTCTTGTGTTTTTCAGGAGTATTTAATCTGTGTGTGTGTGTGTGAGTTTTGTGTGTAATAAATTTCTTGTTACATTTATTCCCAAGTACTTAATCTTAGTTACTTTTTAAATGGGACTTTCTCTAACATTATGTCATCTGTTTATTATTTGTGTATATGAATGCTATTAATTTAAAAAATATTAATTTTTAATGCATCAGTCTCTTAAATTATGTAGGAAACAAAAGGTGGAGTTACAAACCATTGTTACAATAATAACAATTATAATTTCCCATGTGTTTACTTTTATTGAAATATTTATTTCTTCATATGGTTTCAAGGTACTGACTAGTGTCCTTTCATTTTAACCTGTAAGACTTCCCTTAGCATTTTTTGCAGGGCAGATCTAGTGGTAATGAACTCTCTAAGCTTGTATTTATCTGGAAATATCTTAATTTCTCCCCAACTTTCGAAGAACAATTTTGCCAAATATAGGATTCTTATTTGACAATACTTTTTTCGTTTAGCACTTTGAATACATCAACCCAGTGCCTTTCTGGCCTTCAGAGTTTTTGGTGAGAAATCTGCTGTTAATTTTATTGAGAATTCCTTGTATGTGACGAGTTGTTTCTTGCAGCTTTCAAGATTCTCTCTGTCTTTATCTTTTAATTGATTATAGTGTGTCTTGTTTTCGGTCTCTTTGAGTTCATCCTATTCTGAGGTTTTTGAGCTTTTGGATGTTTATATTCATATCTTTCATCAAATTTGGGATGTTTTGGCCATTATTTCTTCAAATATTCTCTTTACCCCTTTCTCTCTCTTCTCTTTCTGGGACTCCCACAATGCTTGATATTGCCTCACAGTTCCTCTAGGTTTTGCTCATTTTTCTTCAATCGTTTTTTTTTTCTTCCTGTTCCTCAGATTTGATAATTCACATTGTCCTTTCTTCACTTTTTGCTGATTTTTTTTCCATTTTCTGAACTCTGCCTACTAGTGAATATTTCATTTCAGTTATTGTACTTTACAATTCCAGTTGTTTTTTGGGGGGGAGGGGCAGGTTTTCTATGTCTTTACTGATATTTTTAATTTGCTCATGCATCTTTTTCTTGATTTTCTCTGTGTCTTCCTTTAGTTCTTTGAGCTTCTTTAAAATAGTTGTAAAGTATTTATAGATCTGCCATCAGGTATTTTTCAGGGACAGTTTCTGTTGGCTTGCTTTTTTTTTTTTTTTTTTGTATGTTTTGTGCTTTTGTTGTTGAAAACTGGACATTTGAAAATAATAATGCAATAACTCTGGAAATCAGGTCCTTTCCCCCAAGCTTTCTGCAAGGTTTGTTGTTTTCTGTTTTTGCTTTTGTGATTGATGTAAACTGCCACTGTGCTAAGGTTAAGTATGAGGTAGAGACTTAAGGCCTTCTCATGTCTTCTTTGAGCCTGCACCTTTCCCTGGGCATGCAGTGACTTTCTAATACCCCCCATATATGTGGTTACTTTTGAATGCCTTTGATTCACTGTCTGGTTCCCAAAAGAGGAAATAGAGAAAAATGAAGGGGGGAAATGGCACTGGCCCTTTATATACCCTAGAAGTAACTTCAGCCAGAGGGAGAGGGGCTTGAAACAATAAGGAAGGGGCAGGAACAATGGCCACTTGTCTTCCTGTCTGCACCTCTGTGCCAAAGTAGCAACCAGCAATCAGAGCACAGATCGCCCATATTTGGAGGACAGGGTCCTTTTGTCCACACTGGCTCCCACAGTGTGGGCACAGCTACCTGCCATAGGGCTGAAAGGTGTGGACTGGGTAGTTGCTACTGTGCTAAAAGCGGAAACTGACTGAAATTAATGGCAATTTACTGCTCAAGACTTTCCCTGGAAGTTGTAAGCCTTGAATAGGCTGCTGAGATCCAAAATAATTCTATCAGACACATTCTGCTAGTGCAATTACTGCCTAGGTGGGGAGACAGATTCGTGGTGGTTCCTACTCTGTCATGTTCTCAGAATCATCTCAGTAAAGGCTATTGACTTTTGTATGTCAACTATATCCTGCTATTTCACTGAATTATTTTATTGCTTGAGCTAGTTTTTATCATTGGTTATCTGGAATTTTCCAGGTGTACTATTATATCATCTGCAAATAGAGATAGTTTTACTTCTTTTCCCATTCTTATGCTTTGCATCGGTTTCTCTTGTCTATTTGCATTGGCTAATTCCCTTAGTATGATATTGAAGAATAATAGAGGTAAGTTACCACTTATTGATAAAGAAATCACCATTTCTCCCCCCCAAAATAAAGTTTTATGTTACATAAAATTAGAGTCTCAACAAAATGTTAGAACCTTGTCAAAGAAATAAAGTAAGAACATTTCTCAAAAGAGAGGGGTGTGAGTTTTCTTAACTATCCTGAAATAGTTAAGAAGGAAAATATAAGTCTGACTACTAGCAATCACAGCCCCATTAATATTTCATACTCTGACAAATCAGGTTAGTGGTGCCTTCTTCCTGATACATTGTGAAGTGACAAAAAAGATGGGTAGAGGTAGCCTTATATGAGAAGCTGGGCTGAAATCCCTCTTCGCATTACAAAAGCAGTGATGTGTAGTTGCAGAAGTGAATAAGAAGAAAGCATCCTCTGGAGTTTTTGTTACTGACACCTCACCATGGCCTAAGGGTCAAGAAAGAGCTAGGCCCTTTAGGTTTTACTTAAGTCTATTAAAATACCAAAAATTAAAAAATATATATATTTTTTCTTTTAAAAAAAGAGAAAGGAAGGACTTCCCTGGTGGCACAGTGGTTAAGAATCTGCCTGCCAATGCAGGGGACACGGGTTCGATCCCTGGTCAGGGAAGATCCCACATGCCGCTGAGCAACTAAGCCCATGCGCCACAACTATTGAGCCCACGTGCCACAACTACTGAAGCCCACATGCCTAGAGCCCATGCTCAAGAGAGGCCACGACAATGAGAAGCCCACGCACTGCAATGAAGAGTAGCCCCTGCTCACCACAACTAGAGAAGCCTGTGCCCAGCAACAAAGACCCAACACAGCCAAAAACAAAAACAAATAAATAAATAAATTTATTTAAAAAAAAAAGAGAGAGAAGGGATGAAAAATGTTCAATGGAACCATGGCTATCATTTGTTAATAATATGCTTTAAAAGTGAGAATTCACTAAAAAATCCAGTTAGTTCTTGTCAGGTAGTTGTTCCATATTGTGTTTACTAAATCATTTGGGGAATTGCCACAATTTTTCACTTATGTCCAAAATATTTAGTGTAATGTAGACGTTCAATTATTTATTCAATAAATACTTGAGTTGGAGTAAGGAAAACATCTACAAATAAATAATTCCCAGAGAGTGAAATGGATTCTAGAATAGAGATGTACACCAAAGAAGTAGCTCCTAATTTTAATTCTGCCAGGGGGCAAATGAACCTTAACATAAAAAGTTCCTTTATCAATTAAAGAAGAGCAGAAAGGACTTTCTAAGCAGAAGGAACAGCTGGTACAAAGAATAGAAACTTGAAATGGAGTTACAAAATGATAGGTGAACTGTTATGAGGGACTGGAGTTTAAACTTGGCCTTCTGTTGTATGTCAGCCTTAGAATATTCATGCTAACTTCATCTGATGCTGTCATAAAGTACTATGGCTCTTCCTGTCAAGTCCACTCAATGTCACTCTTGGGTTAAATTACAACTACTCTCTGCAGAGTAAAGGTCTTAAGAAACATTGTTGAATTCCTTATGTTCACTTCAAAACTCCAAATCTCTGGATGCTTCCCCTTCTGACCTGAATTTATTTTTTGAAGCAATTTGCTTTTCCTTTTATTCCTCAGTCTAAGGCACCTGGGCAGTCTTCACTTGATAAAACTGAAGTTAACTCTTCTGTTGCCCTCTGACCATCTTTTATCTGAGAAGTAACAGAGAAACCTGCTTTTTCAGACAGAAACATCCTTCTCCAGAGATTCAAGTTAAGGATGGCTAGAAGGGATGTCAGGAAATTCTCCTCTTATTATTTTCCAACAAACTCTTATTACTGTCTTTCTGTATGTATGTGAACCAGTCTGAAAACTTAAGGTTTTCTAAGGCTACAATCTTTCCCCAAACGACATTTTTGTTTGTAGTTAAGTAGACTGCAAACAAAACCAGAGTTAAGTAGACTCTGCATATATTAAGTATGACTCTGCATATATATTAAGTAGGCTCTTAGCCCAGGCATTTTGAGATGGATTTTCCAGCTATGGGATCCATCAACAAAGCCATTAATTCACACACCGAACTCTGATATTTCAACACTCTAAATGTCTGAATTACATGAGCATAATAGTCTCCGTTCAGCATTTACTGAATTCAACTCCATTCAAGTGTCGAGGCTTGACATCTCAGAAGCATTTTTAATTTACTCTTATCTACTCCCCAAATTCTGTTTGTTATCAAATTCTGGTAGTTCTGCCAAGGAAACATCTTCTCTTCCTTCTTCTTTCTCTGTCTTTCTTTGACAAGCATTTACTGAGTGCTTGCTATGAGAAAAGATCTTTCCTGCTTGTGTTTTCTAACCCACTCCACAGCCGAGGTCTAAGGCTCAAGTACAGGTAAGACCTGGGCAAGTAATGAAATAAGAAAAATGGGGAGGATTAACCAAGATGGCGGAGTAGAAGGACGTGCTCTCACTCCCTCTTGCGAGAGCACCAGAATCACAACTGGCTGCTGGACAATCATCGACAGGAAGACACTGGACTTCACCAAGGAGGATACCCCACGTCCAAGGACAGAGGAGAAGCCACAGTGAGACGGTAGGAGGGGCGCAATCAGAGTAAAATCAAATCCCATAACTGCTGGGTGGGTGACTCACAGACTGGCGAGCACTTATACCACAGAAGTCCACCCACTGGAGTGAAAGTTCTGAGCCCCACGTCAGGCTTCCCAACCTGGGGGTCCGGCAACGGGAGGAGGAATTCATAGAGAATCAGACTTTGAAGCCTAGTGGGAATTGATTGCAGGACTTCGACAGGACTGGGGGAAACAGAGAACCCACTCTTGGAGGGCGTACACAAAATAGTGTGTGCATCGGGACCCAGGGGAAGGAGCAGTGACCCTGGGGGAGACTGAACCAGACATAACTGCTGGTGTTGGGGGGTCTCCTGCAGAGGCGGGGGCTGGCTCTGTTTCACCGTGGGGACAAGGACACTGGCAGTGGAGGTTCTGGGAAGTACTCCTTGGCGTGAGCCCTCCCAGAGTCTGCCATTAGCCCCACCAAAGAGCCCGGGTAGGCTCCAGTGTTGGGTTGCCTCAGGCAAAACAACCAACAGGGAGGGAACCCAGCCCCACCCAGCAACAGTCAAGTGGATTAAAGTTTTACAGAGCTCTGACCGCCACAGCAACAGTCAGCTCTACCCACCTCCAGAGCCTCCCATCAAGCCTCTTAGATAGCCTCAACCACCAGAGGGCAGACAGCAGAAGCAAGAAAAACTACAGTCCTGCAGCCTGTGGAACAGAAACCACATTTACAGAAAGATAGACAAGATGAAAAGGCAGAGGGCTATATACCAGATGAAGGAACAAGAAAAAACCCCAGAAAAACAACTAAATGAAGTGGAGATAGGCAACCTTCCAGAAAAAGAATTCAGAATAATGATAGTGAAGATGATCCAGGACCTTGGAATAAGAATGGAGGCAAAGATTGAGAAGATGCAAGAAATGATTAACAAAGACCTAGAAGAATTAAAGAACAAACAAACAGAGATGACCAATACAATAACTGAAATGAAAACTACACTAGAAGGAATCAATAGTAGAATAACTGAGGCAGAAGAACGGATAAGTGACCTGGAAGACAGAATGGTGGAATTCACTGCTGTGGAACAGACTAAAGAAAAAAGAATGAAAAGAAATGAAGACAGCCTAAGAGACCTCTGGGACAACATTAAACGCAACAACATTCGCATTATAGGGGTCCCAGAAGGAGAAGAGAGAGAGAAAGGACCAGAGAAAATATTTGAAGAGATTATAGTCGAAAACTTCCCTAACATGGGAAAGGAAATAGCCACCCAAGTCCAGGAAGCGCAGAGAGTCCCATACAGGATAAACCCAAGGAGAAGCACGCCGAGACACATAGTAATCAAAGTGGCAAAAATTAAAGACAAAGAAAAATTATTGAAAGCAGCAAGGGAAAAACGACAAATAACATACAAGGGAACTCCCATAAGGTTAACAGCTGATTTGTCAGCAGAAACTCTACAAGCCAGAAGGGAGTGGCATGATATACTTCAAGTGATGAAAGGGAAGAACCTACAACCAAGATTACTCTACCCGGCAAGGATCTCATTTAGATTTGATGGAGAAATCAAAAGCTTTACAGACAAGCAAAAGCTAAGAGAATTCAGCACCACCAAACCAGCTCTACAACAAATGTTAAAGGAACTTCTCTAAGTGGGAAACACAAGAGAAGAAAAGGACCTACAAAAACAAACCCAAAACAATTAAGAAAATGGTCATAGGAACATACATATCGATAATTACCTTAAACGTGAATGGATTAAATGCTCCAGCCAAAAGACACAGGCTTGCTGAATGGATACAAAAACAAGACCCATATATATGCTGTCTACAAGAGACCCACTTTAGACCTAGGGACACATACAGACTGAAAGTGAGGGGATGGAAAAAGATATTCCATGCAAATGGAAATCAAAAGAAAGCTGGAGTAGCTATACTCATATCAGATAAAATAGACTTTAAAATAAAGAATGTTACAAGAGACAAGGAAGGACACTACATAATGATCAAGGGATCAATCCAAGAAGAAGATATAACAATTATAAATATATATGCACCCAACATAGGAGCACCTCATTACATAAGGCAATTGCTAACAGCTATAAAAGAGGAAATTGATAGTAACACAATAATAGTGGGGGACTTTAACACCTCACTTACACCAATGGACAGATCATCCAAAATGAAAATAAATAAGGAAACAGAAGCTTTAAATGACATAATAGACCAGATAGATTTAATTGATATTTATAGGACATTCCATCCAAAAACAGCAGATTACACGTTCTTCTCAAGTGCGCACGGAACATTCTCCAGGATAGATCACATCTTGGGTCACAAATCAAGCCTCAGTAAATTTAAGAAAATTGAAATCATATCAAGCATCTTTTCTGACCACAACGCTATGAGATTAGAAATGAATTACAGGGGAAAAAGCATAAAAAACACAAACACATGGAGGCTAAACAATACGTTACTAAATAACCAAGAGATTACTGAAGAAATCAAAGAGGAAATCAAAAAATACCTAGAGACAAATGACAATGAAAACACGACAACCCAAAACCTATGGGATGCTGCAAAAGCAGTTCTAAGAGGGAAGTTTATAGCTATACAAGCCTACCTAAAGAAACAAGAAAAATCTCAAGTAAACAATCTAACCTTACACCTAAAGAAACTAGAGAAAGAAGAACAAACAAAACCCAAAGTTAGCAGAAGGAAAGAAATCATAAAGATCAGAGCAGAAATAAATGAAATAGAAACAAAGAAAACAATAGCAAAGATCAATAAAACTAAAAGCTGGTTCTTTGAGAAGATAAACAAAATTGATAAGCCATTAGCCAGACTCATCAAGAAAAAGAGGGAGAGGACTCAAATCAATAAAATCAGAAATGAAAAAGGAGAAGTTACAACAGACACCGCAGAAATACAAAGCATCCTAAGAGACTACTACAAGCAACTTTATGCCAATAAAATGGACAACCTGGAAGAAATGGACAAATTCTTAGAAAGGTATAACCTTCCAAGACTGAACCAGGAAGAAGCAGAAAATATGAACAGACCAATCACAAGTAATGAAATTGAAACTGTGATTAAAAATCTTCCAACAAACAAAAGTCCAGGACCAGATGGCTTCACAGGTGAATTCTATCAAACATTTAGAGAAGAGCTAACACCTATCCTTCTCAAACTCTTCCAAAAAATTGCAGAGGAAGGAACACTCCCAAACTCATTCTATGAGGCCACCATCACCCTGATACCAAAACCAGACAAAGACACTACAAAAAAAGAAAATTACAGACCAATATCACTGATGAATATAGATGCAAAAATCCTCAACAAAATACTAGCAAACAGAATCCAACAACACATTAAAAGGATCATACACCATGATCAAGTGGGATTTATCCCAGGGATGCAAGGATTCTTCAATATACGCAAATCAATCAATGTGATACACCATATTAACAAACTGAAGAATAAAAACCATATGATCATCTCAATAGATGCAGAAAAAGCTTTTGACAAAATTCAACACCCATTTATGATAAAAACTCTCCAGAAAGTAGGCATAGAGGGAACCTACCTCAACATAATAAAGGCCATATATGACAAACCCACAGCAAACGTCATTCTCAACGGTGAAAAACTGAAAGCATTTCCTCTAAGATCATGAACGAGACAAGGATGTCCACTCTCACCACTATTATTCAACATAGTTCTGGAAGTCCTAGCCACGGTAATCAGAGAAGAAAAAGAAATAAAAGGAATACAAATTGGAAAAGAAGAAGTAAAACTGTCACTGTTTGCAGATGACATGATACTATACATAGAGAATCCTAAAACTGCCACCAGAAAACTGCTAGAGCTAATTAATGAATATGGTAAAGTTGCAGGATACAAAATTAATGCACAGAAATCTCTTGCATTCCTATACACTAATGATGAAAAATCTGAAAGAGAAATTATGGAAACACTCCCATTTACCATTGCAACAAAAAGAATAAAATACTTAGGAATAAACCTACCTAGGGAGACAAAAGACCTGTATGCAGAAAACTATAAGACACTGATGAAAGAAATTAAAGATGATACCAACAGATGGAGAGATATACCATGTTCTTGGATTGGAAGAATCAACATTGTGAAAATGACTATACTACCCAAAGCAATCTACAGATTCAATGCAATCCCTATCAAATTACCAATGGCATTTTTTACAGAGCTAGAAAAAATCATCTTAAAATTTGTATGGAGACACAAAAGACCCCGAATAGCCAAAGCAGTCTTGAGGGGAAAAAAACGGAGCTGGAGGAATCAGACTCCCTGACTTCAGACTATACTACAAAGCTACAGTAATCAAGACAATATGGTACTGGCACAAAAACAGAAACATAGATCAATGGAACAAGATAGAAAGCCCAGAGATAAACCCACGCACCTATGGTCAACTAATCTATGACAAAGGAGGCAAAGATATACGATGGAGAAAAGACAGTCTCTTCAATAAGTGGTGCTGGGAAAACTGGACAGCTACATGTAAAAGAATGAAATTAGAATACTCCCTAACACCATACACAAAAATAAACTCAAAATGGATTACAGACCTAAATGTAAGACTGGACACTATAAAACTCTTAGAGGAAAACATAGGAAGAACACTCTTTGACATAAATCACAGCAAGATCTTTTTTGATCCACCTCCTAGAGTAATGGAAATAAAAACAAAAATAAACAAATGGGACCTAATGAAACTTCAAAGCTTTTGCACAGCAAAGGAAACCATAAACAAGACGAAAAGACAACCCTCAGAATGGGAGAAAATATTTGCAAACGAATCAACGGACAAAGGATTAATCTCCAAAATATATAAACAGCTCATTCAGCTCAATATTAAAGAAACAAACACCCCAATCCAAAAATGGGCAGAAGACCTAAATAGACATTTCTCCAAAGAAGACATACAGACGGCCAAGAAGCACATGAAAAGATGCTCAACATCACTAATTATTAGAGAAATGCAAATCAAAACTACAATGAGGTTTCACCTCACACCAATTAGAATGGGCATCATCAGAAAATCTACAAACAACAAATGCTGGAGAGGGTGTGGAGAAAAGGGAACCCTCTTGCACTGTTGGTGGGAATGTAAATTGATACAGCCACTATGGAGAACAATATGGAGGTTCCTTAAAAAACTAAAAATAGAATTACCATATGACCCAGCAATCCCACTACTGGGCATATACCCAGAGAAAACCGTAATTCAAAAAGACACATGCACCCGAATGTTCATTGCAGCACTATTTACAATAGCCAGGTCATGGAAGCAACCTAAATGCCCATCAACAGACGAATGGATAAAGAAGTTGTGGTACATATATACAATGGAATATTACTCAGCCATAAAAAGGAACGAAATTGAGTCATTTGTTGAGACGTGGATGCATCTAGAGACTGTCATACAGAGTGAAGTAAGTCAGAAAGAGAAAAACAAATATTGCATATTAACGCATGTATGTGGAACCTAGAAAAATGGTACAGATGAGCCGGTTTGCAGGGCAGAAGTTGAGACACAGATGTAGAGAACAGACATATGGACACCAAGGGGGGAAAACTGCGGTGGGGTGGGGATAGTGGTGTGCTGAATTGGACGATTGGGATTGACATGTATACACTGATGTGTATAAAATTGATGACTAATAAGAACCTGCAGTATAAACAAACAAACAAAACAACTAATACTAAACTTTCATTGGGTTATTTGTATGGAAATATGTTAATATAAATGTTTCAGACATTACATGAAATTTCTAAAAATCTTATATGTTCTGGTATAATGTTATAAGTCATAATCCTAGTTATTACTTTAAAATGTATATCTCAGAAATAACTAATTTTCTTGTCAACTGCATTATTATGAACTTTCATCCAATCTTTAACCGTGGTCATTTTTAAGTCTTTTGTCATTTACAGACAGTTCTGGGTGTACTCTGATGCTTTTGTAAATATGTTCCTATAAAAGGGTTTCATCTTCAGGAAATTCATGGAAAAGACTCTGACAAGTACAGGTTTCTGGTACCTGACTGTACTGCTGAACTGAATGAATAAGCATTTTCAGAACTCTAATGAAAAACTGATGAGCTCATAAAAGTGCTAACAAAAGATCAAGATGAAAAAAAAAAAATTAATTACATGGGACTGAGTGAACTGATGAGGATGAGTATAATTTTTGTGACTTTCTGGTTGAATTTAAAAAGAGAAAAAATCCCACAAGAACTCAGAGGCAAAGAATATACAAATCAATTTTCACTGCAAAGTAAAGGAGCTGTTGCAGTGGAGGATTACTGGACTGAATGTCAATATTATGACATAGTATGAGTGTTTCATGTTTGATAATTGCAATCATTGTTGCTTTTGTTGTGGTCATCCATGTACAATGCTTGGTGTCAGTCTATTTATCTCTTGTAAAAATAAAATACAGTGTGTGTGAAAAAAAAAAAAAAAAAAAAAAAAAAAGAAAAATGGGTGATAGGTGTCAATGGGCTTCAGCTGATTTGCCAAACAGACTGCTGGATGCTATTGCTAGGTCTTCCACTTTTTCAAGAGAACCCAGCACATATCACCTACTATACCATACTATTATTATCCTTTTTCTTTCCCTTTTGACCACCTTCACCTATTTCACCCACCCCATATCCCCTGCCTCTGGCAACTACTGTTCTACTCCCTATAGCTATGAGTACAGGGTTTTTTAGATTCCACAATGTGAGATCATACAGTATTTGACTTTCTCTGTCTGACTTATTTCATTTAACACAATACCCTTAAGGTCCATCCATGTTGTTACAAGTAGCAAGATGTCCTTATTTTTTTTATGACTGAACAAAATTCTATTGTGTGTGTGTGTATGTATATATACATATATATATGATTTATCTATCTCTATATATGATATATATCATATTTTCTTTATTCACAATTCTTCTTTATGTGCCTCACTTTCCTATCAGACTGTGATATGCTCCTGAACAGGAAATTTGTCTTGTCCTTCTAAGTATCCTTAAGAGCTGACATAGTGCTTGGTACATAGTACGATCTACTAGACAATCAATTAGACAATCCTTCCAATACACTGACCCCTTAGTGTATTATCTGTTCATTATCCATGCTCTTTTCTCCTGTGCTACCTTACTTTCTTACTCCCATGGTTATGCCCTGTTGTCATCACCAATAACTATGCTCCCCTCCATAAGTTCACTTCCTGCCATCCCACTCTCTGATTGCTACTTCCTGTCTCTCTAGATTTAGTACCTCAAGTCCAACATTTGGACCCCACCAGAACTTTCAGTCCAATGGCCCTCCCCATGTCCCTCACTTCTCTCTCTACCTAGTTTATATTCCATGGTCCAACATTCTAATCACTGCCTTGCACATACCTTCAATCCCTTGTAATTTCAAAGAAGCTGTCTAACAAGAATGCAAAGTTGGTTGCATCCAGCTCTCCACTATTTCAGGTCTGCACCCAAGCAGCAAACGTGGCTGAAGAGAAAACCCCTAACCATGCTGACCTTCTCATATCACAAGGATGACCACAAACCTCAAGCAGTTATGTGAGATGCCAGACAATCTTTGTGTCTTTCCCAGGTCTATTCACTCTCCTGCTCTCTCAGATGCCATTTCGTATCGTCTCCTCTCTCCTTAAGCCTCCAGTGGTGTTTCCCCACCAAAGAAGGCCCTGATTTTTAATTTTGTTTAGAAAATTGAAGCAATACATAGAAATTTTCTACTAACATTCACCACCACATCTACTTAACTATGTGAATCTGTGCCTATCTTATCTGTCTATCTAGACATCTATCCATCCATCCACCCATCAATCCATCCATCCATCCAACCATCCATCCATCCATCCATGCATTCTTTTATCCATCATCTTCTCTCTTTTTTCCTGGTACAATAGATGAATTATCCTCTCTCTTATCCCTGGCATCCTCTCCACACCCTCACTAGCCCTCCACTCCCCTCTCCCATTCAGGGACAGCTCTCCAGCAGTTGCCTCCACTCTTCACTCCCCATTGCATCATCAGAATTCCACTTCTCCTTGGACCAATCCCATAAACATACAAACATACTGCTGTTTCTCCTGTACTAACAAAAAATTCTCTCAACCTCCACCAACATTTGTTCCATTTTTTACTCCCCTTCAGAGCAAAACTCTTCAAAGAAATTATCTATATCCACAGTCTCCATTGCTTCTTTACCATTTTTTAAAAACCTACTCCAATCAGATGTTCTCCCCCAGCATTCCACTTAAACTGCAGCTGTCACGGTTGCCATTTTGATAAATTCAATCTTTATCCTCCTTGACTTATCGCTAGGGTGATCATATAATTTATCTTCCAAACCAATACTTTTCAAAGTGACATGGTTCTATTAATAATTTTGGGGGGAATAACATGTATAAACTGGGGCCACCCCAGAAAACCCTAATATGTGTTTATTAATTTATTGCTAAATTCTTAACTAGAGAGTATGTCAGAGTCTGATATTTTTGTCTGTCTTTTCACTTGGTTTCTCCTGAGCCCAGAATAGCTGTTGAATATTAGGTGCCTAATTATTTGGGGAGCACATAGTAGGTTCTTAATGAAAGTTGACTAATCAGTGGTGAAATATATAACAATTTATCCCTGTGATGGTCTTAAGCACCAGGGATCCAACGGATGTGGACTCACAGTACATTCATGCCCCACTGACTGGAGTTTCCCTCCCGAGCAGAGCAGCAGCCCTGGAGAAACCTCATCCATGGCGTGGCTTCTCTTCCAGCTCTTTATCTCATCGTAGCCCTTTGGCTCATTCCTTGAACAAGCTTCAGGCTATCTTTAGCCTGACACTGACATATTTGCTTTCTCCACCCAGGATTAGAAGCATAATTTCAGAGGTCACCCAAGAGAGGAACATTTCCCCATTGGGCCACTGAGCCCTCCGGTATTGCTGATGACTCAGAAATCTCATTTTTCCCCTGAGATAATCCTCGCTGTGTTCAGAGGAAAGCTAACCACAGGAGATCAGGAGCAATTACCCTTCTCCAAAGAAAGGATGACAGGCACATTAGGTGCTGGGGCTCGTTCGGTGTTTTATAAAGGTTATTTTTAATTCTGAGCAGAACGTACTTATCCTTTCTTGTATGAGGTGAGGTCATAACAACTTGGTGTCATCCAGCCAGAAGCGTTTTCCCATTTCAGCAAAAACTCTACCTTCGTCATCATTGGTTCCCCCAATTTATCCATATACATACACATATATATATATATATATATACACAAAGATATATGTATACACAAGTGTATATTTATCTACAAATATGTCTACCCCAATATATATATAACTATGTACAAAAATATTGGACTTCCCTGGTGGCGCAGTGGTTGAGAATCTGCCTGCTAATGCAGGGGACACGGGTTCGAGCCCTGGTCTGGGAGGATCCCACATGCCGCGGCGCGACTGGGCCCGTGAGCCACAACTACTGAGCCTGCGCGTCTGGAGCCTGTGCTCCGCAACAAGAGAGGCCGTGATAGTGAGAGGCCCGCGCACCGCGATGAAGAGTGGCCCCCACTTGCCGCAACTGGAGAAAGCCCTTGCACAGAAACGAAGACCCAACACAGCCAAAAAAAAAAAAAAAAAAAAAAAGATGAGTCTCTTTAAAAAAAAATTATAGATCATATATAGTTGTGTACATATACATATTTGTGTATTATATACATATTTCTATCTACTCACCTTATGCAGAGAGTACACTTTGTCTTCTCTTGGTACTAAAAGAAATTTGTCACAACTTTGCCAATTTGTTGATTCTCAAGGAACAAGGATTAGTAAAGATTCTTAAGGAACCATTTGAAAAACATGTGACCTGACAGTTAAGTAGTGTCTTCTTAGAGTGTGCATGACAAGGAAAAAATTATGTATAATTGTCAGCCCCCCATCATCCTTTCTAAGGAGGACGGTGGGGTAGCTACTGCAGCCTTTCTTTGTTGATGAGTGTGGGTTTGCAGGTTGAGGGGCCACCTCAGAACAGAGACGTCGGCGAACAGAGGAGTTCTGAGCCTCCACTGCTGGAGGCAAGTGGGCAAAGGAGAACCCCTAGTAGTGTTTGGGGAGGAGACGTGCAAATGGGGATTTTACGAAGTCTTCTGTGGGGCATGTAATCTCTTCTGTCTTCACTACAATGGTTCCAATGATGTTTTGAGGCAAGTGGATTCCTCCTAGGGAATACAAAGTAGGTCCAGTCCTTTTCAAAGTCTTCACAGGGGACAGCAGGTATCCAGACTGTTCCTCGTCCAATGCCCAACCTCTCCCCTATGGCCAGAGGCTGTGGCCATAAGGGCAGGTATTAAGGTTGACAAGCAAGAGGGACATGGAGGTTGTGCATTGAGGTTTTTGTTACAAAGGGGAAAAGAGATGAGAATGAGAGGCAGTGTGTGGGAAACATTCTTTGAAAGCCTAAATACCTCTTCTGGTCTTTGCTTTTGGATCCACGAACAACCTTAGTTCTGTTGGCTTTGGCACACGAGGTACAAAAGACCACGCACAGTTGCTGAGCAGGAATTCAGTTCAATTCAGTCCAGTCCAGTCATTAGAGCCATTTACATGCCAGGAGCTGAGGATATCAACATGCATATCCATATAAAAAATAATTCTGCTTCCCTATTCATCAATGTCATTAAAAAGCTGCTATGTGGTCTTAGCAGGCACGTAGTTCATCCTCCTTCTTCATTTTCAAATAATAAAAATGGAGCTTCAGGAGGTTAAATCGCTCATTCAAGGTCACAGAGCTGGAATCATCATCATCTTTGTCACTGTCACAGTCACTACCATCCTCGTAATCACTATTTGTGAATTACTCCGTACCATGAGATCCCCTCTTATGGATAGCGAAACTGAGGCTCAGAGAGAGTGAATAACATGCCCAGGGCATTTTGCTGGTAGCTGCTGGTAAAAGCAGACCCAACATTCAAACTCAGCTCTTGTCACTCCAAGCAGCATACGTCTTCATTCCCCACCCCCTCTCCCCCACCAACACTAAAGCTAATTTAGGATTCCGGAGAAAATTCTGATAGATAAGATTGATGGTGATTCCTGAAAAAGCAAAAAGGAGATTGCTCCTTCACTAACATAGGAAGAGGCAGATGAGATTAGGAAGCAAAAAAGCTAGATAGCAATCCCTCATTTATCAAAAACTAACATATAAACACTTTTTTCCCCATTCTCATGTTCACTGTGTTCTTTACTCCTCTGTTGCTTGGCCTGAGACCCAGGACTTCAGTCTTTCATTGGTCAGAAGAGAAAGAAATGGGACTGGAGCAGAAATGTGTGTGTTCAGTGGGGATTTCTGGTTCTAGAATGAAAATGATATAGGTCACGTTTGCCTAGTTTTAGTAATAAGGTCAGTACAAGTAGATTCTCTATGTGTCCTAGGGAATGAGAGTTCATGTAAGGCAGATGTCCGCTGGGTTATTATGCTTGAATCTAATGGTAATTGTCTGAAGTAAAGGATTTATATACAGATTATCACCAGATTGCACAACCACAGTGACCATTGTAAGTATTTAACATTTAAGAGGAGATAGGTTACAACACATAGGAAGGAGGGGAGAGGTGGTTAAAAAGCAATGAAAAAAAGTACAAAAAAACACTTAGCAGTAGAAAAATAAAAAGAAAGAACCACAGTGGTGTTTCCCAGTTATTATATTAGCAGTTGCCTAGTACTTCATGGCTTTATTTCTTCCTTTGGACAAGAACCTTGTAAGTATTCCAGTTACAACCACATTCTGGAAATACATAGAAGGAAAGCCTCCCTGTCTCCCAAATTCCTTCCCACACTTTCAGTTCTTCTGTGAAATTGACCCATTTGCCACCTGGAAGTATGGTTTCTTATTGAGAAAGTAAGGAATCGCATGTAAGCAAACTGCAGTCAGCACAAGGGAGCCCTCCTGTTCTCCCTCTCTGGGTCTTTGATCTGGGAAAGGTAACCTTTGAAACTCAGGTGTCCAACATGCTCCTTCCTTAGCATTATATGCACGGTCGCAGTAGTGGTGACAGTCGTGGCTGCTGGTTGCCGTGGGGCCCTGAGTGAGAAGCTTTGCTCTTAGGTCTTCGGGAACATCAGCCCATTTAATCCCCAAAACAGGCCTGTGAGATGGGATTTTTGTAATCCTCAATTTCTATTCTAATGCCTGGAAATCTCTTCCAGAGGCTATCCTAAGAATGAATCCTTCTCACTCTTTAGGTCTTAACTTAAAAGACACCTCCTCGAAGAAAATTTTCCAGAACAACCTCTCTGAAGTAGAAACAGTGTGTTGGCCTCTATCCAGTCTCATTCCTTTCTTATGTGGAACTCATCACCACCAGTAATTATTTGGTTTGTACTTGTTTCCTTGTTTACTGTCTGTAAATCACAGCGACTGCAAGTCCCTGGAGGGCAGGGACCTTCTTTATCTTTCCTGCATAGTATCCCCAGTGCCCACCATCGTGCCTGACGTGTAATAGAAACTTAATGAATGCATAGCAGGGTGAGGCCCAGAGTGGTTGAGTAACTTACCAAAGACCACACAGCAGGTAAAAGCAGACCCAGGTTCATGGATTCCAGAATATGGGTGTTTTCTCCCCGCTTTAGCACAGCTAGGAGTATGCAATAAGTACATAACCCTTATTGAACTCATTAATGTTATTTCTTAAAGCCCAAGTCTCCTGTCCCCAGCCTGACTAGGATCAAAAAACAGGGATTAAGTTTACAACTGTCTCACTTAGAAAAACCACTTTGATTTAGGGCAATAATGAGTCATGATACCACTGAGTCTTGCTAAATTAACTGGTACAAGCCCTGTCTCCCATGGTGCTGTGTTGAAACGTTGGGGCTTTTATCCTAGGACACTTAGGTATTTAGATAAATGAATAATAAAGGCTGAAAGGCTTAACTACTCACAGGGAAAGCAGAAGGCTGATTATGCCAGCCACAAAAGATATACTTCACTGGGAGGAAAAAAATTAAAACCATCTCAGCATTAATATCTACAAGTTCAACCATTTCTTTTATTTTCATTGTAAAAACAGTTGAAACATATTAAAGGTAATTGTGATTTGAAAAAAGGTCTTGAACAATGCTGACACTAGTATTTTCATTGTTTGGCTCTTTTCTGGTCAAATGCACACATAGATGTAATTGTAGGGAACACTCCATGTTGGATACTGTTTTCATTAATGTTTGTCATAAATATACCTTCTTGTGGCTAAATATCCTCACAATTAACATTTTTGTTGACCACATAATGTTGTTGTATCATACTTCATTTAATCAAGTCACTACGGTTGGGTACTGTTTTCAGGTTTATCCATTTGCTGATGCTGTAATAAGCATCGTCAAATATTTAGCATTTAATTTGAGGGATTTTGTTTTTTCCATTGGTTATGACCCTCCCAATTTCTTCCGACTAAGCCAAAAGATAGAAACATTTTATGCTCTGGATGTGTACTATTAAATTGTTCTCCAAAAGCCTTGTATTACTTTACCATGGCAGCCACTAAACGCATATGGACCACTTTCACCTCAACATCACCAGCACTGGTCATCATTTAGTAAAAAATACTTCAGGTTTAATTTAACAGAGGAAAACATTAACTTAATGTTTTTAGTTCCATTTCATTGAATATAAGTGCTGTTAAATAGTTTTCCTATGTTTGTTTTTCAGCTTCATTGCACTTTCTATGACATATCCCAGTGCTAGGAGAAATTTTTACAAAAATATAAATCCTGTAGCCATTTAATAATACACTTTTAACAAAACACTACATGAACTGATCCTAAACTAGCTGTATAGGTCCTGGGAATCCTATCACATAAGTTGATTTGATAAGTTTGCCTAAAAAGAAGCTCTGTAGTAAAGAAGATGGAAAATTTGCTTACAGCTCTTCCCTCTTAAATACTTATAGTACCATGATGTCATGGTTTAATAAAAGCTGATTCTCTTCTAAGAAACTTGGCTGATGAGGCTGAGCATGCCCTGGTCACTGTCAGAGTGCTTGAGTTGGCAGGACCTGAGGAGGGTGCAATCTTGATGGGAGAGCTGAGATTCTTCCGTCTCGGTGCTCATTGTCAAGGGCACGTTGCCTCCTGCCATGCCTCCTTTCCTAAGTGAGCTTCCTGAGTGTCCACGCCCATGGGAGGGCCAGACTTCCTGGCTTCCATCTGGTTCCTTACCCGTCCCTGAGCCCTTTTCTCAGGCTCAAGCCTCCAGGGGTTTCCCCCTTTCTCCTGTCAGCAGGACCTGGGTTGAACCGATAGTTCACAACAATCAAGATACCGTGTTTTTCCTGAGTTTCCAAAGGCACTCACTATGAGGCTGAGGTCTGGGCAGGGAGGAAAGCCAGAGTCGAGGCAGCAGAATCTGGGTGTGAGTATAAACAGTGGGTGAGAACCTGGGACCAGGAAGGGAGAATCAGGACCAGGCTGGAAGGAGGTGGCCAGGTGGGTGAGGCAGAGACTGGGAATCAGACAGGCATGGCGTTCTTCCATCAGGACGATGGGGCTCCTCCTGGAGATGCCCCTCCGCCTGCCCCCCGACAAGAAATCTATGGCACCAGGCTCTCGGGCACTTGTGTGACCTGCTGTAGTGGGATCTACCCACCGCAGAGTCAGGACATCAGGGCAGTGACAGGCATGCGCCCCTGAGTCAGCTCTGCATCCTGGCTTGCCCACTTGCTAGCTGTGTGACTCTCATGGAGAAGTGCTCGGGGTTTGACACATGACAAGCCCTCAGTGAATGTTATCTATGAGCTGTAGACATTAGCAGGGTTATTGCTGATTTGGGATGGTACTGTGGAGTGCCTTATATTCTGGGCCCAAGGCTTTGGTTTTTTGGGGTTTAAATTTTTTTTTTTTTTTTACCATCTGTCACCATACAAAGTTATTACAATATTATTGACTATATTCCCAATGCTGTACATTTCATCCCCATGACTCATTTATTTTGGAATTGGAAGTTTGTACCTCTGCATCTTCCTCTCCTATTTCATTCATCCCACTTACTTCCCTTCCCTCTGGTACCCACCTGTTTGTTCTCTGTATTTATGACTCTGTTTCTATTTTGTTGTTTGTTCATTTGTTTTGTTTTTTAGATTCCACATATTAGTCAAATTATATGGTATTTATTTTTCTCTGACTTATTTCACTTAGCTTAATAACGTCTAGGTTGTCAGAAGTTGGCAGGATTTCATTCTTTTTTATGGCTGAGTAATAGTCTGTTGTGTATATATACCACATCATCTTTATCCATTCATCTGTTGATGGATACTTAGGTTGCTTCCATGTCTTGGCTATTGTAAATAGTGCTGCATTGAACATTGGGATGCATACATCTTTTTGAATTAGTGGTTTTTTTGGAGGATATATATCCAGGAATGGAATCAATGGATCATATGGTAGCTCTATTTTTAATTTTTTGAGGAACTCCCATGTTGTTTTCCACAGTGGCTGCACCAATCAACATTCCCACCAACAGTGTACGAGAGTTCCCTTTTCTCCACATCCTTGTCAACATTTGTTGTTTGTTGTCTTTTTGATGATAGCCATTCTGACAGGTATGAGGTGATATCTCATTGTGGTTTTGATTTCCATTTCCCTGATGATTAGTGATGTTGAGGATATTTTCATGGTGTCTCTTGGACATCTGTATATCTTCTTTGGAAAAATGTTTCCTCAGGCCTTCTGCCCATTTTTTAATCAGGTTTTTTAAAATTGAAGTTTAGTTCACTTACAATATTATATTAGTTTCAGGTGTACTATATAAAAATATGATATTTTAATAGATTATACTCCATAAAAAGTTATTTTAACCTATTGACTATATTCCCTGTGCTGCTTTTTTTGGGTGTTGACTTGTTTGAGTTCTTTGTATATTTTGGATATTAACACCTTATCAGATATCTTCTTGCAAATATCTTCTCCCATTCAGTAGGTTGTCTTTTCATTTTATTGGTGGTTTCTTTTGCTGTGAAAAAGCTTTTTAGTTTGATGTTGTCCATTTGTTTATTTTTGCTTTTGCTTCCCTTGCCTGCAGGCAAAAAAAGTCAAAGAACCAATGTCAAAGAATGTACTTCCTATGTTTTCTTCTAGGAGTTTTATAGTTTCAGGTCTTACATTTATATCTTTAATCCATTTTATTTTCGTATCTGGTCTGAGAAAGTAATCTAGTTTGATTCTTTGGCATGTGGCTGTCCAGTTTTCCCAACACCATTTATTGAACAGGCTGCCTTTTCCCCATTGCATATTCTTGCTTCCTTGGTTGTAGATTAATTGCCCATATTAAGTGTGTGGTTTTATTTCTAGGCCCTCTATTTTGTTCCATTCATCTGTGTGTCTGTTTTTTGTACTAATACCATACACTTTGATTATTGTAGCTTTGTAGTATAGTTGAAATTGGGGCCTGGGGGAGTCTGGGGGCTGGTGCTGGCCTGCTGGTGGGAAAGGCATGATCATGGGGTAGCAGGTTGTACTGCCCAGGGAGTCCTGGGGTTTGTGTCAGCCCACTGATGGGTGAGGCCAAGTCCCAGGGTGATGCTGTCCACCTGGTGGATGTGTTAGCTCCCAGCACTAATAGGCTAGTGGGAGGACTAAAAAATGGTGCTTGCCTGCACCAGTGTGCTCATGGTACAATGAGCCCTCCAAAACGGCTGCGGCCAGCATCTCTGTCCCCAGGGGAGTCCCAGTTGCCTCCTGTCTCTCTAAGAAGTTCTCCAAGATCAGCAAGAGTGTCTGACGCAGGTTCCTTCAAATTACTGCCTCTGTGCTGAGTCTTGGAACGTGTGAGATTTTGCACGAGCCCTTTAAGAGCAGAATCTGTTTCCTACAGCTCTTTGATTCTCACTTCTGTAAGCCCTGCTGGCCTTTAAAGCCAGACGCTCATTCTCATTGCAAGACCCCTGGGCTGGGGAGCCAGATGTGGAACTTGGACCCCTCTGCAACTGTGATTATTCTCCTATTTGTGCATTGCTTACCCAGGGGTGTAAGTCTTGATTATACCATGACTCTATACCTACCTGTCCCATTGTGGTTCCTTCTTTACATCTTTAGCTGTGGAAAACCTTTTCTGCTAGTCTTTAGGTGGTTCTCATTTATAGTTGCTCCATAAAATGTTGTAATTTAGGTGTGCCCATGGGAGGAGGTGAGCGCAGGGTCTTCCTACCCTACCATTTTAGCCACACCTCCAGGATCTGAGGGCTTTGGCTTTGATTCTCCATGCAGTGAAGGACAAGGAGTAGGTCGTGGGCAAAGGGACAGAAGAGTGAAGACCAGAAGAATTCTCAGAAGATGACACTTGCTGGGATGTGTCAGGCTGCAGGGGACACTAGGACAAGGAGTGATGTCATTGATCACGGGACCTGAGCACCTGCTCTGTGTTGCACACTATTGCAGATCCCTGAAACAGCCTGCAAAGGGGGGTTAACTATACTCACTCTGCAGATGGGGAGACCGAAACCCAGGAGAGTTAAACCCTCTCCCTACATCACATGGTTTGTAAGTGAAGGAGCCTAAGTACAAATCCAGGTTGTCCCAAATCCCTGCCCCTTCTCTTTTTTCCAAGAGAGGAAGAGCCAAGATCCTGGGGGCAGAAGGAGGCAGTTGGGAACGTCCCTGCAATGACTCAGTTCTACAACGGGTGTGAGAGGAACCTCACTTCCACCTTCCAGATGCAGTGTCTTTCTTTCTGGTCCTCCTCATGGCCCTTGCGTTTGCTGTTCCCTCACCTGGAATTCTCTCGCCTCTGCTCTTCCCAGCCTGTCTCCTTCTCATCCCTTGCATCTCAGCCCAATATCTCCTCCCCAGAAAGCTTCCCCATCTGCCTGCCTTCCTCAATGACTGCCATCCCACCACCCTGTTTTATTGCCTTAATTTCCCAAAGTTACTACCTAAAATGACCTTGTTTACTTTTTAATTTTCTTATGTCTGTTTTGCTTTCCACTGTCACCTCAATGACATATTTTATTCTCAATAAATACTTGCTAAATACATGAATTTAGAAGAATTTAAAAGGGAAAAGAATTCTCAGATTCCTGGCTTGTAACTTAACCAGAGTTGAGCAGCAGAAATTAAAAGAAAAAGTAGAAGGAAGAACTCTAAACCAGAGACATTTTTCTTGCATTATTGCTCACTTTCTAAGGTTTAGTCCAGAACTCCATGTAGCACATAAGGTCATTGCACCTCTTGTCAGTATTGCTGAACTTGTCAATATCGTCTCAAATTACATAAAAGGAAGAGCACTCAGACAAGATGTGGTGCTACTGTCACTGTATGTATCTCTTGCTGGAAACCACATGGCTCTAATTATCGTGCTTCTCCATAACTGAAGACGTGCCTTCATTAATTCAACCAGACTGGGTGCCTCTCTTGCTTGGCCAAGCTGGCTCAGGCTTTCAAAGAACAGATGACATCATCTTTGCTCATAAAACACTCATTGCCCAGGCTGCACGGTGTTTTAGCTCTGATTTTAAAATCAGATGCTCACCCTTGACCTTCTCAACTCTCTGAGCCCATTGAGCTGGTAATGGCTTTGATCTGGTGCTCACTAGCTTTGTGGAACCTTTCAGGACCAAGTAGGTACACATCACTCTGTCTGTAGAAAGCAACAGGATGGCCGTTGGCTACTGTCTGAGCTGAGAAAAACATTTTAGGGTCTGAGTTGACATCTTTTGCTGCAGAAACTGGGCTTAAGGACTGACTTTCTCATCAACTCTTTGGGCAGCATAGAAAATGAAATTAACCTGACTTGAATAATAATAATAATTATAAATATAATTATAAATATAAATATAAATTGTAAATTTATAAATTAATTATAAATACAAATTATAAAAAATAAATATAATTATAAAATAATGCACATTTACTGAATGTGGGAGACCAAATAATGGCTCTTCAGAGATGTCCTTGTCCTAATCTCCAGAATACGTGAATATATTTGGTTACATGGCAAAGGGGAATTAAGATTGCTAGTCATCTGACTTTAAAATAAGGAGATTGCCCTGGATTATCTAGATGGACCCAAAATAATTAGAAGAATCCTTAAAAGTGGAGGATGGAGGCAGAAGAGACCAGAGTATGTCTCTGAACCAGCACCTGGGAGCTTGTGAGAACCTCAGACCCACCTCAGACCAAGTGAATCATAATCTTCATTAGAAGAGGATCCCTAGGACCTGGGAGAATAGCTTCTCCAAACTCTGGCCAATGATTGTCACCAGATCTCCTAATATTTCCAGAGAAGCCAGGAAATCGGGATTTTTATGCGAAATGTCTTAATTTTTTAACTCTTTGTAAGATAAGCACAAAATTTGGTCTGTGGGCCACTGCTTTGCAACCCCTGCTCTATTATACTTCACTCTACTTCTTTGAAAGACTTGGGATTCTGGTCCTGGTTTGAGCATTGGTGAGATGGTAATATTGAAGAAATCACTTCTCCTTTGTCATTGCCAACTCACTCATCTGCAAAATGAAGGTGATTAATAATACCCATTGCTTTGTCTCTCATGAATGTTGGAGGCAGTGGGTTTAGTGCATTCTTCTCAGATGCAAACTCAGGTGTTCATTTCAATCATTTTTATTAGAGAGTCAGTTAAATAAGCATTAGCATCAAACACCGTTGGCCTACAGTACTATGGATTTCTAAAATTTGCAATGAAATAGAAATAAAGCCATAAACCCCAATGTAGTTTAAATTAATTATTCCTGTTTAATGTGACAGATGGCTGCTGCTTTGCTGCTGTGATCTTGAAGCCTGAGACACAAGCAGGGCTCTGAGTGCAGTGGCTGATGGACCTTTGGGTTCAGTATGCTTAGGCTGTGTGAGTCATATGGGGTATCCCAGTCCTCACACCATTGTCTCTGTTTACATCACTGCAATTTTATTCATAGGGAGGCCGTGACATCATTTGGTCCTCACATGTCACAAACTCATGTCTGAGATGTGATGTTGGCCTTTGTTCCATGGCATCAACACATTCTACACCTTAAAGCAAGCACAAGCACTGAAATCCCACAGCTGTCTTCTACTCTGTACTGGTCACCCCAGTGCCCCACAGACAGCTCTCAAGCTTATATTAATTTTAAGCAGATTATCAACAAAATAAAAATGAAATTTAAAACCCTTGTTGACGTCCCAGGACCCTCAGAAGATAATTGTGGATCCCCTGGGGTTCACAACCCAGTTTAAGGAACAGTAGGACCAGGGAGAAAAGCAAAGCCTCTGCAGAGGGACTGGCCCGAGCCTGCATTGCTCCTCTGCCCAGAACCCACCGCGACATCTCAGGCAAGACCCCCACCGCTGAGCCTGGGTCTCCTCATTTGTAAAGTGAGGATAGCGACAGTACCTACTTTGCAGAGTTTTTATTAAGACCAGGTGCAATGTTATTAAAAGTGCCTGGACCCAAGCCACAGTGGCCTCTGTTATTGCGGTGAAGATCACAGACAATGATGAAGGTGGAAGTGTTTTGAAGACTGTAAATGGTTGTTTAGATGTTAGCGTTCTGTTATTATATCAAGATGCTGGTTAAGAACTAAGATAAGCTTAAAGTATGACCTTCTTCTGGAGATTTGCCTTTCAAAGAGATGCATGCATTAAAGCTAAAGTGATATAGCTTGGCAGGAAAATTTTTGTGTGGCTAAGTGGTATGGTAGGGATATTTTCAACTTGAAGGGGCTATGGTAAGCATACCGTGCAAGCCATTTGGCCCAGGAGATATATTCTTAGGTTATAATTTGGTTCCCAGGGTGGGACGGCATATTTTTTTTTTAATTAATTAATTTTATTTATTTATGGCTGTGTTGGGTCTTTGTTTCTGTGCAAGGGCTTTCTCTAGTTGTGGCAGGAGGGGGCCACTCTTCATCGCGGTGTGCAGGCCTCTCACTATCGCGGCCTCTCTTGTTGCGGAGCACAGGCTCCAGACGCGCAGGCTCAGTAATTGTGTCTCACGGGCCCAGTTGCTCCGCGGCATGTGGGATCTTCCCAGACCGGGGCTCAAACCCGTGTCCTCTGCATTGGCAGGCAGATTCTCAACCACTGCACCACCAGGGAAGCCCGGACGGCATATTTGATGAACAGCTTCTCCTTTCTAAAGGAAGTGGCATTTGCCAATATGAATTCTGAGTTCTTTGCTCACTGAGTAGAGGGGAATGTCAGCTCTTTAGTCCCCTATTTTTAATAAGCGTTTCTTTCATTGAAAGCCAAGTCCTAAGTAATTCACCTCTCCCCGCCCTGCCCCCAAAAATATCATCATTGCCAGCTGCCCCTTCATTCCAGGAGTGGTTTTATAGAGAGACCAAAGTGCTTGTGAAATCTCAAGTGTCTCCATTGTGGTACCTTTTTACCTCTTTGATTTAAATGTCCATAAACATGAACCCACTGTGTAAACCACACCCCTCCCCTTGGCACACAGTGGCTGAGGTCTTCTCTCTTGGTCTAGGACAGCTTCCCTATTCTTCCTGGCGAGAGCAAGTGGCCATGTCCACATGAGGGCCACCTGTCCCGCTCTGGCCCTCCTGCTTTCATCTCTGCTTCTCGGCTCCATCTCTTAAGCTTGAGATTTTAACAAGGACTCTCCTGGGCCTTGACTCTAGGCTTCATATTTATAGTACTTTCAAGTGGTATTTTCACGACTGGAGGAAGCACGCATGAGGGACAGAACCATACCTTCACTGGGCTACATGGCATCTTCAGGGTTTGATCCAGTCCAGACAAAGAATTTAGCCAATTGCTTGGGGCCATTGCAGCAAAAGTGGCTTACAGCAGGCACCCAGCTATGAAATGAAGGTCAGTTCTTTTGTCACTTAACAAAGAAGACATAGTAAAACTGCATTCTTACAGGCAGCTATAGCTCATTCTCTGTGCTAATTATAAAATGGAAGTCATGAGAAAGAGAATTTTAATGGACTGGAAATTGGTACAAATGATTATTCTGAAATGTTATAAATTTTACTAATACAATGTATCAAGGAGCATAACAGTCTGTAAACACAGGTGATTAGGGTCACCTTCTATTATGTTTCTTTGTCAGTTGTTGACAAATTGTACCATGTGTATTCACTTATTCTTTACTTTTTCATTCATTCATTCAGCAAACCTTTATTAGCATTTACTAAGTCTGGGATTTAGACTTGGATTACAGTGGTGAATTACACAGTCCAAGAAACAGTGGTTGCCGCAGTGTGAGGAAAACTGAGGAGGAGTTTGGGTCTTGAGTATCAGGTGACCAGATGGTTTTTATTATCAGGCAGAGGCTGGCAATACCTGTCAATTGAAAATGTTCATTCTTCTTCCTAAGTTTCTAAGAGATCTTCTCATGACCTCTCATGAGAGGTCATCTCTCATCTCATCCTCATGAGTGGATGTTGAATTTTGTCAAATGCTTTTATTGCATTTTGAGATAAGTAAATGACTTGTATTATTTAGTCTGTTAATATGGTGAATTACAATGATTGATATTCAAATAATAATCAGGCCAGAGGCTGGCCTTAGTTATGGTGAGAAGTGCACAGATTGGTGATACATTGGGAGGTGGAATCAACAGCCAACTAGGCTAAAAAAAGAAAGCATCCTCTATGGGGTCTGGCCTGACTTACTAAATGCTAACTGAGGTCAGGGACCATAGCCTCAGTAACAAGTAAAATATGATTTGCCTTGAAGTGTCTCTTGTGCATGTATTTTACTTAGGAGCCTCGGGTCAGGGTAGGATTTCATCGTTCCAGGGACCCTGATTAATAACATCACTATGAATTCATTTGCTCTTCCTCCCTCCTTCCATCCTTCCCTCCTATCTCCTTTCTTCATTCATTTTCACAAACATTTAATGAGCATGGGCTACATCTTAGGTACAAGAATGTTCAAGGAGGGATTACATTAGTGAATAAAGAAGATCAAGTCTCAGCTCTCATGAAACTTAGGTCCTAGCAGGTAGAGACAATGAGGGAACCAGAAAAATATTTTGTAGTTTTCATTGTACAGAACTTGCACACATTTAATTAAAGTTATACCTAAGTGGTTCATATTTTTAAATGCTATTTAAGTGGCATTTATTTAAAAAATACCAATCTCCATTTATTCATTGTTAGCATATGAAAATACAATAGATTTTTGTGTATCAACCTGTAGCCTTTGACTTTGCTGCACTCACTAGTTATTCCCAGTTGTTTTCAAAAATAGATTCCTTAAGATTTTCTACATAAATGATCATAGAAACTGCAGATAAACAGTTCTTCCTTTCCATTAGGTGTGTCTTTTATTTCTTTTTCTTACCTGATTGCATTAGCTAGTACTTCCAGGACAATGCTGACGAGGAGTGATGAAAGAGGACATCCTTGTCTTGTTCTGATCTTAAAAGGAAAACATTCAGTCTGTCACCATTGAATGTAAAGTTAGTTGTAGGGTTTTTTGTAGATTATTTTTTTTTAATTGGATTGAAGATGTTCATTTCTCTTCCTAGGTTTCTAAGAGGTCTTCTCATGAATGAATGTTGAATTTTGTCAAATGATTTTATTGCATTTTGAGATAAGTATATGGCTTGTATTATTTTGTCTGTTATTGTGGTGAATTACAATGCTTGATATTCAAATAATAAAAATGCTCTTCCATTCCTTGGATAAAATCCACTTAGTCATAAAGTATTACAATTTTAAAATATTGATGGATTATATTTATAATTTTTTGGTTAAGAATTTTTGCATCTATATTCCTGAGTATTAGTCTGCTCAGACTGCCATAACAAAATACCTTACACTGGGTGACTTAAACAACAGAAATTTATTTTCACACAGTTCTGAAGGCTGGAGAGTCTAAGATCAAGGTTTTCCAGGGTTGAGTTTCTGGTAAAATCTCTCTTCCTGGTTTGCAGATGGCTTCCTTCTCAGTACGTCCTCACATGGCACAGAGAGAGAGAGAGAGAGGGGGAGAGAGAGAGAGAGGTGGGGTGGAGGGAAGAGAGATCTGGTGTCTCTGCCTCTTTTATAAGGATACCTGTTCTATTGGGTCAGAGCACCACCTTTCTGACCTCATTTAACATTTGTTACATCCTTAAATACTGTCACACAGCTGGGTTAGGGTTTCAACACATGGATTTTTTTTTTAATATATATATCTTTATTGGAGTATAATTGCTATACAATGTTGTGTTAGTTTCTGCTGTACAATAAAGTGAATCAGCTGTATGTCTACATATATTCCTCATATCCCCTCCCTCTTGAGCCTCCCTCCCACCCTCCCTATCCCACCCCTCTAGGTGGTCACAAAGCCTCAAGCTGATATCCCTATGCTATGCAGCAGCTTCCCACTAGCCATCCATTTTACATTTGGTAATGTATACATGTCAATGCTACTCTCTCACTTTGTCCAGATTCCCCTTCCCCACCGTGTCCTCAAGTCCATTCTCTACATCTGCATCTTTATTCCTGCCCTGCCACTAGGTTCATCAATACCGTTTTTATAGATTCCATATATGTGCGTTAGCATCCGGTATTTGCTTTTCTCTTTCTGACTTAACTTCACTCTGTATGACAGACTCTAGGTCCATCCACCTCATTACAAATAACTCAATTTCGTTCCTTTTTATGGCTGAGAAATATTCCATTGTATATATGTGCCACATCTTCTTTATCCATTCATCTGTTGTTGGACATTTATGTTGTTTCCATGCCCTGGCTATTGTAAATAGTGCTGCAATGAACATTGTGGTACATGTATCTTTCTGAATTATGGTTTTCTCAGGGTATATGCCCAGTAGTGGGATTGCTGGGTCATATGGTAGTTCTATTTTTAGTTTCTTAAGGAACCTCCATACTGTTCTCCATAGTGGCTGTATCAATTTACATTCCCACTAATAGTGCAGGAGGGTTCCCTTTTCTCCACACCCTCTCCAGCATTTATTGTTTGTAGATTTTTTGGTGATGGCCATTCTGACCGGTGTGAGGTGATACCTCGTTGTGGTTTTGATTTGCATTTCTCTAGTGATTAGTGATGTTAAGCATCTTTTCATGTCTTTGTTAGCAATTTGTATGTCTACTTTGGAGAAATGCCTATTTAGGTCTTCGCCCACTTTTGGATTGGGTTGTTTGTTTTTTTTGATATTGAGCTGCATATGCTGCTTGTATATTTTGGAGATTAATCCTTTGTCAGTTGCTTCGTTTGCAAATATTTTCTCCCATTCTTAGGGTTGTCTTTTCATCTTGTTTATGGTTTCCTTTGCTGTCAACACATGGATTTTTTGAGGACATAATTCAGTTCATAGCAATGAAAGATATTGATCTGTGATTTTCTCTTTTTTTAAAGGTTTTTTAAAAAATTCATTTATTTTTATTTATTTATTGTTGGCTGTGTTTGGTCTTCGTTGTTGCGCATGGGCTTTCTCTAGTTGCAGTGAGCAGGGGCTACTCTTCGCTGTGGTGCACGGGCTTCTCATCGTGGTGGCTTCTCTTGTTGCGGAGCATGGGCTCTAGGCGCGTGGGCTTCAGTAGTTGTGGCACGAGGGCTCAGTAGTTGTGGCTCATAAGCTCTAGAGCGCAGGCTCAGTAGTTGTGGTGCACAGGCTTAGTTGCTCTGTGGCATGTGGGATCTTCCCGGACCAGGGCTCGAACCCATGTCCCCTGCATTGGCAGGCGGATTCTTTTTTTTTTTTAATTAATTTATTTTATTTTATTTATTTTATTTTTGGCTGCATTGGGTCTTTGCTGCTGCACACAGGCTTTCGCTAGTTGCAGTGAGCGGGGGTCACTCTTTGTTGTGGTGTGCGGGCTTCTCATTGTGGTGGCTTCTCTTGTTGTGGAGCACAAGCTCTAGGTGTGTGGGCTTCAGTAGTTGCAGCACACGGGCTCAGTAGTTGTGGCACACAGGCTCAGTAGTTGTGGCACACGGGCTTAGTTGCTCCGCGGCATGTGGGATCTTCCCGGTCCAGGGTTCAAACCTGTGTCCCCTGCATTGGCAGGTGGATTCTTAACCACTGCTCCACCAAGGAAGTCCCTGATCTGTAATCTTCTTTTCTGGATATTTGTCTGATTTTTGAATCAGGAAAATGTTATTATTAAATAGGTTCTATTTTCTCAAAGAATTTGTATAGAAGTAATATTATTTCTTTCTTAAATAAATTTTAGAATCAGCTTGTTGATACCCATAATATAACTTGCTGCAATTTTTATTGGAATTTTATTGAATTTATAGATCAATATGGGAAGAACTGGCAACTTGACAATACTGAGTCTTCCTATACATGAACATGGAATATTTCTCCCTTTATTTGATTCTTGTTTGAATTTGTTCATCGGTGTTGCTTTTCTCTAATGATTGGTGATGTCAAGCAACTTTTCACGTGTTTTTGGCTATTTTTCTCCAGCTTTCTAAAGATTAGTGTTTATATGGTATATATTTTCCATCTTTTCCTTTTTTCTTCCAGTTTTATTGAGACATAATTGACATACATCCCTGCATAAGTTTAAGATGTATAGCATAATGATTTAACTTACATATATAATGAAATAACTACCACAATATTTCATGAACATCCATCACCTCATACAGATACAAAATAAAAGAAAAAGAAAAAAATATTTTCCTTTGTGATGAGAATTCTTAGCATTTACTCTCTTACCAAATTTCATATGTAACATATAGCAGTGTTAATTATATTTATCATGCTGTATTACATCCTTAGTATTTATTTATCTTAATTCCTGATGCACTACATAGTGATTCAATATTTCTACATAGTACAAAATCATCACCATGATAAGTCTAGTTACCATCTGTTACCACACAAAGATACTACATTATTATTGACTATATTCCCCACAATGTACATTTCATTCCCATAACTCATTTATTTTGTAACTGTAACCATCCTTTCCTTTTTATAGCATTCACCATATTTATTCAGAAAATATATTCTTTTTTTAAATTAAGGTATGGTTGATTTATAATATTATATTAGTTTCAGGGGCAAAACATAGTGATTCAATATTTTTATAGATTGTACTCCATTTAAAGTAATTATAAAACATTGGTTATATTCCCTGTGATGTACAATGTATCCTTCAGCTTATTTATTTTACACATAGTAGTTTGTACCTCTTAATCCCCTATCACTACCTTGCCCATCCCCCTTTCCTCTCCCCTCTAGTAACCACTAATTGGTTCTCTACATCTGTGGGTCTGTTTCTGTTTTATAATATTCATTTGTTTTTTTTATATTTTAGATTCCACATATAAGTGATAACATACAGTATTTGTCTTTCTCTGTCTGACTTATTTCACTAAGCATAATATCCTCCAGGTTAATTCATGTTGTTGCAAATTTCAAAATTTCATTCTTTTTTTAAGGCTGAGTAACATATATATACCACATTTTCTGTATCCATTCATCTGTTGATGGACACTTAGGTTGCTTTCATATCTTGGCTATTGTTTTTTCTTTTTTTGGCTGTGCCGATGGCATGCGGGATCTTAGTTCCCCTACCAGGGATTGAACCCATGCCCCCTGCAGTGGAAGTGCAGAGTCTTAACCACTGGGACTGCCAGGGAAGTCTCCGTATCTTGGCTATTGTAAATAATGTTGCTATGAACATTGGGGTGCATGTATCTTTTTGAATTAGTGTTTTCATTTTCTTCAGATATATGCCCAGGAGTGAAACTGCTGGATCATGTGGTAGTTCTATTTTTAGTTTTTTGAGGAACCCCCATGCTGTTTTCCACAGTGACTGCACCAATTTACAATCTCACCAACAGTGTACTGGGGTACCCTTGTCTCCACATCCTGGCAACATTTGTTATTTTTAGGCTTTTTGATGATAGCCATTCTGACAGAGGTGATAGCTCACTGTTGTTTTGATTTCCATTTCTCTGATGATTACTGATGCTGAATATCTTTTCATGTGCCTTTTGGCTATCTGTATGTCTTCTTTGGAAAAGTGTCTATTCAGGTCTTCTGCTCATTTTTAAATCAGGTATTTTGTTTTTTTTGATATTGAGTTGTATGAGCTGTTTATACATTTTGGATATTAACCCCTTATTGGTCATATCTTTTGCAAATATTTTCTCCCATTCAGTAGATTGTCTTTTCATTTTGTTGATAGTTTCCTTTTCTATGCAAAAGCTTCTAAGTTTAATTAGGTGCCATTTGTTTATTTTAAAAAAATCCTTGGCTTTTAATCTATTTGTCTTTATATTTAGAGTAGGTTGCTTACAGCATATAGTTGTGTCTTAATTTTTAGTCAAATCTGATAAATTTTATCTTTTAATTGAATTCTGTAGACTATTATTATTGATGTAAATATTGGTATGTTTAGGTTTAAATCTACTGTCTTGCTATATTTTTTCTGTTTGTTAAATCCATTTATTTTTTCTTTCCCTGTCTTCTTTTGGATTAGCTGAGTCTTTTAAAATGTATATAATTCCATTTTATCTCCATATTTGCTTATTAGACATCTTGTTTGTGTTACTTTTTAAAGTTGCTCTAGGGTTTACAATAAATACCTCTATCTTATTGAAATCAATCTTCAAATAACATTACATCACTTCATGTTGTGTTAAACTCTTACAATAGTATAGTTCAATTTCACTGCATCTTGTCCTTTGTGGTGTTATGTTACTTCTAATAATACATTGTTGTTAATTTTGCTTTAAATAATTAGTTTTAAAGAGTTTAATATATGAGAAAAATGTTTTTTATATGTATCCCCATATTTACCACCTCCACTGTTCTTCATTCCAGATTTCCATTTGATATCACTTTCTCTTTTCCTGAAGAACTTTTCCTAAATAACATTTCTTGTTGAATATTTAGGCTGATAATGTTTGTAAGATAAATTATTTACTTTATATTCATTTTGAAAGTGATTTTCTCTGGGTGTAGTAATGTAGGTTAATAATTATTTTCTCTTTCCCCCCCGCCCCAGTACATAAAACGTTGTTCTCTGACTTACGTAATTTCTGATGAAAAGTAGGCTGTCATTCTTATCTTTGTTCCCTTGTGTGTAATGTCTGCAATGTTCTGTGTGTAATGTTTTTGTTGCTTCAAGGATTTTATCTTTATTGTCAGTTTTGAGTAATATGATAATGATGCTTTTCTTTGTTTATTCTGCTTGGTGTTCTCCTAGGTTCTTGGATTTGTGGGTTTTCAAAATGGGAAACATTTGGCCATTATTTCTTCAAATATTTTTTCTGTCCCTTCTACCCACGGTCCTGCCATCCACATCCTTTTGGAACCCCATTTATGTGCATATTAGACCACTTGATGTTACCAAATATTATCTAATATGTGAAAACCAATTTTTAATATATTTTATGTTTTGCTAGTTGTTTAAAGTGGGAATATACATTCTCTCCCTGTTACCCCATCGTAGCCAGAAGCATACTGCCTTATCTCCTTCATTTTTTTTTGTTTCCTCCATTTAATGTTACTACAACTCAAAATAAATCATTACTACCCAAAGAGACACGTATGGTTAACCTACACTTGATACAATCAGATTTCAAATACTTTAAAATAGTATACACACTTATTGTCTTTAATAGCTGTAAATCTACAGAGTATCTAAAATTGTTGCAATTTGCTGATGAATTATAGACTTTAACTTAGGGGAGGAGTAGGGAGTGGGGAAGGTGTGTGCACTAAAGAAAGAACATATTCCTTAGAGCAGTGATTTCCACCAGAGCTGCATATTTTTTTTATTGGCATATAATTGCTTTACAATGTTGTGTTCGTTTCTGCTGTACAACAAAGTGAATCAGCAATTTGTATACCTATATCCCCTCTCTCTTGGACCTCCCTCCCACCCCCACCCCCTGTCCCACCTATCTAGGTCGTCACAGAGCACCGAGCTGAGCTCCCTGTGCTATACAACAGGTTCCCACTAGCTATCTATTTTACACATGGTAGTGTATTTACGTCAAACCTGATCTCCCAATTTGTCCCACCCTTCACTTCCCTCCCTGTGCCCACATGTCCGTTCTCTACATCTACGTCTCTATTCTTGCCCTGCAAATAGGTTCATCTGTATCACTTTTCTAGATTCCACATATATGTGTTAATATATGATATTTGTTTTTCTCTTTCTGGCTTACTTCACTCTGTATGACAGACTCTAGGTCCATCCACATGTCTACAAATGACTCAATTTCATTCCTTTTTATGGATGAGTAATATTCCATTGTATATATGTACCACATCTTCTTTATCCATTCATCTGTTGTTGGACATTTATGTTGTTTCCATGTCCTGGCTATTGTAAATAGTGCTGCAATGAACATTGAGGTACATGTGTCCTCTTGAATTATGGTTTTCTCAGGGTATATGCCCAGTAGTGGGATTGCTGGGTCATATGGTAATTCTACTTTTAGTTTTTTAAGGAACCTCCATACTGTTCTCCAGAGTGGCTGTATCAATTTACATTCCCACCAACAGTGCAAGAGGGTTCCCTTTTCTCCACACCCTCTCCAGTATTTACTGTTTGTAGATTTTTTTGGTTAAGGCCATTCTGACTGGTGTGAGGTGATAACTTCATTGAAGTTTTGATTTGCATTTCTGTAATAATTGGTGATGTTGAGCATCTTCTCATGTGCCTCTTGGTCATCTGTATGTCTTCGTTGGTGAAATGTCTATTTAGGTCTTCCACCCATTTTTTAATTGGGTTGTTTGTTTTTTTAATATTGCACTGCATGAGCTGCTTGTATATTTTGGAGATTAATCCTTTGTCCATTGTTTCATTTGCAAATATTTTCTCCCATTCTGAGGGTTGTCTTTTCAACTTGTTTATGGTTTCCTTTGCTGTGCAAAAGATTTAAGTTTAATTAGGTCCCATTTGTTTATTTTTGTTTTTATTTTCATTACTCTAGGAGGTGGGTCAAACAAGATCTTGCTGTGGTTTATGTCAAAGAGTGTTTTTCCTATGTTTTCCTCTAAGAGTTTTATAGTGTCCGGTCTTACATTTAGGTCTTTAACCCATTTTGAGGGGTTTTTTTGTGTATGGTGTTAGGTAGTGTTCTAATTTCATTCTTCTGCATGTAGCTGTCCAGTTTTCCCAGCACCACTTATTGATTGAAGAGGCTGTCTTTTCTCCATTGTATGTTCTTGCCTCCTTTGTCATAAATTAGGTGACCATATGTGCATGGGTTTATCTCTGGGTTTTCTATCCTGTACCATTGCTCTATGTTTCTGTTTTTGTGCCTGTACCATACTGTCTTGATTACCGTAGCTTTGTAGTATAGATTGAAGACACAGAGCCTGATTCCTCCAGCTCTGTTTTTCTTTCTCAAGATTGCTTTTGCTATTCGGGGTCTTTTGTGTTTCCATACAAATAGTAAAATTTTTTGTTCTAATTCTGTGAAGAATGCCATTTGTAATTTGATAGGGATTGCATTGAAACTGTCGATTGCTTAGGGTAATATAGTCATTTTCACAATATCGATTCTTCCAATCCAAAAACATGGTATATTTCTCCATCTGTTTATGTCATCTTTGATTTATTTTATCAGTGTTTTATAGTTTTTTGAGTACAGATCTTTTGCCTCCTTAGGTAAGTTTATTCCTACGTATTTTATTCTTTTTGTTGTGATGGTAAATGGGATTGTTTCCTTAATTTCTCTTTCTGATTTTTCATTGTTAGTGTATAGAAATGCAAGAGATTTCTGTGCATTAATTTTGTATCCTGCAACCTTACCAAATTCATTGATTAGTTCTAGTAGTTTTCTGGTGGCATCTTCTGGATTTTCTATGTGTAGTATCATGTCATCTGCAAACAGTGACAGTTTTACTTCTTCTTTTCCAATTTGTATTCCTTTTATTTCTTTTTCTCTTTGATTGCTGTGGCTAAGACTTCCAAAACTATGTTGAATAATAGTGGTGAGAGTGGACATCCTTGTCTTGCTCCTGATCTTAATGGAAGTGCTTTCAGTTTTTCACCATTGAGAATGATGCTTGCTGTGGGTTTTTCACATATGACCTTTATTATGTTGAGGTATGTTCCCTCTATGCCCATTTTCTAGAGAGTTTTTAATCATAAATTGGTGTTGAATTTTGTCTAAAGCTTTTTCTGCATTGATTGATTGATCATATGGTTTTTATTCCTTAATTTGTTAATATGGTGTATCACATTGATTGCTTTGCATATATTGAAGAATCCTTGCACTCCTGGGATAAATCCCAGTTGATCATGGTGTATAATCTTCTTAATGTGTTGTTGGATTCTGTTTGCTAGAATTTTCTTGAGGATTTTTGCATCTATGTTCATCAGTGATACTGGTCTGTAATTTTCTTTTTTGGGGGATATCTTTGTCTGGTTTTGGTATCAGGGTGATGGAGGCCTCATAGAACAAATTTGGAAGTGTTCCTCTCTCTGCAATTTTGGGAAGAGTTTGAGAAGGATAGCTGTTAGCTCTTCTCTAAATGTTTGATAGGAGTTGCCTGTGAAGCCATCTGGGCCTGGACTTTTGTTTGTTGGAAGATTTTTAATTACAGTTTCAATTTCATTACTTGTGATAGGTCTGTTTATATTTTCTAATTCTTCCTGGTTCAGTCTTGGAAAATTGTACCTTTCTAAGAATTTGTCCATTTATTCGTGGTTGTCCATTTTATTGGCATATCATTGTTGTAGTAGTCTCTTATAATCCTTTGTATTTCTGTAGTGTAGTTGTGATTTCTCCTTTTTCATTTCTAATTTTATTGATTTGCATCCTCTCCCTTTTTTTCTTGATGAGTCTGGCTAAACGTTTATCAATTTTGTTTATCTTCTCAAAGAACCAGCTTTTAGTTTTATTGATCTGTGCTATTGTTTTCTTCATTTCTATTTTATTTATTTCTGCTCTGATCTGTATGATTTCTTTCATTCTACTGACTTTGGGTTTTCTTTGTTCTTCTTTCTCTAGTTGCTTTAGGTGTAAGTTTAGATTGTTTATTTGAGATTTTTCTTGCTTCTTGAGTTGAAATGTAATTGCTATAAACTTCCCTCTTAGAACTGCTTTTGTTGCATCCCATAGGTTTTGGGTTGTTGGGTTTTCTTTGTCATTTGGTTCTCTGTATCTTTTTTATTTCTTCTTTGATTTCTTCAGTGAGCTCTTGGTTATTTAGTAGCGCACTGTTTAGCATGTATGTATTTGTGTTTTTTACAGTTTCTTTTTCCTGTAATTGATTTCTAATCTCATAGTGTTGTGGTCAGAAAAGATGCTTGATATGATTTCAATTTTCTTAAATTTTCTGAGGCTTGATTTGTGACCCAAGATGTGATTTATCCTGTAGAATGTTCCATGTGCACTTGAGAAGAAAGTGTATTCTGCCACTTTCAGGTGGAATGTCCTATATATATCAACTAAATCTATCTGGTCTATTGTGTTATTTAAAGTGCATGTTTCCTTATTTATTTTCTGTTTGGATGATCTGTCCATTGGTGTAAGTGGGGTGTTAAAGTCCCCTATTATTATTGTGTTACTGTCAATTTCCCTTTTTATGGTTGTTAGTATTTGCCTTATGTATTGAGGTGCTCCTATATTGGGTGCATAAATATTTATAATTGTTATATCTTCTTCTTGGATTGATCCCTTGATCATTATGTAGTGTCCTTCCTTACCTCTTGTAACAGTCTTTATTTTAAAGTCTATATTTTCTGATATGAGTATTGCTCCTCCAGCCTTCTTTTGATTTCCATTTGCATGGAATATCTTTTTCCATCCCTTCACTTTCAGTCTGTATGTGTCCCCAGGTCTGAAGTTGGTCTCTTGTAGACAGCATATATATGGGTCTTGTTTTTGTATCCATTCAGCCAGTCTGTGTCTTTTGGTTGGAGCATTTAATCCATTTACATTCAAGGTTATTATCAAAATGTTATGTTCTTATTATCATTTTCTTAATTGTTTTGGGTTTGTTTTTGTGGGTCTTTTTCTTCTCTTGTGTTTCCCTCCTAGAGAAGTTCCTTTAGCACTTGTTGTAAAGCTGGTTTGGTGGTGCTGAATTCTCTTAGATTTGCTTGTCTGTAAAGATTTTGGTTTCTCCATCTAACCTGAATGAGATCCTTGCTGGGTAGAGTAATCTTGGTTCTTGGTTTTTCTCTTTCATCACTTTAAGTATATCCTCCCACTCCCTTCTGGCCTGAAGAGTTTCTGCTGAAAAATCAGCTGATAGTCTTATGGGATTTCTTATTTTTATGCACATTGTATTTTGGGAATCATTCCACATTGCTCTATGTATATCCAGCTCACTTATTCTGACCATTGCACAGAATTCAAACATATGGTAACTACGGTGGCAGGAAAATTCCTGGCAGCAGAAAGTATATTCAAACAGAATATACTTTTATAATTTGGAAAGGTTGTGCTAAGATATTTTCAAAATGGTTGTACTAATTTTCAATCACAACAGTGTAAGACGGTTTCTGTCTGCCTCCATTCTTTCCAACAAGAGGAACTATCAAATGTTTTAGCATTTGCTAGTTTGCTGAATGAAAATGATATTTTGTTGTCTTTTCAATTTGCATCTACATAACTATCACTGTACATGGGCACAGGTTCTTATGTTTGCCAGTCACTTGTATTTCTTTTTATTTTAAATTTCTTATTCTAACACATAGCCTTCCAATGTCCTCAGCTTGACAGTACAAAAATATGAGAATTTCCAACTTGAAACTTGGGTGATGATAAAATTTGAGGTCATCAGTGGGTATCAGTGATTTATCTATTTCAGAAAGGCTGCAATTTGCTCAATGATATTGAGTAAACTAAAAGCTTATGTGTGTTGTGTTTCCTGGGGCCAATAAAATAATTGTTTGGATGACTGTGTTGTAGAATTGTAGACTATGGACATGAAATTAAGTTAACCAATATGTTTGACCAAAAGTCACTGAGGGCCCATTTTAACTTAATTGTGATGTGTTCTGGCAGCTCCTCCTCATTTCAAAACTCACAGGCATGCCCACTTCCTGTTCATCAGGCACATTAATTTGTCTTGGAGCTTTGTGGAGAAGGAGACACAAGACATGTCAAGACACATCTGGTACAGTACAAGGATTTCTCTTAGCTTCTCCACCCCCCTCTCCTGCCAGACTTCTCCTCTCCCTTGGAGACAGAGCATCTTCCTTATAGAACCGACCTCAGGCTTCCTTCCCCTTTTGTCAGTTTTTGTTAATTAGTCCTAATGCTCCATTAAGTCTCCACCCCCTTCACTGACAACTTGGCATTTGCCTTATGTGACATCTTCAAGAGTCCTTAAGACAGCAAAGGAGGTGACAGAGAGGGCAATGTCGGGGGGGGGGGAAGACCAAGGGAGGGCAGGCCCATCAACAGCAAGCAGCATCTGTCATGAAGAGATTGAATTAGACCCTCGTCCTTGATGGGAGCTGATGTTCTGTCTTGTCAGTCTCTTGGCAGAGCTGGATCTGGCTTCACCCTATGGGTAGACACTGGAGCCAACACAGTATCTGCTTAATCTCAGTAGCCATGGGTAGTGTAACGGCGAGCAAGCTGTGCCATCTAACTGACTGTTATAGTGGAGGGCCTTTGTTCTGCTGAGTACTTGGATGGGATTGGGTGTGCAAGTTTGGGGTGCAGCTGGGAATCCTGGAGGGAGAGATGAGGTCATGAGTCCGGGGCCTTCTCGGGAGAAAGCAAAGAGAAAAATACTTTGTGGGAAGGGTCTTTATAGAAGACCATGAGTATTGGGATTTGAGGTTGGCAGCTGTGTGCCAGGCAAGGTAAATCTTCTTCTTCCATTCAGTAAAGTCACACACTCAGGAATATGGGGGTGTATGGAGGCTGTGAGAGGAATGATAATGGTCATAAAAGCATTCTTGGGGGGTTGCACCTAATATGTGCCAGGGACTGTGCATTTCATGGGTAATCCCACGTCATCTACACAACATTCCCATAAGATATTTTTATCCCTGATGTGCTTCATGATCCTACTTTTATATTATTAGTCTTACAATAGCCCCAATAAATTGTTCTTTTTTCTGTTTCAGCCAGGACTAATTTATTTTGCAAAGAACAGTAACCTATTCAAATTATCTAAGAAAAGGTGGCTTCTCAGTAGGTCACAAGGGAGTATCATGAAGAACAAAAGCAAGACATTGACTTGGGTGTCATGGGAAGTGGAAGGCATTGGGCCACCACTTTCTTTCTCTCCATTCCTGGGCTGTATGGCTTCTCTGCTGATCTGTTTCTTCTCCTGCCTTTCTCTGAAGACGAGTTTCCAGCTATCAACTTTCCAGCTTGCACCTTCCTAAAAACTGATCCTAAATCCCAGGCTTTCAGCTGCAGGCTTATCAACGTCCCACTGGAGATTTTGTATCTCTGCTTCTAGTTCTAATAGGAGAGAATGTGATTGGCTCATCAAAGGTCAGGTGGCTATATCTCAACCAATCACCTGTGGCCAGAAATGAGTCCCTTGGGATGGCATAGTTCCAGCAGGAGCTAAGGGGGTGCCCTGCAATGTGTCTGACAGAATGGGGAGCCAGAGATGGAAATGCTTTGACTCCAAGGAATGGGTGATGAGTAACTAATCAAGGGCTCTGACAGTGGGAACCAGTGGTAAAGATCAGGTTGGGGATACTTTATGTTTATTATCTAGCTGTGTCCTACTGTACTTTTGGGTGACCGGCCTTGGATGGTGTAGTGGAAGTTATTTGTTTAGGAATAAATAATCCTAGAACTTTACATTAGGAAGAATCATTCATCGGGGCTCTTTGGTTCATAAATAACTAACCCAGCTCAAAATGGGTTCAACCTAAATGTTAATGTAACTGAAAGGCCCAGGGGTCCTCTAATGCAGTCCCCATGAGGCCTCAAACCAGGTCATCCAAACTTAATCTCATTAATTTTGTGGCTGTTTCCTTCATTGCTTTCTGCATACAATGCATTCTTTCATGGCCATCTACCATCTGCCTAGATTCATCTTCCCCTTCTGGTTGGAAAACTCCTAGTCATCCTTCAAAACCCAGGTCAAATGTTACCAGCCACTCCTTGTATTTGCTGACTGGCCACCTGGCTCCACGCAAAGCTCATTGCTCTTTTTTCAGGGTCCCCAAAGCCATTTATTAATATTCTAGTGCAAGACTCACTGCACTAGGTCACTAGCATAGTGTATGTATGTATGTGTTTTAATAACATATGTGAAGAGATGGTAGGGCTCTCCAAATCTGTACTTTTCCTCTTTATCTTGGTCACATGGTTCAGTCACATTTTCCAGCCCCCTTTATGTTAGGTGGCGCCACGTAACTGAATTCTTGTCCTACTTAATTGCCTGCCATTTTCAGGCCTCATCCCACCCCCTTTCCCCCACCAATCATCTTGCACAATCCTTCTCTGTGGCCATGTGTAGAGGATCTGGATGAGCACGCCAAGGCCCTAGAAGATGGTTAACCCACTGTATGGAAGGATACTGAATCCCTGAATGATGACATGGAGCAGAGCACCCCCAAATTGAAAATATTGTGAGTGAGAAAGAAACCTGAATTGCATCAAAACAGCCTTTTGATTATTATCTATTATTGCATAACAAGCCATCTCCAAACTTAGTGGCTTAAAACAAATGCTATTTTTAATTGCATACAATTCTGCATGTGGGCTTAGCTGGTAGTTCCTCCTCTGGTCTTGCTGCTGGTTACTCATGCAGCCTGCATGTTCAGTTGGTGGGCTGGCTAGAGGTGGGGTTCAGTTGGGACACTAAGATGCAGTGCTTCTTTCTCTCTCCATGTAGCATCAGGACCTCTCTCCTTCCCCATGACCTCTCCTGTTGTCCTTCACTGGTCACTCCAACAGCATACCCAGACTTCTTCTATGGAGCTTAGGGCTACCAAGAGTGGGAAAGTGGAACCTGCCAGACCTTCCTAAGGCTTAGGCTTGGAATGGACCCAGCATCACTTCTGCTGCATTTTCTAGATTAGGGCAAGTCACAGAGCCAGCCCAGTTTGAGGGAGAGGGCTATATCAAGTGTGAATACCAAGAGATGTAGTTTATTTGGGGCCGCTGATGTGACAGAACCCCACAGCCACTGAGATGAAGGGCCTGTTTGTTACAGCAAATGCCTGTGCTCACAATCAGTGCCAACAGGTCAATGTTTCCCAAAGAGTTGGTCTCTTATTACCTTTACAATTTTTGCACTTTCTGGGTACCACCTTTAATATTATTTACTTAATGTTTCTTTAAAGCTGTTAACTTAAAAATATAGACAAATTCATTGAGAAATACAATTCTGTATTCCTACCATAAATAAAGGGCTGAAAGTGCAATTCCATTTTTCTTCAGTTCTCATTAAAATAGGTACATAACTATTTTTAAACATTTATCAACATATCCCTTAAAGTCTTCTTGAAATCATCACAGATGGGTCCAGCCTCCAGGCTTAGAGGTTATACAGATGCTCAATGAATTTGGTTGAATTGAATTCTATGGAATTTAAACCTGCTTTCCTGTAATTTATTCCCACTAATCTCCACCTAAACCCAATCTGATTCCTCCTCTGTCTGACCGCCCTTGAATATTTGAAGAATTCTCAAGGAAATGTTCTGAACATTCTAATTCCTTCAACATATCCGGTTTCCTTGAAGCAGCGTACCGCTGAGCAGAAAATAACCTAGCCCACTGCACGAACCAACGCCAAATACAAAAGACTGCCCTGAAACTCAATGTATCTGCCCAACCTAGCCCCCTGCACGAACCACCTCCAAATACAAAAGACTGCCCTGAAACTCAATGTATCTGCCCAACCTAGCTCCCTGCACGAACCAACGCCAAATACAAAAGACTGCCCTGAAACTCAATGTATCTGCCCAACCTAGCTCCCTGCACGAACCAACGCCAAATACAAAAGACTGCCCTGAAACTCAATGTATCTGCCCAACCTAGCCCCCTGCACGAACCACCTCCAAATACAAAAGACTGCCCTGAAACTCAATGTATCTGCCCAACCTAGCTCCCTGCACGAACCAACGCCAAATACAAAAGACTGCCCTGAAACTCAATGTATCTGCCCAACCTAGCTCCCTGCACGAACCAACGCCAAATACAAAAGACTGCCCTGAAACTCAATGTATCTGCCCAACCTAGCTCCCTGCACGAACCAACTCCAAATACAAAAGACTGCCCTGAAACTCAATGTATCTGCCCTGTGGGTTGGTTGAGATCCTAGGAGCAAGGCAGCGGGTGGGCAGACATGGTGATGGCACGTCTTTTCTTGGTGGTGATGACAGTGTGTTCCTCTCAAGACTGCCTCTGTTTCCATAACAACCACTGTGGTGACCTTACCTCTCCTTGTCCCATGTCCCCAGGGCTTGGAGACACTGCTCCAGAATTCACATCCTTACAGAGGTCTGATTCTAGTGGTTCCCACTCTGTGGAGTTGCTCAGACGAGACCTTCACACCTTTGCTGGAGGATCTCAATTTCTTCCTTCACGCTCTCTCTTTCTTTCTCCCCCTCTCATTCCTTTGCACCACCAAGGCACTACCTTTCTTTAGTTTCTCTCCTGAGTGTTCAGAATACACTTACCATGGTTTTCTTGTGGGTGAAGTGGCCCATGCCTCTGCTCTCTTAACACTGCAGGAATGGGAATGGCTCGGTTGGAAGGTTCTGGAAAGGAGACCCCTGGACACTAAGGAGTTCGGACATTTTCTGAGTAGGAAGACATCATTAACCAGTTATGGATTGGCCTCTGTTTCTGATTCCAGTGGGAACCTAATTTGATTTCTAAACTCTAATTCAGGGACCTTGGAAGTCTGGGAAAGGTGTAAGGGAAATCCCCCCCACAAACGATCTCATTCTTAGAGTCCTGTGGTCATGGCTCGGTGAGGCAATTGAGGCCCAGATAAGAGGGGCTCATTCTTTAAGGAGTACTGCCTATAGGAATGCCCCCATGGGGACCAGACCTCAAGTGAAGCTTAGCTCCCCCAACTGCATGAACTAGGCAGGCCTGGGGGCAAGTCCTGGCCCTACCGTGCGTGGGTGTGTGGCTTTGAGCAAGTGGCTTCCCCTCCTAGGGGCCTCACAACAGCTGGGTAAGTTTGACTTGGACTGTCATGTGCTTTTTGTGCTGAAATGCAGGGGTTCTCAAAGTTTATTTGGCTTCAGAATCCTCTACACTTGCTATAAATGCAGATTCCCTGGCCCCACTCCATCCTTAACTCCATGATGTTGGGGTGAATCTGCCTCTCAAAGAACTCCTGGTATTGGGAGAGATGGTCCCAGGTCAGATTTGGAGAAATTCCAGTCTAAGGTATAGCTTGTCGGCGGAGACTCCAAACTTCCACCAACTGTAGGCATTCTGCTCCCCAGCGAGGCCTACTCACTCGCACTCACACCTACTGTGTGGTGGGCTGTGAACTAGACACTGGAATAAGGAAACGAGGGAAGAAAAAGGCACACCCTCAGCTCACAAGGAGGCCTGGCTGGAGGGAGCCCCACCTAGAAAGATGAGACAAGCAGGTCTGTGTGCTGCTGGTGCCCTCTGGTGGTCAAATGTGGAACCACCGGTACATCCCTCTGGTAACCCTTGATTCTTGGTTCACTTGAAGAATCATTAATCACCACTAGGGCCAAGTGCGACTGGGAGGAAATGGATTTGATCAGTGCCACCTCTTGACGCAGGTAGCTGGGTCAGGTGGAAAGTTCAGGAACCCTGGAGTCAATGAGATATGGATTCAAACTCTTTCCCCATCACATCTATTTGTACAGGCCATTAGCTTTCCTGAGTATCATTTTTCTGATCTGCAAAATAAGCATAAGGGAGGGGGAATATTCCACCCCTGGGAGGCCTTGAACTTATTCTCTAATCTCTCCTCTTGGCCCTGGGTTTTTGTCCCTTCTCCCCTGATGCCAAAAACCTGACCTCTGTGCACTGGTGCTGAATCAAATCTTGGAGACAGAGTTTTGGGTGAAGTAGAAAAAGAGTAGATCTATTGCTTTGCCAGGCAAAGGGGGACACAGAGAACTCGGTGTGTCCCAACCCCGGGGGGATTTGGTGAGGAGTTTTATAGCAATGGTTCAAGGGCGAGGTTGCTGATAAGTATCAGGGTATGTGCAGGGCCTGCATTCCTTTAATCTGGCCGCAGGTGGTCTCTTGATGAGCTTCTGTGTTTCTCGAGGTTATCAAGCTGTGACCTTCTCTCTGGAATGAAGAATGCTTCATCAACTAGTTAACATCTTCCATTTGTTGAGGGGTTTAGTTCTGTAGAAGAGAGCAAAGATATTATTTTGTGTATCCCTTGAGGGGGAAACAGGACCCTGCCCCAAGGCTGCACTATTGTTTCTTGACTGCTCCTGCCTTGTCTCTGCATCCCCTCCCTTCCCTGATTAACAACTGTTTGAACCTGCCCTTTGGAACTCAGGGAAGGTCACGGAGGCTGAAGCCTATTTCCTACAAACAAGAACCTGGGGACACAGAAAAGCTTCCATGCCCAGGAGCCCCACAGGGTCCTGCTCACCCCCACCCACTGTTTAGGACCCACCTTTGTCCTGGGAGCCTTAGCTAGAGAATGGCCCTCCCAGATGTGCCTGAGAAGACTGAGGGTCCTCGGTGAAAGCAATGGTCAGTCTTCCCTCAAACAGACACTGGCCCCTGTGCAGCCCCGACCAGGCCTCCACGAGGCCCCCTGACCTTGTCCTCGTGGTGGAGGGGGCTTCCCAGTCCCTGCAGCCCCCTCAGTTACCATCCTCATGCTTCCCCTCCTTCTTCCAGCCTGTGCAGTGGCTTCTGTAGTCTGGGGAGCTGGAAAATTTCCAAGTGTGCGTCGCAATTGTTCTGCTTTATATAATCACTGGCTTTTGAACTTAAAAGACATAAATGTGTGATTTTCTTATCTGATGCCACAATGACTGGCACCACCCAAGGCAGTGGGTGATTCTCGGTGAGCTGTCAGGCTGGGTGGGAGCGCAGGCCTCAGGGTACAAGCAAGATGCATCCCGAGCGCAGAGATAAGTAAAAGCACGTCAGCTGGTACTTGAAACCTTATTGCACACATGCTGATAAAAATGCCACCTCCCGGAGGTGCTCTGAGGGTGCGTGAGACTTTACAAGGAAGGTGGCTGGTGCAGGATGGGCACCCTCTCTTTTCCTTAAAAGATAGCTCATCTGATGCACATTTTGTTTTTTACTTCAAAAGGAAGTTTCTTTTGCTGTTTTCTCTTTCAGCAAATGCAGAAAGGCATGGAAGACAATGGAGGCCTTTAGCAAACTGGAAAGGTTATATAGGGAGCATCTGCAATAGGCCAGGCACTGTCCTAGGAGTAGGTGAAACAGTGGGAAAATGCATTCTTGTACCACAGAGCTCTCAATCCAGACGGGCAGTACACACAGCCACAAATAAACACCTAAAATGTCAGCTGGGGAAGGTGCCGTGAAGAACAGACAAGGGGGGCCGGGCCGGGTGGGAGAGGGGGACAGCCTCTCTGAGAAGATGACACGTGAGTCGAGATATGTGCGGCGTGAGGGACTGAGCCCTGTGGACATCTGGGCAGGAGTGGTCCAGTTCTTTGCCGTCCCCGAGCCCAACTGCCCAGCTTGGCCACTGGTGACGGGTTGCTTGGTTCATTTAGGTCTTCCTTGGCCACCTGGCAAGGAGCCGGGGCATGGACCAGGCACTCTGCAAGGTCCTGGCACTATGAGGTCCCAGCAGTGATGCTGGCTTCCCATCCTCTTGTCGGCAGAAGAGGTCAAGGGCATTTGGAAATGTGTGAGGAGCTGACGTGGAGTGATTCCTGGCGGGTGGGTTTCGCAGAGGATGGTTCTGAGCACCCAGCTCCTTCCCTCTTCCTGCTCCTCCGCCTGGAGGTCTCTTCACCCCCTCTGGGTTTTCCATGGCTGGCTCCTTCTCATCCTTCAGATCTTAGCCCAGATGTCACCTCCCCAGAGAAAAGCTAGTCACAGCCAACCCTGCTGCACCCTCTACCACATCACCTCTTTGGTTTCCCTTACAGCTCTCAGCGATCCTTGGAAACTGCTTGTTCATTTCTGTCCCTCTGCACTTGGACGTCAGTTCTGAGGGTTTGTCTGTCGTGGTCCCCTTGGACCCCAGCCCACAGGACCACCCCTGACACACGCACACCCACAACACAAACATGTGGACTGAAGGGCTATCTTCACCCTACAAAACTCAGGGTGCCCTAGATTTCTATTCCCTTCTATAATCGCTCTTCTCTTTGGGTTCTTTAAAAAGCAAACTATAACTATATAACAGCAAAAAGAAAAAATGTGAATAAGTAATTCTGCCACTTTAAACATTTTTTCGAGGACCTTCACTCCTCTTCCGAGTGCAGCCCTGCCATCCCTCAGCTGATCCACCAATTTGTAATCAGCATGTTTTCAATGAACATACTTTCAGCACTTTCCCTCGTTATGAACGTTGCATAAATACATGAATAATTCTAAATGACTGCGTAATATTCCAGACACCATTGTTTGTACCTTCTGTGTGTGGGTTACTGTTTATACTGTGCATGGGGTTGAGGGGGCATTCGATTTCTCCCCTCAGCCCTGCTAGGGAATGAATTTTCTTTTATTTTATTTTTGTACAGCAGGTTCTTATTAGTTATCTATTTTATACAAATTAGTGTATACATGTATGCTAGGGAATGATTATTAATATTTTACAGATGGAAAAACTGAGAATCAGAGAAGTGAAGCCAATGTGCTCAAGGACACACGACAAGGGTTTAAATCATGTCTGTGCTCTGAATGATGTCATTCAAATCTGGCGGTGGTGTCAGGACAGTTATGTAACCCATTCCTAATTCTGAGCAGTGAGGTTTGTTCATATTTTGGTATTATAGACCAGTGTCCTCCAAAGTGGACACTTGTAACTGGGGTGGGGGGCTGCATGAGATGATTCATTGCAGTGAGCAAAAAATCTAGTATATCTAGATTTCTATTTCTTTGTATTCCCTCCGTAATTTTTAACATTATATATGTTTGAGAACACACATAATTTATTAGTACTGCAGCAAGCACATATCCACTGATGCTTGAACTTTTTTAAAAAGAAGATGTGGGCTATATGCAAAACATCTTGATGAACATCTTGTACACATAACAGTAGCTTAAGGCAAAGATTAAAAAGAAAGAGAAAGCAACAAGAGTGGGACATCTACTACATTGAAGACTTTGAACATTTTTAGGTTTTTCTCCTGCATTTATCTGCCGAAGTCTTGACTTCTCTCTGCCAGGTAGTGTTCTTTTTTTTTTTTTTTAAGATTTATTTATTATTTATTTATTAATTTAACTTATTTTTGGCTGCATTGGGTCTTAGTTTCAGCATGCGGGATCTTCTTTGAGGCATGTGGGATCTTTCATTGCGGTGCACAGGCTCTTTTGTTGCAGCGTGTGGGCTTCTCTCTAGTTGCGGTGCACAGGCTCCAGAGCTCATGGGCTCTGTAGTTTGCGGCACGCAGGCTCTCTAGTTGAGGCGCATGAGTTCAGTAGTTGTAGCACGTGGGCTTAGTTGCCCCGTGGCATGTGGGATCTTAGTTCCCTGACCAGGGATCAAACCCATGTCCCCTGCATTGGAAGGCAGATTCTTTACCACTGGACCACCAGGGAAGTCCCCGAGATAATGTTCTTAATGTGAGAGTCACTGAGGAACTCAGGAGTTGCACGCCCAGCTCTCAGGGTGGGTGCTCCCCATTCTCCCTGTAACAAGCCAGGATACTCAGTGGAGAGATCCCTGGACCAGGCATCAAGTCCTGGCAATCACTAGATGTGTGATTGTGGACCTTCATTCATTCCTCACTCAGCAAGCCATCCCCAGGGTCCTACTAGGTACTGGAGTCTGGGCTATGCAGGAAGAGTGCATACCAGGATGAATACCACATGACCCAGTCCTCCCAGAGCTGGGTAGACAGAGATCATGGCAAATACTGTGCCTGTGCCAACGTCCTAGTATGCAGAGTTCCAGTGGGAGCATAAAAGCAGCTTTGGTGGAATTTTCTTGAGGGCTGGGGTAAGGAGTGTTTCAGAGAAGACTTCCAGAAAAGAGGTGCCTGAGCTGGGTCTTGCAGGATGAACGGAAGTTCACCAGATGAACAATAGATGTGAAGGTTCTGTGCCAGAATGCAGGGGCTTGGCATACCGAGGCAAGTCTGGGACTGCACTAATTTCCCATTGTTGGATCATGCCTATGGCAGGTTGTGGTTTTGGGAGGTAACATTGGAAAAGCAGGCACGGCCCAGATCACAGAGGACTCTGAATGTCATAGGATTTGACATTGCTCTAAAGGCCATGGTTAGCCATGGGAGGGATAAAGTAGGAAAGTAGCCATTTAGGTCTAAATTATTTGTACGATGTGGAGAGGGAGAGAAGGGGGCTTTGCGATAAGTAGAGGAGATCCAAGGAGGGGCTAGACCAAGGCAGTTATAGGGGAATGGAGCTGAGTATAAAGTTATGGAGGAGGTAAAATTAGTGGGACCTCATGGTTGACCAGATCCATTAAGCAAGGGGGGCCCAGGTTGTTTTCAAGGATGTGGCTTGGGAAACAGTAGTATTATTGACCAAGATGGGCACTGGAGAGAAGGAGCTGATCTTTAGGGAAGAATACTGTATTTGTAAAGAGATATCCAAAAGGCAGCCAGTGGTGTGGGTCTGGAGCTCAGAGACAAGTCCAGGCTGGGGATGGGTGGACTTGGGGCTCATTAACTTAGAGAGGGTTTGGGGAGCCCCAGGAGTCTGCAAGGGAAAGTCTACAGATGAAGGAAGCTTGGGGAATGTGAACATCTGAGAGGAAAAATAGCCCTGGTTGACAGCATTTGCCAATTGCTGTGGTGTAAATATTCCCACCATGACTGATTGCAAGCTACCAATGAGTCACTGAACACAGAGTTGGACAGTGATGCCTGCCATCAGCTCTTGTGAGCTGGGATGAGCCAGCTGGACATACAGCAATAGTCACACCTCCAAGCGTGATGAAATGTCTCATCCACTGGCAGTGGGCCTCTTTGGAATTTTTCTATACAGCCCATCCAATGAATTGTGCATATCTCCCTTGTGCATTTCCATGTGATGCAAACTCAGTAAACAGATGAGAACTTCGTTTTGCCTGCATCAATGCAGAGTGTACAGAACCCCTCCTCTGCCTCCTCAGTGGTCCCAGTCAGGCCCTGCTGGGTCTGCAAGAATCCCTGTGTCACCTCCCAGGGAAAGCCCAGGGCCCCGAGTGCTGAGCTTCTGAAGTTTCTGGAGTTTCCAGGTGGCGCTGACCCAATTTCAAGTTCTCCCATACCTTCTCCAGCACAAGGAAAAGTACCTTTTGTTTTAATGTTGCTGAGGAAAAGGTTGAAGCTCTTAACACAATTTTAAAGTCATAGCAGCACAACGTTTTCATCCCTTAGCATTTCGTCTCTTTTAATCAAATCATGTCAATTTTGGGAGTCTTTTTTTCTGGGCTTTTCATTGTCACTTTGTCAAGCCTCCCTGTCTCGGTTTGCTTTTCTCTTCTTTTGAGAGTTATAACGCCTCAGACACCCACGCAAGCTTCACTGCTGTTGTGGGGTGCAAGGCATCTGCACCACTCAGTAAAGCTCAGTAAATGAGGGCGATGGGGAGGCGGAGGAAGCTGGGGTGGCAGGAAGTGGGGGGATGGGGGAGTGACTGTGAGATGCAGCTAATCAGACCAGAGAATCCTCAGTTCTTCCCCATCAAAGGCCATGAAGCAGAGCAGACGGAATAGGGACTTGGGGACTAGAGAGCTCTGGGGTCCGTGCCTTCTTCCTCTGTGGCCTTGGGCAAATTGCTTCATGGTTCTGAGCCTCAGTTTCCCATTTGTACAACTGAATACATACTTCACATGGGTGTGGGTTTTTTTTAAGATTTTTTTTTCTTTATGTGGACCATTTTTAAAGTCTTTATTGCATTTGTTACAACACTGCTTCTGTTTTATGTTTTGGGTTTTTGGCCGTGAGGCATGTGGAATCTTAGCTCCCCAACCAGGGATCGAACCCGCACCTCCTGCATTGGAAGGCAAAGTCTTAACCACTGGACCACCAGGGAAGTCCCACACATGGGTGTTCTGAGCATGAGAAAAGGGGTCTGCAAAGCTCTGGGCTCAGTATCTGGCATGTGGGATGTTCTTAAGTGAAACTGAACGTATAACAAGTCACACAAGCAAGCAGTAGCTGGGGTCTGGTCAGGGGCTCAGCACTGAGGAGGGGATCTGAGGGGCTAGAAGCAGGGCGAGCAGCAACTGTAGGGGATCCTTCTGGGTGCTCCACGACCCAAATGACCAGGCTGTGGGTGTGGGAAGGGAGTGGGGTCCAGCCCCCAGGAGAACACACTTTTTGGTGCTTGTGCATGGAAACAGCAAAAGCAGCCCTTGGGACAGAGTGAGGGCTCAAAATAGTAACTGCTATGATTTCTCAAATGTCTTGTTTTTGTTTTCCTAGTTACAAAAGTTAAGTACGCTCAGGTGTAGAAATCATGTGAAATACTAAAAAGAACAAAGAAGGAGACAGAATTTACCTTCAATCACAAAGACAGAGAGAAAAACATCACTTTTTATTCAATGCACCTGGGTATTTCTAAAAATACATCTTTGGCTATGTATTATATCTACAGTTATAGTTTCTGATTTTTTTTTAACTTAATATTATATCAATAAACACTTGCCCTTGTCATTTCATAGTTGTTTTAAAAATGTTTTTAGTGACTGTCCAATATTCTGTTCTAAAACACTGTTGATTTATTGTTAGCTGCTTCCCTTTCCCCCCACATTGAAAAGTAATCCTTTGAGGAGCATGCTTGTAGCTGAGACTTTGTCCCTACCTGAGATTATTTCCTGTTATGGACTGAACATTTGTATCCATCCACTTCCCTTCCCAACTCATATGTTGAAAACCAATACAACTGCAAAGGGGCCTTTGGGAATTAGGTCATGAGGGTGGAGCCCTCATGAATGGGATTAGTGCCCTTATAAGAAGAGGTATGAGAGAGCTTGCTTCTTATCTCTGCCATGTGAGGACAGAATGAGAAAAAGACCATCAGCAAACCAGGAAGCAGGCCCTCACCAGACACCAAATCTGCCAGCACCTTGATCTTGGACTTCCCAGCCTCCAGAACTGTGAGAAATAAATGTGTGTTGTTTACACCACCCAGTCTACGGTAATTTGTTATAGCAGCCCGAACCCACTGGGACATTTCCTGGGGCTGTATTACAGAAATGGATAATGTGGAAAGGGCATTGAACATTTTTAGACTCTAGATCCATTTTGCCCTTCACAAAAAGTGTCCAAATTATCTGTCCATCTGCAGCATCTGTGTTCTAGCCAATCAGTTATTTGTACGTAAACTTCTTGAGGGTCTCTATGTGTGTTTGGGGAAGTCCACACACTTCACATTAAAGAATGATACATTATTACAGTAATGGAGAAGATTAAAATAAAACCAAATGATATAGCTGGCTCAAATCAAAAAGAAACATCTCCATAGACCAGAAATAGGACTGAAATTCCAAATAGTAGGTGATCCTGAAGGGATGTGGGACACACATAAGAAGAAATGGCTGAGAGTTCAAGTTCTGTGAGGTGAAGTGGTTAAAACCGTTCTGCAATGGAGGTGACAGAGCCAGGCTCATCGCCAGAAGCACATCCCCATGCTCTTGAAAAGGGTTGGAAATCTCTGCTGCCATGCTTCTTGGTCTTACCCCTGGGGATCTTCAAGCAGAGAGAAGGGCACATGGACCAGTGGCAGATTCAAGGGCTGTGCCAGTTCCCCGGCTCTGTGCCAGGATCTGGGTCCTCATCAGTATTGTCTTGGCAATAAATATAAACTGCCTTTTGAAGTCCTGGATTGGGTCCTGGAGGGCCAAGGGGATACAGATGCAAAGTCAGCAGATGTAGGGAAGGTGAAATCAAGAAAGGAGAGGAGAGAAAAGAGAGAGAGAGAAAGAGAGAGAGATGGAGGAATTTTCCATTTAAATGAGCCTACAAACCATCAATCGTAAAACTCATGAATAAATCTCATGCTAAGAAAGACAACCACTAAATCTGACCATTGGAATGCGTATTTGCTTTGGAAATTACCATCTACATAAAAGTCTAAAAAGGACTTTAAAATAAGAATGTACAGACTATTCAGAAAAATAAAAGTACAAGAAATGAAGAAATACAAATAACAGAAGAATACAAAAAAGAAGCAATTACAGAACTTTGGAATAAAAAAAAAAAAAGGCAGGAAACAGTGGAAGTGTTTTGAATCGGAAATGGGTACTGAGGAATACAACTAGGTCACAGCATGGAGAACAGAGAGTTTAAAATATAAGTCAAAGCAAGCAGTAAGGAGACATGAAGGTAGGTGGAGGGACCCCAACATTTGTCTTATGAGTGGATAGAATGGAAGAGAAGCACTGTTTGAAGACATGCTTACTGGGAACATTCCAGAAAAGAAGTGAGATATGAGTTCTTATATCAAAAGATCACTCAGAATCCTGAAAAAGGAGAACTAAAAATAAGTTATACTCACCCACATTGTAATGAAACTGTAGAACATTAAGGCTAAAAAAGAACATATAGAGTCATCAGAGGAAAAATAACAGATTACTTATAAAAACAATTACTTATAATAGCAATTTTTTATGTTGGCAGACTTCTCATCGACAATGGTGTCCTTTTTTTTTAATTGAAGTATAGTTGATTTACAATGTTGTGTTAGTTTCAGATGTACAGCAAAGTGATTCAGTTATACACACACACATATATATATATATTTTCAGATTCTTTTCCCTTATAGGTTATTACAAAATACTGAGTATAGTTCCCTGTGCTATATAGTAGGTCCTTGTTGGTTATCTATTTTTTATATATTAGTGTGTGGCAATGGTGTACTTTAAAAAGGTAAAAATGACATATTCTTAAACTTCGATGTTATAAAATATAACTCAACTTATATTTTATGTTAAACTTAATTAAAATTCAAGAATGAGGGCAAAATAAAGATACTTTCTGACATACAGAAAGTAAGTGTACCACCTAGAGACCTGTATTAAAAGAATTATCAAAGGATGCATTTCAGCAAGAAGAGAAGTGAACACAGAGAGGAGGTAAGGAGGGAACAATGTTGAGCACAGACATGGATAAAATACCTTGGCAAACTGAATTAACCTTTGATGTCAAAGTCATATTTAACGTTTTTTTTTAAAGGGTAAAACTAAAACTCTAAATAAAAATAAAGTGTGGGTATGGGTGTGTGTGGGTGCATGCATATGTGTGATAGGTAAACCCTGCTAGGTTATGGTGTCAGTTATCAATCTAGTGCCACTTCTCTTCCAAATCCACCCTTCGTTGCCCTGCTTGCAATGCTGGGATTTTTCTCCCTTGCCAACTGGCATGATGTTAAGCTTTCTCAGTAGACAGAACTGGAAGGACATCGGAAGAAGTAAGGGGCTCTATTTTTGGCAAGTGTTCCCGATGGGACGTCCTGTGGCAGCTTCCCTGTCAATCCAGAGGGTGGGTTCCCTGCGCATCACCCTCTGGTGGATTTCCAGGGATAAATAGGTGCAGCTTGCAGCTAACTTTTCTGCCATCCAGGGAACCCAGATGGGCTCCCTTCAGTGGGGTCTGGATCCATCCTTGAAGAACAAGACCTTGTCCAGCTGTGTTCCTTCCCTGGGTGCTACAGCTCTGCATATCCCCCGCGGATAAAAGAAAACACTGAAGCAAATATGACATAATGTTAAGATCTGATAAAGCGGGTATAGGTATGCGATTATGAGATTACAATATTATTCTCTACTGTTGGTACATATGAACATATGAAGTACTATATACTTAGAACATATGTAAAAAGTCTATGGGTTAGAGGCACTTACATGTCAAGGAGGAAGGCTATTTGAGACTCAGATAGGAAACTTGATAAATATTCCCCCCCCCCTTTTTTTCTTTTGGTCACACTGTGGGCATGCAGGATCTTAGTTCCCCGACCAGGGATGGAATCCGTGCCCCCCGCATTGGGAGCATGTAGTCTTAACCAGTGGACCGCCAGGGAAGTCCTGACAAATATTTCTTGATTTGAATTGGAGCAAACTTGCAACTTAATTATGCCAAACTTTGCTTTTTCCTTTGATGGGAAAATAATTCCTGTTAGAGTTTTGGGGATGGGGTAAAGAGGACGAGGAGAGAGCCCCAAATACGTCCCTCCCCTTGGTCCACAGTGCAATCTCTTCTGTATGACAGTCAGAGCCCTTTTGCCTGATTCTCATCTCTAACCCAGTCTCATCTCCTGCCATTCCTCCCATGCACATACTCTGCAGTCACAGTGAACGTTCTTCCAATTTCTGAAATGCTATGCTTTTTTATGACTCTGTGCCTTTGCACATGCAGTGCCATCTTCTTTCAATGCTATTTCCCCTTCCCTTCCTGGCAAGCTGACTTTACAGATGACTCCACCTCCTGTCTGAATCCTTCCCCAGCCCCGCAGTGGCGTTAGCTACCCTCAGTCCACATCCTCACGGTACTTTGCACAGCCCCCGTCAAAAAGCGTATATGTGTATATACAGTGAGTGTCTGTGATCCCACTAGATAGCCCCTCTTTGAAGACAGAGGCTGTGCTGAAATGGCACAGCTAAACTTATGCATTGTGCCTACTGTTCATTCAGCACCAGGCACAGATTATATCTGACCGTGTCAGCAATCAATTTCTATTCTACAGATGAGGAAATCAAGTCTCTGGGAGGTTTAGCAAGTTGCTAAGGTCACACCTGGAAAATGGTAGAGCCAGGATGAAAAATCTACATTTGTCTGATTCCAAACTCATACTACTCTGTGCTGCGTCTCAATCTTATTCATCTCTGGGTCCCCAGAGTCTGGTACACAGCCAAGTACATAGTAGACCCTAATAAATATTTGATGAATGACTGAAGAATAAATGAATGCACGAGTGAGTGAACAAGCCCAGGAACCACAGGAAGCAGAAGGCATCTTTTGTGGAATGTATACCAGGAAGAACACATTTATAACTTGTGTGTGGAGACCAGATAATATTAATTGCACATTATTTCTACTTTGTATTCTAATGGGTTTACAACAAAGGACATCTGGGCAGGAAAACAGTGCATCCCACACATTTCAGTACTGATTAAAATGATTTAAAATGTAATATGAATGACTTCAAATAAGCAAACCAAGCAAATGCAAGAAACAGCAAAAAATGGCATGTAGAAATGGAGGTAAGATAAATCGGATCTGAAATATTTGGGTCTCACGAATGAGAAATCAGAAAACAGGGTTGCTTGCTTTAGCTTTGCTCAGCAAGCAAGTTAAAAAGACAAAAACAAAAACCAAAAAATAACAACATTGATGTGTGGATTCTTCAAGTACATGTGGTGTTTCAAGAGGTCCTTTCATCCAGAGATCTCAAAGTATATAGCGAATTCTTTTATCGTTTTCGGAACGGATGCCAATGAAAGGAGAAGCACCGCCAGGTTAGCCTTGGAGATGGAAGAATGAGGAGCTTCAGGAATCAGTACGGGGGCTGAGGCTGGCATTTAGGCAGGCAAGGAAGTGCACGCTGTCTCTCAAATGATGCAGGAGCCATTCGTCTGCGTGATGTGCCCATTCATTCAGCAGAGCAGGGCTCAGCTGTTGGGGAGGTCAGGGAGTGAATACTGGCTCTGGCATTTTCTATCTGTCCAGCTCCAGGCATGGTAGTGACTTTCTTCTGTGAGTCATTTCCTCAGCTGTAAAATGGACATAACAATACCTATTATATCTGAAGCTATTAGTCCTCATTTTACAGATAAAAAAAATGAGTCTCGGAGAAATTGTGACCTGTCCAAGGTTGTAGAGATAAGAAGTGGTGGTGTTGGAATCCAAACCCTGGCCTCTGACTCAATCCTGTATTGTTCCCCAACTCCTCCATCCCATTTCCCTGCCTCATCCCTCTCTATTCTCATAAACCAATGCAGAGATGGCACAGAGGTGATGCTGTAAAGATGGAAGGAGATGGCTGTGTCAGGCCTCTCAGGGTCACCAGTGCAGCTTGCTAGCCTGGCCAGCAAAGCAAGACTAACCTATTTGCATATATACATGTATATGTGTGTATATATACATATATGTGTGTGTGTATACATATATATATATATACACACACACTGCAGAACCTACCCATTTAATCTGAGTTTGCTCTAAGGCGGCATGCTCAGAATTACCACTTGGTACTAACTAGACACTCAGTACACAAGTCCTTTAAGTCGACACCCAAATTATTGTTCTAGGCTGATTATTGGTAACTTTAAAAGACGATCCTTTTCTAAATCCCGTTTATTTTTCTAAAGGAACATATTTACATTTTAATAAGCACCTTCAAGGAAGATGTGGTAACCGTGAGGATTAAGAATCCTTGGTGCAAATTAGTTGGAGGAGGTTCCAGCCGCAGGAAGTGTTCTCTCGAAGCAGGGTGCCCTGTTCCGTGGACAGGGCTGTTGCTCCATCCTTAAACGTCTCTTGCCTTGCAGAGTACACATCACGGCCACTAGGTGGCGGAGTTGTAAAGCCAAAGACCCAAGAGCCGACACTTGCGCATCTCCAGAGTCAGAGATCACAGTCAAGTTCACCTTTGACAGCTTTGAAGTTTGGAGGCAAAAGAGACTTCTTCTCCTTCTGAAATAATCCCCCCTTTGCAACCAGGGGCTCATCGTTTAAATAAATCTTGCATTTCCTTCCCCTGAGTAAATTCCTTTGATCTCCATCCATCCATCCATCCATCCACCCATCCATCCTTCCATACATACTAAATATTTATGAACACGTAGTATGTACCAGGCACTGTGCTCAGCAGTGGGGATACAGCAGTGAACAGATCCAGAATTCACTCTCAATGAGCTTACACCCTAATGGGGAGAGATGGACCTTAAACCAATAATCAGACAAATAGACAATTGCTACCTGGGATACAGGTTGTGAGAGAAGGCGTCACATCACCCTGAGGGAGCTGACTCTTCTGATGAATGCAGTAACTAAGTGAGGTGAGATGGATGGGGTCTTCTAAGATTAGAGAAGAAAATGTAGAAAGGCCCTGAGTATAAAACGAGCATGGTGAGTTCAAAGCAGACCTGCAGGGGTGAGGAGAGGGAAGGGCAGTGGGAGAGAAGACTGGACACCCAGGCTTATCAGAACTTTTCAAATTCAAAAATTGAGACCACAAAAAACAAATTTAGACCACATTTTCATAATAATTTGTTTGTTCTGCCCTCGTTCCTTTTGCTTTATTCTCCAATAACTCAGATGGTTTGGATTAAGGTGAGGAATGAGGCTAAGGCTGCAGTTAGGGTGAGTGTATACATTGATTTGATAGGGAATTTCAGATCTGCAGAATTGGGAATGATGGAGGGATGGAGGGTTGAGAAAAAGATGAATAGATGGATTTATCGTCTGCCTTCTTCTAGAAAGTCTTCTGGGAAGTTAGATCATAAGAGAAGCCATGGGTGTGGAGGAAATGCTACATGATGCCATATGATGCTCCTTTGTCATCAGAGAGAGGGGACAAGGCTGAACAGGGCCGAGGCACAGCGGTGAGATCAGGCGTTAGCCTCAGACAGACTCAGGTTTCGTTTCCAGAGTTGTCACTACCTCGCCACATGCTCTTTGGCAAGAAAATTTCATCTCTATGAAACACCACATGGGGATAGTAACACCACCTTATAGGATCAAGTCAAAACTGCAGAAGCGACTTCTGTAGAGTGTTTCACTCAGTGGGTGTTATGATGACAATCATGAACTCCATCCTGGGTCTGGGCATCCAGTTTGTCCATTTGTTCAGTCAAAGTCACAGAAGTGGTAAGAGGAGGTGCTGGGATTTGAACCCATGATTTGAACTGGTGACCTGAACACTTGTGCTTCAAAGGATCCCCAGCCCTGAAATCTCTCATTTTGGGAATGTCACCCAGGCCTTTCTGCATCCCATGCCCTCAGTCACCTCAGCTCTTTTTACCTTTACTTTCTTCCTGGAAGTACAGAGAAGACAATTCTAGATTTAGCGAGGATCTTTGTCCCTGTTCCGTATCAGATCTTTGCTGGGATAAGGCCCTTCTCCGTAGCACTATCATCCTCATTTGTAAGATGGAGGTCACCAGGTTGACCTCGCAGGCTTGTTGTGAGACCGATACAATGAGACGATGAAGAAAAAACACAGAGTCCAGTCTTTGGGGAAACATGAATGTTCCACCAACCAAGGGCACATGGCCAGGAAGAGGCTGCAATTGAAACCAAGCTTCATGCTGTTTATGAAATTCTAGGCTGCTTTGGCTTGTCCTGTTCTCTGAAGCAAGGCATCCCAAGTCTTTTAAAATATAGCACATGGAGAAATCGTTGTATTTGTTCAGTGCAGTGAGTTAATTTGAACAGACTTCCCGTGGCCGTTGACTGGAGGAGGGAAGGGAAGGGGGGGGTCCCCCAGCTGCACTGGGGATGGAAGGATAAATATTGTGGCATGTCTGCAACCTGTTCAAACTCATTATGGCCTGGGGGTTGGAAAGCTTTGTAAACTCCACTGCATGAAAGAATCACCCAGGGAATTTTGAAAAGACCCCAGGGCCCAAGGTGCATCCAGCAACATCAGGATCTCTGGGAGTGAGAACCAGGCATCAGAGCCTTTTAAAGTTCTCCAGGTGCCTCCAACGTAGAACCAAGTTTGAGTACCTATGGTCCAAGGAGCCTATCCTTTAAAAAATTTCTTCTTTCTCCCCCAAATTTGGGTGGGATTTGTCTCTAAATGTTGAGCTGAGATCAGGCTGTTGGTCCTATAGTATCTGGTTCACGTGGTAGGGGGAGCTCCTTGGAGTTGTTTGGAAGTAGGGCTGGGAAGAGGCTCAGACCCAAGGGTTAACTTGTGCCACCAAGGAATGAGAATGTGAGGAGACGCTTACAGCAAGCTCATTAAAGAGACGTCATTTCCCCTTGACACTGGTAGAACCCACTCTCTCTCCCAAAGTGGTATATACAATCATTTTCTTCAATTAAACCATCATTTTTGAGCACCTGCCATAATGTATCCAGGGTTGTGTTCAATATCAGTGATACACAGTTGCAGAAAACACAGTTAAGAAACTCTGAGCTGTGTGTGTGTGTCTGGCAGGGGAGGGGAACATATAGATGACAATGCTATGAGTTAAGAATTGCAATCAAGATCTGTGAAAAGTGCTATGAGAAGCCAATGAAATGCTGCCTCACTTAGTCTAAAGGGAAAGGTTCCCTGAGAAAGTGATATTTCCATTGGGTTTTTAGGGATGAATAGGAGTAATCTGGGGAGACGAGATTCTTGGTTGATGATATGCTTGGGAAACAGCTAGCAGCTGGTTAGTGGAGAAAGAAACCAGCTGGATCTTGGAGAGTCTTAGAATGCTAGGCTTAATTTGGACTTTATATCGTAGGAGGTGAGGAGTCCCAGAAAGAGAAGAGGTGTGATCATTTTTTTCCCAAGGACGATATGGTACTGCCATGAATCAAAAGTAATGAACTACTATGTAGTACTTTAAATGATTCAACCAGGGCTACATAAAACATAAAAAGCAAACAGCATGAGAAGACATACAGCATGATATTATTTATTTGAAGTTTAAAAACATGCCAAAAATATAACGTATTGTTTACAGCTATATGCTACATATAGTAAAAGTGCAGCATCATGCTTGGAAATGACATGCAACAATTTCTGGATCATGGTTCTCCCTGGGGAAGGAGGGAAGATGTGAGATCAGGGAGGGATATACAAGATGGTTCAGTTGTCTCCACAAGCTTTTCTTTCTTCACGTAAACAGTAAAAAGATCTGAAGTAAATGACAAAATGGTGAGATATTTAAGGGATTGAACCCGTGCCCCCTGCAGTGGAAGCACAGAGTCTTAACCACTGGACGGCCAGGGAAGTCCGGATTTACATGTTAAAGTGATAACATTTTGGTTTTATTTGGGTTAAATAAAATATTTTATTAAAATAAAAAAAAAACAGGGTGTGCATTATATGATCTCCCCTAAGTTTCTCTCTGTTAAAAATATACATAGTAAAAATATTTTGAAAACAGAATCATAAATACAATGTTGTTCCCTCTCCAGACACCCTTTCCATTGATTGTGTACTTTTTAGTGCCCGTATGTTTTCCAGCATACGCATTTAAAAGAGAGTTGTATCCAGAAATGTTCTCCATAAGAAATCATGGAACAATTAATTTCATGGGCTTTGGAAGTAGTTTAAAGATGTTCAAGATAAAGGTTTCTCCCAAGCTTTGAAATTTGTTCCCCCCTTTTCTTTCATTAGAAATGCTTCCATGGTAAAGGTCATTGTCTTCAAAGCTCAGAGTCACACTTTGTGATTTGAATATGGGACTGAAACTGGCTTCTGCCATAAATGGATGGAAGATGAGAAAGATTTCACAGAATAAAGGCCTCAACCCAAGTCATGAGTATAACTATAGTCATGATAGCTTCTACCTACTCTGTGTTCACTGTGTCTCAGGACATTTACTAGCTCACTAAACCTTGCCCAAAGCCACATGCTACTCCTATTTTACAAATGAGGAATTGGGGTCCCTAGAAGGTAAGGTACTTGCCTGATGCCACATTGGAAATCAGTGGTAGACTTAGGCCTGCTCCTTTGGCTCCAAAGCAGTGGCATACCTCACCAATGTCATGGCTTGCAAGACCTTTGTTATTCGGTAAGAGCAAGTGCCTCTGAGTGATATTATGTTAGACTAAAAAATACCCTGCGCTGGACACTGTCATGTGCACAGCAAGAGTCAAGACAGATCAAACATTTCATCTTTGCTTGAGAGAATGCCTTGGTTGAACTGACCGAAACGTCTGAAACAGGGCCAACAAACGTATTTGGTCCTGAATTTTCCAGAGAAGGAAGAAATTCATATTCTTCGGGAAAACTCCCAATATTTAACATTTGGAAGCAAATTTAATTTTTTTCAGTACACTTTGCAAGCCGAATAAAATATAACTGGAGGCCATGCCACCTGCCCATTTGCAAACTCAGTTATTGGCGATGAGTGACCTCAGAAGAATTTTAAGGAGGGAAATTCATGATCTGTTAGCTGTCAACTTTCAACAAAACCACCAGAAAAAAAAAAAAAAAACTGTTAATAAGTACAGCTAAGATGATCAGACCTACTGCAATAAGGGGGGATGACATTGTGAAAGAGTCTTGGTGGCATCTCAAAATGGGGAGACAAAAGGAGGATATTTATAGTTTTAGGATCCAGGCTGGGTGATTTGAAGGTGGATTTTGCAAAGAAGGAACTTGGGCAGGGCAGAGTTTGTGACCCAACAGCTTTAGATTGGGTGTGGGGTAGGGGTCATGAGGTGAGTCTTGAGTGAGTTATTAGTCTTGATAAGTAAACTATTTTAGTTAGTTCCTAGTCTTAGATTCTAGAAGCATTTTTTTTACTGTAGTAAAATATGCATAACATAACTTTTATCATTTTAACCATTTTGAAGTGTTTGGTTAAGTGGCATTAAATATATTCACAATGCTATGCAGCTATCACCACCATCCAACCACAGAACTTTTTCATCTTTCCAAACTAAAACTCCATTCCCATTAAACAATAATTCCTCATCTTCCCCTCCCCACAGCCCTTGGAAGCTAGCATTTTGCTTTCTGTCTGTATGAATTTGACAATTCTGGGTATCTCATCTAAGTGGAATCACACAATAGTTGTCCTTTTGTGACTGGTTTATTTCACTTAGCATAATGCCCTCAAGGTTTATCCGTGCTGTAGCATGTGTCAGAATTTCCTTCCTTTTTAAGGCTGAGTAATGTTCCATTGTATGGATATGCCACATTTTGTTTATCTATTCATCCACTGATAGACATTTGGGTTGTTTCTCCCTCTTGGCTATGCTGAAAAATTCTGCTAACAGCACAGGTGTACAAATATCTGTTCAAGTCTAGGAGAAGGTATTTCTTGAAGCAAGTAGCTAAGTTATTTTTATTTATTTCCTGTTCTCAGAATTGTTTAACGTGGCATCAAGAAAATATGCCCAACTCCAGAATTGTTTACCTCAGGGACAAGGAATTAAGTAGATCCACTTTTCAGGTCAGACTGCTTTGGGAAGATGCTTCTGGCTGCAGGGTATGGCTATTGGTTTCTGGCACAACTCTCGTACTGCAAACCTTTTTGAAAAGTGAGAGTTGTCCCAGCCTGTTTCCTTCTCTCCGTAGTTCAAGAAAAACCATGCAGAGGATGGCTCACTTTGCTGGAAGCCCTGAGTGTAGGTGCCAGGTCATTGGGACATTTGGAAACATGCCTCTCGATGGCTTTCCCAGGCCCTGGCTCCAAATGGGTGAGCAAGGATGGTCGAAGTTGCCAGGTGGAAGCTCTTTAAAATGATCTCTGTTGGAGACTCAGGTTCCCTTGGTTCATCTTTTCCCAATCATTTGCAGTCATTCTGAATTTTCTGAAACCTATCCCGGGGCCTAAAGGCAGAACATTTCTGCCTAAGAAGCATCTTCAAATTTTAATGTCTAATGGACTTATCTCTAAAATGAATAAAATAGATAACTAAAATCTATCTTATATATAGAAGTGTGCATATGTCAATCTCAATCTTCCAGTTTATCCCTCCCCCGCCTCTTTCCCCACTGGTAACCATAAGTTTGTTTTCTGCATTTGTGACTCTATTTCTGTTTTGTAAATAAGTTCATCTGTACCATTTTTTTAGATTCCACATATAAGCGGTATCATATATTTGTCTTTCTCCGTCTGATATGAATATGTATAACTGATTCACTTTGCTGTACACCTGAAACTAACACAACATTGTAGATCAGCTATATTTCAATAAAAAAAAAGGAATAGGTTTAACCTTTCTCTTTTCCAAGACGCATACATGGGTCAGTAACCACAATAATTTACCCTGTCTGGAAACACCCACTGAAGTTCTATCACAAGAAATATTTCTCTGGCTCTTACTGTCTGCATATCACTAGTGCTAGCAGAAGATGCAAAGGTGAGTCTGCCAACAGGTAGCCTACTATATGAGCCATAAGCCATTTTCTCTTATGTTATTAATTCCTACTCTTTGCCTGTGGAACCCACGCTATGGTTGCCTCTAGGTCAGTGGTTCTTAAGTGAGGACATCTTGCAATGTCTGGAAATGTTTTTGTTTGTTACAACTTGGAGGGGTAGGTGTTTCTGGCTTTTGGTAGGTAGAAGTCAAGGATACTGCTAAACACTGTGCAATACAGAGGACAAGCCCCTGCAACAAAGAATTATTTGGCCCAAAATGTCTATAGTGCTGAGGCCGAGAAGTCCTGTTCTATCCCTTTTCCTATGCCTTTACATCTGGATGTAATAAACGTTGCTAACACATTTCTTTACTCTAGGCACTGCAATCATATTTAGTCCTAACCAAAACCCTGCCACCAGCAATCCTCATTCACAGATAAAGAAACTTAAACTTTAAATAAATGGCCCAAATTCCTACAGCTAGAAAATGACAGAGCTGGGGTTTGCACAGAGAATCCAGACCATCTGCATCATTGCAATTTAGTTGTAGGGAAGATACCGTGGCTCACCTATGTCAGCATGATGGGTGGGTTGTTCCAGAAAACTTCTGTCTGGCAAACATGAGACTATAAATCCATGAATAACTTCATTATTTGCTTCAGGAAGTTCCTTTAGATCAAGTTATCAAAGAGATCCCTGGATTTTTCACCAACCAACAGTCTGCTTGCCAAGCCTCACTCTACCACCCTGACCTTGCTGTGTCCACCAACCCTAAATTATGATATCATCAACTTTGTCCACTCAAATCAGATCCCTTCTTTGAAAAAGGCATTAGACCATTTAAGCCCAGACCCTGGGGTCCTATAATTATCCTACTGCTAATTTCCGTCTCTGAGACATGACTAAGATTCTGACCACGAGTTCTAATAAATTTAGCTTTGCCTTAACAACTTTCCAGTGGTATCTTGGGGAGCTAAGTAGCACCGAAGTTGTCTAAGCCTAAAGCCCTCCACATTTTGCCATTAGTTGGACCATTTTCTAGTACAGTTTTGATTTTAGCCTAAATGAGGTAATACTATACATATCATCCTGTGATTTGCTTTTTTAAAAAATTAATATATTTTAAGCATTTTTCATGGTCAGTTAATATAGAACCACCTCATTTCCCCCCCAGTGGCTACATAATATTTAATTGCATTGATATACATATCTTAATCTATTTAGCCAGTTCCTCATAGATAGAAATGCAGGTTGCTTTCATTTTTTTAAAAAGTTATAAATAATACCACGATGTAACCCAACTTTGTGCTCACATTTGAGTATTTCTGTAGCTTTCGTTTTCAGAAATACAATTGCCAGAACAATGTCATGTGAATTTTAAATTTGAGTAGAAATTTATAAATTGTCCTCCAAATTGTACCGATTTAGCAGTCGGGGATGAGAATATTTCCCCGCATTCTTCCCAATACTTGACAAATCTGAGGCAGAGCACCAGCTTGGCTCCAGCTGACTGTTGCCATGTGGGAATATATGCCTGGTGACAAAATTGAAATCTGATTTTTCAAAAGAAGCCGACATTCAGACACTTTAAGTAAAAATCTCCCGATATTTAAATGTTGACAACTAATTCCATTTTCAAATAAACACTCTCTGCAAGCCATTTTCAGCCTGCATGCCACCAGTTAGCAAACTCTGGGGGAGCTGATCTCAGACGCACATTCCTCCTCTGACTAGATAGAGGCCAAGTCACCACAAGACAGTGAATTAGATGACCAAGTGTACAGTTTGGAACAATTGTTTCCCTGGGACCCACAATTACAGCCACTCCAGGGTAGAATCTCTGTTTCTCAGGTTGGGCTGAGTGCCTCAGGTGAGCTTGTAAGTCATAACTGACAGCATATTTCTAGAGTAGTCATGCATATCCTGAACTACAATGGCTAGAGCAGCTGGGGGTAGCCCAGGTGGCAAGAGGGCCACCACCTGAAGCCACGACTCTCCTGCAGGAGCAATTAAGACTCTGTTGAAAAATAGGATAAAGAGGAAGCCCAGTAGCAGGTTTTTTGTTAGGGGCCCCAGGGATCCCCCTTGATCTCCTCCACCTCCTGATGTCTTAGCAGCACCTGAAAATGTCAGCAGGTCCTGAACTGAACTCATTGAAATCTCTCCTGAGTTTCTTATCTTAGAAATGTCACCATCATGTAACATTTGTGACAAATGTCACTATCTAAATGACACTTAGAATGTCACCATCATTCATCCAGAATGAAAAGACTGCACTAAGGTGTTTCATACCTCCATGCATGCGCTTTGATCCCTACATGTCTGGAGAACACCTGCTTGCCCTTCAGGGTGTAGTTCAAATGCTGATTTCTCCATGGTGCCTCCCCAAACTATAGTTGTGGCATTACTTTCTCCCCATCTGGTTTCCCTCAGCATTTTTGCCAGCTCTCTTAAAATATCTATCCCATTCTAGTGCAATGTTCTCTTACCTCTTGGTCTTCATAACTAGGTAGTAAGCTCCTCAAGGAGGACTTATATCTGATTCACCTGTGTATGCTTGATAGCTGACCCATAGTAGGCATACAACAAATGCTTATTGAGAAAATGGATGGGCTGGGACAGTTTTAAAATGTGTCCACAAATTCTCTGACATTCCTTCCATGAAGAGGTGGTGCCTGTGCCCCTTTCCCTAAAAGTGGATGGGCTTTTGTGACTGTTTCAATCCATAGAATATGGTAGAAGTAAAATTATGACTTCTGATGCTGGTCATAAAAAGTGATTCAGCGCCCACCTTGCTCACTGGAACATTTGCTTCTGAAGCTTTCAGCTACCATATAAACAGTTCAACTGCCATGAGCCCACCATGCTGCGAAGAAGTCTAAACTAGCCCAGGCAGAGAGACCACATAGAGAGGGTCTGAAACTAGTGGGGGGAGTGGAGAGAGAGAGACAGAGAGACAGAGAGAGAGGGAGAGATCCAGCTAACCCTTAACTGCTTCAACCCAATGCCATCCCAAAGCTAGTCACCATCTGACTATAACTTCATGAAACACCCTGATCCAGAGCTGCCCAGCTGAGCTCTTTCTGAATTCCTAACCCACAGAATCCACGATAGATAGTATAATGATTGTTGTTGCTTTGAGCCACTAGCTTTGGTGGTGATTTAAGAGAAAACAGGAATGGAATGTTGTACTTGCAAGTGGGGTGCTGCATGATATTGACTTTTAGACTGGGTGGTAGGTAGAAGCTGGAAGGGCCTTGAGGAACCTCTTAGCAGAAGCATTGAGGCTGTCAGTGAGGGCTTAAATGAAAGCTGGGAGAATGTTATTGGAAGGTGAAGGTAAAGGAAAGGAGACCTTTGCTATGTAGTGGTGGAAAGTGTAGCAACACTTGTACCTGTTACCTGTGGTAATGTGGAAAATAGAAATGTACCTAACCTGGTGATGTAGCTGGGGAGATTTCTGGATAGAGTCCCAAAAGTGCTCCCTGACTTCTAGCTGCCTGTAGAAAAATGTGAGAGGAGAGAGATAAACCAAAGAACAAGCAATTCAATTTTTGAGTAGATTTTTGGAGAAAACTTAGAGGGATCAAGACAGTTTTTCCAACCAGCAAAGGATTCTCAAAGAAATAAAAGACCTCAGGGAAAAGATCAAATCCAGGGTATTGTGAGTTAAATTTGGTCTCAGGGTAAAGACGAAGCTCAGGGTATGACTGTAAAACCCTTTGTTAGGATTCCCCTTAAATCTAAGATTGTGCCTTAAAGACCTTTTCAGACAGACAGATATCCTCCAGAGGATTTTATGAGCATACTTTGCAAACCCTCTTTGTTAAATAATAGACAGTAGAACTTCTAAGAATTTTAAAGAAATTATCCCACAGTTGCTTCACGGGAGGCCCAAAATAGGGAGAGACTTTTCCAGAAGATATCTGTGGCTTCTAATGGAGTGGATTATAAATTGGTACACAGGAAACCCACAACGATTTTAAAGAAATCTCATCATCTTGGAATGAAAGGGGCAGAGAAAGCACAAGAAGAAAAGAGATCTTTGGTTCCCCAATCTTTTCTTCATAAGAAGTAGACTGCAAATATGAGCCTCTCCTTATGGAAAAAGACCCTTCCCCTTTAAATTGGGTGGGTTTCTGCAACTCTTTAATGGTGGAAGTGGCAGAAATGGCATTATATGACTTCTGAGACTGGATGATAAAAGACAATGCCACTTCCCCCTTAGTTGCTAGAACACTCGTTCTTGAAGCCACCGTGTAAAAGCAGTCTAATTTCTTTGAGACCAACATGCTATGAGAAAACCCAAACTTCATCCCACACAGAGAGACCACCACACAGAGAGACCACACGTGGAAGCCCTGGGAACACATGAAGACAGGGAGATCCCAGGTCAGCTCCCAGCTGCCTCAGACTCCCAGGGTTCCAGCCTCCTCATCCAACTGCAACCAGTGAGAGATCCCGATCCTTAACTGTTATCTGATCCCGACCTGAATTCCTGACCCATAGAAACCCTGAGAGATAATAATAATAACACAGTTGTTGTTATTTTATCATTAAATTTTTGGGTGATTTGTTACCTTAACAATAGATAACTAAGACGCCTGCTTTATAAGCTATGGTCTCACTGAGAGGATTGCCTTTCATTTCACTAGTTAAGAGAATGACATTGCATTTGTAGAGTCAAGTCAGGAAAGCCATGACATTTATAGATTTTATTTAACAGCAAAGAGAAATATTTCCTTTTGCTGTAAACAAGATACTGTCAAGCTTAGTTTTGGAGAACTGCGTGGGAGTTGGGCAGGACGCCTGGCCTGGGTTTCCATATGGTACATTCAAGATGACTTTTCTGTTATCTGATGCCTTGAAGCCATACCTCAACATTTGACTTTCTTTATCTGTCTCCCCTTTGACTCAAACATTTCTGCTTTCTTCCTAAAGCATGAGACATACTTGCAATGCAAAGCTAAGTTGCTGCTAGAGCAACAGAAAAACTAGTAATTTAAGGAAAAAAGATTAGTCAATATTGAATATTTCTAATGAAGGATTAGATATTTGTCATATTAGAATCCAATGCTGATCATGGATTTTTTTTTTTCATGAGGCTTATTTGGGTATCATGTTAACTATTTATGTGAGATTAGAAGTTATAAAAATGAATGCCAGTGGTTATTTCTGGTAAAGGGATTGCAGGTGATTTTTCTTCTTATCTTTGCTTTTCTCCATGTTTTAATACTTTTCACAATTAAACTTATATTAATTATTAGAAAAAAAACCACATTATGACCTTGGAATTAGTATGGCATTATTAAATAACACACTAAAATCACCCACTAAAAGGAAAAAAATTGATAACCTCCATGGTATTAAAACTAAGATCTGTGAGCAAAAACTTCCATAAAGTGAAGATGGAAGACACAAATGGAGAGAAACACATAATTAACAAAGGATTGATATCTAAAATGTATAAAAAGTGCTCTCAAATCAATAACAAAAGGACAAAAAATCCAACTGGAAAATAGTCAAGAGACATTAAAGAAGAAGATCAAATGGCCAATAGACATATGAAAAGTCATCAATTTCATCAATATTCAGAGAAATGCAAATTAAAACATCAATGTTATGCTATTTTATATCTACCAGATTGAAAAGAAAATTTAAGTCTACAATATCATGTGCCAGTAACAATATGTAGCTACAGGTGTTCTTATCCATGCTAATGGGAGTGAGATTGGTTCAACCACTTTGGAAAACATTTTGACACTGAGGAGTAAAGTTGATAATGGTCACTCCTTCTATGCTGAATATTTTCTGCCTTTCCAGACCCATTCTCCTCTCTCCTCCCCACTGTTCTGTGCTAGGGAGGCTGACCCATATGGAGGGGGTCAAGGTCTGCCTCTTGCTTCCAGTTGGGTCAGAGAGAAAGTTCTGCTCCCAGTGGAAGGTGAGCTCTGGTCTCTTCCTTCCATGAATTCTCATCCTCAAGCCTACATTGTGCATGTGGCTTTAACATATGTAGTGGCCTCCATTTCACTCATGCTTAAGTAAACAAGTCACTTTATTCTATGCAGATCAGTCCAATGTCTGGCCTATTCCCCTCTCTTGGAGCTCAAAGGATCCACTTGGAATAAAGAAAAGTGAAAAATAAAGAAACAACAACAAAAAGAACCAATTTTAAAGAGAGAAAATGCATCTTTCTGAGCTTTATTTGGGGTTAAAATTCTAGCCACAGGAAATGATAATTGAGTAGACATTAATGTGCAAAGTGCTGTCTAAATAATTCTGGCTGGCAATGGTATTTAATTATAATTTTTGAAGAAGAAAAACACTTAAAGAGATGGTCAGGTTAATAAGGTACTAATTCCATAAGGCAAGAATTTTAGAGTGTTGATGGGAAAGTTGCCACATTAGAGGCGAAATTCTTTTAGGCAAAAATCAATAGACAATTTGGAGGTTAAAGTGAAAGTGCTTTTAAGTTGTAATGAATGATGTTCTTGTAAGAGATTAGCTCTATTATCAGATTAGAAGTGGAAAGTTTGGAGGAGGGAAATTTTACCTTTTCTCTGCATATTCTACCTGTTTTCCTCTTCTTACACCAGTTCTTCCAAGGAAGGAAAATTGACCAGTCTGACTGGTCAGAGACTAAGATCTCTGTAAGGCTACCCCTGGCCAGTGGCGGGATAGGGGCCACTGAGTGTCAGAAAAGCTGTTTTACTTCCTGCTCCCTCCCTCAACCCCCCCCCGTCAAGGTCACCTGTGTGGGGCTTGCCCCTTGGGGCTGGGTCAGCTGATGTCTCCCCAGTGAGATTCAGGTAGATTAGGAGCTCAGTACCCCTCAGGTCCCAGCTATCACTTTTCCCTGTGCCCCTGCCTCCAGCCAAGATTCCCCCCTCCCCCCACTACCCATGCAAGCATGGTTTATTATAAGGTCACAAGATTTATAAACAGGAAGGAAGCAGGAGACTTTATGCCTCGGTCTCGAGCATCATTCTCTAATTCAGTTTTTACCAGGGAGACCTGCATCACCATCATTTGTGTGTGTGTGTGAGAGAGAGAAGAGAGAAATAGAGAAGATGGAGGGAAGATGGGCTGTCTGTTATACTTTCAATAAGTGATATATATTTTTCTATTGTTCTTTGTGTTAATATCTTTGCAAAAAAAAAACCTTTACAGAGAATAGGACAAGTAGGGACATCAGTCAACAAAACCTACTCTGTATCCCTAACCCCCCACCTTGTTCTCCAACTCCAAGCCTGGCTCTATATCTATGTAAGTTTGCCAATGAAAATGTAAGACACCCAGATCAATTCAAAATTCAGATTAACAATCATTTTTTAGTGTAAGTATATTCCAAATATTGCATGGGACATACACTAAAATTTGTTTATCTGAATTTCAAATTTAACTTCTTCTTGTATTTTTATTTACTAAATCTAGCAATCCTACATCTATGCTCTGCCTTTCTCCAGAAGCAGTTAGTTTAAGGTCTAAGAACAAGGACTCTGGAACTAGAGAGAACCAGGTTTGAATCCCTGTTCTGTCACTTGTTAGCTGTGAGACCTTGGGGAATACACATCACCTGAGTTTCCTCACCTGAAAAATATGGGTAACAATGGTGCTCATTTTATGGGGTTCTTGTGGAGGCTAAATAAGTTGATGCATGTAAGGTGCTGAGAACACTGTCTGGTACATAGTAAGTGTTCAATAATGTTTCTATTAAGGGGCTTATATGGAATGGCAGGAAAGGTGTTGGTTCACTCAATGGCAATTATTGGGTGCATATTCTATGCTCCAAATTGTAGATATAGTAGATCTGTGTATGCATACCTGTAAGCTTCTTCACATAGAATCCAAGATTTGTGCCATGTCTTCAATACTCTTTCTGTTGGAGCCCATCAACCAATGAATCTCTCAACTCTTCTTTAGTGAGAGAAGGACACTAAAATGCTCTGGAAGTAACAGTCTTAAATCCTCTTATAAATATGGCTAAAAAGTAGTAGGAAAATTTCTATCCAGAAATATGTTAGATCTTTTTTCCTTTTGTCAGAAAATGAAATATATGACTGAGCTTGTGGTGAAATGGATGGATGCAAATCAGCACTAATTTTGCAAAGTATAATTGAAGGAACACAGAAAATATAATTTTACTATTTTATTCTTTTTATTATTATAGAAGCTATTAAAGTGTCCAGAAGGACTCATACCAAACTAGTAGTGGCAGTTTCATCTTTGATACAACAGGGATGGGACAATTCACTTTTCTGTTTTCTTTGGTTTTTTTTTTTTTTTCCTTTACAAAACCATTTTATATCCTACTTGTGCAGTGAAAATATTTTTTTAAAATAATAAAATCTAGACAAGTAATATCAGCTAATGTGACTTCATTTCAAAGAGCACCCTCTCATTCCCGATTCTCACTCCCAGTGGAAGCAATAAGAGCAGATTTTTATATAACCTACAAATTTTCTGTGCAACAACAAGCATATATATGACACAGCATTTGAAAACCACAATGAGATATCATCTCACTCCTGTCAGAATGGGTATTATCAAAAAGATAACAAATAACAAATGTTGGGACTTCCCTGGTGGTGCAGTGGTTAAGAATCTGCCTGCCAGTGCAGGGGACACGGGTTTGAGCCCTGGTCCGGGAAGATCCCACATGCCACGGAGCAACTAAGCCCGTGTGCCACAGCTACTGAGCCTGTGCTTTAGAGCCCGCGAGCCACAACTACTGAGCCCACGTGCTGCAACTACTGAAGCCCGTGCACCCTAGAGCCCGTGCTCTGCAACAAGAGAAGCCACTGCAATGAGAAGCCCACGCACTGCAACAAAGAGTAGCCCCTGCTCACCACAACTAGAGAGAGCTCACATGCAGCAATGAAGACCCAATGCAGCCAATAAATTAATTAATTAATTAATTTTTAAAAATAACAAATGTTGGTGAGAACATGGAGAAAAGGGAACTCTTGAACAATGCTGGTGAGACTGTAAATTGATGTAGCCACTATGGAAAACAGTATGGAGGTTCCTCAAAAAATTAAAAATAGAACTAACATGCAATCCAGCAATTCCACAGCTGGGTATACATTTGAAGAACATGAAAACATTAATTTGAAAAAGTATGTGCATCCCAATAAAAAGAATGAAATTTTGCCATTTGCAACAACATGGATAGACCTGGAGGGTATAATGCTTAGTGAAATAAGTCAGACAGAGAAAGACAAATGCTGTATGTTATCACTTATATGTGGAATCTAAAAAATAAAACAAAGGGATGAATAAAACAAGACAGAAACAGCCTCACAGATATAGAGAACAAACTAGTGGGGAAAGATAGGGGTAGGAGATTAAGAGGTACAAACTACTATGTATAAAATAAATAAGCTACAAGAATATATTGTAGAGTACAGGGAATATAGCCAATATTTTATAATAACTTTAAATGGAGTATAATCTATACTATGTTCTACACTTGAAACTAATGTAATATTATAAATCAGCTATACCTCAATAAAAAATAAATAAATACATAAATAAAACATCTCTAAAATAAATATGTAAAAGTAGTTCATGTTAGTTACAAGAAATTTGAAAGCACTAAAAATACATTAAAAAAGTAAAAAAGAAAAAATCAATTGTATTTCTATACACTAAAAATGAACAACCCAAAAATGAAATTAAGAAAACAATTCCATTTACAATAACACCAGAAAGAATAAAATGTTTAGGAATAAACTTAACAAAAGAAGTTCAAGACTCGTGACCTGAAAATGATAAAACATCAATGAAAGACGTTAAAGACGTAGATAAATGCACAGACATCTGTTCATGAATTGAAAGACTTAATATTGTTAAAATAGCAATACTCCTCAAATTGACCTACAGATTCAAAATTCCAACAGCCTTTTTTCTTTTTTTTCAGAAATGGATTGGCTGATCCTAAAATTCACATAGAAATTCATGAGCCAAAACCTTCTTGAAAAAGTGCAACAAAGTTCTTCCCAATTTTAAAACATACTAACAGCTACAGTAATCCAAAGAGTCTGAAATTGGAATAAGTATAAACACACAGATCAATGGAAGAGAATTGAGAGTCCAGACATAAGAGTGCCAAGACCATTCAATGGGGACAAAACAATCTTTTCAATGAAAGATGCTGGGACAACTCTATGTCCACATGAGAAAGCATGAAGTTGGACCTCTGCCTCACACTATGTAAAAATTAACTCAAAATGAACAAAAGACCTAAATGTAAGAGCTACGACTATAAATCTCTTAGAAGAAAACATAAGTGTATATCTCTGTGAGCTTGGATTTGGAAAAAGTTTATTAGGTATGACACAAAGCATAAGCAACAGAAGAAAAAAATAAATAAATTGGACCTCATAAAAATTAAAAACTTTGTATGTCAAAGGACACTATCAACATAATTGAAAAGAAAACCTACATAATGGGAGAAACTATTTTCAAGTATATATCTGATCAGGGTCTACCATTAAGAATACTTAAATAACTTTAACAATTCAACAATAAAAAAGATAAATAACACAATTGAAAGAGAGAAAAAGGATTTGAATAAACATTTTCCCCCAAAAGATATACAAATGGTCAGTAAGTACATGAAAAGATGCTGAAGATCATCACTCAGAAAAATGCAAGTGAAAAACACAACGAGTTATCACTTCAAACTCACTAGGATGGGCATAATAATAATAATTTTTAACAAAACAAAAAACCACAAGTATTGATGAGGATGTGCAGAAACTACAACTCTCATACAGTGCTAGTGGGAATGTATAATGGTGCAGATGCTTTGGAAAACAGTGAATTCCTCAAAAATTGAAACACAGAGTTATCATATGACCTAGCAATTCCACTCCTAGGTGTATATACCAATGAATTGAAACATACCTTCACACAAAAACTTCTACGTGAATATTCTTAGTATTATTCATGACAACTGAAAACTGGGAACAACCAAAATGTCCATTGATGAAGAATGGATAGCAAAATGTGGTATATCCATACCATGAAATAGTATTCAGCAAAAAAAGCAATAAAGTACTGATACATGCTACAACATGTATTGAGGTGCTCCTATGTTGGGTGCATAAATATTTACAATTGTTATATCTTCTTCTTGGATTGATCCTTTGATCATTATGTAGTGTCCTTCTTTGTCTCTTTTAATAGTCTTTCTTTTAAAGTCTATTTTCTCTGATATGAGAATTGTTACTCCAGCTTTCTTTTGATTTCCATTTGCATGAAATATCTTTTTCCACCCCCTCACTTTCAGTCTGTATGTATCCCTAGGTCTGTAGTGGGTCTCTTGTAGACAGCATATATATGGGTCTTGTTTCTGTATCCCTTCAGCCAGTCAGTACCATTTACATTTAAGATAATTATCGATATGTATGTTCCTATTACCATTTTCTTATTGTTTTGGGTTTGTTATTGTAGATCTTTTCCTTCTCTTGTGTTTCCTTCTTAGAGAAGTTCCTTTAGCATTTGTTGTAGAGCTGGTTTGGTGGTGCTGAATTCTCTTAGTTTTTGCTTCTCTGTAAAGGTTTTAATTTCTCCATTGAATCTGAATGAGATCCTTGCTGGGTAGAGTAATCTTGATTGTAGGTTTTTCCCTTTCATCACTTTAACTATGTCCTGCCACACCCTTCTGGCTTGCAGAGTTTCTGCAGAAATATCAGCTGTTAACCTTACGGGGATTCCCTTGTATGTTATTTGTTGCTTTTCCCTTGCTGCTTGTAATAGTCTTTCTTTGTACTTAATTTTTGATAGTTTGATTAGTATGTGTCTTGGCATGTTTCTCCTTGGATTTATCCTGTATGGGGCTCTCTGAGCTTCCTGGACTTGATTGACTAATTCCTTTCCCATATTAGGGAAGTTTTCAACTATAATCTCTTCAAATATTTTCTCAGTCCCTTTCTTTATCTCTTCTTCTTCTGGGACCCCTATAATTCGAATGTTGGTGTGTTTAATGTTGTCCCAGAGGTCTCTGAGACTGTCCTCGATTCTTTTCATTCTTTTTTCTTTATTCTGCTCTGTGGTAGTTATTTCCACTATTTTATCTTCCAGGTCACTTATCTGTTCTTCTGCCTCAGTTATTCTTCTATTGATTCCTTCTAGAGAATTTTTAATTTCATTTATTGTGTGTTTCATCATTGTTTGTGTGTTCTTTAGTTCCTCTAGGTCCTTGTTAAACGTTTCTTGTATTTTCTCTATTCTATTTCCAAGATTTTGGATCATCTTTACTATCATTACTCTGAATTCTTTATCAGGTAGACTGCCTATTTCCTCTTCATTTGTTTGGTCTGGTGGATTTTTACCTTGCTCCTTCATCTGCTGTGTATTTCTCTGTCTTCCCATTTTGCTTTAACTTACTGTTTGGGGTCTCCTTTTCACAGGCTGCAGGTTCATAGTTCCCATTGTTTTTGGTGTCTGCCCCCAGTGGCTAAGGTTGGTTCAGTGAGTTGTGTAGGCTTCCTGGTGGAGGGGACTGGTGCCTGTGTTCTGGTGGATGAGGCTGGATCTTGTCTTTCTGGTGGGCAGGACCATGTCCAGTGGTGTGTTTTAGGGTGTCTGTGTACTTATTATGATTTTAGGCAGCCTCTCTGCTAATGGGTGGGATTGTGTTCCTGTCTTGCTAGTTGTTTGGCATGGGGTGTCCAGCACTGGAGCTTGCTGGTCATTGAGTGGAGCTGGGTCTTAGCGTTGAGACGGAGATCTCTGGGAGAGCTCTCACCAATTGATATTACGAGGGGCTGGGAGGTCTCTGGTGGACCAATGTCCTGAACTAGGCTCTCCCACCTCAGAGGCTCAGGCCTGACACCTGACTGGAGCACTAAGACCTTGTCAGCCACACGGCCAGGTACGTGGGGAGTTTCTTGCCTTTTAGGAAATCTGAGGTCTTCTGCCAGTGTTCAGTAGGTGTTCTGTAGGAGTTGTTCCACATGTAGATGCATTTTTGATGTGTTTGTGGGGAGGAAGGTGATCTCCACGTCTTACTCCTCTGCCGTCTTGAAGGTCCTCCCCCATGCTACAACATGGATGAACTTTGGAAACATTGTGCTAAATGAAAGAAGTCAGACACAAAACATCATATATTTTATGATTCCATTTGTATCAAAAGTCTAGAATAGGCAAATCCATTCAGACATAAAGTAGATTCGTGGTTGTCAGGAGTTAGAAGGATCAGGAAATGAGGAGTGACTGCTAATGGGTACGGTGTGTCTTTTGTGGGTGATGTAAATGTTCTGGAATTAGATAGTGGTGAAGGTTGCACAAACTTGTGAATACACTAAAACTCACTAAACTGTATACTTCCAAATCATGATTTTCATGACACGTAATTATGTATCAATTACAAATATTTTAATGATTTACCTTCACATATTTAGTCAACTGATTCTGCATGTCTGTGCCTATTCATTTAACAACTATTTGTCAAGTGCCATCCATGTGTCTGACACTAAAGTCCCTCTGGGGAGGATGAAACAGCATGGTCTCTGCCTTCAGGATCTATTTAGAGGGGAATGGGCCCTGGTGGAGGTGGAAATCTGTATGAGGCATGTGGGAATTAGAGACAGCATTCAAAGAGAAAACCTTGGGAAGGTAATTTTGGTAGGAGGAGAGCTCTGGCCTTGGAACTGAACTGCTCTTGTCAGCTGGATGATTGATAGTTATCTAGCAATTTGTATCTCTAGGTCTCTGCCTGGATGATAGTTACCTAGTTATTTAGTATCTCTAGGTGTCTGTTGCTTGGTTCTGTCTGTTTTCCATTCTTATCTCCAATGTGCATTTCTTCTTCCCTAAGATTTTCCATGAGAGGATATCTGAGGATCCTTCAGCACCATGCCTAGTTTACACACAATGTCCTATATATATTCATCTGATTTAAGGACAGGAAGCTCATGGCGAAAACTGGATTTTGGGCTTCCCTGGTGGCGCAGTGGTTAAGAATCTGCCTGCCAATGCAGGGGACACGGGTTCAAGCCCTGGTCTGGGAAGATCCCACATGCCGTGGAGCAGCTGGGCCCGTGAGCCACAACTACTGAGCCTGCGCGTCTGGAGTCTGTGCTCCACAACAAGAGAGGCCGCGATGGTGAGAGGCCCGCGCACCGCGATGAAGAGTGGCCCTCGCTTGCCACGACTAGAGAAGGCCCTCGCACAGAAACGAAGACCCAACACAGCCATAAATAAATAAATAAATAAAATTAAAAAAAAAAAAAAGAAAACTGGATTTTATAGAAGCAAGGTCAAGGATTGTCAGAATGTCTCTTTCTTTGTGTGATTTTCATCCAAATTCAGATTCTCAGGAGAGTGAGCACCCAGTTGGCCTTCCTTAAGTCAGGAGCAATTTTTAGCCAGCAGCACACGTCTTGATTAACAGTTTCACTAAGACCCAAGACCATATCCAGTAGGGGATACTGGATACTCCACAGGAATAGGGTCAGTTAACAAAAGGAGGGAAGACAGAAACTAATGCCCCTTTGTAACCCTCCAACTACACACGCCCCATAAGCCTTAACCACCGTGGCCTCACAGGTCTCATGCATAATTCCTTCTTTCCATTCCTAGTACAACATGCTTATGAAATCCCCATAACAGCATCCAAACCAGCATCCTCCCCCAGCACCTCTTGTTGATTAAATGGCATAATGGATGTGAAAGCCCTTTGCAAATTGCAAAGTAGTTTACAAATGTGAGTTGTCACTTAGAGCGGGGACTCTGCTGCCTGCAGAGAGCAGGGCTGAGCTGGGGAGAAAGGCCTAGGGACACAGCAAAGCTTCCTTTGGCAGACTTATTGGATTTCTAAGGGAAAGAAAATGTTTCTTTGTATTGTTAGCTTGTAAATAGCTGGCCTCCCTACTGATTAAATAAACAACTTCCTAAACAGCCTTTCAGCTAGAATTACACTCTGCTCCAGGCCTCAGACTGAATGAAAATGAAATAGGGAAGGCCAAGGGACCTCCCTGATCTGAGGGACAGGTAGGGAAGAATTCTATTTATTGCCCTTCCCTTTCCCAATTAGCCTGCCCCTTCTCCAGGGGTGAATCCTCATTGGACTAAAGCCATCTGCCTCAATACAGTGATTGGCTCAGAGCTGGCAGAAACCCAGCACAAGTCAATCAGGACAAAGCTTTGTCCTGGCACCAGCGGTTGTTTCAGGCATGATCAAGTGATCCAAGTTGGTCCAATCAGAGTGAAGCCTGGTTTTTTTGTTTAAAAACTGAAGAGAAGGAAAAAAAATCTCTCTTTCCTTGTGGACAATTTGGGTGTGCATGTGAAGTCTGGAACACTCTATTTTGCACTGTATCCTCTTTTGAAAGGAGTATCAATTAAAGGAGGAACACAAATAAAATGATGTCACCTGTGAAACATGCTCTAGGTCTCCTTCCTGCTGGATATGAGATCCTCTGAAGAGACTTTGAACTGATGACATAATTTCTCTGTAACGTGTAGTTATTAAAACACATCCCAGTCCATTTAAAAACTCTAATATAATGTCTGATTCAAAATTATCTCCTACTTTCAGCTTATGCCAGGCCAGTGACTTGACGACTTTAAGATGAGGATTGGGGCATAGTCTGCCCTTTGATTTGTCCTCTCTTTCTATGTGGGGTTGAGGAATGGGCATGCTGTCTACCTCTGGGACACCCCATTCTCTTCCCATCTTTGAATCTAATCTTCCTGGGACTGGGATGGGGGGCAGGAATAATTGAAGGAAGGAGAGTTCATATTCCATAATTTCCCACCTGACTATGGTTAGGGAGGCCACTCCGGTATCATTAGTTGGTCTGTTTTTTTCCTGTCTGCTACTGAGGTCTTGTGCTGACATGCTGGGGTCTGTATGTGTGGTTAGTATAATTTTTTGGGCAGGGTTTAGTGTTGCTTAAGTCCCTTTATCGCTGATGAATTTAATAATTATTGAATAAAAGCAAATAATTATGATACAGCCACTATGGAAAGCACTATGGAGGTTCCTCAAAAAACTAAAAATAGGACTACCATATGATCAAGCAATCCTACCTTTGGGTATATATCTAAAGGAAATGAAAACACTATCTTGAAGTTACATCGGTACTGCCATGTTCGTTGCAGCATTATTCACAATAGCCAAGATATGGAAACAACCTAAGTGTCCATCAACAGACGAATGGATAAAGAAGATGTAACACACGGGAATATTATCCAGCCATGAAAAGGAAGGAAATTCCTCCACTGGCAACAAGGATGGACCTTGAGAGCATTATGCTAAGTGAAACAAGTCAGACAGAGAAAGACAAATAATGTATGATCTCACTTATAAGTAGAATCTAGAAAAAAATGAATTCACAGAAACAGAAAACAGATTGGTACTTGGCAGGGGCAGGGGGTGAAAGGTGTGGTAAATGGGTGAAGGGAGCCAAAAAGTACAAATTTCAAGCTATAAGATAAGTTCTGGGGATATAATGTACACCATGGTGATGATAGTTAACAATACTCTATTGTAGATTTGAAAGTGGCTAAGAGGGTAGATCTTAAAAGTTCTCATCACAAGAAAAAAACTGTGTGAGATAATGTATGTTAACTAAACTTATTGTGACAATCATTTCAAAATATATGCATACAGCAAATGATTACATTGTATACTTTAAACTTACACAATGTTATATGTCAATTATATCTTCATAAAACTGAGAGGAAAGCAAGTAATGCACAAGATGAGAATTTAAAAGAATATTTATATAACCATGAGTTGGGTAAGGACTTTCCAAGGATTACATCAAAATCAGAAGCCATGAAGGAAAAGATTAATGGATCTGGGACATAAAAGTTAAAAACTGTAGTTTATTAAACAATACCACGAGCAAAATTAAAATGAAAGTGCACCAATGGGGGTGGGGCAGGGGTCTACACCATATATAATAGATATAAAACTAATGTCCTCAGTATTCCAAATCCTTTTACCAATCAGTAAGAAATCAACAAACAGTCAAATCAAGTTTGATTTGAAAAGCAGGCAAGCCACAAAAATGAAAACCCAATAGTGAATAAGTAAAAAATACATTCAGCTTCACTAGTAATCAAAGAAAAACAACACTCCATGATTAAATACTGTGAGGTAGAAATTTTGCATCAAGTTTTTTTGTTTTGTTTTGTTTTGTTTTTTTAATCCTCAAATGGCTAGCTGGCTGCCCTAACACTATTGCATAATTTATGTATTGCCTCACTTAGGTGAAACAGCTCCTTTGTCATACAGTGTTTTATTTGACCTCTTTTTACAGAAGGGCTGCCCTTTGCCAGGTGTAGGAGAGAGATGAGGATTCTAGGCGGAGGGATCTTCATTTGCAAATGTGTATCCTGGAGTGTGTTCTGCAAAGAGCTGGAAGTTTCAGGAGGCTGCAATGGGGATGAAGTGATAGGAGCTGGGAGGGTGGGGGTAGGGTAAGTCTGGAAGGGTGACACGGGCCACCTGTTGGGTTCTTTTTTTTTTTTTAACATCTTTATTGGAGTATAATTGCTTTACAGTGGTGTGTTAGTTTCTGCTTTATAACAAAGTGAATCAGTTATACATATACATATGCTCCCATATCTCTTCCCTCTTGCATCTCCCTCCCTCCCACCCTCCCTATCCCACCCCTCTAGGTGATCACAGAGCACCGAGCTGATCTCCCTGTGCTATGCAGCAGCTTCCCACTAGCTATCTATTTTACATTTGGTAGTGTATATATGTCCATGCCACTCTCTCACTTTGTCACAGCTTACCCTTCCCCCTCCCCATATCCTCAAGTCCATTCTCTAGTAGGTCTGTGTCTTTATTCCCGTCTTACCACTAGGTTCTTCATGACCTTTTTTTTTTTTCCCTTAGATTCCAGAAGATGTGGCACATATATACAATGGAATATTACTCAGCCATAAAAAGAAACGAAATTGAGTTATTTGTAGTGAGGTGGATGGAGTTAGAGTCTGTCACCTGTTGGGTTTTTGAAAACCATGCTATGGTTTCTTGGCTTTATCCCTTAGGAAAGGGAAGGGCATGAAAGGTCTTTGGACACTGGGGAGAGACCGATTCCCAGCAGCGGGGGTGGGAGGACTTCTGAAGAATTGCCACTTAAGAGTCCCTTTGCAACACCAGTCAAAGCATCCCTTTTCTAGTCAAACCAAACCTTTCTTGCTTGTTTCTCCACTAGCTCCAACCCTAGAGGGGCAGAGACCTAGATTGGCAAGGCTGGGGAGGGATGGAAGCATACAGCAGGCAGGAGGAAGGGTACCTGTGTTGTTATTCCCACTGTAGGTGGCTAGCCTGCCAGAGGAGAGGGAGAAATTATGATTCATGCGTGGGGTAGACCTTTTAACCACTCTAATAAGACTGTTTGGGCAATCAGAATGACTGAAGGAATTTTGTTATCTAAGAATGACCAGAAAAAATCTTGGAGCCCATCCTGAATTTCCTCCAGGGACAGGAAGAGATCTTGCCTTAAAAGCTAAATTTAAAGGGATACCACTGATAAAATTAAATTTGCATTCTGCTGTTATCCTCCGAATCAAGCTTGTTTCATAAATTGGTGGCTATTATTAATAGCGAGCATGTGTCTATTCTGGTGAGATACTGCCAAGTGATGCACATTTGTGATCTCATTTAATCCTCAGCATACCCTGTGAAATGTGCATTTGTAGCCTCATTTTGCAGATAAGCATTAAAAGGTTCAGAGAAGTTAAGTACTGATACCATGCCCAGCTAGCATTTGCCAGATATGGGATTTAAATTCAGATCATATTGACTGTGCTTTTGACATTGTCCTTTTGTCAAGTCAGCCCTGTCTCACTGCAAGGCTTGAGGGAGACACATTCCTTGTAAAGGGACAAAGAATGATGAACCCACAAGCGCTCTCAGTGTTTCATCTTCCCTCTGCCACTAAAGAGAGCAGTGGTTCCCTCCCCTCTTCCACCTTTGCTTCACGGTTTAACTTCTATTGTTCATGGTCAGAGTAGGAAAAGGAACACAGAATGTGGATGGGGAGAAGGAGGGACAAGGGAGACAGAAGAGAGTGGAAGAGGGCAGATGGAGGTGTTTTTTGGAGAAGTTGGGAGCTGGAAGCCAGGGAGCAGGCTGTAGAATGTAGGACCAGAGAGGGAACTTGGAAAGGTGCTACTGCACTGCACTGGAGAAACACAAGTAAAGGACTTAGGTTATACTGAAAATGATTTTTGGTTGCTGGACTGTGTCTGTTGGACTGAGACCCTGCTTAGAGATCCTGGACACTTGGGTCACAGTTTCATAAACATTTCATCAGTAAGAAGTAGGACCATGTGGGCAAATAATCATGTCCCTTTACAGCTGAACAGAAATTTACACCTTGCTAAGAACTTTAACTTAGACTCTTTCTTTTATTCCTCATGCAAACCTGCAAGATAAATGACTTTTTACTCGTTTTGCTAGATAATTAATACCGCATTATTAAAGAAACTCTGTAGAAAATTAGGCAGCACCTGAGAGTAAGAAAATGTTCTCCCCAAGAAGTATGGGGACAAAACCATTGGTGGCTTTTCTGCAATGTCATAGGGAGAGTGTTTCCTACACAATAATGTTAATAATAACCACTGCTATTTATTGAGCCCTTCTAGGTGCAGTATATGCATTATCTCATTGAACGGATCTTGAAATTTTCCAAAGGAGATATTGTTCATCTTCCCTCTGTGCAGACAAGAAAATTGAGATTCCAAGATGGTAAGTGTATTAGTTTCCTGGGGCTGCAGCAACCAAGTATCACAGATTGGTGGCTTTAACAACAGGAATTTATTGTCTCATGGTTCTGGAGGTTAGAAGTCTGAAATCAAGTTGTCAACCAAGCTGTTTCCTTCTAAGGGCTGTGAGGGAGAATCTGCTCTTTGCTTCTCTCCTAGCTTCTGGTCACCTCAGGATTTCCTTGGCTGTAGATGTCATTCACCCTATCTTCACATGATCTTCCCTGTGTATGTGTCTGTGTCCAAATTTCCCCTTTTCATGACACCAGCCATATTGGGTTAGGACCCATCCTAAAACCTTAACTTGATCTGAACTTGATTGTCTACAGAAGACCTTATTTCTTTTTTAATTTTAACATCTTTATTGGAGTATAATTGCTTTACAATGGTGTGTTAGTTTCTGCTGTATAACAAAGTGAATCAGCTATATGTATACATAGATCCCCATATCCCTTCCCTCTTGCGTCTCCCTCCCACCCTCCCTATCCCACCTCTTTAGGCGGTCACAAAGCACTGGGCTGATCTCCTTGTGCTATGCGGCTGAGAAGACCTTATTTCTAAATAAGTTCACTTTCCTAGGTACAGGGGTTAGAACTTTAACATCTTTTTTGGGAAGGAGGGAACACAATTCCATCCATAATAGTAAATAACCAGCTCATGGCACCAGGACAACATATCATAGTGGAAATGCACAGCATTGGATTCAAACTGTGGCTCCCACAACATATTAGCTGTGTGACCTTTTGCACATGACTTCATCTATTTATTTCTGTCTCAGTTTCCCCATTTGTTAAATGGGCATAAAAAGACCTGTTCATAGGATTGCTGCCAGAATCAACTAAGACAAAGTTTCCACTTGAAAATCTCCGGGTTGTCACCTGTCTCAGTCCCCCTCCTTCAAGGAGGAGGCAAGGAAGAGAAGGATCAGCCAGCCAGCTCTGGAAGAAACCACTCACTTCATGTAGACTCAGCCCCAGCTACTGATTCTCTTGCAAAGCTTCTTAATTTTCCAAAGGCCTGAAATTGCAAAGCTAGTTTCTGTATTGACTTATGAAATAAATGAGAACTTAGGAGTGTTGAGAGGGTGACTTAATAATAACCATCAAGTGTATGAGAGGTAATTTTATGCAGGCAGGAAGCCAAACCTTTTCCATTTCTATTGGGCATAAGATAGAGAAAAATGGGCTCATGTTTCTTCAGGAGAAATTTAAATAATACAGGCCTTGCTTACAGGGCTGATAGCAGGGTTGGCCTTAGGCGACCCTGGGAGTGAAATGAAATTGGTTATTCATGTCATTTCACCTTCCCTTCATCTGTTGTCAAAAGCCCACTTTTTTCAAGCTTCCCACTAGCATTGCCAACTTTGAGCAGAGTGAAATAGACCATCTCTTCCAATTAGCATTCATTCAGCCATGTGTTCACAAATATATACTGAGGACCCACTGTGTTAGCGTAGGCTATCTGCTCTACCAAACAGTTCTGAAAGCTCAGTGGCCTCATCCAATACAAGGTTCTTTCTTTTTCAACAAATGTCCAACATGAGTGTCCCTGGTGAAACTGTCCCTCAAGGCAATTCTCCTCCAAGTGGCAAACTCAAGGACCCCACATCCTTCCATCCTTTAGGTCCTCAGAGTTCTCTCCATGCAGACAGAAGATGAGAAGGCAGGAACAATTGTGCTTGGGAGATTCTAGTAGACCAGGCCTGGAGGTGGTGACATCCCTTCTGACCACATCCTGTTGGCCAGAACTCAGTCACATGACCTCACCTACCTGCAAAGGAGGCTGGGAAATGTAATTTTCATAAGAAAAAAAGAAAAAGGTAAAATGCTAGCCAGTCTCTGTGGCAAATGCATTGTGGGAAATAGTTGCTCTCTCCTGTCTATTTCTTGTTGCACTTCGTACATTTATTTAACAAATGTTTATTTATACATATGCTGAGCCAAGTCACATGGTGGGCGCTGGTTCGTATCAGCTGAGCCCTGTCACTGACATAACATTACACTGTATTTGCTTTTCTACAGTTTTGTGGAGGTCACCTTAGGTGTCATACACTATTCTGTTGTACTTGCTGTACCTTTGTCCCCTTATCCTTTCAATGTGCATCTTCCAGCTGCCCAAGGGCTTTCTCTTGTTACTTGGGCTAAGGAAGTGAATGTCTTCTAGGATTAGCCCTCGGCCAAAGCTTGGTGGGCGTTGGTGTCTAATGCCTTAGTTTGCCGTCCCAATGCAGGATGATTCTGAGCTGTGTCTGTCTGGCCTACTGGAGTTCTCCTGGCTTGATAAGTGCTAGCTGGCTCCACAATGCACTCTAATTGGCTGTCTTCCTATTTTAGTCTCACTTCCTTACTTCCCTACCAGTATTTCCCTTCACTTCCCAAATTAACGACTTGTACCCAAATCCCTATCCCAGGGCCTGCATCGGGGTATCCAAACTAAGAGGCTATCTTTGCCCTCAGGGTGTTTGTTCCTTCAGGGAGGAACTCTCTCTCACTCACCCTTGTTTGCCCAGAGTGTGGAATAGCTGCCCATTTGTTCTTCTAACAAGCACAGAGTGAGTAGCTGGCCTGGGCCAGGCCTTGTGCTTTGGTGATGGCGACACAAGGAATCAATGAATGAAAAAGGCTGTGCTGCTCCTGCAGGTGACAGGTCTAGGTTCTGGCATGTTGAACTTGTGGTCCCAGTGAGAACTAGTCTACAGATTAACTTCTCTGCTAAGCTCCTTGATATGGATGCTTGATATGTATCCACTACCTACTTTTAAAAAAATTTCCTCCTAAATTTCTTGCAAGAATCTCAAACCTTAAAAAAAGAGAAGTAGAGCTACCATAATGATCCTGTAATCCTAATCCTGGGCATATATCTGGAGAAAAACATAATTTGAAAATATACATGCACCCCAATGTTCATAGCAGCACTATTCACAATAGCCAAGACATGGAAGCAACCCAAGTGTCCATCGACAAAGGAATGGATAAAGAAGATATGGTGTATATATACAGTGGGATACTACTCAGCTGTAAAAAAGAATGAAATTTTGCCATTTGCAGCAATATGGATGGACCTAAAGATTATCATACTAAATGAGGTAAGTCAGACAAACATTATATGATATCACTTACATGTGGAATCTAAAAAGAGGATACAAATGAACTTATTTACAAAACAGAAATATACTTACAGACATAGAAAACAAACTTAAGGTTACCAAAGGGGAGGGGGGTAGAGGGATAAATTAGGAAAAAAAAAAAAAGAATCTCAAACTTGAATTCTTAACCTTGCTCCCTCACCTCCTTTAGTTTTAATTCAGACACCAACTTCTCAGCCAGGCCCTCACTGATGACCATTTTTAAAGTCGTCACTCTCCCCTCAAAATTCCCTACTCCCCTTCCCTGCTAAGCACTTATCACCATCTAACTACAGATTTAACTTCAACTTACTGTTTTGTCTGCCTTTTGCCACTAGAATTTAAACTCCACAAAGGCAGGGATTTTCATCTGCTTCATTCACCACTGAATCTCCAACATCTAAAACAATGCTGGCCACATGAAAAGCTCTCAAACATTCATTTGTTAAATGACTGAATGAATTTGTTGAATAAATCAAAGTTTTCAGCGAACAATTAGAAAAACGTGGTTAGAGTGTGGAAGAGAGATGCCAGCTAAGGAGTGTGATGGTCCTATAGATGTGGAAATGAAAACTAGAACACGGGCAGTGATAAGGGTCCCTGCAAGAGAGAGAGGGTAAATAAGTTCATTTGTGTCATTTTTTTAGATTCCACATATAAGTGATGTCATATGATATTTTTCTTTGTCTGACTTCACTCAGTATGACAATCTCTAGGTCCATCCACGTTGCTGCAAATGGCATTATCTTATTCTTTTTATGGCTGAATAACAGACTCACAGACATAGAAAACAAACTTATGGTTACCAAAGGGGAAAGGTGCAGGGGAGGGATAAATTAGGAATTTGGGAGTAACATATACACAGTACTAAATATAAAATAGATAACCAGCCAGGACTTACTGGTTATAGCACAGGGAACTATACTCAATATTTTGTAATAACCTAGATGGGAAAAGAATCTGAAAAATAATATATTATATATATTTTTATATATATGTATAACTGAATCACTTTGCTGTACACCTGAAACTAACACAACATTGTAAATCAACTATACTTCAATAAAAAAATAAATGAAAAAAAGAGAGAGAGGGCAGAAAAAAGAAGACAGTATTTAGGATGGATCTCAGGAAGTTCCTATGGGGCAGACAGTGGAGGGGAGAGGAGCAGGGGGAGAAACCAGCCAAGAACTGAATGGCTAGGGAGAAGGGGATGGCCAGGATCCAGGCAGAATCTGCAAATTAAGGAGAAGTATACACATGCTCAAGATTTTCAAGTTTTTTTCATTTCCCTCTTACTGGTGAATAACCTTTGCTCAAGTCATCCTTTTTAAGTTAGATATTCTATCAAGACTTTTTAGCTTTGTTCTTTTTAATGGTGAGGTCTCTGGAAATATTTATTTGATACACAATTTGTTTAAAAAATTAAACTCCTTAAAATTATCTCCCATCTGGAAACAAAATAAAACTAGTATTTAAGATGAAATTCATTCCTCTTTTCTACAGCAGGATTGCACATCCAACGTGTGCTGCCTGCCTGCCTGCTTGTGAATTTCCACTCAGCCATTATGCAATCTTTTTTATTTTTTCTTTTCTAAAAATGAGCCTGTGTTTCTGAAAAAAGCTACAATAGTCATCTTCGGCAATTATAAAAATTTTCCCAGATTAAGACATTCATTTCTACATCTGGCAAGGAGAAAACAGCAGGAAGTCATACGTGTCTTGATGGTGGGGACATCACAGTCTTTTGGTATAACCATAGATTTGGGAGTTTTGTTTTTGTCTTGGTGGCATGTGATCTATGTGGGCAACCTTGAGTATTTGGCTGACTAGATGGGGTGCTAAGGCATGGAGCTTCCAGAACAGTGGCTGCTAAACAAAGACATTGTTCTTTGACTTCAGAATACATTACATAATATTTCAGAATATTTTTCCATGTAATTTTAAAATTTTAGAACAGGGAAAAATTCTTAATGTTCTCCAGCCCCTTCATTTGGATTAATTGATTTATTTTTAGACCTAGTTTAGCAAGATAGTTAAAAGCTTTCACTGTAGTTTAAGACAGACGTGGGCACTAATCTTTGCTCCACCAGTGACTAATGGCGTGGCCTTGGACAAGCCATTCAAGCTCAGAGTTTTCTGATCTATAAAATGGGAATGATGAAAACATTGAGGATGTCAAGGTTATTATGAGGATTAAGCATGTAGCAGAGTGCCCAGGACACAGGGTGTATTTGGAAAAGCTTGACTATTATTGTTATTGTTAGAAATAATCTATGTTTCTGGAGAGGTCAGCTCTTGCTTTTAAATGTAGTGAAAGTCATCTCTTTCTAGTGACAGGGGCGTTTAAGCAATCACTTTTATTTCTGGCAACCAGACAAAGGTCAAGCTACTGACCCAGAAGTGGTGAAAGTCTCTTGAATGAGGATTATTTGCTTTGCCAACAGCCTAAATCCAGGCTCTTCCTCGCGGCTGTGCCAGGTTTATACCAGAAAGGTAGAGACTGTGGGATTCCCCTATATAGACAACTATTCTAGAATAGATCATAAAGAGAATTATCTGTTTCAGTCTTTCCCTGGGATTCTTCCCCAGGCATGATCTATGTTGATTCAAGGGGATACAAACCCTTGATCCATCCATAAAAGCAGCAGAGGTATATTTCCTACCTACCCAGAACCAATTTTTGATTTATTACCAGGAGTCCAGGAAAACTACAACATTCCATAAAATCTTCCTCAATAGCTACTTGTATGTGTGTCGGGCTGGGGGGAGGTGGAAGGCCTTCTACTTTTTAGCTGACAGCTTTGCTCAGCTTTGCAATGAAAATCTCCTGGGGGATTTAGTACTTTTGGCTGTCAGTTGAAACTTAGCAAGTTCAAATCTGGCTTTGACATCAAGGTCCCATCTATCAAGGAGTGTATCGTCTAGAAGTATGGTCTCCAAAACTTTTTCCTTGGGTACACCAATTCATAAAAAAAATTTGAGCATGCATCTTCAATAATAATTTCTATTTATGTTTATAAATTATATTTTGTACTTCTACACTAATATATTATAAAACATGTATAAGAAATACAAAGCATTTTAAAGCATACCAGTCAAAATAGGTATTTTGTAAAAATAATTTTTTTAATCGTTTCTTCTTACATCCAATTTATCTTGCATATAGCCAAGGGTGATGGATGCCCCCAACTCTGTAAGAAGAAACAGGTCTGGAAGCAAAATATTGCATACACTGTGGTAGTTGATGGGCAGAAATAAGCAGGTGATGACCATTGAGTTGGGTCATGAAGGATGAATGGTTTTCCAGATGAACAATAAGGGAAAGAGAAATTCTAAACAGAAACACAGAAATGAAAGTGTGCAGGGGTGCAGAAGCATGACAGAGTGAAGGCAGCTGAGAGAAGATAGTGGGTCAGTTATGTCTGAATGACGATGCTTACAGGACAGAAAGTGAGGAATAGAGGTCTGGAAAGGAAACACAGCACCATCTTAAGCAGGGCCTTAAATGCCAAACCAAGGAGGGAGAATTTTACCTTGTGGAAGAGATAAGATCATAAGGCTGCTCTGAGGGCAATGTGGAAGATGGGTTGGAGGAGACATTAAAAGGATATTATTAGTACACTTAAGATAACTCAGGGAATAGATGATAGGGATAGAAACCAAGGAGAATGGTAGTAGTGATGGAGGAGAGGAGATAGTTTGGAAAGCTTAAAATGGAGAAGTTAAGATTCTATAAGTTTGGGGTGGGAGAGAGAGCTTAGGATGATAGATAAGTGTCTGGATATATTACAGAGTCAATTTCAGGCCCTCTTAGGAGTAGATTTTTGGTGCTGGGGAGAATTCCCTTGGATGAGAAAGTCAATCACCTGCTTAAAAACTTTTGTTAGCTTCCCATTTATAGTTTATCACATTCATGACTCCAGTTCTTCACCTCTCTCTGTATTCACAGCTTTTGCCAAGGGGCTGCTCAATTCTTCCCAGGAAAGAAGCTATTTTCTTACCTCTTGAATCTGAGCTAAACCACCTGCATTGCTTTGTCCAATAAAATGAGATGGAAGTGACAGTGCAGCTGGGATGCTGCTGCCTGCTCACTCATGCTTCTGCCATCATCGTAAAGTGGACTTGCCTAGGCTAGTACACGGGTCTTAGGGTGAGGAGACTTCCCTAGGCAAGGTGTCCCAGCCAAGCTCATCCTAGATCAGAGCCTCCAGCTGACCGGCAGGCATATGAGAGCATAGCCAAGATCAACCGAGCACAGATAAGATTAAGGGAGCACAGCCATGATCAACTGAACACAGATAAGATCAAAGGAGCTCAGCCATGATCAACTGAACACAGATAAGATGAAGACAACCCAGCCATTACCAGCTGAACACAACTTAGATCAGTCACTCCCACCTGAGCCATAAGCATGTGATTTATAATTGATCACTGTTTTAAGCCAATGAGATGTGGGGTGATTTGTTATGCAGTGATAGCTCACTGATATTCCATTGCTCCTCAGATAAAGCTTTTAACTCCTCAACATAACCTAAAATATCCTAATGGTTATGCCTCCTTTTGAACTGTATCTCTTCTATATTCTCCTTAGGTTCTTAAGCTCCAGCCATACCAGTCTTTCAATTCCCCGACACATCACACCCTCCCCACTCCAGGGTGTTGTATGTCACTTTGTTTGGAATGCTTTCCATCTCCTTCCACCCTAACGTGGTACCCATAGTTAATTTCTGTTCATTGTTCCAAATTCATTTCAAAATTAGCTTCCCCAGGGAAACTTTCTCTGATCTTTGTGCTGAAGTTTGCATCTCTCATTCTTAGCACAGTGTACCTTTTATTTACAGCCTTTATCATAATTATAACTTAATGATTGCCTACACAATTAGTTGAAGCTCTGTGAGGGTAAGGACTGTGCCCATCTTTGCTGCCTAACACAGATTGAGATAAAAAGAAATAAAATGAATGAATGAATGCATGTATGAATGATACGGTGGATAGAGGATTCTTGAAGTTCTGGTCCCTGATCTATGAAGTCCCTGAAATAATAAGCTCAGGGACACACCTTCAGCTGTTTTCTTGCCTCTGCTGAGGAGGAAGGGAGATGGAATCTGCCTGAGTGGATACACTTGCCAAAGAAACTTCGCAGCTGTCACAGTGTTTCCACCATCATAACAGGGACTGAAGGAACCACAAGGGAAGAGAACCAGTGCCAACTTCTGGGGCAACTGTAAGGACCAAATTTGGCTAAAGATTCTTACAAGCTTCTCTGCCTGCACCTGCAGTTGCTTGTAGGCACAAAATGTTTTGCTCAAATAATTCCACCCACAATTAACCAAATGAGTGCTCTGGGGCGCTGTGCTGTATTTAACTCAAAGTCTATCAAATCCTATGTTTTGCTACGACTTCTCTTTCTCTCAGAATTATCGCTGTCAGGATATCATTTTGAATTAAGAAACTTGCAATTTCAGTGGGCTTGAAAAGTTCTTTCAATAGCTGGGTGACTATCGTGTCAACCTCTTCCATGCCAACAGTGGGAACTGAAGACTGAGCACTCTGGGCTTGGGCCTTGGTTTATCCCTTTCATTCATTTATTCCTTCGTTATTTGTCTCCACGAATATTGACCAAATGCTTGATTTGTTCCAGGAACTGCATGAAATGGGAATATAAATACTAAACTATCAGGATTTTGTGAAAAGAACATGAAATTAGAAACTTGAAAGCTCCTGGTTTAAATTCCTTTCCATGACCCCAAAGCCCTACATTTTCCAGCCCCTTCCTAACCTCTCAGACATGATTTTCTATCATTCTTTCCCTTCTACCTTCTCTGTTTTAAAGACACTTGGCCTCCTTTCTGATGCTCAAATATGCCAAGCTTGTGCGATTTCTGTTCTCTCTGTCTGGGACACACACACCGCAGATGAGATATCTCTTGACATTTGAGGCTCAGCTCAAATGTCCCCTTCTCAAGAGAGGCTTCATCTGAATGCCCAACACCCATCCACAGCTATTCTGTTAACACATCTTTTGTTTCTTATCTCTATCACTGCTGAAATAGTCTTATTTTCTTTATTTGTTGACTTGTTATTGTCTGTCTCTCACACTGTAATGTAAGCACCTGGTGAATAAGGACCTTGGCTGTCTGCTTACTGCTGTGGCCCTGGCACAGTGGGACCTAGAACAAGGCAGATCTCAAGGAATATCTGCTGAATGAATTTCATTCCCAAAGGACCATCTTGTTGACACTTCCATATTATGTAAAGAGGTGCATATAAAACCTGCACATGAAGGTCAGGTTGGGTGGTGGGAATTCAGTTTTCTCTAAGTGTGAATACTAAGTTGAAGTGATTGTAGCAGTCAAGAGTACAGAATCATTGTGTGCCTGATAAATATATTTTAATGTATTTAATATGTCTAATAATAAAAGATACAAATTTTAATGATAATCATGACCTGTTGGTGGGCAAATATCTATGTGTGTGTATGTGTGTGTGTGTGTGTGTGTGTGTATATTTAATTTTTATGGAAATATAGTTGATTTACAACCTTGTCTTAGCTTCAGGTGTATAGCAAAGTGATTCATATATAAATATATATATATTTATATATATATTTATATATATATATACATTCTTTTTTAGATTCTTTTCCATTATAGTTTATTACAAGATATTGAGTATAGTTCCCAACAGAAGTAGAAAACTCACAGACATAGAAAACAAAATTATGGCTACCAGAAGGGAAGTAGAGGAGGGATAAATTAGGAGTTAGGGATTAAAATATGCACATTACTATATATAAGATAGATAACCAACAAGGACCTACTGGGTGTATATATTTTCAATGATATAAACTCACCCATTCCTATTGGTGAGAGTGAATTGATTCATAGTTTCTGGATATGTATCAAACACCTTAATTAACATCCACCCTTTAGTTTAAGGGGGTTAAAATGGATGTGTGTAAAGATGAAGTAATAAGGGGGTTTGTCCAACCAAAATGTGGAAATAACTCAAAGGTCCAACCCTCTTCAGTTGAGAGTTTGGTGAAGTAAACTGCGATACATCCATGTGATAAAATTCAGGCAGTTTTATCACTCTGACAGTGATAAAAACAGGCTACAAACAGTGTGTGCCATAGGTCCTATTTTTTTTTTTTTTTGTAAAAGGAAAAAAAGTGAATATAAGTGAATATAAAAAATACTAAAGGAGTACACATTAAAATTTTAATAACAAGTTCCATTGTATGGTGTCATATGGGTGATTTCATTGTGTTGTTATTTCCCTGTGTTTGGCAAATTTTTACTTTATGCATGTATGGCATTTGAAATTAGGAAAAATTACACTAAATGTCACAAAATATTTGGGGTACCGAAAAATTACTCCTAGGCTTTGTCCATTTCACAAAACTACTGGTCAAACTGCCCTAGACTTTTGGTAATGTGAAGTCCAAAGGATAGTTTGGATAAAGCAGTCAGTTTACAGCCCTTTTTGGTAGTAGTGAACAGAGCTGAAAGAAAACACTAGAATAAGCTGATGATGTCCAATCTCTCCATCACCATGGATCCCTTATAATTTAATTTCTATACTAAGCGTTTACCCAGCCTTATCCATTTCAGGCCTGGTGTTGGGTGCCAGGGTTTCTGGAGTGGGAAATCGGAGTGTTGACTTCATGAAGCTGACAGCCTTATGGAAGATTCTGACCAATAAGCAATCTGTTACAATGCCCTGTGTCAACTGCTGGGATAGGGCAAGTAGAGAACAGTGAGGATACAGACGAGGGGCCTCTAATCTAGCCTGGGAGAACAGAGAGGGCTTCCTGCAGGAGGGGGCCTGTGGACCAAGGTCAGAAAGACAAATGGGAATTACTGGAGGAAGAAGGTGCTAAAGAAGAGTTCCTGGCAGAAGAATAACATGGGGAAATCCTCAGAGGCAAGACACTCTAGGCTTGTTAAAGGATCTGAAAATAGTGCTATGTGGTCAGAACCTAGAACATGAGCCAGGCTAGAGAAGGTATCTTGGAGCCACACAAGCTATGACAGGTCTCAGGAGCCATTAAAAAGATTTGGACTTTTTGCTAAGAACAACAAGGAACCATGGAAGGGCATTCCATAGGGCACTGGCAGGGCCAGATTTAACTTTAGAAAAATCCCTCAGGCCATAGCAAGAATTTGAGGGAGACCAGGAATGTATGAGAGAGATGTTAATGAAACAGGTAAAGAACAGTGGGATTGAAGAGAAATGGATGAATTTACAAAATATGTCGTGTGCAGATTAGATGAACTGATGCTGGTTATAGAGATGAAGGGGAGAAGGTAACCCAAGGAGATGTCAGATGTTCTGCTTGAGCACCTAGGGGCACTGACATAGGAACACCTGGAGAGTGGCAGGTTTAGGGTGAGTTGATGCACCTATGGGACATCCAGATAGAGATGCCCAGTAGCCTTTTGAAAAGACAGTCTGAAACTCAAGGGAGAGCTAGGCTGGAGATGTCTACTTTGGAGGTATCAGCACAGAGAAAGTTATTGAAGCCAGAGGAATGTACAAAATGGGCCAGAGGGAAACAATGACTCCACACTGAGGAATTGCCAGAACAGAATCCTGTGGAACTTCAACACTTAAGGGATAGACAGAATGAGTTCTCATGAAGGATGAGTTGGAGGGATCACAGAGGTCGGAGGAATACTCAGAGTGTCTACTACCATGGAAGCCAAGGAGGGGGGGATTTCAAAGTCACCACTGTCAACTGTAGAAAGGTCAAGTATGGGAGCATAAAGGAGCATCCATGGATTTAAACTGTTGCTAAGGACATTGTTGGGCCCATTGATGAGATCAGCCTGTGTGGGGTGGTGGGCACAGCTGTTGGGTTGTGGTGCATTCAGGAAGGAGATGGAGGTGAGGGAATGAGGATGCAAGAGTAAGCACCGTGTTCAGGATCTTTGCTGTGTAATGGAGCTAGGCTGCAGCTGGTGTGGGTTTAGAGACTTGGGGGGGGGGGTTGTTTTTAATCAGAGAGACTTTAAAAGTCTCTGATATTTAGTACCCAGATACTAAATAATCAAGAAGAAAGGGAGAATTAGAAGTTGCAGGAGAGAGTAAAAATAATCAGGTAAGGTCCTGGAGGAGGAAAAAGAAGAGGAAATCCAGAACATGGGTAAGGAAGAAGGTATCACCCTTCACTATCACAGGAGGGAAAGAGGCTGGATATAGATGCAGCTTACTTTGCAGGTCTGGTGTCAGAACTTTTTGGGAGTTCCTGTCTAAAACCTTCTATTTTTCTTTGTGCAGTAGGAGGGGAGGTTATCTGCCTCGAGTGAGTGGGAGGTGGTGGGGTAGGAGATTTGAGAGGTGTGGAGAAATTTGAAATAGCTGTCCTAGAGAGTGGGAGAGAGCTTACTCAGGAAGCTGAAAGCTCTGAGGCCCTAGGTGAGGCTGAAGATGTTCACGTTTTAGTGGCACCAACCTGCAATGTGATGGGATTTCCTCCCATAGGGCTCAGCAGCTTGGGTGTGAGCAGGGAGAATCAGATGGCGGGGTTGAAGAAAGGTTGGAACTTGTCTGGCAGCCATGACAGAAGCACACTGGGTTCAGTGAGTTGAGGCTACTGGCGAGAGGGATGTGAAAGTCATGAGTTTTAAGGTCCAAGCTGGTGGGGATAGAAGTGGAGACAGGAGAGAGGGATGATGAGAAGGAAGCCAAGAAGTTGAGCAATTTGAGGCCTCGCTAATCCTAAAGATCAGATGTGTTGGAAGAAACCACCTGAGAGTATTGGAAAGATAAGAGGTTGTGTTCAGAAAGTTAGATGCTTGAGCTGAATACTTCTTAAGAGTCACCTTGGGAGTGAGTGGGTAAAGGGGAGAGAAGGTAAACATCATTGGGCAAAAAGAATATCAGAGGTGAAACCATGGTGTTGGATCAGTTGGTGCCATGAGGATGCTGGAATCACTTTGACCTCAGTAGAGATTGGGGAGGGGAGGGGAGAGGGAAAGTGGGAACCAGGAGCCTGAGTCTTTAAGGAGAGAGAGAATTGAAGGTGAGTAGGAGAGACCAGCAATGAGGAGGAGTAAAAGGCCATGAAGCACAGCTGTGTGAGGGCAGAGGAGCCGGAGTTTCATGTAAGGTTGAAGAGCAGTAATCTAGAAGTGGAGGGAAGGGGGATGAGGAAATGCTTAGTTCCCCACCTGTGGAATGGACATCTAGGAGAGTGAGCAATCTCCATTTAGAGGGCTGCTGGGAAAGTGGTGGCTTCAGGAGAAAGTGAAGTCTCCACCAAAGAGGAAGATGGAACAGAGACTCAGTGAAGAGGCTGAGGGCATATGGGGGTTTATTTCCTCTGAAAAGAGGATCCCAGAGACATCTCAGAAGGATTTGGGAAAGAGGAGAGCAGTGGGAGTTTGGATCTGGAGAGAAAAGGCACAGCACAGAGCAGGATGATGACAACAACAACAACAGCATTAACAAGACAACAACAATGTTCAATATTGCTTTATCAAGGTTCACTCGGCAAGTATTTTTGGAGCACCAGTGTTCTAGACACCACTCTTACAGTGGTGCAGAAGGCAGACAATGTGGTCTACCTCTTGGAACTTACCTTCTAGTAAAGGAGAAAAAAAAACAAAAAACAGACTACGTGTGTGTGTGTGTGTGTAGTAATTTCAATAGAGATAAATGCTATCAAGAAGAGAAATAGGGTCTTCCCTGGTGGTGCAGTGGTTAAGAATCCACCTGCCAATGCAGGGGACATGGGTTTAAGCCCTGGTTTGGGAAGATCCCACATGCCATGGAGCAACTAAGCCCGTGCACCACAACTACTGAGCCTGCAAGCCACAACTACTGAGCCCACGTGTCACAACTACTGAAGCCCACGTGCCTAGAGCCCGTGCTCTGCAACAAGAGAAGCCACTGCAATGAGAAGCCTGTGCACTGCAACAAGAAGCCCGCGCACTGCAACAAAGACCCAGTGCAACCAAAAATAAACAAATAAAATAAATACATTTAAAAAAAGAAAAGAAAAGCAGAAATAAACCATGGTTAAGATGATAAAGAGTGAAGGACCCTGATGCTTTAGATCTGAGAGGATCCTTAGGGAAGGACTCTCTGGGGAGGTAGCATTTGAGCACAGACCTGAATGAAGGGACAGATGCATAGGGCAAATATCAAGGGTGGTGGATCCCAGGCAGTGGAAACAGCAAGCACAAAATCTTTGATGCAATAAATGCTTGCCACGTTCAAGGAAGAGCAAGGAGGTTGGTGTGACTCGAGAGTAAAGAATAAGGGATAGGGCTGGCAGCAGAAAATAGAGATGATGAATGCTGGCTCCCTGAGTGTATCACCAAAACCACCTGCTGATTCAACGACACCAAATTTATTCTCATCCAAATAAGAAAGAACACTATTTCAAAAGAGTCTTAGCAGTGCCTCAGACAAGGAAGGGCAAGGTCGAGATTTATAGGAGATTTTTAAAGTCTGGTTTAGGTCAAGTCTTGCAGTGAGTGAGCTTGGTTAAGACTGAGTAAGAATCATGATATAATCATTTAGGACTGGTGGGTACTGCAAGGTGGGTGTTTTGAGGTCACGGGTTCAGAGTCTTGGGCTGTAAACTATTGTCTGATGCTCTCTACTGAAGAGTTGATGGGTCTCTCAGAAGGTTTGTGGAATGAACAGTAAAGTTATTCGGCAACTTTTTTCTTCCAAGGCAGGAGGTTCCTGGACTAGTAAAATTGTGTTGATGAAGAAGTGGGAAGTAAAATCATACTAATGTAGACAGTAAGATATGGATGTGTAGGTGGTTTCAGTCCTCAGGGATCATGTAGGGCTTTGCTGGCCATGGTAAAGATCCTGGATTTTGTTCTGGGCATGATGATGTCTATGGAGTAGCTTTCATTGTATAACACATTAGCCCCAAACTTAGTGATTAAACCTACAACCGTTGAAATTGATTATGCAGGTTGGTGATTTAAGCTGAGCTCAGCTGGTTGATTCTTCCGTTGGTTTGTCTGAGCTATATGATGCATCTGTGTTTCAGCAAGGCAACTTTGCTTTGGTGGGGTTTGCTGGATGTCAGCTGGACAACAAGGGCAACTGGATCTCATGTCTCTCATCAACTAGTGTTCTCGGCTTGCTTACATTGAGGCTCAAATTTCTAAGAACAGCAACTTAGGGCAAGCCCCAGCGCACAAGTACTTTCCCAGTCCTTCTTGCATCACATCTCTATGGTACCATTGGCCAGAGCAAGTCAACCAGCAAAGCCTAGAGTCAGTTTACTCAAGGGTAGGTCGCTACCCAAGGGAAGGGTCTACCCAACAGCATAGATACAGGAAAGTGTGAACAAATTTGGAGTCATTACTGCAACAATCTATGACAGGCAACTTGAGAGCAAGGAGTGAACATGCTGACTTACGGGATGACTCTGCCTCTTGTGTGAAGAGACAGTAGGGGACCAAGACACAAGGTAGGAAGACTGTCCACACTGTAGGATTTGATAGGAAAGAGATCAGTGGAGACCATGGAAGGTTTCCTGGAGAAAGGAGACTTTGGTTTAGACCTTGAAGAATAGGTAACATTAGCAGAGGCAAAGGTGTATGTGGAGTAAGGACTATTTCTGCAGCCATGAGTATCATGAAGCAAAGCCTTGGGCAAATCATTCTCCTTCTCTGGGCCCCAGTTTCCTAATTTATATAATGGGGAAACAGGAAACAGTTGACCTAGATGGACTCCATCCAGCTTTATAATTCTATGATTATGTGATACCTGGGCCCTTTTTACTACAAGTAACTATAAGTAACAAAGAAAACATTCTTTAAAATGAAATAATATTAAAACAAAAAAATAAGCTTAATAAATGTACCAGAAGATTTGCCTGAGATCCTCTGTTGCCCATGGAATAAAGTCCAAACTCTTTCAAAAGGCCCACAAAGTCCTTTTCAACCCGATGCAAACTTCTTTTTGAACTGCCCTGTGCTCCAACCACATGGGCTGCTTATTGTCTCTGCAATGTGCCACACCCTCCATGCCTCTGTGCCCCTTCTCAGGCTGTTCCCTCTGCCTGCAATGCCTTTCCATGGTTTCTTCTTTGCTATGCTCCCACCCTCACTCTGCAAATTCAGTACATGTGTCACCTGCTTCATGACTCTCTTCCCATTCTCAGCCCCAAAGCAGAGGCTTCCTCTTCTATGCCCTTTGTATGTTCAATTCATCATTCTTTCTCCCAACTGACTGTGAGCTCCTCAAAGGCAGGAATAACACTATTTTTAAACAACAGACATTGAGTGTCAAGAATCCAGGAGCAGCTTAGCTGATGGTTCTGGCTCATGAGGTTGCAGTAAAGCTGCTGGCCAGAGGTGCAGTCATCTGAAAGCTCGACTGAGGCTGGAGAATGTGCTTCCAGGCTGCCTCACATGGCAGGTGGCAGGAGGATGCATTTACACACCACATGGGCCACTCACAACATGGTGGCTTGCTTCTCCAGGGCGAGCGATGTATCCGGCAGCTGGGTAGAAATGGCTAGAAGGCTGGGCTTGGCTGGGCCTCTCACTTTCTCCATGTCATCTTAGAGCCTCTCCCTCTCCACCTGGTCCCTCCATGAGGCTTCTCCATGGGGTATCTCCAGCAGCATAGCTACATGGTAGCACAGGACTATAGATTGCCAAGCAATTTCAAGTACTTTTCCTCTGCAGAGCTTGCCTGTAAGTAGCTCCAGTCACCTTTCCATGGGGTAGGTCACTTGACTGAACTGGCAGAGCAGTACACATTTTCTCCCTGTATGCTCAGCATGTAGGTCTAGAATTGGCATGCAGAAAGCATTCATGCCACTACCGCTCTGAATGGTAGCTGACTCATAAGTGCTTATCAGGCTCCATACTGGAGGATAGTTTTTATAAATGCTGTCTTGACCCAGTTAAGGGGGTTCTGGTTAGAGGCCAATCAGTTCCCCTTCTTGAGCAACTGATTATGTCTACGCTTTTGACCACCTCCTTGACTGGGTTCTCACACTCCAGACAATATGCTCCAGCCCTAATTGTCCCAGGGCCGGCTCCCAGACAACCAGGGCCAGCCCCTATATCCCAGAGCTTGCTGAAATCACTCAAATCAGCCAATCCTAAGCCTACTGACCTTCCCTCGCACCTTCCTTCCTAAGGAAACCACAATAAGGGTGTTTGTCCACAGTTCCTCTTTGTCCTTCTGTCTCCTGACTGACCCTTGTGCGTCCCCTGAGTGGGTCTGGCTGGGGTGCAAGATTCTCCCCAGGGAGCTGTGTGTAACACTCTGGTTTCCTTCTCTTGATCTGTGTCTGGCCTTATTGTACCTCACCCAAGGTAATACGGTTAAAACATACACATCATCCTCTAAATGTATTATGGTAATGGTGGGCGCTATAACCAACCAACACTTCATCTCTGTGGCTTGTTACAGTAGTAGTTTATTTCTTGCTCAGTGTGCCTGATGGGCAGGAACCTCTCCTCCACATGATGTTCCAGGGACCCAGGCTCCTTCCAGCGGTGGCTCTGCCATGCCCCAGGATTTTGGAGTTCTCTACTGGCTCCTCTGGACTCTGCTGGGATGCTTCACTTTTATTCACATCCAATAGGCCTGAACTCATTCACATGGCCACACTTAAGTGCCAGGGTCCTGAGAAATGTAGTCTAACTAGTGTCCATGAAGAAAAGGGAAGAAATTTCATGAATACTTACAAACTCATGAATGCATTATATAATTTAATCCTTATAACTACACTATGAGGGAGATACTACTCTTTACCAACATTTTATAACTAGAAAAACAGAGGCTCAGAAAATTTTATTAATTTTCCCAAAGATACACAGCTTGTAAGGGAAACTTGGTTTTGACTTCAAGTAGTCTGGTCCTAAGTCCTCCATTTTAGTCATTATATTACACTGCTGAAAACCACTGAGTTCACACGATTTTCCTTGGTGAGAATCAAGCTGAAGTATCAGATTCACGGATATAAATTCTACTGTGCCTTCTAAGCAAGGGCACAGCATGTCTCAAGTCCAAGGGGGAGCTGTTCATATCATATCTATATGAATGTTCTTCCCTGGAATTGTGCAGTGCACAACCTATAAAACCTTCCATAGCACTCCTGCTTCTAAGTGACAGATAAGTTCAACAAACATTTCCTACACACCTGCTGTCTGGCAAGCACCAAGCTATATACTTACCTGCACGTTATTTCATAACAGGAACTTCCTAAATATATGTTTGATTACCTGGTTATGCATTAAGCAGAGCTCATTGTCATGGAATTTTCTGGTCAGCCATATCCTGCCCTAGTGGAAAAGAGTTTTGCTCTTTTGAAAACTTGTCATCTCTTTAGGACGCAGCCAAATGCCCTTCGGTGCCCACATCTGTACTCTTGCCTCCACCGCTGGTTGGAACAGAGACAAATTCCCTTCACATCTCAGTCTAACTGAGCATGCAGTGCACAAAAGAGTTTGACGATGCCATTTTGCCACTTTCCCCTCTTCTGTTTGGATAATTGCATTGTCAAGAATTACTTATCATACATTTAACACTTAATACCTATTTATTATGAGTTCATGTAACTGCTATTTAAAGAATAATCCATGCTAACTCCCTTCTACCCCCATTTGATGCCACTCTGATTCTGTAATTGCTGGTTTCTGCGATATTATGCCACAAAATCTGAAAGCATAATTGGTTGTTTCATTCCAGACAATACGTTTTCAAGATGCTTAAAGCTTAACTGACAGATTTGGAGGGGAGCAGAGGCAGTCAGGCAAGCATGCTCACGGCAGGCTGGTCTTGCAGAGTAATTTATGCAGGAACCATAGGGGACTACGCAGGGTAAAATTGTTTCAAATAAATGAAAGGGAGGAGGAACACAATTCTTTTGCAAAGACCCTTTGTTTCAAGTTTTCAGCTGCTGGCACTGCTTTTTACTGGAGTTAATCAGCCCCAAATATAGGAAGAGTATAAAGCAACAATGTGAAAAATGGGCATATCGCTCAACACAGGGTGCATTCTGGAGCTGAGGACTGATTGTGGCTTTGGGGTGGGGTCCCCAGGTTGGTCTTTGTTAGCCTGCCTTTCCTTCCCTAGCATGGTTTTAGCTCTCTCAGTTCTCTTTTCCTGAAGGTTCCTTATGCTCATTTGCTCCAGGATTCTTGTTCTTCATTCCCATCAAGTAATGACTATAATTTTTTTAAAACAAATTGTTGGAGTTGGATATGTGAACTATCTCATAACTCATACAACCACCTACCTGTCTCCTCCCTCCCTCCCTCCCTCCCTCCCTCCCTCCCTTCCTTCCTTCCTTCCTTCCTTCCTTCCTTCCTTCCTTCCTTCCTTCCCTACTTCCTTCCTTCTTTCCTTCCTGTCATTGACTTCTACTCTATGACAGTTCACTAAGGTACCCGTGGTTTTCTGTAGGGAACAGAGAGAGTAAAAGAAAACTACAGTAGAGGGCACTAAGACCTACTCTAGAGGGAGGCTGGACCCCAGCAAGACCCTGCGCCCTGGACCCCACAGAGCTGTGCAGCCCAGCTCAGAGACATGGCTCTGCCCCAGCTGACCTTCATCTACATACCTCTCTGACCAGTGCCACATAAGAACATTGTCCTGCAGGCTGGGGTGGCCCTTGGCAGAGTCAAACTCATCTGGGGTTCAGAGCTCCATGACTTAATTCACCCCACTGGGGAGGTGTTAATGATTTGCTTTGGGGGATGTATGTTTCATTCTGGTGATCAATAAATGGATAAATCATAAATCACGTATTGAATGTCTGTGCCAGGTCATGTGACAGATGCAGAGAAAGGCACAAAAGATCAGCCAGGGTCCTACTCCCCTAAAGTCTATGTCCCGGATGCAGATAAAAAAATGTGCACCTTAGTTTCCTTGTCTGTAAAGTGGAGAATAAAATGGTTTCTCCACCATCAATGAACTGAATAAGAGAATGAGTACAAAATGCAAAGCATAATGCCTTACAAATAGAGAGGGAATTATTTAGCTGGAAATACAGCTAACCAAGATTGGAAAAACCACAAGAATTGCCATAGGGCTACAGAAGAGCAGAGATCCCTGCCCTTATATTTGCCAGGGATCACATGCATGAGATCACAGAGTGCCCAGACAGGGCTGCCCCCAAGGGCGATGCTCCCAGCGGGAGTTCCTGAGCCAGGAGGTCACCAGGAGGCAGTGAGCTAAGGACAGGAGAAGAGATTGAAATACATGCTTTGAGAATGTATTTTACTTGTATAGGTCAGAAAAATCATCTTGTTGCAGAAATGCCACTGGCAAATATGAAAATTTATCATTGGTTATAAATCATCGTGGGCACTGCTTTTTTGTTCTTTGGAAATTATATCTTGGTAAACTATTTCTGCCTCAGTAGAAACTGAATAGAAGAACCCTCCCTCCCTCCCTCCCTCCCTTCTCCTAGCTCCCTTCTCCTTCTCATTGATAAAATGACTGTATCTAAACGTTGAAGAGTAACTGCTAACTCCATAGAGTAGAGGTGGGTTGAGGGCACTCGGGAAGGGGTCCAAGTCCAGGCCTGGCTCACCCCACCACAAACGCCCCTCTGCTGGGGGTGTCATGTTGGTCTCGCACCAATGAGCAGTGGCAACTGGGGCTCCCTGAACCCAGGAACTGGTGATTAAATTATGAGTGTCTCTATTTATGAATGTGAAAAGGCTCCCTGTGTTCATCTGGGAGCCTGTGATTAGCAACACATGAGTACAACACAAGCCCTGTAAGTAATAATTAGAGACAGAATAACTGGCCAAGCCATTTGTGCTCCTCCTGGTCCTAACGTCTCCAAGGGTTGGGTTTCCAGTCTAGTTATTTTGTTTGACAGTGAGAACCTGAAAGGCCATGGGGCCCAGCTGGTTCTTAGGCTGTCTCACCATTTAGTGCCCCTCGAATGATTTTTTGCAGGTTAAAATGGAAAAGGAGGTCTGACTTCCACAGAGCAATGAACAGAAGCCACGGCTGAGACCATTATAAAGCCAGTGACCCTATTTTCACCAAAAAAAAGAACAATTTCCCCATCTCTGCTGTCACCTATCCTTGCAGAACTGAAGGCCAATCTGTTTGGTGGGAAGTGATCATCAGCTGGTAGCTGGGAAGAAAATTATTGTCTATTAATATAGCTGCCAAAATATTGTTAAAAATAGTGTCATTTCTTCACCTCAGTGTTGCTTCAAAGCTTTGGGTTGCTAGAAGCGTGTAATTAACACCTGAGACGGGATGAAATGGATTTCCTGCACTATATGCATCTCTGGGCTTAAACGGGGGAATGTCTCCTGAATGTGGCTCGCTTCCACTTGCTGATGAGGCATTTGGTATTTGTTGGTGGGGAAAACCTAAGCCCACTCTAGCTGTGAGACTTGACCAGCATGCTTTTATGTGCCTGTCTACTAGGTACAGAGCACTGTGCTAGCTCTGGCGAGACAGTGGTCTCAACCTGGCATGGTCGATGGGGATAATGTATGCTCTGGAGTCTTATAGGTACTCTTCTAAGGGCTTTTCATGTGTTAGGTTGTGGAACTCCCACAACTGGGACCCAAGAGGCTGGGAACCATGGTCACTCAGATAGTACATAGGAGGGCTGGAATACAAATCCAAGTCTGTCAGGCTCAACAGCCTGATTTCTTCATCATGATACTGTACAGATCATTGTAAGACATAATAAATGCTCTAATGGAGAAATGTACATAGGTCTGTGGAGGTTCTAGGAAGAGTGACCAGATTCCTGGAGTCTCCTGTATTCCCCCAGTTCTATCTGAATATGTTTGATCACATAGCACTATTAGTTTAAAAAAACCAAAACAAAAAATGAGTAGTTCCTTTAGTGTGTTTTTTACCTCACACATTGTATACTTGTACCACTGTACTAACATATTTTATACTTTAAAACACACACATATTTTATACTTTAAAACACACACATACTTTAAAACACACACACTTTAAAACACACATGAAAAGGGATAAGGTATTGTTTGGATTAATAAACAAATGAATGAAAATGTTCATAAAATGAAGAATGATAAACTACCATGTCAGTGGCCCCCTGATTTCTGGAGAAATTGCATGAAGACCATATCCTGCCCTAGATAGGCCACAGGGCTGACTTATTTCTGATTCTCTGAATTTCTTAGGTCAGTTTGTTTGTCACTCAGAGAGTGGGAAAGAATGTTCAATGGTCCCCTGGCTAGTTAGCAAGGGAGTCATGACAACTTGTTCAGAAAGTCCCAGAAGCTCCACCTATGTTTCTGAAGGGCCTTATGTAGTTTCATGGCATGAGATGTAGGACATTTTGGGGGGCATGAGATGCAGGATACATGTGGACCACACACAGAAAGATAGTGTTCACCAGGACAGACACATAGTCACCCATTTCTGTGCTTGCCATCTACTTCTTGTGAGAATATGGCTTTGCCTCTCGGAGACTGCATCCTCTCATCTGCGGATAAAGCCCCATTTCACCGAGTTTCCTGTGAAGAATAAACCCAATGGTTTAGTCTAAACCAAAAGCACTTTGAGGCATTTCTGTAGGCACTGAAAATTTTCAGGGCACCTCCCTGTATGGGGTGGAACAAGCCAAGCCATATTCTTTGGACAGTCACTCTGTGTCAAGCCCTGTGCTAAGCATCTGAAACACCAAGATGACTTTATTATGGTTCCTGGTCTCAAGCAGCTGATATTAGGGGGCGTCAGAAAGCTAGACTTGAAAATTAATTACAATCCATGTGGAGAAATGCCATGCAGCCATGAAAAAGAATGAGAGAGAACCACAGGAAAGTAGATGAAAATGTTTCATACAGTGTTGAGCAAAAGGGATTTCTGTTTATTTCGTTCGCTGGTACTTCACCATCTCCTAGAACAGGGCCAACAAAATAAGACCCACAGGCAAAACCTGGTCCCACCCCCGACCTAATAGTGGTTTTTACATATTTAAAGCGTTGTATGAAAAACAAGGATATGTCCTGGACATCAAATGTGGTCAGCGAAGTCTGAAATATTTACTATCAGGCTCTTCACAGAAAGTTTGCTAATGCCGTGTATATTTTAAATATTCAGTAAATATTGCTTGAATAGGTAAATACATATATACTATATGAAAGTGCACACAAAAATCTTTTACATGGGTACATGTAGCAACTGCATAGAAAAGGGTCTGGAAGGATGTACACCAAACTTCTAAGGTTCATTTTCTCTGAAGATCAGGGAAGGAGAGTAAAATCAAATGAAAGTAGTCTTCTATCTAATATGAAATTATGTTTTATAAGAAGATTGTATTCATGTATTACCTGTATAATTAAAAAGTAATTTTTAAAAAAATTCCTCCATTAATAAAGCTATTATTACCTATAAAATGATAATAAATGACAGTACATTCTCATGATAATTGAATGAGATAATATATGAAAAATGCCCAGCATGTAATCAGCACTCAATATTTGTTAGTTGTTGGCTTCAAAAGAATTGCTCTCAATCCTGAGTTCGCTGTCTCAGTTAATGACCTCAACGCCATCTACCCAAGCCAGAGCCCTGGTAGACACCTGCCTCTCACTGCCCCACATCACGCAATTGGTCAGCAAGTTCTATACCTCTTCCCTTAGAGAAAATTGTCATCTGAATATTGCAATGACTTTCTCACTGGTTTCTCCTGCTCTGCCCGCTTCCCCTTCTAATTCATCTTTCCCAGTGGATACAGTGCCCATCTTGCCCTGCTTACAGGCCTCTGATAGCCTCTGCTACAACATCAGAGCCAAACTCTGAGTGTGATATTCAAAGTTCTTCCATAATCTAGTCCCCCACCCCCACTGCATCCTATGCAAAGGTCTCCCTGCTGTTTTCAGAAACACTTCTAGGCCCTTACACAGCTGTTTCTTCTCTTCTCTGGCATGCCCTTCCCCACTCTCACTCCTTTCCAAATATCAATCTATACTTCAAATACTGTCTCCTCTAGAATGTCTTGCTCAAATCCATCCATCCATCCATCCATCCATCCATCCATCCATCCATCCACAAATGTTCACTGAAGACCTATGTCCTATGCACTTCAACTGACCCTGAAAAGGCAGTAATTATCAATATAAACACATGCCCTACCCTCTAGTGCAGTAGACTCTAAAAGAAAGGGAGTGTAGTACTGAAAGGGATGTCCAGGATGTCCACCTGTCCTGCTGCTAAATCAAACTTTACTCTTTCTTCAGTGTTGCATACTCATGCCCAGGGAAGGGAGTTCCAATCACTTTTCTTGAATTTAAGGGATTTTTTTGTCTCCCACTAAACCCTGAAAGAAGTTAAAAAGTAAAAAAACCTGGAAAGTAGTTTGGACCTCTACACATAATTTGAAGTCAAAACTCAATTTGAATCCTGGCTCCACCAATTACCAACTGGGTGACCAATTTTCTCATCTTTACAATGGCGATAAAAATATTCACTTCGAAGGTCTGATTGTTGGGGCCAAATCTGATAATGTATATTCTGTTATGAAGACTCAGTTGCAATCAACAGGAACTTATTTAACCCACTTGAGCTGGTGAGCTGATGACTCACATGATGGCAAAATCCAAGTACGGACTTGCTTCACACATGGTTGGATCCAGAAGTCAAAAACAGAGCTTTTGCCTGCTTATTCCTCTACTTGCTGCAACCCAGCTTCATCTTGAGACAAGACAAAGTCACAAGAAGCCAGAGGCTTTATGTCTCCGTAACTGTCAATGTCAGATAGAGGCATCACCTCTTTGCTAATAAGTCCAGGGTATATCCCACAAGAGAATCTGGTACCCTTGTAAAAGGACTAATTCAGACATGAGAGAGGGCTCCCCATTGCCTCCTTTCCACGTCCCCATTTATTTTTTGCTACTTCCCCTGCCCCTGTGCTTTGACCGATGACAAACTCCAGGGCTGGCACAAACAGCTTTTGGAAATACAGTTCAGACAATTATCAATATTCATGACACTTTCATGGTCATTTATGGACATGTGCAGAGCAGTAAAAATTTTGAATCACTTGATGTGCATGTTCCCAGATGAGGTTGAACACGGCAGTGCTCTCTGCCTTCTTGTTTCAGCCTCACACAGCATTGACCAGAGGATGGAGATGGTAAGGAGGCAGTACAGTGTAGAGCAAGAACCTCTGGCTCTGGGCCAGTTGGACAGGGTTTGAATCTCATCTCTGGTACCTATTTGTGCGGTGGCCTCAGGGAAATAATTTCTGAACCTTATTTTCTCTTTTGTAAAAGAAAATAGAATCTTCCAGGATGAGTTTTTAGGATTTAAGTCTGTAACTTATGTGAGACTATATTTCCTTCAGGAACTATGGTTCAGCATTCACTAGTTCATTGTTCATACCATGAATAATGAGAAGTGACTCTATGTATCACTTGTGAATATTATGTTCATAGATTTTGTGGGTTTTTCAATAGATGTGTTTAAATTAATGACCTTAGTCTTTTGGCTCAAGTATTTAGTTAGTTTACATTTACTATAATTAATGATATATATTTCATTGGTTTTTTTAGATGCACATTTTTCCAACTTGACATCTCTGAAGTTGGTATGCATTCACTGTTGGCCAAGTAGCAGTTGTGATGTAGTTGTCATTGCCTGAGCAAGCGTGTTCACATCCTTAGAGTGGGTGTCAGAAGCTTGGAAGAAAACCCCGGAGACAACAGTAGAGCCCTCTTTTGTGAAATGCTACATCACCTAAGCTCTTAATGGCACAGAGTTTGATGTTGTGTGGAAAAACACAGACATCTTCAACTCTGAGTCAAAAAGAAAAAAAAAAAGATTTAGAAAAAATAGATTCTGAATGTGAGGGAGCTTTAGAAACAGCTTTACCTATTTATTTAACTCATGATCTCCTTCTGCATGCACAAGAGTGATCAAAGTTAAAAAGAAATCTGAAAGATCTCTTTCAATAGTACAAAATAAAATTCTAAGTATTAAGGAAAACATTGTAGTAGTTTTGATGGATGATATTTTTTCTTTATTAAAAGTACATAAAATAATGATGCATCTTACAATTAATTCCTCTTAGAGTCCAAAATACAGCTCCTTGGATGTTTTATGACATCTTACTTTAGGATTTCTACTTCCCTCCTGTTCTCTTTATGTCTTCCTTTTTGTATTTATTTTTGGATCACTTTACAAGTCTGGAAGTAATACAGTCTGTTTTTAATCTTTAGTGTTTACCTGAAAAATTACATCATATATAATTAACTTATCAAAGTAGAAATTAATCAAAACCTTTACTCTTTCCCCAGAATATATAAAAACCTTAGTATTAACTGCATTTACCCATCTCCTAAGGGAAATGTTATTGTAGTTTGATTTTTTTAAAATTTTATTTATGTATTTATTTTTATTTTTGGCTGCATTGGGTCTTCATTGCTGCTTACGGGCTTTCTCTAGTTGTGGTGAGCAGGGGCTACTCTTCGTTGCGGTGCATGGGCTTCTCATTGTGGTGGCTTTTCTTGTTGCAGAGCATGGACTCTAGGTGCCCAGTTGTTGTGGCTCGAGGGCTCTAGAGCGCAGGCTCAGTAGTTGTGGCGCACGGGCTTAGTTGCTCCACAGCATGTGGGATCTTCCTGGACCAGGGCTCAAACCCGTGTCTCCTGCATTGGCAGGTGGATTCTTAACCACTGCGCCAGCAGGGAAGTCCTGTAGTTTGATATTTTAATTCCAGCTTTTAAATGTTAAAAACCTTAGACATTATTACAACTATTTCATATAATTGTTAATTTCCATTTGCCCATACATATAATACTTTCCTTGTTCTTTAGTCCTTCTTGTATCTCAGACCTTCCATCTGGGGTCAGTTTGTGCCTGAAGTAGTGAGTTGAGTCCTTTAGAGTTTCCTTCAATGAGGTTCTGCTGGAGACCAATTTTCTCTCTCTCTCTCTTTGTTTAAAAAATATTTTATTTTTACTGAGCCTAGAATTCTAGATGGGCAGTGTTTGGTTTTTTTTCAGCACATTTAAAGTAAGATTCCACAGGGTTTGGGTTTTCCATTTTGCTACTGAGAAGTCAGCTATATCCATTGTTCCTTTAAACATTTGTCTTTTTTCTCTGCTGCCTTTAAGATCTTTCTCTTTGACTCTGCTTTTTGGAAGGTTCACGACAATGTCTAGATATAGATTTTTTAAAAATATATTTTGCTTGGAATTTTCTAGGCCTCTCATATCTGTGCATAGGTGATTTTTTAAATTAGTTTTGGAAATTTCTTACCCATTCTTTCTTCATGCATTGCCTCTGCACTTTTGTCTCTCTCCTCTTCTTCTGTACCTTGAACACAGGCATGACCTTCTCAATGTATTTTTCCTTATTTATTACCCTCTCTTAATTATTATTCAGTTTTCTTTTCCATGCTGCATCCCACATAATTTATTCTCTAATTCTCTCTTCTGCTGTGTCCAATTAGTTGCCAAAATGCCCCATGAGTATTAATTTCTCATTACTGTATTTTTTTAACTTGTAGAAGTTATATTTATGTCTGCTTTCACATCTGTTACATCATTTTTTATTGCTCCCTGCCGTTATTTTTAAGTTTATCATTTATTTCTTTAAACTTGGTAAACATAATTGTTTGAAAATTTAAAGTCTGTGCAGGTTCATTTCCACTGTCTCTTGTTTCTCATTCATAGATGTTTCTTTCTATGCCTGGTTATCTTTGATGGCATGTTGTTCATTGCTTTTGAACAATTATTTTTGGGCAGTTCCCAGGGACCCAGGAGACATCCCTTCGCTTTTTCCAAAAGTGCCTGAGGCCCTACCAGTCAGGATCATCTCATGCCAAGTTCACAGCTTAAGGTTCCTGAGTCCACCCAGCCTATGCCTTCCCAGAATGCACATCTGTAAGAAAGCTGGTCTACAGACACAATTTCTCAGGATTATTTCCTCCTTTCATTTCCTTCCCTCATGCTTTGTTAAGTGCCAAAATCAGAGTCTCTGAATTTCATCTTGGTGGAGGAGTATGAGTTTATATTTGGTTTCCCTTATCTGAACCCTTTCGGGACTCATTTCAATGTGACGAGAACGTCCTCTAAGTATTCCCAGTTTGGTCCTTGGTTTCTGACTCCCTTGTCCTTCAACACCCCTTTATAGGATCCCAAATGGAAATTACAAGTTCTCTCAAAGAATAAGTGACTTTGGTACTTTTAAATTCCCCTACTATCTCATTACAATTAGCCTGCAAGAAAGGACAACCTCATTGCCTTGAGTCTTCAATGCTTCAAAGGTGGTGTGCTTTTTAGACATCACGTGGTAATTTCCATTGTTTTCAGTGAGACGGTTGATCCAAAGAATCTAGTGTCATTATTGGAAACCAGAAGGGACATTTGGAATTTGCTAAGATAAACATTTCAAAATGAAAAAACAAAGGCAGACTGTCATATAAAAATTTCTGGCCCAGCACACTATATCTTGCAGATACTTTGTTTTCCCTCCAGAAAGGAAGACATCTCCATATCACAGGGTTATTTTGAGGATTAAACTTGATAACATGTGAAATTCCTTACTGAGGTGCCATTGCTGTTCAAGGAAAGTTTATTAAGTCTGTAATCCAAGCAAAACCTGAAAACTTAATTTTTCCACCTACTGTTAATGCTAGGGGCAATCACTATGGGGTTAAAAAAATGACTTGTCACATGGCTGAGCAAATTCTTAGAAACAACCCCACCTCTCGGCCTTTGGGGGATTTCAGTCAGAAAGGATCAGGGTGGGTTCTCTGAGCTCTCCTGGAATGGCAGGCCCAGAGGAAAAGTCAAGCTGAAGTGCTTAGGGGCAGGACAGGAATAAAGACACAGACGTAGAGAATGGACTTGAGGACACGGGGAGGGGGAAGGGTAAGCTGGGACGAAGTGAGAGAGTGGCATGGACATATATACACTACCAAACATAAAATAGATAGCTAGTGGGAAGCAGCCGCATAGCACAGGAAGATCAGCTCGGTGCTTTGTGACCACCTAGAGGGGTGGGATAGGGAGGGTGGGAGGGAGACGCAAGAGGGAGGAGATATGGGGATATATGTATATGTATAGCTGACTCACTTTGTTATAAAGCAGAAACTAACACACCATTGTAAAGCAATTATACTCCAATAAAGATGTTCAAATACCTGTTCAAAATTAAAAATAAAATAAAATAAAATAACTAAAATGCTTCACTAGAGATTAGGATTCAAGTATCAGTTTGATTTAATGATTCCAGAAGGTTAATGCACATCCCAGACAGTCAGCCAGTTGCACTCAGCTGGTTTGGAGCCAGCAGGATTATGGTGAGGGTGCTGGTGTCTCTTTGGCAATTCTGACTTATTTGAGGAGCTGGATGAAGGCAGTGTGGATGGAAAGCAGTGAGTAAGGAGGACAGAGTAAGAAGAGTGGAGGAAATGAGGTCAGACAGGCGGGCAGAATTAATCTAGATCACAGAGGGGACTTTGGAGGGAGTAGAAGGGCATTGAAATTTGATTCTAGGTGTAATGGAAAACTATTGAAATATTTTAAGCAATACATAAATATTCATAGCAGCTTTACTTATAACAACAAGAAAAAATACAAATAAACCAGATGTCCATCAGCAGGTGATTGGATAAACAAACCGTGGTACATCCGTGCAGAGAAATACCACTCAGAAATAAAAAGGAACAAACTACTGATACACACAATGGCATGGATGAACGTCAGGAATATTGAGCTGAAAGAAGTCAGACACAAAAGAGCACACACTGGATGACTCTATAAGGCAGAATCATCTCTAGTGACACAAAGCAGATCAGGGTTGCCTGGGGCTGGGGAGGGAGGGAGATTTACTGCAAAGGGAACAAGGGGACTTTCTGGGGTGATGGAGATGCTCTATGTCTTGATTATGATGATGGCTATACGGGTATGTAAATTTGTCAAAACTCATCTATCTGTACACTTCAAATGGGTGCATTTTATTTTGGGTAAACCACACCTTGATAAAGTTCATTTTACAACATCACCAGCAGGTAAGATATAAATTATGTTGACCACATTCTGAACCAGAGTGAGAGTTCCAGGGTAAGGAGAAAATGAATATACAGATGTTCAAGTCACAGGGCCCTTCAGTTATTAAACTCAAATTCCCAGTTGGATGTTGAGACTCTTGGTTTCTAAAGCAAAAGGGGAAATAAATGTGGCCAGCTGTTTCTATCTTCAGAATCATACTGTCCAGGAGTGCTCTGTGGGAAAGATGTTCTCACCTTCGCCTAAACACGGGATTCTGTGCTCTCGAGGTGATAAATATCCTGCACAGGGTGACCATTGTGGCCAAGCAGAGCTAAGCTTTAAACAAGGTCTATGAGACACTCCCTCTTGGCACTGTTCCATGGACTGGGCAGTGATGGAGATGAATGCCAATTCTGACAGGTTTGGCAAGACCGCCCTCCTCCATGGGACCTGATGTGTTTTTGGTTGGATTTGGAGTTACCACTGAGAGCAATTGATCTGATTGGGTGACTCACTGCCCTAAATCAGCTTTCTCAACCTCAACACTATTAACATTTTAGAACTGAAAATTCTTCATTATGGGGTGTTGTCCTTTACCTTGTGAGAAGTTCAGCAACACTCCTGGCCTCTGCCCACTAGATGCCAGCAGGACTGCACCCTCCCACCTCCCGGGTTTGACAGCCCCAAATGTCTCCAGATATTGTCAAATGTCCCTGGGAAGGGGGTGGGGCACAAAATCATCCCCAATTGAGAAACACTGCCTTAAACCTTCCCATGGTTCTCCATCGTCCAGAAGATGTAGTCTGCACTCTTTAGACAGCTTGGGAGAACTATGCCATCTTCTCCCTGTCCCCTCCAGCCTCACCACCATTCTCTTCTTCACATAATCTGGTCCAACAACAACAATCCATCAACCTGACTCTCTAAACACTGTCCTCTTTCTTGCCTCCATGCCTTTGTCCGCACTGTACCCTCTTCCTAGAAGACCCTCTCCTCCCTTCACTATCTTTTCCCAGCCAACTTTTATTTAATGTTCAAAATTCAACTCAAGCATTACTTCCTTTTGATGGTGGCTTTTTATTATAAATCCTTTTCCACTATTTGATTTTCTCACCATGAGCAAATATTATTTTGGTTTGAACAACAATAAAAAGTTGCTTTTCTAGAAAGCTTTTAGACTCTCCCCAGGCTGGGCCAATTCTCCTGCCTCTGGCCACCACAGAATTTTCTTTTTCTCTCTTCCATGCCATTTGTCACACTAGGAGTAACTGTTTATCTGTTGGCCTCTCCCATCAGCCAGGGAGCAATACAGGATGAGGGCTATTATCCCCGATGTGTACCTGGGCTCAGCACAGACCCTGACCCAGAGACAGTCTTGGGGAAGGCCCCATTCCATCGCCTTAGCTGTGGGACCATCACACACAAGAAAGGCTCAGGCCAGGTTGACGTCTGTGTGTGATGATGGTGATGGTGGGGTTTCTGCCTTATCAGGCAAACACCCCACCCAAATGCAGGGGATGGGCCTGGTGAGCTCTCTGGGTTTCATCCTGCCTCCCTGGTCCCATTGGACAACTTCACTGGGTGGGGAGCACAGTAGAATTGTATTAAGAAATCATGCTATAGTTGGAATGAATCCCCAGCAAAATATCAGTTGGAACTAGAGGAGATTTTTTTTCTCACTGCTGCTTACACAACTAATGGATTTTGACATGAACTTCCTGCACCATCATGGGAAAAAGTGCCCTCGGCTGAGAGGGGTGACAGAGGATCACAGAGCAAAGGGCAGCTGGGCCCGGGCTGTGCTTGGCAGAGTCGGGTTGGAGGGTCAGGGGGGATAATCTTCATCATCCTGAGAAAATGCTTTGGAAGCCCTGGGGACTTGAAGCACTCACGGGTGACTGGGACTCAAGAAGAGGAAAATCTCAGGTCACTGCAGAGCTGCCCAAGGGCCTTGCGGTGGGAGGGCACAGCTAAGCCACCTAAGGCTTATTCTACCCTGGGATCGTGCTTTGCTGTGTGACCACGGTGTTTCCACTCTTGTTGCCTGTTATCTTCTGAGCCTTCCCCCGTGAAGACAGCAGCTAGGATGGTATTTCCCACTCGGGCCCTATTGGCATGAGGGGAGAGTCAAGATTTTGTTATGAGGGGCTGTCTTATACACATTGTCAGAAGTTCAGTCGCCCTGGCCTCTGGTCACTAAAAGCTAACAATGCCCCTCCCCCCAGTCATAGTGACAACCCCAAATGTTCCCTCCCACTTTGTGTCCAAACGCCTTCTAGGGCAGTGGAGCCCTTCTACACTGGGGCCTTTCTTGCTGCCTGCTGAAGGGAAGCACTGTTACAGCTCAGCATGGGAGAACTAAAATGTCCATATTTAGGTTTTTTGGCTCATGAGAACTTTTTTTTTTTAACATCTTTATTGGAGTATAATTGCTTTACAATGGTGTGTTAGTTTCTGCTGTATAACAAAGTGAGTCAGCTATACATATACATATATCCCCATATCTCCTCCCTCTTGTGTCTCCCTCCCACCCTCCCTATCCCATCTCTGTAGGTGGTCACAAAGCACCGAGCTAATCTCCCTGTGCTATGCGGCTGCTTCCCACTAGCTATCTATTTTACATTTGGTAGCGTATATATTTCCATGCCACTCTCTCACTTCGTCCCAGCTAAAGACGCAGACGTAGAGAATGGACTTGAGGACAAGGGGAGTGGGAAGGGTAAGCTGAGAACTTGTCTTTTAAGCTCTCAAAGCCCAAATGCTCAATGACTGGGGCTGCATTTATACAGACTGGGGTCAGCCATTCTGATCCACATCTGTGTGTCACATCCTGCCGCCACCTGACTTTGTAAGTCAAGTTTTGTTGGTACACAGACACACTCATTCAATCTGTGTTTTCTGTGGCTGTTTTCATGCTGTGATGGCAGAGTTGAGCAGCCATGACAGAGACCACGTGGCCCGAGGAGCTAAAAACATTTATTATCTGGCCCTTTAGAGAAAAAGTTTGCTGACCCCTGTCATAGACAGTAGTTTGGGAAAATTATGTGACTAGCCAGACTTTTTCATGTTCCCGGAGGAGAAGGATTCTCCAGCTTGGGGAGGAGGGATCCGAGGGGAAGCAAGAGAACCACGATGTCAGTGTGTCCCTGAGAAGGGGTCCGCACTGTGTCCATCACACCTCACAGACCACGTGTGATCCACAGGAGGAATAGAGGTGATATACCCCAGAAGTGGCAAGGAGTCAATGACAGAGGGAAATTGAGTCTCATTTTCTGGGGGAGGCCTGGGGCACTGTGTTCTCAGTTTCCCAACACTATATAGGGTGGTAATGAGAGACTAGAAATGGCTTCAAAATGTTATCTAAGGAAATGGATCTGAAACAGCTTTATAGAGCTCCCTCTCACCCCAGTGTGGTGTAGGGAGTAGCATGGAGGCAGGGTAGACCTTAGGCAGCTTCTTCAAGATTTCCATAGCCCTAGAGTGGTGTAAGGTAATTGGGAGAGTTGGCCAGGCCTTGTGAGGTTCATGGTCAGGATGAGGAGAGCACTGAAGGTTTCTGCTACTAAGAGTCAGTTGGGAATGTGAACCTATCAGCGGATGCCAGCTGGGGTAGTGGGAGATGTCTAAGGACCAGACTTTCCTTCCCTTGATGTTTTGCACCAAGCATGATTCCTTTCCTCAGCATAGATACAGCTCCAGAGATGAGGGTGTGGACTTTACTGATCAAGTTTTCATTTCTACTTCCTGGTGGAATGAATACACAAATCAAAATTAAGTTTGGTTACTTGAAAAATAAATTGATTTCACTGTGCAGACAGGTTTGTGGACTAAGCGTCATACCTGCAAAACTCATGACCCACATTTTCTTTGCACTCCCCTGTGTCAGTCACTGTACAGTGTGGGGAGGACCCGGAAATAAAATATGTAAGGCCCCTGGCCTCCAGGACCTCTCAGGATAGGTGTGGAGGGACCCAAATCCAGTTCTATCACCATGCAGGGCAATAATGTGCTCCTAGGCATTTCCATGTGAAGAGTGGGTGGGAGATGAAATTGAGGGGGCAAATGAGGCAGAGTGTCAGATGCCAGGGGAGCTAGTGGAAGATTTTAGGCAGAGAGTGATAGGTGCATGCTCGTGCATTAGACAGGCCATCCGGAGCACATGGAGGCTGGGCTGGGGCCAGGAAGACAGTGAATAGATGGGTGTAGTGGTCCTGGGGAAAGCAGGATGTTCAGATCAAACACAGGAGCAGCTGGGATGCACAGGAGGAGGTGACATAAGAGAGACATGTTGGAAGTTGGGCAAATGGGTCTAGTAGCTTGTCAGCTGGGAGAAGAGGATTTGCAGGGCATGTATTGAAACGTGCTTCTACCACTCCTCTGGATCTTGTAACTACACTGAATGCTGCCTTCAAAATATTCATGAGGCAAGTTTCATACTGTGATCTCATTGCCTGGCTAAGGAAAAGCAGCATCTGAGAGTGTAGTTTTGCACAACCATGATAAGCTACAGTTGAATCCACAGAAGTAGAAGCTCATCTTTGCTCAGCACATCACGGTTTAAAACTTTTACACGAATTATCTGTGAGTTAGGGATCACTAATCTCCCCACTGGAAGATGAAGGAAACGAGCCATGGGGAGGCCAAGTGACTTGCTCCAGATCACACAGGTCATAGATTTGGGGACAACTGTCATTCTCTTTTTGAGTCATTTGCTTTTCTCTTTCTTTGTCTTCTAATCCAGGTCTCCCCCTTGCCAAGTGGTAGATTTTATTTCAAATAATAACAATAAGAGGAAGGGGGGAGAAAAGGAAGAGAAGGAAGAAGGGAGGGGAGAAGAGAAGAAATTATTACCCTTTTGCCTGTTGAACTTGGAGATGGTCTCCATTCTGCTCTGTGTTCATCTCCTGAGACAGGCAGAAGATCCAAAAGGTGGAGAGATAGACTCTGGAGTCTGAAAATCTTGGCTTTGAACTTCATGCCCATCACTCATCTAGATCTTTGACCTTGGACAAATAGTTTAACCTCTTTGTTCCTCAGTTTACTCATCTGTCAACTGGGGATGATGTTAGGATTGGGAAGATTATATGTTACGACATATGTAAAATTCTAGGCATGAGTAATCCCGCCGTAAATGTTGGTTATAATTATGATTTCATATTTCTATCGTTGGCACTCACTTCTGGCTTTCTGTCCACAGCTCACTCCAGGCCTTTTGGAAACGACCTGCCCCTGCTCCAACCCTGAGACCCTGGCATTGAGGACAGGTCCTGTCACCAGTGGATGCTCTGTGAATGGGTGAGTGAGTGATGGAGTGGTCCCATCTCTTCAGTAACACCCCTAACACCCACCCACCTCCCCATTTCTGGACATGGTTTTCCATCTGAAACAGACCTTGATTCTTGACGTTCAGTCCTGCAACCTGACCTTTCCTGACCCCTGAATTCAGGCCAAAATGTCTGGTTGTCAGGCCCAGGGTCCCAGCCTCTGTTTTTAGTTCCTGCCCTACCCACACCATGGCCCTGGTCCTCATCTACATGTTAGTTACCTGTACGATCTTGAGCAATTTACTTACTCTGTCTGTGCCATAGTTTCTCCAACTGTAACATGGGGACTTTATAATAGTACTTTAGAGGTACAATACCTTAGAACAGTTTCAACCAGTATGATTTTGTCCCCAGGGGACTTTTGACAGTGTTTGGAGATATTTTTGGTTATCACAGCTGGTGGGTGGTTGCGGTTACTGGCATCTAGTGTGTAGAGACCAGGAACGCTGATAAGTATTCACAGTGCACAGGGCAACCCCTCACAACAAAGAATTACCTAGTCAAATTGTCAGGAATGCCAAGGTTAGAAGCCCATAGTTAGAGAGCTGCCATGAAGGTTAAATGGTAAGATATATAGAAAGAACTCACAAATGTTAGCTACTACTACTAATCCTATTATTATCTCTCACACTCTTGCCTGTAAAATGGGTCTCATTCATTCATTTATTCACAGATATCTAATAACCCTCTGCCATGTGCCAGGACAGTTCCGAACACTGCAGCAAACAAGACTGAGGGCTCCAAAAGGGCTTTAGCTTGTCTACTGCTCCCGGTAGACAAGGAAACAAGGAAACCCCAGATGTTGATAAAAGGCTCTGCAGATGTGAGGGGGCCTGGGAGGCTACTTGAAAGGAGAGGTCAGGCAAGACCTGGGACAGAGTGAGGCTGGTGTCAAGCAGGAGCCAGCCCTGCAAAGACCGGGGACCAGGCCACCCCAGGCATAGGGCAGTTGAGCTTGGGCTGTGATGGTGCCCCAGTAATGACCTGAGTGTGTGAGATGCAGAAGGAGGCCAGTGTGGCTGGAGCAGGGTGGGACCTGGGGAGCATGGTCTCAGAGGAGGTTGGAGAGAAGCAGGGGCCATGTGATGTAGGGGTGTACCAATAAGGAGTTTGGGTTTTATTTTAAGGATAATGGAAAACACTGGAGAAATGTAAGTAGGAGAGTGAAATAACACCACTTACGTTTGTATGGAGAATGGTTTCAAGAAGGCAAGAATAGAAGCAGGGAGGGCAGGAAGGAGACTCTCGTAGTTATCCAAGCAGGAGATGAAGCTTACACTAGGAGAGTGGTGGTAGATAGGAGGGAATTGGATGAATTGGAGATTCCTTTTGGAGATAGAGTTGATGGGGTATACTGATGGGCTGAATGTGGAGGATAAAGAGAGTGGAATCAAGGCTAACACCTTGATTTTTAGCTTGAGCATTTAAGCATATGGCGAGACCTTTTACTAAGATGGTGGAAGGATGAAGGAAGTGCAGTTTGAGGTTATGTTAAATTTTAGTTCCCACTGGACATTTTTGTGGAGATGCTCAACAGGTGGTCTGGAGTTCTCTGGAAAGGGCAGAGCTGGAGCTGGAGCCCACATAGTCACTGGTACTAGGTGGTATTTAGGGGTAGGGAGAGCACGTCCCCAGTGGCTGGGTCCAGAAGAGAGCCCGGTGGCACTCCAAACAAACTTTGGACCCTGGCAGGGGAGGAGCAGCCAGGGAGGTAGAAAGACAGCAGGAGAGTGAAGTGTTCATGGTACGTCTGCTCACAGAGTGTTAGGAAGATGCAAAGAGAAAACAGATCTGGAACATACAAGAGTGAGAGGCGGGGCCAGACCTTCAAACCCAAGTCCTTAAACCAATGTGCCCAACTAGGGGAAGGAAAAGGGGACAAGCATTCCTTGTGATCCTCCTGGAAGGTAGATTTGATTACCATCCCATTTTACAGATGGGAACTATGAGAGTTAGAGAGGCAAAGCAACCTGCTTCCCCACTAAATGTTGGATTTCCTTGGGGTTTGTCCTGAGTTCTTTTCTCTTTCTACATAATTGCCCTGGATGATCTCACATAGGCATGTTAAGCTGATAATTCCTGAAGTTACATATTTTCAATCCCGACCTCTCTCCTGAATTGTAGACTCATATTTCCTACTGCTTACTCACCTCTAGACCAGGGTGTTTCCCAAATGTATGTCTACAAACTGAACTCCCAATCCCTCCCCCACCTCACACCTTTCTCTTCAATTTGTTTTTCCTCCTGGCTTTCCCTTTCTTGGAAAATAACACCCAATTCACTCAGTTGTCCTTTTAGACATCTTCCTTGTTTAGCTCTCAGAACTCATTTATAACTAAAACCTATTTTTTCTGCATCCTAAATTTCCCTTGAATACACTCACATCTGTGCATCTTTACTGCGATCCCCTATCCCCCAACCAAACTGCCATATCCTCTGTCTTGGTTGACCACAGCAGCCTTCTAAGTGGCCTCCCTGATTTCACTCTCCTCCTCCTCCAATCTACCTGCAGCCAGAGTGATCTTCCAAAAAAATGTAAAATAGAATACATCATTCCTTTGCCTAAAAACTCTTAGATATAGTCTTTTTTAATTTTATTTTATTTTTTTCTTGAAGTATAGTTGATAACCAATGTTGTGTTAGTTTCAGGTGTACAGCAAAGTGATTCAGTTATACGTATACATGTATCTATTCTTTTTCAAATTCTTTTTCCATTTAGGTTATTACAGAATATTGAGTAGAGTTCCTTGTGCTATACAGTAGGTCCTTGTTGGTTATCTATTTTAGATATAGTAGTGTGTATATGTTAATCCCAGATTCCATTCTTAAGACAAAAATCCAAAGTCTTTCATGGCCCGCCTGGCCCATATGTTCTGGTCCTGCTTGCCTTGCCACCTGCATCTCGTGGCAAATGCCTACTCCCCATCCTGGCATCTCCTGCAACCCCTTTGCCTCAATTCTTGGTCATGCCCAGCCCTTTCCTGACTCCAAATCTCTGCCTGTGCCATGCCCTCTGCCTGCAGAGCTCTCCTTCCTGCTTTCCTGGCTGGCTCCATATCCTTCAGGTCTTTCCCCAGACCTCTTTAGAGAGGCATAACCTGACCACCCTCCCCAAGGACGGTACCCTTCCTATTAGTTTATCTCATACCCTCATTCTTTTCTGTGCTGGTACCATTCCATTACTACAACCTATAATTCTACACTTGTTTATTTGCTGATTGGGTTCTTATCAACCTCCCCTATTACTAGACTCCAAGCACCACAAGAATAAGGATTTTTTTTCAGTGTCATTCACCATTGTATCTCTGGTGCCTTGCCTTGTGCCCAGAACATAGTAGGTGCTCAACAATAGTTACTGAATGATGAATGAAGGCCACAGAGCCAGTAAGTGTCAAAGCTGATTGGATGTCTTCATGACTTCTCCTCTTGTTCTATTCTGATTCATACTCAGTAGCTTCCTTGAAAATACACACTCTTTTGTTTACAAATAACCTTCTGAGCCTGTGTAGCCTGACATGGGGTAAGAATTTCCTCCCAGCATTGTGTGCCTGTTCAGTCCTCTCACAGAAGGCCTGGGTTTGGGATCCTGGGCTCTGGAACGCCTTCTGGCATTTTCTGCTCAGTGAGCCCATCCATTCCTATTTTCTTCAGCAGAGCTGAAGATATAAATTGCAAAAGGCCTTCTTGCAAATTGCTGGGAGAACGCATGTTCCTGGCCAGGAATTCCTCTGCTGCTGCTTCAGGGACGGGGGGGGAATCTCCATGGGGGGTTGCATTGGCTGCACTGTTTGGCACTGCTCTGTGTGGCTGGGGATGGCAGAAGAAGGGAGCCAGGGCAGCTGCCAGGCCCAGCTCTGGGGATAGCATGCATGTATGGATGGGTGGGGGACAGCCTGGGATCCAGGCATAGCACACAGAGCTGAAATGCAGGAGCCAGTGTACATTCAGCTTACCATCTAGCAGTAGTGACCCAACCTAGGTTGACTGTGAGCTGCCATCAGAGGTGGCCAGATGGGAGGTGCAGCACCAGGAGATGTGTTTATACATAATGGGAGTCTGGCCAGGGACTGGTGGTCCTGGAGGACTGGGCAACCTCAGGAGACTGGCAAGAGTTAGCTGGATACCAAAGTCCCAGATTAAAACCTGAGGGTAGGAAGGAGGGACTCTGGGATATCAGAAAGATCTTGAGTTTTGGAATCAGAAAGGCTTAAGCTGGAGTCTTTTTTTCTTTTTTTTAAATTTTTTTATCCAAGTATAGTTGATTTACAATGTTGTGTTAGTTTCAGGTATACGCAAAGTGATTCAGATATCTATCTATCTATCTATCTACATATATATATATTCTTTCTCAGATTCTTTTCCCTTATCGGTCATTATAAAATACTGAGTATAGTTCCCTGTGCTATACAGTAGGTCCTTGCTTGTTACCTATTTTATATACAGTAGTATGCATATGTTAATCCCAAACTCCTAATTTATCTCTCCCCCCCTTCCCCTTTGGTAACCATAAGTTTGTTTTCTACGTCTGTGGGTCTATTTTGGTTTTGTATATAAGTTCATTTGTATCTTTTTTTTTTTAGATTCTACATATAAGTGATATCATATGATATTTGTCTTTGGCTTACTTCACTCAGCATGATAATCTCTAGGTCCATCCATGTTGCTGCAAATGGCATTATTTCATTCTTTTTTATGGCTGAGTAATATTCCATTGTATAAAGATACCATATCTTCTTTATCCATTCATCTGTCAACGGACATTTAGATTGCTTCCATGTCTTTGCTATTGTAAACAGTGCTGCTATGAACATTGGGGTGCATTTATCATTTCTAATTATGGTTTTCTCTGAATATATGCTCAGGAGTGGGATTGTAGGATCATATGGTAATAAGCTGGAGTCTTGATTCCTCTCCTTACCATATGTGTGTGGTTAGGCAAGTCATGTCATCTCTCTGAGCCTAGGTTTTCCCAATTATAAAATGGGGACAAACACCCTGACTGCAAGGAGTGCAATGGTGATTAGAGACAATGCATGGAAAGCACCCAGCCTGGAGTCTAGTGCTTAGAAGGCTCTCAGTCATTGGCAGCTCCTTATAGAGCAGGGCTGTGAACTGAGACTCAGAAGGAACTGGCAATGGTGACCAGAGCCAGGCCCCTGGAAATGACAGGGTGACAGGGACCCAGGGAGTTTTCCTGGGATACCTTGGATACACCAGGCCCCAGACTTATTGGGAGCACCTTGGCTGGGGGAGGGGGACAAGTTGGATGCCCTAGAGATGTACCTGGGTGCTGAACTAGTTCCTCCTCTGTAGTCCAATAGATGGTGTTGAGGGTGAGATGACCTGGAAAGATGCAGTGGGGGTCGGGATGAGCTGTACGGAGTAAGCAATAGGGACCCATATTTGGGGATCCTGGTTATTTTATATTGTTGTTTATCCTTTCAGTAAGTACTCAGGGAGCCACTTCTATATGCTGAGACTTTTACTTAGAGCTGTGTTAGGGAAGAAGCTCACATTCAATCATTCATTCACTCATTAATTCATTCAGCCGATAAACTTGCTAGATATCTACTCTGTGAGGGCCCATGGTGGGAACAGAGAGGCGAATAAGGCACAGCCCCAGCTCTTGAGGAGCAGATGGGGTTGGAAGGGAGCGACAGAATGGTGACCAAGAGCCCAATCTTCGGAGACACTGTCCAGGCCTTGCTCAGCCACCTCTGCATATAGAGCCACATGATCTGGGCTGTCACCTCATTTCATTGGCCTCGGTTTCCTCATGAGATGGTTGTGAGCACTGAATATAAAGTTTTTAAGCAATGCTTGAGCAGTAGTAAGCTCTCAATAAATGTTAGTGATGGTGACAGTGATGATGATGATGATGAGCAGAGGGGGACCAAGTAGAAAGTTCTGGGGACGGGTCAGTTAGAGGAGACATTCTAGAAAAAGAATGCATTTTAAAGGGACTAACTAGCCTTTTAGTCTTGTTTTTCTTAGAGGATGAAGAAGGAATCCCCAAGTAGATAGGGTGGAAAGGGCAGTTCTGGCAGAGAACAGCACATGCAAAAGTGTGGAGGCAAGACATGGCCATGACTAGTTGGGCAAAGACCCCCTAACTCAGTCATGGCCTCCTTTTGCTGCACTAAAGGGAGGATGGAGTTTTAAATTTAAATCTTTCAGGCTGCATGTCATTCATTTCGTCTCCCACAAAGGGACAGATTTCTAGGAGGTTTGTTCCCACGTCCAGCTTGAAGCTCACCTTCTGTCCTCCTCTTGGGCCGGGAAGTTGGACCAGCCTCCAGCAAATATTTATGTTGAAATATTTGGAGACGGCACAAGATCTGCAGATATTTTCATAATCTCTTTCACGGTTTACACAGCGTGCCACCTGCCTCTATCTCCTGACGAGGAAAGAAAGATTTTAAAGAAAATGGGCTGGAATGAACGAAGGGAAGTGACATGGGATTTTTATCTGAAAAGGCTTGCTCCGGAGACATAGAAATTGAGCCCAGGCTGAACTGGGAGAGAGAGTACATTCTAGGTGTCCTGATAGCGCTCTGTATATTCGGTCTGCTTTGCAACCTCCTAAGCATTCCCACAGTCATCTTCTTTCATAAGCCTCACAAAAACCCAGTTAGGAGGGGCTGTGATCCTTGTATGACAGATGGGGAAACAGAGGCTTAGAGAAGCTATAGGACCTAACTCAAGGGCACACAGGGGTATGTGGCAAAGTGGCAGATTTATTTCCAAGAGTGAGGAAAAGGAAGCTTTGCGAATTTTGGCTTTAAAGTGAGTTAAAGGATATTTGAGGTTTTCATAACTTATTTTATGGAAAGCTTATTATATGCTCCTATCACTGTACATGGAAGGAGTAATGCAACCCACCCATTCTCTTATGCCACCCAAGGTAGGTGCAGGGCAGAGGGCCCCACATTTCAGCCTCTGTGGGTGCCTCCTGTGTAGGCTTCCTTGTTCCTTAACTCCATCTTCCTAATCCCATCTGTGGGCTGGGTGATATCAGTGAGGCCTTGGAGCCACCATGGGATGGCAGGGACATGAGATGGATGCAGTCTGGGTTCCTGTGTCACCACTTGGAAGAGAATGGCTTAACTTACATCAGACATGGACAGGAATAAGAAGTACCCTGTTATGGTACTAAGCCATGAAGATTCTGTTTTGTTTGTTACTACAGCATAACATAGCCTATCCTCACTAACACGCTGCCTTGCCATCCAAAATTTCTACCCACTTCCCCAGGGAAACTTTACTCTTTGCAACAGGAGGAAAGAATTCAGTTCCTCGTTGTATCCTTGACTCAAGCACATTTTCTACCCCTGGCTTCGTCTGGGTGTTTGTGGGTGTTTGCTCCATCCAGGCTTTGAGTGGGGTGATAATGAGGTCTCTGCAACCCAGTTTCTACACCATCCATGACTAAAGTTAAGTTTTCTCAGAATGTTCTAGAAATAAGACACCTGGACAAGTTTCTTCAGAACAAAACACAGTCTACTCTCCCATGAGGAACATGCTTCTCTAGTTCATATAACTCCAAGCTTCCTTCTTGAAAAAGAACAACTCTGGCATCATGACGCCAAAGCACACCTGTTCATGAGAAGCACCTGGGGAAGGCAAGTGGAAATTTAAATCAGCTCTCTCAGGAATAAATCACAGTGTTCTCATTTTATAGGTGAGGATGAAAGTCCCAGAGAAGGAAAGGTACTTGCCTAAGGCCACACAGCTATTACCCAGAAGAGGCAGTAGTAGAATCAAGACTCTAGTACTTATAACCCACTTTTCTTTTTTCTGTACCCCAATAGAGCACCCCAGGGTGCATGGACTTGGTCCATTCTTGCCTTGGTAGGACAAGACAGCAAACCCATATTTATTTTCCCAATTAGAATACCACAAACAGCACAGCCTTTGGAGTCGTAGAGGAGTGGAATCCTCCTCTAGAGGAGGTTTGGAATCAAAGCGTGGTTTGGAATCAAAGCATGGTAGAGGTTTGGGATCAAAGGGTGGTTCTGAAAATTATAAGCTGTGTGACCTTGAAGAGGCCACTTGCCCTGTATGAATCTCATTTTCCTCATCTGAAAATAAGGGTAATCCCCACCTAGCTAGATTAGATAACACCTGAAAAGCACCTGACACATAATAGGAGCTCAAAATATGTGACTTCTTCTACTCTTTCACTGTATAAAAGCCCTGAGCAAAAGGGTTATTGGCAACTACAAAGAAAGCTACCTCTTCTCAAGGCATGGGGACAAAGATGTCATTGGCTAGACTGGCAGCAAGCATAGAGTCCATGTAGCATTGTGGTGAGCATGGGAGCTCTGGAGTCACATCGCCTGGTTTCATAGCTTGGGTATGACTTTAAGCATGTAACTTAAACATTCTGTGCCTCAATTTCCTCATCTGTCGAATGGGGATAACAATAGTACCTACTTTATAAAATTGTTGGGAATATTAAAAGAGTTAATGTGTTTTGAAAGAATGCTCAACATCACTAATTATTAGAGAAAGACAAATCAAAACTACAATGAGGTATCCCCTCACACCAGTCAGAATAGCCATCATCAAAAAATCTACAAACAATAAATGCTGGAGAGGGTGTGGAGAAAAGGGAACCCTCTTGCACTGTTGGTGGGAATGTAAATTGATACAGCCACTATGGAAAACAGTATGGAGGTTCCTTAAAAAACTAAAAATAGAACTACCGTACGACCCAGCAATCCCACTACTGGGCGCATACCCTGAGAAAACCATAATTCAAAAAGAGTCATGTACCACAATGTTTATTGCAGCTCTATTTACAATAGCCAGGACATGGAAACAACCTAAGTGTCCATCGACAGATGAATGGATAAAGAAGATGTGGCACATATATACAATGGAATATTACTCAGCCATAAAAGGAAATGAAATTGAGTTATTTGTAGTGAGGTGGATGGACCTAGAGTCTGTCATACAGAGTGAAGTAAGTCAGAAAGAGAAAAACAAATACCATATGCTAACACATATATATGGAATCTAAAAAAAAAAAAAAAGGTTATTAAGAACCTAGGGGCAGGACAGGAAAAAAGACGCAGATGTAGAGAATGGACATGAGGACATGGGGAGAGGGGAAGGGTAAGCTGGGATGTAGCAAGAGAGTGGCATGGACTTATATATACTACCAAATGTAAAATAGATAGCTAGTGGGAAGCAGCCGCATAGCAGAGGGAGATAAGCTAGGTGCTTTGTGACCACCTAGAGGGGTGGGATAGGGAGGGTGGGAGGGAGAAGCAAGAGGGAGGGGTTATGGGGATATATGTATATGTATAGCTGATTCACTTTGTTATAAAGCAGAAACTAACACACCATTGTAAAGCAATTATACTCCAATAAAGATGTTTAAAAAAAAAAAAAAGAAAGCACAGAAGGAAGTGGGCTAGGTCAGAGTTTCAAAATGGGGATCATGGGCTGTGTGCACCAGAGGCCTACCTTTCAGGGGCATGGGATAGGCAGCTATATCCACCAACGACTGCTGTGTCAAATCCACCCCAACACTCAGTGACTTAAAACAATCATTGTTTATTTTGTCTCATGTGCCTGTGGGTGGGCTGGAGGTCAGCTCGTCTAGGTCAGCGTTGGCTGAGGTGACTCTATTCCAAGTGCCTTTTATCTTCTTGGGACCAGGAGGCTATCCTGGGCATGTCCTTCCCGTGGCAGTGGCAGAGATGTAAGAAAACATGCCCCAAGGTACAAATACACTTCAAAACATTGTATCACTTCCACTAACCATCCATCAGCTAAAGTAAGTATGACATGGCCAAGCCCAATGTCACAGTGGTGGGGAAAGACCTCCTTCTTGAGTGGGAGATGGCAGAGTCATGTAGTGAGGGTGTGGACTCAGAGGGGTGAAGAATCAGGGCCCATCTACCACAGTGGTCTCAGGCAGGACCTGCAGGTCTAGATACCTAGCAGACTTCAGCTAAAAGAACAACTGATATATACTGATTGCTTTTTAAAATATTTGTTTGTTTGTCATTTTACCAATCTAGCTTGGTATTTCACCCATTCTTGAATCAAATGCCTATTTCCTTGGAATTTGGCTAAAAGCCTCCACTCAAGTTGATTCAAGCTGTTTTCACATCATTGATAATGTCCATGCATGTCAATGCAATTTGCTAAGGATGAAGGAAACCAGTACCTGACCCTTTAGTGAAAGAGTGTAGAGATCAGAGCTTCACCTCAGAGTCGCAATCCTATCCCATCCCCAGCGAGGGCTGCCGTCACCCAGTCCTCTGAAGGGAGAAGCTCATTCATCTATGCGTTCATTCATTCACTCACTTGTTCAGTAGCTCTTCTCCGATCAGCTTCTCTGGTACAGGCACTGTTCTAGAGGTGGGAAAATCTACAGTGAAAATTCTAATTAAGGAGACAAAAAATAAACAAAAATATAAATACATACTCAATGCTCTTGGATTCTGATAAGTGCTATGAATTTGAAAAAGCAGAGAACTAGGGTAGAGAGCAGTGTCCACAGTGGGGCATGGAGTGGGGCTACTTGGATGAAGTCAGGGCCAGGTTCCACAAAAAGACATTTGAGCTGATGCCTGAGGGCAAAAAGGAGACTGCTATGAGCAAAGTCTGGGGAAGAATGTTCCAGGCAAAAGGACCAGTGAGTGAGAGACCGGTCTGAGGCTTAGGTGGGGCCACATTGAACAGGCCCTTATGGACCTTGGTAGGAGTCTGAATATTCTAAGCACAATGGGGTCCCTTTAAGAGTTGTTAAGCAGGGGTGAAGTTTGGTCTTATTAACATTTTAAAAAGTAATGACTACTAGGTTGAAAAATGGATTGAAAGATGGCTTGAGTGGAACCCAAGGAGACCAGCTAGGAGGTGACATAGTTTATGTCATGGCCTGAAATCTCATTTCAGATGCAGCCTCTACCTTCATACAGAGAACTGGGGAGACTTAGGGCAAGGGAGAGACTTTAGGGCACCAGAGACAAGAGGGAGATTCTTTTTTAGCATCTCTCTGATTCCACAGTGTGAAGATGGAGTTCAGGCATAGGGGACGGGGAATCTGGGGCCCAGGATCTTATTGTATTTTCTTTTTCAATTACTTTTGATGGCAGGTGTGGCAGAGATGGCTAACTGACCACTGGGATTTGTGCTTCTCTCCCATGGTAGATTTGTTGCTGGCAGGTGACTGCCCTGACATTGACTATATGTCCTGCCCCTTTGAACCTGGGAAGGACTATGAAATTAGTTCTGACCAGAGTGAGATGCTAGTAGAAGTGAAGTGTGTCATCGTGGGGTCAAGGTGGCTATGTGGCTGACATGCTTTCACCATGAACTCTCCTTCTCTTTGATGCTGACCTTCAATCCCAAGTGTTGGGATGGTGGTTTCACAAGAAGGAGGAGAAATGCTTAATCGGGAAAATCTGTGTTGGATTTTTCATGAACAAAACCTTTAAAAAATAAAATAAAAATAAACTTTTATGTGTGTAGCTCTGAGGCTTGGGGATTGTTACAAAAGTTAATATTAGGGTAAGACCCTGACGAATACAATCAGAGATGCTGTTTTTCTATTTTTGGTAATGGCATAAGTTCCATAAAAATAAGTTTATTTAAATAAGAAAATAAACATACTTAAGGAATAATGTCAAATGAACAATAGTCCAAGTGTACACACATAAAGCAAAGCATAGTTCTTAAAGGGCCAAGTTTGGGAAGTGCTGGCCTATAGCAAGCACAAATGATCTCATGTCAACTCTGAGGAAATGGAAGAGAATTAAAGACTCGAGAATTTCATGAAGGAAACAGTAGTAGACAGTGTGAAATACTGGGGGGGGTTTCTGTAGGAGAAAATGCTGACTGTGGAAGATCAGGGGGATGTTTTGGCAGTACAGGCAGAGTTAATCTGAAGATGAAGCAGTGTTACCCCAAGGCCTACAGAATTAATGTATCAATAATTTATAAGATAGATGTGACACTCAGAAGTGTTTGGATAGGCATGCACAGTGTTTTTTTAATAAATTAAATTAAATTAAAAATCAGAAGATTTTACATAAAAATCAGAAGATTTTACATAAAAATCAGAATTCCTGTTTTCTCTTGAAAAATCAGAAGATTTGGTAAAGTTTCAGGATACAAAATTAATGCACAGAAATCTCTTGCATTCCTATACACTAACAATGAAAGATCAGAAAGAGAAATTAAGGAAACAATCCCATTCACCATTGTAACAAGAAGAATAAAATACCTAGGAATAAACCTACCTAAGGAGGTAAAAGACCTCCTTAGTCAGAAAACTATAAGACACTAATGAAAGAAATTAAAGATGACACAAACAGAAGGAGAGATATACCGTGTTCATGGATTGGAAGAATCAATATTGTGAAAATGACTATACTACCCAGAGCAATATATGGATTCAATGCAATCCCTATCAAATTACCAATGGCATTTTTTATAGAACTAGGACAAAAAAATCTTAAAATCTGTATGGAGACACAAAAGACCCTGAATAGCCAAAGCAATCTTGAGGGAAAAAAATGGAGCTGCAGGAATCAGACTCCCTGACTTCAGACTATACTACAAAGCTACAGTAATCAGGACAATATGGTACTGGCACAAAAACAGAAACATACATCAATGGAACAGGATAGAAAGCCCAGAGATAAACCCACACACCTATGGTCAACTAATCTATGACAAAGGAGGTAAGGATATGCAATGGAGAAAAGACAGTCTCTTCAATAAGTGGTGCTGGGAAAACTGGATAGCTACATGTAAAAGAATGAAATTAGAACACTCCCTAATACCATACACAAAAATAAACTCAAAATGGATTAGAGACCTAAAAGTAAGACCGGACACTATAAAACTCTTAGAGGAAAACATAGGAAGAACACTCTTTGACATAAATCACAGCAAGATCTTTTTTGACCCACCTCCTAGAGTAATGGAAGTAAAAACAAAAATAAACAAAGGGGACCTAATGAAACTTAAAAGCTTTTGCACAGCAAAGGAAACCATAAACAAGATGAAAAGACAACCCTCAGAATGGGAGAAAATATTTGCAAACGAATCAATGGACAAAGGATTAATCTCCAAAATATATAAACAGCTCATGTAGCTCAATATTAAAAAAACAAAAAACCCAATCCAAAAATGGGCAGAAGACCTAAATAGACATTTCTCCAAAGAAGACATACAGATGGCCAAGAAGCACATGAAAAGCTGCTCAACATCACTAATTATTAGAGAAATGCAAATCAAAACTACAATGAGGTATCACTTCACACTGGTTAGAATGGGCATCATCAGAAAATCTACAAACAACAAATACTGGAGAGTGTGTGGAGAAAAGGGAACCCTCTTGCACTGTTGGTGGGAATGTAAATTGATACAGCCACTATGGAGAACAGTATGGAGGTTCCTTAAAAAACTAAAAATAGAATTACCATATGACCCAGCAATCCCACTACTGGGCATATACCCTGAGAATACCATAATTCAAAAAGACACACGCACCCCAATGTTCATTGCAGTACTATTTACAATAACCAGGTCATGGAAGCAACCTAAATGCCCATCAACAGACGAATGGATAAAGAAGATGTAGTACATATATACAATGGAATATTACTCAGACTTAAAAGGGAATGAAATTAGGTCCTTTGTAAAGATGTGGATGGACCTAGAGACTGTCATACAGAGTGAAGTAAGTCAGAAAGAGAAAAACAAAATCGTATATTAACGCATATATGTGGAATCTAGAAAAATGGTACAGATGAACTGGTTTGTAAGGCAGAAATAGAGACACAGATGTATAGAACAAATGTATGGACACCAAGGGGTGGGGGTAAGCAGCGGGGTGGTGGGTGGTGGTGGTGGGATGAATTGGGAGATTGGGATTGACATATATATACTAATATGTATAAAATAGATAACTAAGGAGAACCTGTTGTATAAAAAAATCAAATCAAATAAAATTTTTTCTAAAAATTAAAAAAAGGAAAAATCAGAAGATCTGGCCATACTGGACCAGCATTCCCACCTGGCAGCCTTCAGGTGGAGCTGAGAGGCAGATGTCACCTGTAGAAAAGCATGTCTCCATAGCAAGCACCAAATCCTTATTTTCTCCCTGACCCCTAACCCAAGTCACAGTGGCTATTTCTCACTGACATTGGTGCTTTGCTTTTGGAAGAGGAATATTTCTCCATACCCACACCTCTCTCAAAAGAGGAAAACCAAAGTGTTGAGAAAAAAGGGCCATGTGTTTCAAGAAAAACTGGAGAGAACACTTTTTTTGGTGGAAGTTAAAAACATTCTTATGAGTTTAATATGCAAATAAAGTGAGTCTGTATTGAAAGACTATATTGAAGGTTGTATTGAAAGAATACAACTGATGACACCATCAAAAAAACAAACGGTTAAAATTATATCCAGTAAATGGGAAAGATGTGTGATGAAAAACTTATTGGACAGAAAAGGCAGTGAAATCACTGCAAGGTTTGCGTTTGAGTGCCAGTAAAATCAGCCATAGTGCAGTGAAAGTAAATAGATGCATTTGATCGTTTGGTCCACATCACTGATTTGGGTTACTTTGCCGGGCTCTTTAGACGTTTGACTGTGTGACCTTTGGCCATCAGCAAGCACAGTGGACCTTTGGCAGCTTTAGGGAAATGGAACACAATCAGAGAACAGGGAAGAGTTGAGGAATTTGATGATCTGGCCCCCCAGCACTATGCCTTTCTTTTCCCCACACTATGCCTGTCTTTTCCCCACACCCGATCCTCACTTGCCCCTTTCCACTCTTCTCTTCACCCCTGTGTCTTCTGCCAACTCCCAGAGGAATCTGAAAGCTCCCAGTCATTTCTCATTCCAGCTTTTTGCTTCTCTTGACACTCAGAAGAGGAAGAGCCATCTCCTTCCAGTTGGATGCGGCCAGTTCAGCAGGCAGAGAAGCTAAGTCCGATCACAGGTGCAGCTCTCCAGGGACCATGTGTACGAATGCAAAATAGCAAATCCCTCCTGGGTACTCCCTCCAACTGAACATGCAGATCCAGGGAAAATAGGTTTATAAGGATAGAAGAAATTTTTTTAATTTTATTTTAAATGTTTATTCAATTTTTAAAGGTTACTTTCTATTTACAGTTATTACAAAATATTGGCTATGTTCCCATTTTGTACAATACATCCTTGAGCCGATCTTACACACAATAGTTTGTGCCTCCCACTCCCCCTGACTGCTCTATTGCCATCCCCCTCCCCCCCACTGGTAACCAATTTTTTGTTCTCTATATCTGTGAGTCTGCTTCTTTTTGTTATATTCACTAGTTTGTTCTATTTTTTAGATTCCACACATTAGTGATATCATACACTATTTGTCTTTCTCTGTCTGAAGTACTTAGCATAGTGTCCTCCAAGTCTATCCATGTAACTGTAAATGGCAAAATTTTGTTCTTTTTTATGGCTGAGTAGTATTTCATTGTATATGTATACCACATCTTCTTCATCCATTCATCTTTTGATGGACACTTAGGTTGCTTCCATATCTTGACAATTGTAAATAGTGCTGTTAGGAACATTGGGGTGTATGTACCTTTTTGAATTAGTGTTTTTGTTTTCTTCAGATATATACCCAGGAGTGGAATTGCTGGGTCATATAGTAGTTCTGTTTTTTAGTTTTTTGAGAAACTTCCATACTGTTTTCCACAGTGGCTGCACCAATTTACATTCCCACCAACAGTGTACAAGGGTTCCCGTTTCTCTACACCCTTGCCAACATTTGTTATTTGTATTCTTTTTGATGATAGTCATTCTGACAGGTGTGAGGTAATATCTCCTTGTGGTTTTGATTTGCATTTCCCTGATGATTAGTAATGTAGAGCATGTTTTCATGTGCCTGTTAGCCATCTGTATGTTGTTCTCTTTGAAAAAAGTCTATTCAGTTCTTCTGCCCATTTTTTAATTGGGTTTTTTTTTTGATGTTAAGTTGTATGAACTGTTTATATATAGTATAATATATAGTAATATATATAGTAATCTTTTATCGGTCATATCATTTGCAAATATTTTCTCCCATTCTGTACGTTGTCTTTTTGTTTTGTTGATGTTTTCCTTTGCTGTGCAAAAGGTTTCAACCTTAATTAGTAAGAGGAAAGAAATTTTAAATTAGAGAAAGGGATATTTAAAAAGAAAGATAGGGAAGAACGGAGGAAGATAGAAAGAGAAATGGATGCCATCTAAGCCCCATAGCCTAATCATGACACCAAATGCCAAAATAGTCCAAAATCCCTAAAAATATCTAATATAAATCCTAAAGCATTATTTGCCTAATGTATAAAATAGAATAATGGGAGGGTCAGGGGTTTTAGAGTCAAGGCCAACCAAAATTGAAATCCTGGTCCCACTATCTATGTTCTGTTGACCTTTTACAAGTTGCTCCCTGTCTGAGTCTCAGTTTTCTCATCTGTAAAACGGAAGTAAAATTCCTTACCTTATAGGAGGTTGGGAGTCATAATGAGATCACATGTACAGGGGCCTGGCACAGCACCTGGCACATAGCAATTGCTCTGGGAAGGTTAGGTTTTCCCCTTGGCTCAGTTTCATTGAAGCCATTGATTCAGATGATCTCCTTCGAGGCAGATACACCTGGGCTCACAATTCCTTGGGCTGCACTGTGATAACAGCAAAATGTAGGAAAGCCACACTCCCATGGGAAGCTTTGAGCCTGTACTGAATAGCTGTATTCATTTACATTCCATGGATATTATAAATTTTCTGTGGGTTGTAGTGGAAATAACAAAGTATTTGGAGTCTGACTAACCTGAACTTGTAGTTCTTAGAAACCCAGAGTTCTGGAAAACAATAAGAAAAGCTACCCTTCCCCTGGCATCTACTATTAGATGACATATCTCATTTAGTTCTCTAAACCACCCTATGCTGTGGGCATTATAATTCCTGTTTTACAGATAAATAAATGGAGGCTTACAAAGGTTAGGTGACTTGCTCAAGGTCAAACAGGTAGTAAACGGTGACACTGGAGTCCAGTGCAGACATAGAAGGACTTTGCTCTTACCCATTATTGCAACTGTCTGTAGAACCCACCCTGCAGGGAGTTTGTCCCTTTGCTGGACTCCTGTCCCCCACCCCATCTCTCTCCTTCTTGGCAGGCCCCCAGCCTCCAGGAGATGCTCATGTGTCTGTCACTGGGATCCCATCTGAATTGTTATCTGCACCTGCCTTGAGGATGCTCCCTCTCTGGAGTGTCCCTCTCTTTTCTCACTGCTAATGAACTTATCATGAAGCCGGGTATGGGACCTGGCACATAACAAGTGCAGTGCCCAATACCCCTTAATCTCCTTCTCCTCTGACCCTCCTACCCCAAAGTGGGGACCGCATCACAAAAAGTATGCCTTTGACAAAAGACTTGAATACACATTTTCCAAAGAATACATACAAATGACCAATAAGCACATGAAAAGATGCTCAACATCACTAATCATTAGGGAAACACAAATCAAAATCACAATGAGATACCACCTCACACCCTTTAGGATGGCTGCTATAAAAAAAAAAAAAAAAAGGACAGAGAGAAAATAATATTGGAGCCCTTGTGCATTATTGGTGGGAATATAAAATCGTACAACTGCTGTGGAAAACAATATGGTGGTTCCTCAAAAAGTTAAAAATAGACCTATCATACGATTCAGCAATTCCACTTCTGGGTATATACCCAGAAGAATTGAAAGCAGGGACTCGAAGAGATATTTGTATGTCTGTACATAACAGAATTATGCACAATTGCTAAAAGATGGAAGCAACCTAAGTGTCCATCGACAGATGAATGGATAAGCAAAATGTGGTATATACGTATTGAATTCAATACATTGAATATGAATGTTATTTAGCCTTAAAAAAGAAGGACATTCTGACACATGTTACAACATGGATGAATCTTGAGGACATTATGCTAAGTGAAATAAGCTGGTCACAAAAAGGCAAATACTGCATGATTCCACTTAGATGAGATACCTAGAGCAGTCAAAATCACAGAGGCAGAAAGTAAAACGGTAGTTTGCCAGGGGCTGGGAGAGAAGGGAATGGGATGTTGTGTTTAATGGGTATAGAGTTTCAGTTTTGCAAGATGAAAGAGTTCTGGAGATGAATGGTGGTGGTGATGGTTGTACAACAATGTGAAGGAACTTAATATCATGGAACTGTATACTTTAAAATGGTTAAGGTGGTACATTTTATGTTTATATGCTTTTTAACACAATTTTAAAAAAATGAAAAAAAATATGCCTCTGAGACCTGCAAGCCTTTATTATTTGTTCTCTTTTAGGAGCTTTCGCTTATTTGAAATATCATCTTGACCATTAAAGGTGCACTTAATCTGTCTCGTTTGTGAAGTCTTTTATCCCCTGAAGCCTGAGGAGGGGAAAATGCCATCTTATGATCATTTCATTATGTAACACTTCACACAACACCCGGGAGGAAATGGCTCCAGAAGAAAGATAAAAATACATTCTGAGATTAAAAAAAAAAAAAATCAACCAAAAAAAAAACAACAACAACTGCTGCTGTCTCCTTTTTCTCCATGACTTCAAATCCAGACAGGCAAAAGTGAGTAATTAAAAAAATTCGGGTGTTATTTAAAGTGAACTTTAATAACAACCAAGCAGTACCCACATTAATAGCATGGCAGGCAAGTTGGTGCATTGGATTCTGTCACCCAAGTGCCTGATATCCCAAAAGACTTCCCCACAGAGTATAGACTCTGTGTTTAGGCATGTGAAGGTTGTTTTTAGGTTTTTTCTTTTTTTGTGCCAAAAAAAGGTGAAAAACTCGCTTGACTCATAAACTGTCTTTCACCTTCCTTCTCCACTGTGTGAATAACCTTAGATGATACACAAAGTCAGGCAAATGCTGATTTGGGGAACTTGAGAAGGTCAGTTATATATGTCCATGGACACACACGGGTTAGTAGGCAGCTATGTGGATATGAAAGATAAACAGAGAGAAGGAGAGAGAGACAGACTTGAAGAGTGATATGGGTACATTCTGCCATTAGGATGTACCTAAGAGCTGGATCATTGCAACATTCGGTGCTGGATAAATAGTGCCAAAAAAAAAAAAAAAAAAAAAAGACAATACTCTTGCAGCATCCTCTAAATGTTTCCTAAATGTTTGGTTTTTACATTGCTTCCTCTACCTCTATTCGTCTATTCATGAAATGAATATTCTTTCATTATAGGATTAATAACAATTACATTGACATATTCAAGATGACTGGAAGGGGCCCATTTTTTGGAAATGTAGTCTGTGAGGACAATGATTACCCTTGCTTCTGGTAAATTTTATGTGTGTATGTGTGTGTGTGCACCCGCATGTGGGTGTGTGCACGTGCCTACTAAGTACCGCTTACTATAATAGATCCAGAAGGGTTACAGGCATGAATAAAACACAATTCCACCTTCCAGGAGTTAACAATCTTGTGAAGTTGAAGACAGACACATAAACAGGTCACCATATTTCAGAAGTTGCTAACCCAGCTCCCAGAGGGACTGGGCAGGCTCGTGCAAGCGTATGAAATGAACCAAGTGGGATGACCTGCGAATCAGACTGCATGTGCCCCATCTGAAAGGGAACCAGGAACTCGGCTCTACCTGACTGTTGTCATGCAGTAAAGCAGCCCAGGATGTCCAGAGCCTCTGATTTTTAAAAAGCAACCCAAATGTAGTTTTGTGTGTGTGTGACAGTTCCTAATACTGACATTTTGCCAGGTAATTCCATTTTTTAACAATCAGTGTGCAGGCCAAATGTAATACAGAAGAGGACTAGGTTCAGCCAGTGCATCCAGTAAAAACCTCTGATATCATAAAATATGAAGACAATAAGGGAGCAGATTGACCGACTAATTTCATAAGCTGAGGGAAGTGTCAGGGAGAGGGAGAATGTCACAGTGTAGATGATATCTGAACTGGATCTTGAGAGAGAAATTTGCCAAGAAGAAAACTAGAGGGAACAGCATTTCTGGCAATAGGAACAACAGGCACCAAAGCACAGTGAGGTGAAAGGGCATCCGTGTTTAAGGAAGAGACAATTATTCCATGTGATTGAGGCAGAGGATAGGTTGGTTTGCTGGACCTGAGGCTGAAATGGTACTGAGGCCAGATAGTGATGAGTCTTCAATGCCAGGGCAAAATGTTTTTAGGGCAGTGGGGAGACATCCTGGATTTGTAACTAGACAGGGATAATATAACAAGATTTTGTTTAAGAACAGTCACTGATGGCCCTTATAAAAATGGGAAGGAGGTGGAGACATTGGAGGAGGTCTAGGTGGGAGATGAAGAGGGTTAAATGGGGATGAAGAAGAAGAAATGTGTTGATAGAAATATGAGAAGTAGAGATGATGGAATTGTTTTATTAGTAAGAATGGTCTAGGTTTTGTTGTAGTGACAAGCAATCCTCCAAATCCCAGTAGCTTTAAAAAAATTTACTTCTCACACTACAGTCTATCTCAGGTTTTTAGGAGATTCTGTTCTGCATCATATTCATTTGTTTTTTTTATTGAGTTGTAATTAACATACAATACTATATTAGTTTCAGATGTACAACATAGTGATTAAATATTTTTACACATTATAAAATGATCACCATAGTAAGACCAGTTACCATCTATCACCATACAAAGTTGTTACAACCTCAATGACTATGTTCCCTATATGTATGTTACATCCCCATGACTTATTTATTTTATAGTTGGAAGTTTGTACCTCTTAATCCCCTTCACCTATTTCATCTATCCCCCAATCTTCCTCCCCTCTGGCAACCACCAGTTTGTTCTCTTTATCTGTGACTCTGTTTATCTTTTGTTTTGTTTGTTCATTTGTTTTTTAGATTCCACATATAAGTGAAATCAGACAGCATTTATTTTTCTCTGTCTGACTTATTTCACTTAGCATAATACCCTCCAGATCCATCCATGTTATTGCAAATGGCAAGATTTCATTCTTTTTTATGGCTGAATATTATTCATTCACATATACATACATATATATGTGTCATATATATATATCTTTATCCATGTATCAACAGACACTTATAGACACTTAGGTTGCTTCTATATCTTGGATATTGTACAGAGTGCTGCAATGAACATAGAGATAACATATATCTTTTCAAATTAATGTTTTCATTTTCTTTGGATAAATACCCAGAAGTGATATTGTTGTATCATATGGTAGCAAAATATTCATTTAGAGGCTAATAGACTTTCCACCTTCTGTCATATAACCAATCATGTAGCAGGGATAGCAATATGGTGAAATGCACACTGACTTTTAAAAGCTTCCATCCAGAAAGGACACATGTCATTCATACTCACTTTTGTTTAACCAAGACAAGTAACATGGCGAATGACCAACTCAAGGGGATCAGGAGGTATAATCCTGCCTTGTTCCCTAAAGGTGGAAAACCAGAAATATTGGTAAACAGCACTACAAACTTACAGATTTAGTGACTTATTGGATATGACATCAAGAAGAGGAAGGAGGAAACTTCCATTTGTGGCCATGACAGAGTAACAGATACTTCCTGCTACTAACAAACATAAAGTTGTACAAAACACATGAAGTGACTGTTTCAGACCTTACAACAGGAAACCCAAGACTGGGATCCTTGAGAAAAGGAAACATGCACGCACAGTAAGTCCCCATGTTTGCCTGGGCTTTTTGCTTGGGATCACTTTCTGGGCCACTGTGCATCGTGGTGGGACCAGAAGAGCAAGACAACCTCACTGAACTGAGGTGGTAAAGATCAGAGTTTCATGCTACTGAAGTGACTGGAATTTGCTGGCCAGGGTACCAGAGGTGAGGGAGATGGGCAGAGGGAAGACCCCAAAATCTGCATTAGAGTTCCCCTGGCCAAGGACTAGACTGCTCACAGATAGGCAAGATTCCACAAGGTCTCATGATCACCCCACACACTCAATGGGGATGCTCAGAAAGGACATGCCTTATAAGGTCCTAATGTAAGGGCCACATCGTAGGACTATAGACAAAGCTGAAGAATAAAGTCAAGCTTGATAGAACCATTGGGATCTGCTAGTACTTTCACTGCATGCCAAAGCAAAGCCCACATTCCTTAAAAATGAAAAACTTCATCCAGTCTCCCTATGATGTATCAACTACAATGTCCAGAAAACAGTAAGAACTTGTTGGATATGCAAAGGGGCAGGAAAATGTGACTCATATTCAAGAAGAAAAACCAGTCAATACAAAGAGACACTGATTTTCCATCTTTAGGGCACAAGATAGGATTATACCTCCCTATCCCCTGGAGTTGGTCATTGGCCATGTCACTTGTCTTGGCTCAACAAAAATGAGTAGAAATGACACATGTCCTTTCTTTTGCAATTAACAGACAAGGATGAGAGTAAAATGATTAATACCTTTTTGTTGTTGTTAACTGACTTAAACAAAGACTCAGTGACTTATAGGGCCATATCAATTGGTCTGACATATGTGTAATTGGAGCCACAGAGGACAGGAGAAAGAGACTTTGGGCAGAAGAAATACTTCAAGAAGATTCCCAATATACCAATTCCCACATTTGGTGAAAACATGAACCTAGAGATCCAAAAATCTCAGTAAAACTGAAGACATATAAAAACAGAAAAAAACACACCTACACACATAATATCAAACTGCTAAGAACAAAAGAGAGAGAAAATTTTCAAAAGCACCCAGAGGGGAAAAGACACATTAGAAATAGGAGAACAGCAAATGGATAATGACTGACTTCTATCAGAAGCAATAGAGGACAACTGGATAGCATCTTTAAAACACTGAAAGAAAAAAATAAGTTAACCCAGAATACTATATCCAATTAAAATATCCTTCAAAATGAAGGTAAAATAAGGATGTTTTAAAATAAGCAAACTCTAAAAGAATTTGTCTCCAGCAGAACTTCACTATAGGAGATACTAAAGGAAGTTTTCTAGAATGAAGGGAACTGACACGAGATGGAAACTAAAATATCAGAAAGGAACGAAGAACATCAGAAGTGGTAAATATATGGGTGAGTCTAAAACACTAGCTCTTTTCCTTCTCTTAATTTCTTTAAAAGACAATTAACAGTTTAAGTAAAAAATAATAATATTAATGTTATTGTAGGGTTTACAATGTATGAGGAAAAAATATACAACAGCATACTGCCCCAGGGATGGGGACAGTAAATGAAATTATACATTTGAAGATTCTTACATTTTATTGAAATGGTATGTTAATTTTAATTATGCTGTGAGAAGTTAAAGATTCATATTATAATTCATGGAGCACCCATGAAAAAAATATTGCAAAGTGGTATGGACAACAGGAAATAATATAAACTCTTAAAAATATTAATTAATTCCCCCAAAAGCATGAATGTTGGAATAGAGGAACAATAGAAAACAAACAGCAAGATGGTGGACTTAAACCCAAGCATATCAATAATCACATTAAATGTACATGGACTAAATACTACAAAAATGCATGGGGAAGAACAGGAGAAAGACACTGATAGCTGATGAAACAATGACCCACAGAAGGTAGGAGGGGGGAGGGATAGATTGGGAGTTTGGGATTGACCTGTACACACTGCTATATTTAAAATAGATAACCAACAAGGACCTACTGTATAGCACAGGGAACTCTGCTCAATATTCTGTAATAGCCTAAATGGGAAAAGAATTTGAAAAAGAATAGATACATATATATGTATCAATGAATCACATTGCTGTACACCTGAAACTAGCACCACGTTGTAAATCAGCTATGCTCCAATATAAAATAAAAATTAAAAAAAAAAGAAGGTAGGTGTAATTAGACTCAGGCTCCCATGTACAAACATATCCTTTAGGCCAGGGGTCCCCAACTTGCAGGTCACAGACCGGTACCTGTCCATGGCCTGTTTGGAACAAGGCCGAACACCAGGAGGTAAGCTGCGGGAGAGTGAGCGAAGATTCATCTGTATTTACAGCTGCTCCCCATCGCTCACATTACCACCTGAGCTCCGTCTCCTGTCAGATCAGTGGCGGCATGAGAATCTCATAGGAGCGCAAACCCTACTGTGAACTGTGCATGCGAGGGATCTAGGTTGCATACTCCTATGAGAATCTAATGCCTGATGATCTGAGGTGGAGCTGAGGCAGTGATGCTAGCTCTGGGGAACAGCTGCAAATACAGATTATCATTAGCAGAGAGGTTTGACTGCATAGAGACCATAATAAATCAATTGCTTGCAGACTCATATCAAAACCCTATCAGTGAGTGGCAAGTGAAAACAAGCTCAGGGCCCTCACTGATTCTGCATTATGGTGAGTTGTATAGTTATTTCATTACATATTGCAATGTAATAATAATAGAAATAAAGTGCACAATAAATGTAATGCACTTGAATCATCCTGAAACCATGACCCACCCCTGGTCTGTGGAAAAACTGTCTTCCACGAAACCGGTCCCTGGTGCCAAAAAGGTTGGGGACTTTAGGCACTGACCAAAGAAGTGACAGGATTAAAGTCCAGGCCATTTTCTATTCTCCAAGCTGTGTGTCCTAGCACAGAGTTCTGTCTACAGCAAAGCATCTTTCTCTTTCAAATATGTCCATGAGGTGAGGTGGGGGGAGGCTGTGTCTGACTAGAAGGGCTGCCTTTTTCTAAATTATACAAGTTCCTATACAGACTGGCACTGGTCTCAGACAGGAGGTATGACTCCTTGATGGCAGACAAGAATGGGGAGTGTGGTTGCAGCTATGATGACCTGGACAGTGGGTGGGCTGGGGAGGACAGGACCTTGTGAAGGTGCTAGCCTGGAGGGCTCTCCCGTTCTTTTGTGAAGCAGAGTATACTACTTTGCTCAGGCTGCCATAACAAAATATCACAGACTGGGTGCCTTAAGCAACAGAAATTTATTTCTCACCGTTCTGGAGGCTGGAAGTCCAAGATCAAGGTGCTGGCCAATTTAATTCCTGGTGAAGCCTCTGTTCCTGGATTGTAGATGCTGTCTTCTCGCTGTGTACTCACATGGCAGAGAGAGAGAGAGGGAGAAGAGAACACATGAGTCCTCTGGTGTCTTTTCTTATAAGGACACTAATCCTATCAGATCAGGGCTCTACTCTTATGACCTCATTTAACCTTAACACTTCCTTACTACAAATATGGCCACACCGGGGGGCTAGGGCTTCAACCTATAAATTTATTTATAAATTATGTTTATAAATATGTTTAGTTATGTTCTCCATAACTAAGATAAAACAATTCAGTCAACGACAGACCTTCTCTTGCCTAACTGGGTTTTATGGGAAGTATGCCAAAGAGAAATAATCACAGAATTCTGACATAACAGCTTTGAGGGAGAAAGGTAGGTAAGAAACTTGTTCTGCCTGATGGACAGAACTGGGGGATGGGGAGGGGCCACAAAAGGCCCAAGCCTTGAGCCCAGCCAAGGCTATCCTTTGGAGTGACCATGCTGAGGGAAATACTCTCCATCACTTAACCCTGTTCCCTTTCTGTGGGAAAGGAGGGGTGTATGAAGTGGGTGGAGATGGAAACCCTGCAATGGAGCTGTGTCCCAGGAGAAATCATTAATTGCATCTGTCTTAGATGAAGCATGGTGGGACCCATGACAATCTTCTATTACAGGGGCTCAGGCAGATTTGGTGGGGGATAAGTTAACAGGGGGGTAGATGTGCACATGCACAAATAGTGTGAGGGCTGGACCTTTCCAACCATTCCAGTGCTTTCCTTTCTGTCTTCAACCCAATCAATAGGCTTCTTGTCATAAGGCACCAAAACTCATGGAAGCTACAAATGAGGGGTCAAATAGGAAAATTCAGAATAATTGAGATCAGACCATCTTTGAATTCTTGGAGCCTTTCTTCAAATCTAGGGAGAGATCTCCAGGGCAGGAGGGTAGTGGGAAAGATGCAGAGGAGTAGGCATTCCTGGCTTTTTCCCTGTTTGTCGTGCCAGGATTGGGACAGATGTGTCTGTTGAAGATGGGTCCCATCTGCCTTACCAAACGCCGCCCCCACCAGAAAATTTCAGATATCTGGAAAAAAGTCAAGGCAGAGAAGAAGAGGGAGAAGGTATATATTCTCAGGAAGCATCTACCACAACCATGGAGTGGAGCAGGGTCTCCACCTGGCTACATGTTAAAGGCAGGTTGGAGGCAGCTTCCAATGTTCCACAGGTCCTAGAGATGGATATATCTGTTTTGTTTTTTTTAAATAGTAATCTTTTATTTATTTGTTTATTTATTTTTATATTTATTTTTGGCTGTGTTGGGTCTTCGTTTCTGTGCGAGGGCTTCCTCTAGTTGCGGCAAGCGGGGGCCACTGTTCATCGCGGTGCGCGGGCCTCTTCACTATCGCGGCCTCTCTTGTCGCGGAGCACAGGCTCCAGACACGCAAGCTCAGTAGTTGTGGCTCACGGGCCCAGCTGCTCCGCGGCATGTGGGATCTTCCCAGACCAGGGCTCGAACCCGTGTCCCCTGCATTAGCAGGCAGGTTCTCAACCACTGCGCCACCAGGGAAGCCCGGATATATCTGTTTTTGCAGTGAGATTCACAGAAGCCCTTCATTTAAAAGATGTTACCATGTGGATGCGTTCATTCTACCAACATCTGTGGACAGCTGCAATTTGCTTGGCCCTCTGCTAGTTACGAGGATGAGCCCCACAGAACTTAGTGGTGGGAGCCCTCCTTGAATGCTGACTGTCCTGTAGAATAATATCCCTTCCAAAGTAAGCTGAGAAAATGGACAACACTTTCCTCCACTACCTAATGCACAAACAGTTTTTCTTATTCAATTTAATCATTCAGCATTTATTGAGAGCCACGAGCTGGGCTCTGTCCTGGGAATACAAAGATAAATAAAATATGATCCTTCCTTCAAAGAGCTCCCTTTCCAGTTCATCTGTTCACTCCTTAGGAGGAAAAGTTTAGACACTTGACTTAGTTGAGACATTACTCATTGATGTCCCCTTGCAGTCTCTTCTCCCTGTCCTGTAGGCCTTTGGGGCACTCAAAAACTCCCACACTAGAATGTGGAGAAATTGGAATACTTGTGCACCATTAATGGGAATGTAAAATGGTGCTGGTGTTATGAAAACAGTATGGTGGCTCCTCAAATAATTAAAAATAGAATTACCCTGTGAACCTGCAATTCTACTTCTGGATATACATCCAAAAGAATTGAAAGAAGAGGCTCAAAGAGATATTTATATACCCATGTTCACAGCAGCATTATTCACAACAGCCAAAAGGTGGAAACAACTTAAGGGTCTATTGGTGGATGAATGGATAAACAAAATGTGGGATGTACATTCAATGGAATAATATTCAGCCTTCCGTATTTCAGCATATGAAATCCTGTCATATGCTTCAACATGGATGAAACTTGAGAACACTATACTGAGTGAAATAAGCCAATAATAAAAGACAAACACTATGATTCTACTTATGTGGATCCCACTTTAAAATAGTCAAAACCATAGAGACAGAAAGTAGAATAGTGGTTGCCAGGGGCTGGGTGAGGGGGGGAATGGAGAGTTATCATTTAATGAGTATAGAGCTTTAGTTACATTTTCATCAGCAGTGTACAAATGTTCTAATTTCTCTGGAGACTGAGTGGACAACAATGTTAGTGAACAATACACTTAAAAATAAAGATAGTAATTTTTATGTTGACATATATTTTACCACAATTAAAACAAAACAGAACAAAACAAAACCTGCACAACAGATAGTGCTCTGTTATTGTATACTGAACAGTGCCCGGAGCCAGGTATTGACTGCCCTGCCTGCCTAACTTTCATCAGGGTAAAGCCCATGCTATTGGGAATAGTGGGCAAGACTTGGCAATCTGACCCCACCCACCTTGATGGCCTCTGCTTTCCCCCAGACCCTGTCCAGCGGCACTGCACTCACTAGACAAACCAAATGCACTGTTTTGTGGACTAAATGAACTTTTGTGCCCATTTTCAAAAGACACACGTTGGAGGGATGAGTTAAGAATCTTACTGAGGAACAAGAGTGCTAAGTTGTCTTTCTATCAATTGCTCTGATTGTTGCTTAAAAAAAAAAACTCTCGTGGTACATTCTTATAACCAGAGTGAGACTGACTGAGCCACACAGGATCAAAGCAAAATGCTGGTGATATTTACATTACTATAGCTCCTGAACAGGACTTTTCCCCGACTTTTCCATTCTCACCTTCATCAGAAGCCTGGGAGTTAGGGATTATCTCCATCTTATAGGTGAAAATATGGAGGCTTCTCTGAAGGAAGGTCACACAGCTAATAATGGCAGAGGCGGGGCTGGGGACTGTTTTCTGGCCCTCAATGCCACGCTCTTTCCTGTATACCAGCTGTACTCAAACTTGAGCATGCATAGCATCACTTGGAGGGTTTGCTTAGTGCAGACTGCTGAGCCCCACCCAGAATTTCTGATTCAGCAGGTCTGGGGTGGAGTCAGAAAATTTGCTTTTCTAAAGAGTCCCCAGGAGATGCTGACGCTCTGGTCCAGAGGCCACACACACTTTGAGGAACAGTGGGCTGCACTGAAGTTACCTGGTCCTCTAGCCAATGGAAGTTTCCAAGATGGTCCTTGCCTTTTGGGCAACATGCTACCATCAGGGATCTGTAGTGGTCACAGTTGAGTTTTTGGAGGGAGTCAATATATAACACTTTTCTCTTTCTTCTGGAGTTTGGAACCAGTTGAGAAATGAGGCATGGGTGGAAGAGATAAACATTTATCTGCTTTGTTACTGATAAAGCTGATTGAAAAACAAGGTTGTAGATATGTGGTCACCAGACGTTTCCTAAAACGTTGCTTCTGAATTGGAACTTAACCACCCAAAATGTTGGCCTTAGTCTTGCTGTTAAAGCTCACCACATAGTGGAGAGTAAATTAGAATGGATTCTCTCTGGGGATGGGAGGTAGCTTCAAATATAGAGCCCAGAATTTGGTCGGTTTTTTCTCCCTGGGCAAGAGAAGCCTCTGGCATCTGGTATCTGACCACGTACTCATAGCTGGGCCTTGGTGTTCTCCTGTCCAATGTGAAAACAATTTCTCAGAACTTCAACATCAGACAAGGCCACTCTGTGACCACGATGACTATCAAAACAAAAACAAGACCCCTCTGTAATCATGGCTGAACAAGGACAATTACATGAACATTGTCCAAACCACAAAATCCCAAACATCCCTCTCTCCTTGCTAACATGAGTGGCTGCTACTTGATGACAGCATCAGCCTCGCTCTGGTCTGCCTTCCCTAGGGATAAGATTTATGGAGATGCCCAATCATAGAATTACCCTCACTTCCATGAAGTATCCAATTCAGAGTAAAACCCCACTTCCTAAACTCTCCCCCAAATCACCTAACACAAGCGCAAATCCTTTAATAAGTCCTTTATAACATCCGCTTACTGAGATGCCCCATGTATCCCCATGGTATACACTCTCCCTTGCTTCATGAGTAACCATCCCCAGTTGTTTAACTACAGGTGTATTCCTGGTGGCCTTTGACTTCAAGACATTGGTTGACATCCCAAAGTCACTAATCAGGGGAGTAGTGAGGAAGAGGTCAGGAAGATGTGGAGTGTGCCTCCCGTGCTTTTAGAGGGGAATAATTATGATGCCCACCAACAGTTAGCTGGCTGACCCAGTGGATACTGAAGGCCTTCCATACCCACCTGCCAGCTGGTGCCCCTCGGTTTGGACCTCAGGTGATGGGGAATTCTCAGCTTCCTCTTTCAGCTCTGCCGGAAATTCTTCTGCTTGATGTCCCTACCTGGTTCTGTGGTTGGCACCCCATCTCCTGAGAAAGTCCAATGAAATGTGACAACAGAAAGGTTCCTAATGAATGGAGAAGTTCACCAAACATAACAATGACAAAAACAGCCACCAACAGATGACTTATTTACCCAGAGGAAGAAGTGTGCAAAGAAAAGGAGATGGCAAAGGACAATTCACAATGCCAACATGGTTTCAGCCATCCATCCATATTGCTGGTCTCCACTGTGGTGTGGAAGTTAGACAGGGAAGCGTGAAGTGTAAGGGCAGAACTTTAGTAGAAGGGACCTTTGTCATAGCCACCATTTACAGACTCCCTCCGATGCACCAGGCACCAAGTAGGCACTTTGCCCATCAGGCCTCATTTAACTCCTAGGAAAAAATCCTTTGCAGAAGACAGCGGTTTCACTTCAGTTTTTGCTCCTGAGAAGAGCAGGACTCAGGGGTGCAAGGACTTGCCCCAGATCACCCAACTTGTGAGGTCTGTCTGCTGCCAGACCCCACATGCCAAATCACTACAGCATGGCCTTTCACCATCCCCTAAAATCTAAACTATTTTAACTGCTCTGGCTAACTACCTAATCACTATTTTTTTTTTTTAAAAAAAGAACATTTTATTATGTTAACCAAACCTCTACTCTGCAATTAACTCTAATTACATAACCAATTAAATTGGGAGTAAGATTATTTTGCGGTTTAAAGCTATTTATGCTGACACTAGATTTTTCTCTATCTAATTAATTCTTATTTCTTGGTTATAATTGTTATTTAATTAAGACAGTTTCTGACTCTGCCCGCACGTTTGTCTAAGTGCCAGTCTGTCCCCTTGCTCATGTACCTGAGCACATCACGTCTGCTTTGATGGGGCATCCCAAAGCGGGGACAGAGAATTGGTCAATTCTGTTGAGCCACAAGAAAGCAAGCTTGGCTTTATTAATTTGTCACTCAAAGGTAGGAAGGAAATAATTCCAACACGTGGTGTTGGGTAATCTAATTTATAGTATATTAAGTGCTCTATGTCATTAATGACCCCAATCACTAGTATGCAAGTGGAATCCTCAGTGGGGTCACTCAAAGTCCTAGAGCTAGCTTCAGTGTTTGAGAATGTCCCAGTGGGGACTGTCTATATACCCACAGTGAGTCTACACAAGCTGCCTCAATCTGTTTCTGGCTGGGCTCACACCAATTTAAGGGGACCCTGTCAATAATGGCTTTATCATCAGCAGTTGACTCATGTCAATTAGAAACTCTGATAAGATGTTGATGAAGTCATAGGGCTGGGTGCCGATTAAAGGACTGACATTCAGATAGCCATGGACTATCAACAGAGAAAAATTGAACAAGGTCCCCTGGGTGTGATAAGTTTAGAAATCATTGACTTAACTATAGGTTGATGTTATTCAAAAGTTGGCTTTACAAATATTAGCTCATCTAATTCTTATCTTCTTTCATTAAACTTGTTCTGTGTAGGTACCCTGAGACTCAACCCTTCCACATCCATGACCAGATCCTTTTGACCTTCACTCACAAATCCCCTTTGGACCCAAAGAAGGTTGCCAGATATTGCAAATATTGCATGAGGCATACTCTAAAAAATTGTTCATCGTTTATCGAAAACTCAAATTTAACTGGGTGTCCTGTATTTTTACTTGCTAAATCTGGCAACTTTACCCACCCCTAATGGTTTAGGAAGCTTAATCTGTTGAAGGAGAAGGTGGCCCCTTCCCAAAGCACCTTCCCATGGCCTTATTATGTTTCAAAAGGTTGTAATTAAATAATAACACGCAACACTTTGAAATAGATTTTTCAACCTTTCCAAATATGAGGATTCTTTCATTATATGTAAATATTATAGGTTTTTACATGATAGCTGTTTTGGTTGGTAAAAAAAAAAAATCATGAAAAAAAATTAAGTTGTATTTTGAGAAACCTTTCATGATGGTGGGAAGGGGAGCCCTAAAGAACACCCCCTGCAAGGAGTTGAGATTTGCTCCTTAGAGACACTGGCCAGTGCTAACTGACCCCTTCCCCATCTCTCCAGCCTCCCCAGGACACACATTCAACAGATTGGACTTGTCTGAAGTCCTCCATGGGCCAGTAACTTCCAACCAATCCAGGGCTTGGTGGAGGAGGTAAGACTAGCCTGGGCCCCCTTGACCCTCACACAGGTGCTCCTTCCACATTTCCACCCCACCCAACACAGCAAATGCCCTCTTTGCAAACTCAAAAAACAGCTTCTCACCTCGGAGAGTGGCGAGTTTCTAAGCCAGAGGGTGATTTTCAGTCTCTGCCCCACTTTCTTAACTAGCCTCACCTCTGTTGAAGGCCAACTTATCCAATAGATACAGTAGAATGCACAAAAAAAGTTTGAATTTCTTAATCAGATGGGAAAAAAATGAACTTGTAGGTCAAAGAAAATGTTTTAATATAGGATACTAATATATGTGTCTTTATACCAATACAGTCATTAAATGCCATTTTAAACATTATTTTTAATAAAGAAGGGGACCCACAAAGGCAAAGATGCCCAGGGCCCATGAATGTCACAGTGCAGCCAATCTCTATGAACTCTGAAGACAAATGCTTTTTAGAAATATTGTCGCAGGAGGAAGATGTCAGTCATGTGTGGAGGAGAATCAGACTTGTGCTTAACCATCTGTGACCCTCATTCCAAGATGGATTTCAAAAAGCCTTAGAGTGCAATGGAACAGAAAAAGCTAAAGAGCTAAGATGAGCTTCCTGGAAGCCAAAAAGAAGAGAGAATTCTATTCTCTTACAAGAGGCACAATGTATAGACATTAAAACACAGTGCTTAGGGAAAATCTCTTATGCAGATACTTGGACAGACTATTGGCTGTGGTGACGGAAGACAATTGCTTACCTTCCTTCTGAGGAATATCATCCAACTTCTTAGCACAGCCTGTGAGGCCCTAGATGACCTGATCCCCACCTGTCTCTCTGACCTCATCTCTCACTCTGTGCTCCTTCTCTCAGCATTTAGTTACTGAGCATGGTTGAGATTCTGAGCCTTTGTACTTGTAGTTCCCTCTACCTGAAAAGCTCTTCCCCTTGATCTGCTTGCTCCCTCAGATCTCACTTCCAAGGTCAAATCTTCCAAAGGGCCTCCTCTGACCTCCCGGCTGATGTCTCCCCCACATCGTCCTCTCATTCTGGTCTTGCCTTGTTTTATTTCGTCTGTGATATTTATTGCCATCTGAAATTGCCTATTGATGGGCTGATTGTTTGTCATCTGTCTCCCCACTGGCATGGAAGCTCCTTGCAACCTTTGTTGTCATTTTCTTCTGCATCTGTCTGCCTTCTGCTTGGAACTCAGTAGTGGCACAGTGAATTATTGAATGAATAGATTTAGGAAGGTGCATCCTTGTAGGCAGCAGGGACCTGGCTGTGCTGTGAATTGACAGTGTTGTGATGGAATGCAAATTTGCAGGTGCAACTTTGGAGCTGGGACAGTGCAGAATATTCTGTGTAGTAATGTAGACAAGAATTTTCAGCCCCAGGAATCCTGGAGGAGGAAGTAGGGGGCATGCCTATATATTTTTTTCTAATCACAGGCAATAGTCTGTCTCTCAATCGGGAGAGAACATTTTCCCGTTGGGTCCTCTTAAAGAATATCTATGTAGTGAGGGGTCTTTCTGACCAAGAAAGCATCTCTTAGTTGAGTCCTGCCATCCCCAGGCAGTACTCTGATGGTGACTCATCCAGGAGGACAAAACCAAGTGTCCCTCACATTTCTACATTTTCATGAGATACTTCCTCTGACGGTAATGTAAACACTGTAAAATATTGAAAATATCATCGGGTCACACTCAGTGCATTTGTTCCAAAGCCACATTCCAGCCAAGTCCTGGGCTTGATGAATTGCCCTGAATGCAGCTATATTTAGGCCTCTGCCTGCAAATGTTTCTGTTTGTCGCTGAGCCCCAAGGAGTAATTCCAGAGAACGTCTCTAGTGTCCCGGTCCCCATGGAAACGGTTCTTGTGCTTTGAGTGCCAGCCCCAGGAACGAGGAGGAGAGTCTGTGCCATTTCCTCTCTGCCACTGACACAGAATCCGAGTTTTGGTATATGAAACAAGCCCAGCCTGGTCCTTGGTCCCTAGTCCTGCTCTGGGAAGAATGGGTCAGTGTGGTTTGGGATAGTTCATGGCAGAGCTAGCTTTATAAACACCTCTTCTACTCATTCTTCTCATTTTCACACCTTTGTAATATTTCCACATCTTACTTAGTGTAATAGGATAATCAGGAGCACAGAATCTGTGCATTCTAAATAATGGCATCTGATTGGAAAAAAGGAAGGAAGGAAGGGAGGAAGGGAGGAAGGGAGGGCGGAAGGAAGGAAAAAAAGAAGGAAGAAAGAAGGAGAAAAGTGATAAGATAACAAATTGTTAACTATGAGATACCTGGGGAGGACAGTGTGTATCCAGGGCAAGAGGACATTCACTTTTGTTTTGTAGTATTTGAATTTTTTCCAACAGTGGTCCTGGGTTTCTTCTATAATTAACTAAAGCAGAAGGGTTCACTATTATTGAATGCACCCTGAGTTGGCCACCTACGTGTGCTACTTTTTATCCATTTCAACCATTCAACCCTGTTTCACCTTTGTTATCTGGAATCTCAAAGAAATTATGGTAGTCCAGGGACTTCCCTGGGGGCGCAGTGGATGAGAATTCACCTGCCAATGCAGGGGACACGGGTTCGACCCCTGTCCGGGAAGATCCCATATGCCTCAGCACAGCTAAGCCCATGAACCACAAGAACTGAGCCCACGCTCTAGAGCCCGTGAGCCACAACTACTGAGCCTGCAAGCCACAACTCCTGAAGCCCACATGCCACAACTACTGAAGCCTTCATGCCTAGAGCCAGTGCTCCACAACAAGAGAAGCCATCACAAGGAGAAGCCCACATGCCACAACAAAGAGTAGCCCCCACTCACCACAACTAGAGAAAGCCCATGCGCAGCAACAAAGACCCAATGCAGCCAAAAATAAATAAAATTAAATCTTTAAAAAAAAAAGAAAAGAAATTATGGTAGCCCAGAAATAGAATCGAAGCAGATTTCCAAAGTCAACAATAAACCATTCATTTGTTTCTAGAACCTCACTCCTCCACTAACTTCAACCTTAAGTTTAGCCATACCAAACTTACTGCATATGTCCCAATTCATCAAGATGTGTACATGACATGTGTGCAGCATTTGATAATATCAATTAGACCTCAATAAAGTTAAAATAAATAAATTTAATTTTTGTTTTCATCAAAGTTACAATTTGTGCCTAGTTCAACAGTCAAATAGCACCACGAGGCTTAATGTACAAAAACATAAAATAAATAGAATGGCTTTCCCCTCTTTACTCCAGATTTCTGCTTCCCAGGGGAAAGATCTTTCAATGGTGTGAGCTCTTCCTTCTGGCTCTTATCTCTGTGTTCTAAGCAATGCATCTCTCATACTGTTTCTTGATGTTCCAGTTTTAGACACTGTCCATGGAATTCTTCCTATGGAAGATGATGAGGATTTAGATCTCTTCTACACCCTCCACTTCAACATATGCTTTCTCTCCACGCATCTTCCCAATGAGGTGGTGCCATAATGTTTAGTTAGAGCAAATATTCTGTGTACACATTATGCCCATGTATATACTATTCAGAGCTAAGTCTTATATGACTGTATTTTCTTTCTTTTACAACTATTTGAAATCTCTGGAATGGTCTCTTTTTCTCATGTGTTCAGTTTTTAATAATGCCTGCCATTAATTCATTCTAGAACTCTCTAACAGAAGTGCCAATCTCCTCTCAATACATTCATCAGGGATTTTATTGGCTTCATTTTTTCATGGCGACATTTCTCTAGGAGGTGCTTTCACCACCCTCCTGGGGACTCCCTTCCTCTTCTTCTTGTTCTGGATCCCATGTTTTCTGTATCCCACATCTTCCTCTGTCTTGGTTTCTCTCTCTTGTTTTAACAGAGCACACCTCCTAATTAATTCCTGAAAAGGGATGGGTAGTTCTGTTTTTCCCCCACCTTCATATTTAATTGTTGGATGGGTATGGGATTCTAGAGTGGACACCATATTCCTGTAGAGTTTTGAGAGCATGATTCCATTTTTCGTGTTGTTCTTGAGAGTCCAATGCCATTCTAATTTCTGATTCTCTGAATATAACCTACACATTTCACTCACCCCATCCCCTGATTTCAAGGCTTTAATTTTTCCCAGTACTATTAAATTTTCTAACGAGGTGATTTGTCCTTTTTTCATTTTTATCCTGCATACTTAGTGGGCCCCATCAACTTGGAATCCAGTTTTAGGAAACTTTCTTGTGTCATTTCTATGGTAAATTCTTCTCCTCTGTATTTAGTTTTCTTTACTCTGAAACTCCTATTTTTTCTTAATATTGGGCTCCCAAACTGGTTCTATAATTTTTTAAAATTTATTTTATTTAAGTATAGTTTATTTATAATGTTTTAATTTCTGCTGTACAGCAAAGTGACTCCATTATACATGTATATGCATTCTTTTTTATATTCTTTTCCATTAGGTTTATCACAGGATATTGAATATGGTTCCCTGTGCTATACAGTAGGATCTGTAAATTCTTACTAATTCTTCTCTTTTTTTCCATTTCTTTTTCTTCCTGTTCTCTATTCTGAGACATGATCTTTACTTTATCTTCCTAAACCTTCTTGTGACTTTTTAATTTCTTCTGTAATATTTTTAATTTCCAAGAAGTCTTTATTTTTCTCTGAACACTTATATTTTGTAGCCTTCTCTTTTTGTTTCATAAATGTTCTCTCTCTCTTATTTTGCCTTTTGTATATATTTTTTGCTTTTTAAAAAATATTTCCTTCTATTTCTCACTCCTAGTTGGGTTTTTGGTTGGTTGGCTTGTTGGTTGGTTGTTTGGTTAGCTGGTTAGTTGGTTGGTTTGGTTTCTCTCTTGAATTGCTCAAATATCTAATGATACTTAGCAGTCCATTTGCATTACACTAGAAAGAAGATTAGAAGCTCCGTGTACATGGACAGGACTGGTTGACTAGTTGACTGATGGCCTTCACTGTGGGGTGATTTGGTCAAGTTAATTCATTGGGGACCAGCTCCCCACAACTGTAGTTTCCTGTAGGCCTTTTCTCTTAGAGTAGCCTGTTTCCTGCACATTAATCCTATTTTTTACTTGGAGTTTGTAGAAGGCTGGATGACAGTATTCTTAGCCCTGAGATAGGAAAGGTGGCTGGTGGAGGAGGCATCACACTCACCATTTAGCACATGGATTTTCATCTAATCTCCACAATCAATATGACAGCTCTAGCCTCAGATGAATCTGGAATCCCAGAATCCAGTCATCATCTGGTTCAACACCACCAGGGAATAAAACCTCAGTCTTTTGCAAAGATGAAGGAGTGTCATCTCTGGCAGCATGGGGTGGATCAGGGGTCCAAGTTGAACTGCTTATTATGCAAAATGTTAGCTACATCTTTAGCTTTCAACTCATCTGTCCCAACCATGCATCCCTTTACAGGAATTAACTGGAAGGTGTGCTCTGCTAATACAAGAGAGAAAAATCAAGACAGAACCAAATCTTCTGAGGTGCTGTGGCATGACTCAGGTTACGTTTAAATATTCTCCACTTTTAGTGGAAGGTTCAGCTTCCTCTTCTGCCAGGTCAGTGATCTCTTGATTTTCTGTCATCAAACTTCCACAATTTTGTTGTTCTTGTCTCTTCACCCAATCTCTGTCCTTATGTGTTTATGTCTGTTTTTAAATCTTTTTACTGACATTTGTGTGGGCTTTCTGGAGAAAGCAGCAGTAAAACTGTGTTCAAATTCCAGTTTAAGCAGAAGTCCTCATACTGGTGTTTTCTGTGTATTCTGAACCCAGGATGTGCTTGAAAGTCTATTTTCCTCCCACCTGCCTGGAATAGGCTCTCCTCTCCTGGTTACCCAGCAAGTCACCGGCGTGCATCTATCCAGACCCAAATCAAATGGCATCTCAGCTCCCTAAGCAGAGTTGTCACGTGTTCTTCTGGGCTCTCATGGCACTCTTTCCATGCTTTAGTTTTCATTGCATATAGAAAATATCAACTATGAGAAGATACTCCATTTTTTGTTGGTGTCACGGCTCATAGCCATTTCTTTTCATATTTTTATAACTGAGTTTTATATCTCGATTTATTTTTAGGTTAGCCAGATTATAACAAGTGCTTTTCTTTGTATGGAAATGTATGTTGGTCACATTCTTTCTGAACGTTTGCTTTGCTGAGAACTTCCTCGCCTTCCCTCCCACGAATGCTACTCAAGCTGAGTAATAAATATCCTGGGGTCAGAGCAGAGGCAGCCTTTGGGGAGGAGAAAGGAAGGCACTTGCTCATGTGTAAGGGTGTCTTTTCTGACTTTGTTGCTGTGGCTCCGTGTTACTGGGAGGCATCCACATCCCTGCCGACCCCCTTCTCTGACTGTAGTGCCCTTGCATGCTATGCAGGTCCCGTGGGAGCAGGGACGGAGTGCAGGCAGCATCCTTGCTCCTGAGCATTGTCAGTCTTCAGTGCCGGCCTGTAGCGGCAGCAGGATGGAGGTTGCCCACTGCCATCCTCCCCGTAGCCCAGTCAGTTTGAATTACTTCCTCCCAATAGCCTTTGCCTAAAAATCCTATAGCATCTCAAGCAGGTTGGCATTTGTTCCAAATTCTATACCCTGGAGTGGTAGTTCAGAAGTCAGCCCTCCCTGCTTAAACACTCGATGTAGGCAGGCCTCATTCCCTGCACCTCAGCTGAGCTGCTCATCAAGGTATCCATCCTCCCAAACCATACAATTTACATGAGTCAAGGGATGCTCATCAGCTAAGGACAAGAATTCTTCTTATTATTATTACATAGATTTCCCATATTACTGTATCCTTTTGGTAATTTTGCTGGGAATTTGGAAGGAGTGGAGAACTCAATGCATGGGTCTCTGAGATTGCCATATTGGTCCAGTGGTTGAGAAAGTGACACTCATCTTTCTGTTCCCGATGTTTACCAGGTGGACTTCATAAATGCATAGACCAGACACCTTAGAACTCATATTCCTGATCATTTATCCCTTCCTTAAAAGGTACACAACCCATTTCATTTAGGCTCTGGATGTTCACCCGTGGAGGGCAGCTTTAACATCAGCATCGTTGTTCCCAGCTACTTATTTTCCCTGAGACAGTCATAGGCTTTGCCTCTGTTTTGAGTGTGTCTGGGTTCAGAATCCAAATGCTTGAGTGATATCCATATAAAATGATGGCTTGTTGGCTAGTGGAGGCCTCTGCCTCTCCAGGTCTGTCCCGTCCCATTTCGGTGCGTGGATGAAGAGATGTGATCCAAACAGAAGTCTGGACTGGATCTTTCACAGTCAGTTAGGGCAGGCTGAGAGAAGGGCAGGTTCCTTCTTCCCTCTCAGGGTGACAATGTGAGCCGTGCAATTGTAATAGCCAGAGATTTTAAGGTCAGACTCCCCTCCACCCTTCTCTCATTGCAGGCTCTGGAAGCCGAATTTCTGCCTCATAGGAGCTCTTAGAGGAGATGTTGGTAATGTTGAAAGGAGATGCAAAGAGGGCTGCTTTCCAATTAAAGGCTTGGTGGGGTGGCTGGACGCTTTTTCAAGATCGGGGGTTGTAGGTACCAGATATCATCACCGTCATCACCTTAATAGCTACTATGGGCCCCAAACAAATGTGGCTTCACTTAATTCCTATACTCACCTTGTAAGGTAGTTGTTAATATTCCATTCTACAAATGAAGAAATGGAGGCAGCAGTGCTTTACCACGTAGGTGTCCAATAAAGAGTTATGAGTAAATAAATGAATGAATGGATGAAATGACTTGCCCAAGACCAGACAGCAATTAAGTGGAGAGGGAGGAAAATTCCAGATGAGCCTCTTCCTCATGTACCAAGGAAGGCAGTATAAGAAGGTCAGTGCACGACAGGGTAACCAGCCATCCCAGTTTTCCTGGGACTTGTCCAGGTTTAGCACTGAAAGTCCTGCATCCTGGAAAACCCCTCGGACCTGGGCAAACCAGATCGGTTGGTCTGCCTGGTATACAAGATTTTCTTGCCTGCTGGAAAGTAAAGTAAGGATTGGTTCAGGAAAGACTGACTCAGATTTAAGAAAATGATGAACACATAACCAACAGGTGTGGTACTTTGCAGCCCACCAAGCATTTCCCTATCCATCATTTCAGTGTTCACAGGGTCCTGTGTTTTAGGCTTCCATGGTATCCTATGGTAACCGAGATCAAAGGTGTTCATTGATATGTTCAAGGTTAACTTATGGATAAACATCAGACATGGCATTTTTCAGGGAAATAGAGAAGATCATTAACGAAAAAGATGGTGTAGGCACGTGGATTTCGGGCAGTGGAGTGGGGATTCAGAGCTCCAGAAAGGACACCGGGGAGCAGAAGTGTGGTCTCCCACCTGCCAAACCGGTTCACATGGTATGATAAGGAGGCACGGGCTCTGAATTAACGGCCAGCACATCCCGGCCAGGCTCTTCCTGGCTATGCTTGACCTTGAACAAGTCATTGATGTCTGAATTTTGGATTTTTCAGTTATGCAAGGGGGTTAATGAGTCATACCTGACATGCTTTTTGCCAAGATTAAATGACATAGATCATATAAAGTACTCAGTACAAATTTACTTCGATAGGAACATGCGAGATGTCTGTTCCCTTCCAGATTGCTCAGATTTTTGTTCTCTGCTGCAAACAGCAGAAATCCAATTTAAACCAACTAAAAATAAAAGCAAATTTATTGACTCATGTAACTAGATGCTTTAGGGCAGTGGTCCCCAACCCCCGGGCCACACAGCAGGAGGTGAGTGGCGGGCAAGCCAGCAAAGGTTCATCTGCCGCTCCCCATCACTCTCCATCGCTCGCATTACCGCCTGAACCATCCCTCCCACACCCCGTCCATGGAAAAATTGTCTTCCATGAAACTGGTCCTTGGTGCCAAAAAGGTTGGGGACTGCTGCTTTAGGGTTCAGCATGGCTGCGAGGATGGAGGGTGTCCTCATGTCCCCAAGGTTAGTTGGTTCCTTCTCTCTCTCTCTTATTCTCTCTCTGTCTCTCTCTCTGTCTCTGGACCTCTCAGCTCTGTTATCTTCTGTATGCTGGCCCACTCTCACTAACTTTCTGGGCAGGCCTACTCTATGCAGCCACCTCTGGCTCCAAGCATACATTTTACAAAATAGCAACACAAACATGAAGTACTTCTCTCTCTCATCATTCACAAATCCATCCTGGGGAGGTTACGGATTGACCCTGCTTGGGAATGGCCTCAGTCCTGGGACCCATGCTTGTGTCCAAGTGAACTTGGGTCTTACCTAGGACATGAGTCTAGCCTTCTCACTGCGACCTCGGATGAGCATGTAATTTATCCTCCAAAATGGGATTCTCTGAGGAGTGAAAGGGGATGTCTTCATAATTAAGCCAGGACAAGAGGCAGAAACCAGACTCAGCCAAGCAAACTGGGATGCAGGGTGACCTCTTAAGTGCCAAAAGAAGGGACTCAGGAAAAAGAGCAATCGCTGCCACACCCAACACACATATTTTTGTATTTATAATGTCCTCTGTGGATTTGTTTAGAAAATAGCATTCTGTTCCCAAATGTAGAGCAGCTGAAAACATTTGCGCTGAATCCTTAACTGAGACAGTGATGTTTCAAGCAAGTATCTTTCAAATCTTTGGGTAATTTAAGCAATAGTAGACCTGCCTTGATGATTCTTATTCCTGATGCTTGCATTCAACTGCTATTGTTCCCTCCTCTATGGCTCCCACAAACTTCAGTACTTCTCAGTTTTGGGGACAGCCCGAGGCCTCCTGCCATTAGCACGCCCCCACTGATGCGGCTCCGAATGCCTCCCTGCCAAGCAGTTACAGTGACCAATTTAAATGTAAATTGGTAAAATGTTGGTAAAATGTTCAGCATCCTTCTCAAGATGTTGGGAGATGGGGTGAATCCTCCAGAACGCCTCTTTCTTCTCTGCCCTCCCCAGGGCCACAGGAATTAAGAACGCAAGTTTTGAATCCACACAATCTGGAAACTCACAAGATGCCCTGAGATTCATCACTAACCTCATCATCACCAGCCTGGGTGCCTCATCTGTAAAATGGGAAACATCACTAAAACCATTTTTTAAAGTGTCTGGCACATAAGAAGCCTTCAGTTAATGGCAATGAATGTTATTTCCACTACTATTGTTATGGCATAACTCCACTGGATTTGAACTTTCCAGGGAAGCTCTTGCTACCTTGGCAACAGACACTTCTTTCATCTGTAACATTTAGTCATACTCTGAATCTTCTCACCACTTTACCAAAAAGCTCCGTCCAGACTTGTTTCTCCCATTTGTTCTGGTTAACCGGAATCATAATGGGTACCTCCCAGCCCATACCATTTTCTATTTAGCATCCTGGCCAGTGAATTCCCCACAACGCCTGCTGGAGATGCTGGCTGTGAACAAGAGAAGGGATAACAAAGTGCTCTCCAGAGGGGATGCTGAGGTCTGTTCTGTGCATCTCTGAAAATCCTCTCTGCGGTTTCTAAGCTGTCTTGTGTGTCTTGCTTCAGTAACCTGCTTTAGTGCATCGCCTAAGCTACTTCTCTAAATCTCCTCTTTACCTCTCCTTTTTGACTCCATCACCCATTTTTCTTCCTCTTCTCTGGTATAAAAGTAGCAATAGCTAACAGTACTCTGTGCTAAGCATTGGGCTAAACGCTTTACATCTTTCTAACAACACTATACAGTAGGTTCTTTTATTACATCATTTTTGCTATGGGAAACTGAGCACAGAGAGGAAAGGTAGATGCCTTGTGGAATTTAAACACAGGCAGTGGCTCCAGGGCTGGCATTCTTAACTCTACTGAATTGCCTCTCACCATGCAGGTAGCACATAGTTGAATGACAGATGACCTGTAGGTAACTATCATTTTAGAATACCTAGTACAAAATGTTGTTGTTTTTTTTTCTTTCAATTGCATTTATGAACTTGCCATTTTATTACTCTTCAACCACACTGAGATGGGGAAGGGAAAACCCTGTCCCACGTAGCTCCTGCACGAATAGAAAATACAGACATAGGAAGATAGGAAAACTCTAACCACACAGGAGGATGATCTAAAAGAGATAGAAACTCCAGAAGAAAGCAGGAATGACGCTAAGCGTGAAAAACCTGGTCCAGTCAAGAACCATGTGTTCCAATTTATATAATATTTTAGTTAATAGTTACCAAAGGACTCAGGGTAAAGTAATTTTGCAAACGCTTAATAACATTCACAGTTCTGCTTCTCTGGAGAACCCTGCCTAGTACAATAACATTCTTGAAAAGGCAAAATTAAGAAACAGAGGACAGATTAGTGGTTGTCAGGAGCTAAGGAGATGGGAGGCAGGCAGGAAGTAGGCATGGTTATAAAAGGGCCACAGAAGGGATCCTTGTGATGAGGGAATTTCTCTGTATCTTGACTGTGGACGTGGTTACATGAACCTAGACCTGTGATAAAACTGCATAGATCTAAATACACACACACACACACAGGTATACGCACGCACAAATGAGTACAAATAAAACGGGGGAAATCTGACAAAGACTGGTGGATTGTGTCAGTGTCGATCTGGTTGTGATATTGTAGTACAGTTTTGCAAGATGCATCACTGGGGAAAACTTAGTAGAGGACACATGGGATCTCTTTGAATTATTCCTTCCAACTGTATGCAAATCTCTAATTATCACCAAATAAAAATTTAGTACAGCCACTGTGGAGAACAGTATGGAGGTTCCTTAAAAAAACTAAAAATAAAGTTACCGTATGAACCAGGGATCCCACTCTTGGGGATATATCTGGAGAAAACTCTAATTTGAAAAGATATATGCACCCCAATGTTCATAGCAGCACTATTTACAATAGCCAAGACATGGAAGCAACCTAAGTGTCCATCAACAGATGAATGGAGAAAGAAGATGTGACATACACACACACACACACACACACACACACACACACACACAGTGGAATATTACTCAGCCATAAAAAAGAACAAAATAATGCCATTTGCCATAACATGGATGGACCTAGAGATTATCCTACTAAGTGAAGTAAGCCAGAGAATGACAAATATCATATGACATTGCTTTTATGTGGAATATAAAAAAAAAGATACAAATGAACTTATATACAAAACAGAATAGACCCACAGACTTAGAAAACAAACATATGGTTACCAAAGGGGAAAGTGAAGGGGGAAGATAAATTAAGGAGTTTGGGATTAACATGTACATACTACTACATATAAAATAGATAAACAATAAAGACCTACTGTATAGCACAGGGAACTATACTCAATATTTTGTAATAACCTATAAAGGAAACAAATCTGAAAAAGAATAGATATATATGTATAACTGAATCACTTTGCTGTACACCTGAAACTAACACTGCATTGTAAATCAACGATGTTTCGTTAAAAAAATTTGATTTAAAAATGGGAATAATCATCCTTATATCACAGAGCCGAGTTAAAGATTAACGAAATGATGTACATAGAAGCATCTGGCTAAAGGCCTAATGCACAGTAGGTCTTCAAGAAATGGAGAGTGTTTCTCTCATAACAGGGGGTTCTATTTAGGGCAGCATCATATAATAACATGCAGGGGAGTGAAAAGAAAAGCTCTGATCACATTTGAAATAGGAGGCAAGTAGATAGAAAATTAGTTATAAGGAAAAGCAAAGTGCTTGTTAAAAAAGACAATTGTATTATTTAATATATATAAAATTAGGCGATACGTTCACACAAAGGAACAAACTAGACAACTGTTTGTTAGCTAAGAGCCTACTTCTTTGTCAATGCCAAGTTCTGCTTCAAATCTTCTTAAGTGTTGAGTTGCTTCTGAACTTGTGGAGCAATTTCAAATTCATAATAGGCCCCAGGAATTTTGATGAGTACCTTTGAACAATCCAGTTTTTTAAAATCCTTGTCGAAACCAGACTCCCAGAAAGAGGTGTGTGTGCAGTTACTCTCCGGGGACAGGAAAGGTGACAGGGTTTTAAGTGTCTGTAGTGTGCTTGGTGTGTCCTTTCGTGTGGGGCTGACTCAACCTCCTTGAATCCCTGCTTCTCCCCCTCTGGCCATTTGGCTTCATTAATAGGCTCCCAGATTGCCAAGAGGAGGCAAGACAGAATTCTTTTCATTTCCTGGGTTTTATACAAGGCTTATTTTTTCAAGAGAATCTGCCAGTGCCCTGGGCTAGTTCTTAGGAAGAAAGCAAAGCAAGCTTTCCCGTCCAATATGTCTTTCACAGGAGAATGGGAATTCAGGAAGTAAAGTGAGAAATACAGTGACACGGGGACTGCCTGTTGCAGTCTTATTTTAGTCACACTGCACAAGGGCCCAAGGTAAACATGTAAGGTGCTCTGGTCTAAAAAACGTTCTTGATTGCAAACTACAGACTTTAGTCCACTGAAGCAGAACAGAGTTTATTACAGAGCAGTGATGGTTTACAGAGAACACTGTAGAACTTGTCCAGCTAATCACCAAACCCGTTTCATCTTTTTTTTTTTTTTGTACACACATCCAGGTTACATTTAAAACCCCCAGGTGATTAGGTGTGACCAGGTAACTAAGTTCTAGCCAATGGGATGTGAGCAGTCATGACCTGTTCCTTTCCCAGGCCTGGCCCACAAAGACCACCCACATGCAAATCTCCATTTAAATTAAATTTTAATTTTATGACAATTATAGATTTGCATACAAAGAGATCCCATGTATCCTTTACTCAGTTTTCCCCCATTATACATCTTGCAAAACTGTAGTAAAATATCACAACCCGGATAAACATTGATACAATCCACCAATCTTTGGATGTAAGAGGTAAATAAACTTCTTGTATGGAGCCACTGAGATACTTGAGGGGTTATTTGTTACAGCAGCAAGCTTTAGGACACTTAGAATTTCTAGAAGGGCCAGGGAAGCATATTTAGATGTTATAGAGCTAGGCACAAGTAGCTAAGAGATAGACCCTGTTGTCTTAGTCTATTCAAGCTGCTGTAACAAAACACCACAGACTAGGTACCTTATAAACAACAGGAATTTTTTTCTTACTGTTCTGGAGGCTGGAAGTCTGAGATCAAGGTGCCAGCATGGTATGATGAGGCTCTCTTTCTGGGTTCCAAACTTCTCATTGAATCCTCATGCAGCAAAAGGTGTAGGGGGCTCTGTGGGGCCTCTTTTATAAAGGTACTAATCTTAGTCATGAGGGCTCCAACCACATGACCTAATCACCTCCCAAAGTCCCTACCATACCCAATATTTTTGTGGGTTATGATTTTAACATATGAATTTGGGGGAACAACAACATTCAGACAATAGCACCAGTCATACCATGAGATAATTCGGAAGGAAATCCCATTATACTATCTGGTGCTCTCCAGGCATAATGAGACCACTGCCCTGGAAGATCCAAACTCCCCTGCCACCAAGCTTGCCACAAGATCTGCTCTGCCTGTCTGCCACCAGGTGCTTACTTCCACCTTCCAAGTCTTGCATGAATGAATCTTCTTGGTGGACCCAGGTTACAGATAGAATCCTAACTGCAAGGGAGTCTGGAAGATGTAGTTTATAACTTTCCTGTCTCCATGATATAAGAAGGCATGCCAGAGGGGGTTGAATGAATCAGTCTATGGAATCCGCCCCACTAGTGAGGCTGGATCCACAAGAAGTGGACTTAGCTGGGTAAGTGAATGATTAGGGTTTCAAGTTGTGTGCTGATCATCACAATAATCTGACACGGGAGTCAACTGCTCAAGGCTCTCTCTCACCTAACTGTTCAAGGCATCCCTGTTTCTGTATCTTCCAAGTTAGAAGCTGACCAGTCTTCCTTCTTAAGTCTGTCAATATTTTTATTCTTCTTTCCTGATCTTTGAGACACTCTCTATTTTTAAGGCAAATATGAGCCCAGCTCTTTATGTGATTTAAATGGTAAAACTCTGGGGGGATGGGCAATTGCATACCTTGCTTCCGTGTTCTTCCTAGACTTTTTGAATTTCCCTCGTGATCACTGTACAGAAAGCATCATGTTTGGAGAAGTGGTCAGGAGGTTGCAGGGAGATATCCATTTTTAGACATTTTTTCCTCACTCTATACTCGCCTCCAAGGGAGCAGCCGGCCCCAAACTTTCTCAGCAAAGTAATACAGCAATCACTTTGCTTTATGACTAAGAGCATGGGCTCTGGAGCTAGACCACCTGAGTTCAAAATCTGCCCCTGACACTTTCCTCCTACTTGAACTTGAGTACTTATTCAACCTTTACGATCTTCAGCTTTCTCTGTAAAATGGGGCTAATGGCAGTTACTCCTCATCCAGTAGTGATGAGGAGCAAATGAGTTACCTCATATAGAAGTCTTAGAACAGAGCCTGGCACATAGTAAGTGACCCATAGGTGGTGGCTGCCAAGATGATGATTTCATGAAACAAATCTAACTGAGATGCCACCCTATTTTAAAATGTATTTTTGCTAGTAATAATCATGCTTTATTAAATCTTCCTTTCCTCCCTCACAAAGGGGTGATTTCACAAAGTTTTCTGCATCGTGAAATATGGTTTTCATTTTTTGGCTTGGTTCTATCCTTTCCCCAGAACACCTTTCTGATTTTATGCTAAAGACCAACGGCAAATGTAATTAGAAATGCTGATACTCAAGTTGTAGGAAACTTTTGAGGAATAAATCTATTCCCTAGAGGAGAGCTATGGAGAAGCTGATGCATTTGAGCCCACATTGTCAAACTGTTACAGTTTGAAGAAAACATAAGGAGGTCAAAGGAAGAAAGAAAATGTGGGAAGATGCTCAGAGTGAATGGATGGAAATGGGAGCAAAGGGCACATCCCAAGTGGAAGCCAGTGTGTGAGTTCAAAGTTCTGCCCTTGGTCTGTGCCATGGATGTGCTGACCTCAAGGCACAGGCTGGTGCCCAAGTACTTCTGGTTCTGAGAAAATAAGCAAAACCAAGTGCATCAGTAAAGCCAAATGCATCATGCAAGGGAATTAGAACTCTGCAAGTCCCGGTTCAGTCAACTTGCAAAAGAGAGTCGTTGAGATGTTTCTTCCCCCCCAAAGATCCTCCATTCCCTTCAGCTGTAAAATCAGAATCATAGCATCTCTCTCTCAAGGTTGTTTTGAGCTTTAACTGACATAATAGGAATGAAAGCCCTAGCACAGTACCTGGTATGTAATAGGTTCTCTAAGAATGTTGAGCAAATTGGAATTTGTACTTTATATTCTCAAAGAAAAGGAATTCTATTGAAAAGAAAATTGCTCTTCAAAAGGCTTGCCTATAGCAGTAATGGTATGAGGTGGGGAAGCGAAAGACAAAAAAAAAAAAAAAAAAAAAAGCCTAAATAGTTTCATCTCAAGCTTTTGACTCTTCAAAGTGAACTCTAATTTGGCTCCTTTCAGCCCTTCTGAGGACTGAAAGCCTTTGCAGATAGACAGAACCGAGGATGCCCGGCCTCTTGCATTATGGGCGCTGATTTATCATTCATTGCAGCCGCAGACATCTGCTCAGCGAGTTCTTTGAGGGCGTGACAGGAAGGCATCTCCTTTATATTTGGCAGATTCTGCAGCCTCTCAGATCTCTATGGGAACCCACTACAAGGTGGCCGAGTGTGACAGCAGGGGTTGGTTGCCCATCCAACCGCTGGGCTGGGACCCTGGTGGGAACAGAGGCACTGAATGCTATCCAAGAATCTCTTAGCCCCCTGCCCCACCCCAGTACTTCATTTCTGCCTGACGATTGGAGCACACCGTGTAGCCCCTTGCTAAGTTACAATTATGGGTTATGAGTTGTGTCTTCCCAAATTCATATGTTGAACTCCTAACCCCCAGAGCCTCAGAATGTGATTATATTTGGAGATAATGCCTTTTAAGCAGTAATTAAGTTAAAATGAGGTCATTAGGGTGGGCCCTAGTCCCATCTGACTGGTGTTCTTATAAGAAAAGGAGATTAGGACACATACAGGTGGGGAAGACCATGTGAGGACACAGGGAGAAGAGGCCCATCTGCAAACCAAGGGGTTCTCAGAAGGAATCAGCCCTGTTGACACCTTGACCTTGAACTTCTAGCCTCCAGAATGCTGAGAAAATAAATTTCTATCATCTAAGCTGCCCCATCTGTGGTACTTTGTTAAAGCAGCCCCAGTAGACAATACAGTTATCCAATCTCAAACCTAAGGTTACCAAGAGCCCATGCCCCTTTTCCATGACACTAAAGAGGTCATGTATGAAAAATGCGTGTGGGAGTCTTGTGAGAACTGGGGTCTGTGGTTGTATTATGAACTGTTACCATTTTGTAGAGCTCTTACCATATGCCCCTCCCCCTTCCCTTTGTCCATGCGGCTGCCTTCCCTGTGCTATTCAATCCTCACTTGCAGACGGTGGTACTGCAGCACCCATTCCCAGTGCACTGATAAGGTGACTGAGGCTCAGAAGGAAACCGGGCTTGCCCACAGGCTCACAACAAAGAAAAGACAGAGCTAGGTTTTGAACTGAGGGCTGCCTGGCTCCAAGCCCAGGCGTGCTGGTCCTGCTGCGTCCAGCAGGATGGAAGGTGGGGACAGAAAGGAAGGTTTGACACGTGCATCCCCTGCTCCATTGTCACTGCCAGCTGGGGTTCTCTGCCTCAATTCTGTGACCCTCTGGGGTATCTCTCCTTATCTCAAAGCGGTTGGGCAATTTTCAATGTTATTTTAATTTGCTGTAATTTAGAAAATGAATGTGTGTATGTCAGGAGGCATGTTTCAGGAGTGGAAGAGGGAAGCCATGTCATGAGGTCAAATAAAATCATAAGGACTCAAATCACTAAGTTTGGGAATCCGTGCTGCATGGGGATAGATGGCTCTCCTGACCCTGTGATGTAGTACCATCAGTTACCTGAACACAGAAATTCCTTAAAAGACTTAATACCCGGACCATGACTGTTCATTCTACGTCCTCCAGGTAGACGGGACCTTCCCTGAGGGAAAGAACTGTGGGCCTCAATTCAATGGCCCCGCAGCACCTAACACTGGTTAAACCATCCAAGTCGTATTGAGCGAACGCTCCCATTTCTTGGGATGAGGGCGAGCTCTAACATGCGAAGAGGGGCAGGTCAATCAGGAAAATGTTTGAGGGGGTGGCAGGGGAATTCTTCGGCTCAGCAAGCAGGTGCCAAGTCCAGGGCTCTGTGCTAAACTGTGCAGATCAGAGGTGAAGGAGACATGCCCAGCCCTGGAGGCGCCAGGCCCAGCGCAGGAAGATAAGCTCATTGCCTCACCCCGCTGCTGGTGCTGATTGATAGTGCCACCCACCCCTTCTTCTCACCTTCAGCTGCTACTTTTCCTGGTCCTGATAGTACCTCTCACCCCACGTACACACACACACATCAGGGCTGTGCACCCTATAACCCATTTGCAGCTGCCCAGTGAAGGCAGAAGAGCAGGGAGGCCATCTTCAGGATGTACAAACCCCCAGGGTAATGCAAAGTGGGGAGTATTTTGCTCTGCTTGAAAGAATCTGAGAACATTTTGCAATGAGGGATTTTTTGAGCTGGGTTCTGAGAAGCGGATAGGAGCTTGGCAGGAGGGCTATGGTGGGGCAGGGCCTTGCAAGTCGAGGGCATGATGAATGACGGGTTGGCTGGGCACAGGGCAGGTAGGGGAGAGAGAGCTAGAGAGAGAGGCAGAAAGCAACAAGCCTTGTAAGCTGGTTAATGGGGTTGGATATTTTGCTGAATGCATTAAAAAAACAAAAACAGAGACAAGCTTGATCAAATTTATCCTTTAGAAAGATGTCTCTGACTGCCAGAGGGCAGGCAAGACAAACCAGAGAGACAGGAGGTGAATTTAAGTATGGTACTGAACTTCATTGTGGGTCTTCATTGTGGCCATGTGCAAGAATCAAGTGTGGGACTTTTCAGTTTTTTCCTTTTTTGAATGTGATGGCATTTTACCTTTAGAGTTTTCCTGGGGGTGGGGGTGTGTCACTGCACAGCTAATCACCCAAATCACTGCCAACATTCCAGGGCTAGGCACAAATGCAGTCAGTGAGAAGCTCCCCATCCACCCAGGGTCGCTTTCTGGATAAAGCTTCCTGTTTCTCCTTGCTGACCCTCAACTCCCCATCCCCATCTTGCCCTATCAGTCCTATTGTCCCACCTCAGATCACACCATATGTCACTAGGAATTAACATGTTCAGCAGAACAGCCTCTTACCTGACCTCCTTGCTGGCCTTGCCCCTCCAACCTTCACCCTGCTCTGGAAAATAGGGAAAAGCTCTGAGAAGCTAAGCTTGGTGAGACATGGGACTCTGCCTGTTTGATTTACTGCTGTGTCCCCAGCAGTAAAAAAATTGTGCCTGGCATATAGCAGATACTCAATTAATATTCCATGTATGAATAAATTATCAAATTAAAACAACCAACTTAAGGCATTTCTATAGTAGGCTTAATTAGTTGGTTATTTACATGCCTGACATCCTTGCAGAGTGAATCATGAGACCGTTCCTGGATTTATGAATGCAACTGAAACATACAATCTTCTCAATAAAATGCATGATTTGAATTGACCTCCCAGACCCTAAATAGGAATTATGGTATTCACAACAGTGACTAGTGAACAACAAAACTAGCTTAAGATTTCAACTGCTGAGCGATGGATTGATGGCCATGCTAAGCAATCTCAAATGTCATGTCCAAGAAAGAGGAGGGTCTGCTCTGTTTCTAAATCATCGCAGCATGCTTCAGGGGATAAATGAAAATCTCAGCAAGAACTAGCATGTACTGAATATTTAATATGCACCAGGTAATGCACAAAAATTTTCTGTTTTTTATATATATACATATATATATATATACATATATATATATATGAAAGAATCTGCACATTTTACCACATTTAATCCTGACATGGTAAAGGTAGGTATTACTGTCTCCATTTCAGGTGAGAAAAGGGAAAAGGGAGACTCAGGGAGGAGACATGATTTGCTCAAGATCACAGAGCTAGTAGGTGGCCAAGCTGGGATTCCACCCATGTTGATCTGATCTGGGCCCTGCCCTTGCCACTCTCTCCTGCTCACATCATAAGATGCTCATCTTGCATCTGCCCTGGTACCTTCGGCATCCAGGGCTTGGCAGATGCCCCAGTTCTCTGCCATGTCAAGAGAGGGCTGCTGAAATCTCTCTAGGGGGGTAAATGCAAAACTGCCCAGGGGGCAAGTGGTTTTCCTCTCTTGAAGGAGACACAAGTAATTATGAGCAATGTAGGCTTTGTAATAAAATAGCCTAAATAGAGAGCTGGAAAGAGGACTTCTGAAGCCAGTACCACCAGGGTTTCTCCATATAGTTGAAAGGCTGCTTGTCTAGGGTGATTTAGATTCAGTTTGCTGTGAGGATGGAGCTGTCAGATAGATTTTCAGGTCTGTGTTCATCTCAGTATTACTTCATATGGCATCACATGCCTAACATTACTTTGTGATTATCTTCTTTCTCTGCCTCTCCTGCTGAAACATGAGTTCTTCAAAGGTAACAAAAACTTCCACTTTGGTCCAATGAAGAGGTGACACAGAACAGTGGTTAAGGGTCAGTGCTCTGGTACCAATATGAGCAAGGTTCCAAGTCCAGTTTTTCTGCTTACAAGCTGTGTGAGCTTGGACATGTCACTTAACCTCTCTGTGACTCTATCCCTCCATCTTTAAAGAGAGGATGTGATAATCCCTACTTCGGAGTCTTTTCCTGAGAATTAACATGGAAAGTTTTAGGAGAATGTCTGACAAAGAGGAAAACACTCAGTATATGTTAACTACTATCATCCTTGTTGCCCATTGCTCCTGAGGCTCTGAGTCAAGCCTCACCTGAAGCTAGCTCATTTTCTGGACTTTTTCAATCACATGAGCTAACATATTACCTTCTTTACTTAAGTTACATTGAGTCTTTTGCTGCTATTTACTCAGCCAAAAGCATCTGAAACATGCTGGCCAGAAAAGGAAGGCAATCAGAACAGTGTTCTGGGTTCTTTTTGGGCTAGGACTGGAGAGCTGAGCCCATCTATGGCTTCTGTTTGTAGAGCCAGAGGGGGAGGGCTGTGTCTCGGGTGGACAGCAGGGAGGTAGCGCTCCACCACGACCACCGAGTCTTTGCCAGACAGTGGCCTTTCATGCCACCCACCCCCCTGACCTGATCAGAAGCTTGTATCATTCCCACCCCCACAAGGGGAAACCAGCAAACACACAGCCCTGCAAACCTCAGACATCCCATGTTCCTCTCCTTGACCCTCAGAGTGATGGCTGATGGATGGACTCTTGGCAAAGTACACCATGGACCTATTTCTGCCAGATGTGCTGGCGAATCCTCTTTGGATGATTTCTCCAATTTATAAACTCTTTTCAATTCAGATATTCTCAACAGAATTTTTGACTCTGCTGAATCCAAACACTTTTCCCAGTGTTCCAGAATTTTGGTGGCCATCAGAGAGCAGGGAGACTAGCAATGGAGTTGCTTGAGATGTTTGGACTCATCAGTGTCTCCAGCTGGTAACTTACAAGCCCTCAGGGAGAATTCCCCAAAGCAACTGGTGGTGCCACCTTGATCAAAAACAAGTCCAAAGGCTTGTTTTCAGGCAGCAGTGGGAAGGGCGGCTGGGGAACTGCATTCCACCTGCAGCCTCTGTACCGAGAAAGTAACCACTGAAGCAACATAGACTATTGTAGAAAAGACACCCTGAGAAGGCTCCCTACAATAATTGCCCCAAACTTTCAGGCCAGAGCTGTGACTGTGAAAGTGAATAATGCCCTAGCCAACTCTGGCTCCCTTGGGAGTGGCCCTTGGCGAGTCACCCCAGAAGAGCCCCGGCAGCGCCCCACATATCCAAAGCAGCCAGGAAGATTTGAGTTCTTGACAGTTTTTCCCCCTCACAAGATAATAAGGTAGGTCACATTTCAGATTTAACCCACTTGACATTTTAATGTTCTCCTAATGTGCTTTTTGATATGTGCAGATGAGGTGCAGTGTAGGTACAAGTTGCTATTTATACAGTCCTGGCAAGCAGATTCCATTACTATCTGCTCCTCTGTTCACTTGGGTGCCTTTAACATTGTCAGAACTCCAAGTTTTCAACTCACTGATAGTTCCTTCTTCCCAAAGTTTTAAAGGAGGACAAGAGAATGATGACCCCCTGATTTTTTTCCCCTGATGTCAAGAGGAGAGTGTAGGTAATATTATTAAAAAGCCTTAATTTGGAGCGGAAAGGCCTGGCGATAAACACTTACTTCTTAGAGCTGGATGCGGAGTCAGTGAAATAATGGGTGCAATGTTCTTAACATAGAGGCTGACCCAGGGCCAAGCTCTAGAAATGACAGTTATTACCTTTACTTGCTAATATCACTGTCACCATCATGATCATCACTGTCGTGATCATGCCTTCATGGCTGTCAACCCCATCACCACCACCATCATCATCAATGTCACCACCATTATTTCACCATCATCACCACCATCATTTCACCATCATCACCACCATAACTATCATCAACGTGACCACCATCATTTCACATCATTAACATCATCATCATTTTCCTGACTGTTTCACTTACTACATTTAATATGCTCTTGGGCATGTCACTTTCTCTCTGTGGATCTCATTTTCCTTTTTGTAAAACTGGATGATAGTTGCTGTCTCTCAAGGTCATGGGGAGCAGTAAGTAGGGCAGAGTGAGTCCTCAGTAAGATTTGGGCCCCCTTGGTGCTCCCAATTATATCTCAGTTGGCTTTTCCTAAACATGATTTGTTTGCTTCTTTGCCTGTTCTTATCTCTCAGTCTTTGCATCGATCAATTCTCCCAAGCCCTGGCACCTGGGACTTTCTGTCTTCCAGGGTCCTGTGCTACCCTGGTGAGAACCCTTATTGACACTCAAGGAGGTTGCCAACTGGGAATCCAATTCCTATCACACGCTCACTATGTGGCCTTAAGCAATTTTCCTCATCTACAAAATAAGACAATTGCATGATGTGGGTATTTCTGGTAAGACCATCAGGATGAAAAATGCCTGATGGGCTTGTTAGGAATGTGTGTTTCTGAGGTCCCGCCTTACACTGACTAAATCAGTCTAGTGAGGCTCTGGGATCTGCATTTTAACAAGCTTCCCGGTGTGCCTCATGTGCACTAGGGCCTGATGAAATAACCTCTTGAGACTTCCTTTCAGCTCTGATGGTCTGCAGAAGGAGAGTTACTGGCTGAACAGGGAATACAGTCTTCAATGTCATTGCTCTAACCCAAAAGAATGGACTCAGGAGTTGATCAAGTTGAAAAACGGTAGTCCATGGAGCTCACGTGCTCCTCGGAGACCCCAATCTCACCTTCCAGACAGCAGCACTTGAAGAATGTTCTAGATTTCTGCTCTCGCTTGCCAAAATTCCAGGTGCTAGCTTGGGGCAGAAGCCTCTAGCTGTAGACCATGGAGACCACCCAGAACCAGGGAGAATGTTAGAAATGTTTAACACCCAGAACATCCAGTCAGGATGCACATCAGCTTTAAACAATCAACCCTGTTATACCATGCAAATTGGCTGGATGTCATCCTTGCCTAGAACCTTCATACACGTTTGCAGCCATCTCAGAAGAGATGCTGGGGCAGATGCAAAATCACGCCCCACTGCTGGCTGTCCTTCTTCCTTTGATCCCACTCCACTCCATCCAAATATCTGCCTCGGGACAAAACTACAAAACTCTCCCAGGAATGATAGTGAAGGGCTGAAATGGGGCATCTGCGTCTCAGAAAATAAAATAAATATGTGTTTTGGAACTTGACTTGTTCTTTAAATTAACCAGTGAATACAGTGATAGTTTAAAGAGAGGTGCAAAGTTTATTTCTGTGTCCTGTAATATTACCTTGGTGAATCTGGCATAGACACATAGACAGATAGATGGATAGATAGATATGTAGATAGATAGATCATTTTAATGTTACTTTTTATTCATTAAGCACTTACCACATGCCAGGCACTATGCTTTCCTTTTTTATATATATTATTCCATTTAATCTTCCAATAACCATACAAGGTAGGTGTTATTATTATCATTATTTTAGAGAAGGAGAAACCGGAGCTCAGCAAGATTAAATAGTTGGCCCCAAAACACACAGGTACTATGAGTCAAGGTTAGGACTCCTAGCCTCTAGGCATTGATGCTTGCATGTGGTTAGCTGACCCCATGGAGGTAGAGGTGAGCAGACAAAGCTAAAAGGGCCGAAGGCAACAGAAGGTGAAAGCAAGCAGGACCCTGTGGGGTTCCTGGGTACAAAAGCCTTTCTGTGTCCTCCATTCCTGAATTACAGGAAATAGGCTTCACTCAGCCTCCATAACCTTCCCTGAGTTCCAAAGGGCAGGTTCAAACATTGCTAATTAGGGAAGGGAAGGGATGCAGAGAATGAGGGAGGAACAGTCAAGAAACAAACAATAGTGCAGCCTTGGGGCAAGGTCCTGGTTCCCGATCAAGGGATACACATAACAATATCTTTGAGCTGTTTTGCAGATGCTGAAACCCCCACCAGGTGGGAGAAGTTAACTGTATGCTTCCCACAGGCACGTAGACCCCAGACCGGTTGGTACCACAAGGTTGGTGATGCTGACTCCCTTGGAACCAGAAGGTTGGTGATGCTGACTCCCACTTACCTCACCACCAACCAATCAGGAGAATGTTCACGAGCTAATCACGCCCTCTTTGAACCATTACAATAAAACTCATCACTACCCCCTCCAGGTCAGGACATTTTTTTTTTTAAATATCTTTATTGGAGTATAATTTACAACGTTGTGTTAGTTTCTGCTGTATAACAAAGTGAATCAGCTACATGTATACATATATCCCCATATCCCCTCCCTCTTGCGTCTCCCTCCCACCCTCCCTATCCCACCCCTCTAGGTGGTCACAAAGCACTGAGCTGACCTCCCTGTGCTATGTGGCTGCTTCCCACTAGCTGTCTATTTTACATTTGGTAGTGTATATATGTCCATGCCACTCTCTCACTTCGTCCCAGCTTCCCCTTCCCCCACTGAGGACACAGTTTTGAGGGCATTAGCTCACTGTGGCTCCCTTTGCCTGGAAAAGCAATAAAGCTATTTTTTTCTACTTCACCCAAAACTCTGTCTCTGAGATGTAATTCAGTGTCGGGGTACAGAGGCTGGATTCAGCTTCAAAGGGAGGAAAGATGGGAGTGGGGAATTTGCATCTTAATGAACAGGGACCAGCAGAGAAGTGACTTTCTTGTTAAGATTTTGTCACCATTAAGTGGACCAAATGCTCATGTCTCTCCTTTCAGCTTTAATGCTGTCAACATGGCCACTCAGTCCAGGGGACAGCCTCAGAGTCAGGCTGACCTTGGTTTGAATCCTGGTGCCACTCAGTGTGTAACCTTTGCCAACTTCCTTAAACTCTCTAAGCCTCAATTTCCTCATCTTTAAACCAGTATAATAGTTTCTACCAACCTGCTGGAGTTCTTAGCTTTAATGAGATCATGTATGTGAAGTGCTCAGCAGAGATACCAGTACAGCAGGGGTCCCCAACCCCCAGGCCACGGACCGGTACCAGTCCCAGCCTGTGGCCTGTTAGGAACGGGGCCGCACAGCAGGAGGTGAGCAGCAGGCTAGCGCAGGAAGCTTCATCTGCCACTCCCCATAGCTCCCCATGGCTCACATGACCGCCAGAACCATCCCCCCCAAGCCCGTCTGTGGAAAAACTGTCTTCCACGAAACCGGTCCCTGATGCCAACAAGGTTGGGGGCTGCTGCAGTACGGAGTAAGTGCTCAGTAAGTGAAAAGTATTAATATTTCTAAAAAGCAAAATCAAGTAAAATGAATTGCAATTAAAATTTTAAATTTATCAGCATCCAAAGTACCTGAGAATAGAACAATATATATATATAAAATATATGTATATGTACATATATAATATACATTATCACATAAAATTTGATAATTAGACACATAAAATCAGACCTTATATGTTATATATAATATTATATATTATTAGATAATATTATATATTACCAGATAAAATTTCCTTCAAGAGGCTCACAGACTTAAAGAACTTTTAAAAGAAAGTTCTTATAAATGTGTTTTGAATTTGCCAGTATTTTGCCCTCTACTAAAATATTTGGAGACTCTCACTTAGCCTGCTAAATCCCTGTGTTGGTCCACCCTAGAGGAATGATATCCATTTCATCAGCCAAGTATTATGGTTAAGGCTCACTCAATTTTTCTCCCCTGTTAAACAACCTTTTGAAGAAACGCGGAGGCATAATTAAGGAGGATATGAGTGCCAGCTCCACTGTGAATAAAAAACTAAGGTTTTTATTTTTTTGGAAGTGAGATGTTTTTTGAAGTCCAAATTAGGAAAAACTCTACCGGAGGCAATGGTTCAAGCAACTGCATTAAGCAAAGAAATAAGTAAGTGGAAATCAGGATAGATTTAGTCTCCCTCATCACCCCCACCCCCAAATCTGCTTTTGAGTTCTATTTAGGCCACTTCATCAGCTGTGGTCAATTTACCTCCCATCTGTAAAACAGGACACATCCTTTACCTCATAGAGGGTTGAGAGAATGAGATGGATGTAAAAGGGCAAGGGGAAGGGAACTTTGTGTCTGAAACATCATCCTTTTCCTATTTTCTCTGGATAAAATACCCACAGAATAAGAGACAATAGCCAGCACTCATGTCATATGGCTAGATGCCATGTTCACAGACCCAGGGGAAGCCTTCTGTTTCAGGATGAAATGGCTCCTCTACTAATGTCAAACAAGTTTCATCCATCCAATGTGAAGGAAGATTGTGTAAAAACAAATGCAAAGATTAAAATAAATAGAAATCAAAAAGAATGGGAAAACAGTATCAACAGGTCAAAATAAGCATTATCTCTATATCTGAAGGAAATTTAGGTAGAAACATGAAGGTTGTGTTACTGAAAATAGCATTACTGAAATAGTTAAATTCTCCAACTTGTTTAGAGTTGTTTCATTTTGGGGTTCTAGAGTTAACAGGATGGTGTGGTAAGCAGCCTCTTAGCTGACCCCAAAGGATCCCCATCTACTGGCATTCAAGCTTTTGTGTAATCCCTTTTCCTGGACCTGTTCACTCACTTCTAATTAATAGAATACAGCAGAAGCAACTGCGAATGATATCTGAGATTAGGTTATTAAAAACTGCAGACTTTCGGGACTTCCCTGGTGGCGCAGTGGTTAAAAATCTGCCTGCCAATGCAGGGGACACAGGTTCAATCCCTGGTCTGGGAGGATCCCAAATGCTGCAGAACAACTAAGCCCGTGCACCACAACTACTGAGCCCATGTGACGCAGTTACTGAAGTTCATGTGCCTAGAGCCTGTGCTCTGCAACAAGAGAAGCCGCCGCAATGAGAAGCCTGTACACCGCAATGAAGAGTAGCCCCCGTTCGCCACAACTAGAGAAAACCCACGTGCAGCAACAAAGACTTGATGCAGCCAAAAAAAAAAAAATTGCAAATTTTCAAAGTATTGCTTCATTCTAGAAGACATGGATAAACGTGTTCAAGATACTCAAGAAAAAAGAGAGGTAGTCATGAATGTCATATGCAGCTATACTGACCTCCAAGTACAAAGGCTGTAGGCAAACTGTCACGAGCATGTCAGAACTCGGGGTTCTGCTCCCAGGAATACTTACAAAGGAACCAGCTTCAGAAACTGAAAGGACTAGAGAACCATAGCTGCAGGGCTGGTGATCACCATCAAATAGGTACTTACCAGTTTAAAAAGTATATATGCACACATATGTTACCAATTTATAAAAATATATATATAAACATATATATGTATATACTGTATCTATATATTATTAGGGGTAAAGCTTAGTTTTGTAGTCCTACGTATCCCTTTGGACTAAGACTAAATTAAGGTTGGAAAGGAGAAAATTATGAAGAAATGGAGGGAGAATGGGAAAGATACAGGAACAGCAGTGTAAGCTCACTTACTGCCTTATAGGTATTTACGGAGAATAAAAGGACATGTTGGGGAGAGGAAATGGAGGGGATGAAGAGGTTACTAGCAAATGTCAATATTGTTCCTAGTAGGGATCCAACAGATAGTAACAAGAAGGGAGAGAGAAAGAGAGAAGTAAGTAAGGAAGAAAGGAAAAAAGGAAGGAGGGAAGAAAAAAAGGAGGGAAGGAAGGAAGGAGAGAGAAAAAGAACAGGGAAGAAAGAGAATTACATAAATGTATAAAAATAATTATTACAACAAAAATTCAAATTTTTCTAAATATACCAAAATGTGTAGACAGAAAGAGAAAACAACAGAAACAAATAAAATAGAACAAAGGAAACACATATAAATAAAACACATACACACATGCATGTGTAAAACTTTATAAAAATGTAAAACAATGTGACAAAACTGAAGCCAAACATATTAATAACATCAATAAATAAATACAAATGGTTTTAACTCACCTATTTAAAAAAAAGATTTTCCAGAGATTGATTAATAAAGTCAAATCTAAAACTATACCATTTACACGAGATGAATTGAAACAAAATATTAAGTTTAAAAAGTAAAGAAAAAAAGATACAAATGCAAATAAAAATAAATCAGGGAGCTATAAAATAGAGCAAAGGTCTGGAAACACCTCAAATGCCCATCAACTGGGGGTTGGCTGCAGAAACTAAAGCACAGCCACCAATGGAATCCAGTGCAGTTGTGAAAAGGAATTCGAGAGACCTCTATTTACACACATGTGGCCCTCCAGGATGTAGTCAGATGAAAAATGTAAGGCAGACAAAGTGCTTATAATATGCTACCAGTCATCTAAGAAAGGAAGGATGTGAACACACGCACACACACACACACACAAACATATTGAAAGGAAAAGAAAAAAGATACACAACAAATGCAAATTAAAAAACAATATGCAAGAAGAGGAACCAAGATGGCGGAGTAGAAGGACGTGCTCTCACTTCCTGTTGTGAGAACACCAGAATCACAACTAGCTGCTGGACAATCATCGACAGGAAGACACTGGAACTCACCAAAAAAGATACCCCACATCCAAAGACAAAGGAGAAGCCACAATGCGACGGTAAGGGGGGCGCAATCACAGTAAAATCAAATCCCATAACTGCTGGGTGGGTGACTCACAGACTGGAGAACACTTATACCACAGAAGTCCACCCACTGGAGTGAAGGTTCTGAGCCCCACGTCAGGCTTTCCAACCTGGGGGTCTGGCAACGGGAGGAGGAATTCCTAGAGAATCAGAGTTTGAAGCCTAGTGGGAATTGATTGCAGGACTTCAACAGGACTGGAGGAAACAGAGAATCCACTCTTAGAGGGCACACACAAAGTAGTGTGTGCATTGGGACCCAGGGGAAGGAGCAGTGACCCCAGGGGAGACTGAACCAGACCTACCTGCTAGTGTTGGAGGGCCTCCTGCAGAGGCGGGGGGTGGCTGTGGCTCACCATGGGGACAAGGACACTGGAAGCAGAAGTTCTGGGAAGTACTCTTTGGCTTGAGCCCTCCCAGAGTCTGTCATTAGCCCCACCAAAGAGCCCAGGTAGGCTCCAGTGTTTGGTTCCCTCAGGCCAAACAACCAACAGGGAGGGAACCCAGCCCCACCCATCAGGAGTCAAGCGAATTAAAGTTTTACTGAGCTCTGCCCAGCAGAGCAACAGTCAGCTCTACCCACCACCAGTCCCTCCCATCAGGAAACTTACACAAGCCTCTTAGATAGCCTCATCCAGAGGGCAGAGAGCAGAAGCAAGAAGAACTACACTCCTGCAGCCTGTGGAACAAAAGCCACATTCACAGAAAGATAGACAAGATGAAAAGGCAGAGGGCTATGTACCAGATGAAGGAACAAGATAAAACCCCAGAAAAAAACTAAATGAAGTGGAGATAGAACCTTCCAGAAAAAGAATTCAGAATAATGAACTGAAGATGAGCTAGGAGCTCAGAAAAAGAATGGAGGCAAAGATCGAGAAGAGGCAAGAAATGTTTAACAAAGACCTAGAAGAATTAAAGAACAAACAAACAGAGATGAACAATAAAATAACTGAAATGAAAACTACACTAGAAGGACTCAATAGCAGAATAACTGAGGCAGAAGAATGGATAAGTAACCTGGAAGACAGAATGGTGGAATTCACTGCTGCGGAACAGAATAAAGAAAAAAGAATGAAAAGAAATGAAGACAGCCTAAGAGAACTTTGGGACAACATTAAACACAACAACATTCTCATTACAGGGGTCCCAGAAGGAGAAGAGAGAGAGAAAGGACCCAAGAAAATATTTGAAGAGATTATAGTTGAAAACTTCCCTAACATGGGAAAAGAAATAGCCACCCAAGTCCAGGAAGCACAGAGAGTCCCATACAGGATAAACCCAAGGAGAAACATGCCAAGACACATAGTAATCAAATTGGCAAAAATTAAAGACAAAGAAAAATTATTGAAAGCAGCAAGGGAAAAATGACTAATAACATACAAGGAACTCCCATAAGGTTAACAGCTGATTTCTCAGCAGAAACTCTACAAGCCAGAAGGGAGTGGCATGATATACTTAAAGTGATGAAAGGGAAGAACCTACAACCAAGATTACTCTACCCGGCAAGGATCTCATTTAGATTTGATGGAGAAATCAAAAGCTTTACAGACAAGCAAAAGCTAAGAGAATTCAGCACCACCAAACCAGCTCTACAACAAATGCTAAAGGAACTTCTCTAAGTGGGAAACATGAGAGAAGAAAAGGATCTACAAAAACAAACCCAAAACAATTAAGAAAATGGTCATAGGAACATACATATCGATAATTACCTTAAACGTGAATGGATTAAATGCTCCAACCAAAAGACACAGGCTTGCTGAATGGATACAAAAACAGGACCCATCTATATGCTGCCTCCAAGAGACCCACTTCAGACCTAGGGACACATACAGACTGAAAGTGAGGGGATGGAAAAAGATATTCCATGCAAATGGAAATGAAAAGAAAGCTGGAGTAGCTATACTCATATCAGATAAAATAGACTTTAAAATAAAGAATGTTACAAGAGACAAGGAAGGACACTACATAATGATCAAGGGATCAATCCAAGAAGAAGATATAACAATTATAAATAAATATGCACCCAACATAGGAGCACCTCAATACATAAGGCAACCACTAACAGCTATAAAAGAGGAAATCGACAGTAACACAATAATAGTGGGGGACTTTAACACCTCACTTACACCAATGGACAGATCATCCAAAATGAAAATAAATAAGGAAACAGAAGGTTTAAATGACACAATAGACCAGATAGATTTAATTGATATTTATAGGACATTCAATCCAAAAACAGCATATTACACGTTCTTCTCACGTGTGCACGGAACATTCTCCAGGACAGATTACATCTTGGGTCACAAATCAAGCCTCAGTAAATTTAAGAAAATTGAAATCATATCAAGCATCTTTTCTGACCATAACGCTATGAGATTAGAAATGAATTACAGGGAAAAACATATAAAAAACACAAACACATGGAGACTAAACAATACGTTACTAAATAACCAAGAGATCACTGAAGAAATCAAAGAGGAAATCAAAAAATACCTAGAGACAAATGACAATGAAAACACGAGGACCCAAAACCTATGGGATGCAGCAAAAGCAGTTCTAAGATGGAAGTTTATAGCTATACAAGCCTACCTAAAGAAACAAGAAAAATCTCAAGTAAACAATCTAACCTTACACCTAAAGAAACTAGAGAAAGAAGAACAAACAAAACCCAAAGTTAGCAGAAGGAAAGAAATCATAAAGATCAGAGCAGAAATAAATGAAATAGAAACAAAGAAAACAATAGCAAAGATCAATAAAACTAAAAGCTGGTTCTTTGAGAAGATACACAAAATTGATAAACCATTAGCCAGACTCATCAAGAAAAGAAGGGAGAAGACTCAAATCAATAAAATTAGAAATGAAAAAGGAGAAGTTACAACAGACACCGCAGAAATACAAAGCATCCTAAGAGACTACTACAAGCAACTCTATGCCAATAAAATGGACAACCTGGAAGAAATGGACAAATTCTTAGAAAGGTATAACCTTCCAAGACTGAACCAGGAAGAAACAGAAAATATGAACAGACCAATCACAAGTAATGAAATTGAAACTGTGATTAAAAATCTTCCAACAAACAAAAGTCCAGGACCAGATGGCTTCACAGGTGAATTCTATCAAACATTTAGAGAAGAGCTAACACCCATCCTTCTCAAACTCTCCAAAAAATTGCAGAGGAAGGAACACTCCCATACTCATTCTATGAGGCCACCATCACCCTGATACCAAAACCAGACAAAGATGCTACAAGAAAAGAAAATTATAGATCAATATCACTGATGAATATAGATGCAAAAATCCTCAACAAAATACTAGCAAACAGAATCCAACAACACATTAAAAGGATCATACACCATGATCAAGTGGGATTTATCCCAGAGATGCAAGGATTCTTCAATATATGCAAATCAATCAATGTGATACACCATATTAACAAATTGAAGAATAAAAACCATATGATCATCTCAATAGATGCAGAAAAAGCTTTTGACAAAATTCAACACCCATTTATGATAAAAACTCTCCAGAAAGTGGGCATAGAGGGAACCTACCTCAACATAATAAAGGCCATATACGACAAACCCACAGCAAACATCATTCTCAATGGTGAAAAACTGAAAGCATTTCCTCTAAGATCAGGAACAAGACAAGGATGTCCACTCTCATCACTATTATTCAGCATAGTTTTGGAAGTCCTAGCCATGGCAATCAGAGAAGAAAAAGAAATAAAAGGAATACAGATTGGAAAAGAAGAAGTAAAACTGTCACTGTTTGCAGATGACATGATACTATGCATAGAGAATGCTAAAAATGCCACCAGAAAACTACTAGTGCTAATCAAGGAATTTGGTAAAGTTGCAGGATACAAAATTAATGCACAGAAATCTCTTGCATACCTATACACTAATGATGAAAAATCTGAAAGAGAAATTAAGGAAACACTCCCATTTACCATTGCAACAAAAAGAATAAAATACCTAGGAATAAACCTACCTAGGGAGACAAAGACCTGTATGCAGAAAACTACAAGACACTGATGAAAGAATTAAAGATGATGCCAACAGATGGAGAGATATACCATGTTCTTGAATTGGAAGAATCAATATTGTGAAAATGACTATGCTACCCAAAGCAATCTACAGATTCAATGCAATCCCTATCAAATTACCAGTGGCATTTTTTACGGAACTAGAACAAAAAATCTTAAAATTTGTATGGAGACACAAAAGACCCCAAATAGCCAAAGCAGTCTTGAGGGGGAAAAAACGGAGTGGGAGGAATCAGACTCCCTGACTTCAGACTATACTACAAAGCTACAGTAATCAAGACAATATGGTACTTGCACAGAAACAGAAACATCGATCAATGGAACAAGATAGAAAGCCCAGAGATAAACCCACGCACCTATGGTCAACTAATCTATGACAAAGGAGGCAAGGATATACAATGGAGAAAAGGCAGTCTCTTCAATAAGTGGTGCTGGGAAAACTGGACAGCTACATATAAAAAAGTGAAATTAGAACATTCCCTAACACCATACACAAAAATAAACTCAAAATGGATTCGAGACCTAAATGTAAGACCGGACACTATAAAACTCTTAGAGGAAAACATAGGAAGAACACTCTTTGACATAAATCACAGCAAGATCTTTTTTGATCCACCTCCTAGAGTAATGGAAATAAAAACAAAAATAAACAAATGGGACCTAATGAAACTTCAAAGCTTTTGCACAACAAAGGAAACCATAAACAAGATGAAAAGACAACCCTCAGAATGGGAGAAAATATTTGCAAACGAATCAACAGGCAAAGGATCAGTCTCCAAAATATATAAACAGCTCATTCAGCTCAATATTAAAGAAACAAACAACCCAATCCATAAATGGGCAGAAGACTTAAATAGAGATTTCTCCAAAGAAGACATACAGATGGCCAAGAAACACATGAAAATCTGCTCAACATCACTAATTATTAGAGAAATGCAAATCAAAACTGCAGTGAGGTATCACCTCACACCAGTTAGAATGGACATCATCAGAAAATCTACAAACAACAAATGCTGGTAAGGGTGTGGAGAAAAGGGAACCCTCTAGCACTGTTGGTGGGAATGTAAATTGATACAGCCACTATGGAGAACAGTATGGAGGTTCCTTAAAAAACTAAAAATAGAATTACCATATGATCCAGCAATCCCACTACTGGGCAAACCATTCCAAGTGACTTCAAAAGAGTAATGTCACTTCTGGGGTATTCTTCCCCAGTCACCACAATATCATGAGATCATGAATATAATCAGGAGAAAACATTAGACAAACAGGGCAGCTTGTGGTTCCCTCCCGGGACCTTCTTTTAAGGTGCACATCAGGTCTGAAATCGGGCTGTGTGCTCAGTCACTGGCCCAGCTCGCAGACGGACCGCATGCACATCTTCAGCGCCGGCACAGACAGGGTGATTAGTATTTGTCCAATAAACAAACGAATCAGTAGCAAATTAATTAATAAATGGAAGTTTTTAACCTTTGGAAATGTGGGTATTTTCAAATTCAGATCCCAGAACAAATCTGTGCTGCAAAGTCCATGAATCTAACTAAGTAATTAAAAGGAAAGAGCTGAGTGTTTTTAAAGTCTGGGGAAAGTTTGATCTTGGAAAAAGAAAAAACAAACTTTCAAGTGCTTACTCTGTGCAGCCCCGCTCCCTGACACCTCATTAGTTCCCATTGATCCAGGAAAATTCAGACACGTTCCGGCAGGGCAATTAATTAGAGAAGTCTCTGAGACAGAGCAGAAGATGTGCTGGCTCAGTTGCTGGCAGGCTTTGTATCAATCAGCTCCCTGCTTCCCAGTCTGAGAAAACAACTAATTCTGACTAGTGGGATTCAGAAAGGACTTCCCAGCAGAGGAGAGAGTTGATTTGGGTCTGGAGAATGGTAATGGTGGACAGGAAGTTGGGGTTGAGTACTCCAGGCAGAGAGTACAGCCTGTGCAAAGGCACTGGGGCTTGATATATGTATGCCTGTGAACATTGTATTGGAACTTTGTGCTGGGAAGGGAGTTGAGGGGAGTGATTAGGCATTACAGTCCACTCATTTAATCTGAAGAAAGTTGTCAGATCCTTTCACTGGGAGGAAAGTGCCCACCATACCCCTAAAGGGGAAGGGATGTTTGAAGAGAATTGCCATTTATGGAACATCTGGGATTTGCACTGTGCAAGGCACTTCCCACGGCTTCTCATTTAACCCTCACAACCCTGTGAGAAACATATTATTATCCCCATCCTACAAATGGTCCAACCAAGGCCTGGAGGACACCTAAAAAGTGGCAGAGCTGGAATTTTCCTTCAGTTTTGTCTCTAAAGCACACACTCTCCGCAGTCTACCCAGCAGCCTGCTGATGGACAAAATGAGGGGACACAGAGGGGACAGGGGCTCCCTCTGCTGCTCAGAGCTGTTGGGCACAGCATCCATCACTTCCGATCCTCGCTCAGCCCTGATCAGAGACGTGACTTTGGGCAAGCCACTTCTCAGCCTCAGTTTCCTCATCTGGAAAATGGGGAGCTCTATTAAATGAGACCTGGCATCTATCACCTGGTAGGTACCCAACGACAGGTCACCGTCATATCACTGCGATGGTGAGAAGGCCCATGACCTTAACAGGACAGAACCGCTCAACATCCAAGACCCACAGGACAAAGCACCCCCCACCATCTCCAAACCCTCCCCCTCGGGCCCACGTGCTACAAGCTCGGTAGATAAGGGGTTAAGAGAAAAGCAGTGACAGCAGGCAGCTCCCTCCCTCCCACGAGCCTGGTGATTAATAGCAATGCACGGACTTATCAGGGAGTATTAGGGCAAGATGATTAATGAATCAAACCGGCACGCAAGTTTTTTGTTTTTTTAATCAGTCATCAATTTTATACACATCAGTGTATACATGTCAATCCCAATCGCCCAATTCAGCACACCACCATCCCCACCCCACCGTGGTTTTCCCCCCTTGGTGTCCATACGTTTGTTCTCTACATCTGTGTCTCAACTTCTGCGCTGCAAACCAGTTCATCTGTACCATTTTTCTAGGTTCCACATACATGCATTAATATACGATATTTGTTTTTCTCTTTCTGACTTACTTCACTCTGTATGACAGTCTCTAGATCCATCCACGTCTCAACAAATGACTCAATTTCGTTCCTTTTTATGGCTGAGTAATATTCCATTGTATATATGTACCACATCTTCTTTATCCATTCATCTGTCGATGGGCATTTAGGTTGCTTCCATGACCTGGCTATTGTAAATAGAGGCACGCAAGTTTTAATGAGACAACATTTGCTTTCCTACCTCTGAATTCTGAAATCCAACTCTGAGGAGTCTGGGCTAACTGGGAAAGGAGCGCCCAGCAAAACAGCCCCTCTGATCGCCATCCTCCCTCAAGGGGAACAGAGCTGAGTCAGGAAGGCTGTTGATTTTCTCTTTAGGGAAAACAAATTTAAAAAACAAACAAACAAACAACTCCTGCCTTAAGACACGAAATGGTCATCATTTCTCTAAAGGCCAGGTGTCCTAGGATTCCTGACAAATGTGTTGTGGCATCTGATGACTGGCAGATGGGCGGTGTGGGAAGTCTGCTGTGGCCCGGATCCCAGTGCTTTGCTTTCCTGAAGGAGGAGATGTGGGCTTGGGAGGGGGGCCGAGGGCAGAATGACCGGACATCTTCAGCAGGGGGCAGGAAAGGGCAACAGAGCTCAAGATGTCCCCTGGCTGCCACAGGACGCCGCTGCTGCAGGAACAGGCACTGCTTGGATCAAGCACCATCTGAACGTCACTTCTGCTCCTACACTGTGAGCCTGGGGCAGGTCGCTTCACTTCTCTGGGCCTTAGCAGACTCCTTTGTACAAAGAAGACAAACATCAACCTCCCAGGTGGCTGGGATTAAATTAGACAATGTGTGAAGTGCCAGCTGCATTGTAGTTGTTCCACGAAACTTCCCTCTCCTGGGCAGGAGACTGTAGTTAAAGAGCTGGAACTGCAGGGCTAGACTGTCTGAACTCAAATTCTGTCTCCATCACAACCTGTCAGTGGGACCATAGGCAATTCACTTACCTGCTCCAAGCCTCAGTCTTTCCAACTGTAAAATGGGGGTGACAATTGCACTTCATTATTTCCGGGCTTGTCATGAGAACTATATAATACAACGTAGGTCAGTATAACAGCTCGATAATTACGACATGAATAATGAAGAGTGGTTTTTGTCCAAAGAAAATATTGAAAAGGCTCAAGATTAATATCAAAAATGGAAGTTAACATGAATATAGATCAAGCCACACAACAGGGGTAGAGCTGGGTTGGGGAGACCTTATTCTAAGTTTGGGGTGGGGGGCTTCTATAAAAATATATGCAGTTATAAATACAAAATTAGGTATGAAAGTGAATATTTACTTAGAATGAGTAAAGAAGTCAATACAAATCACACTCCCTCGGCCCGCCTCAAGTTGAGTGTGGGCACACGCTCATGCAGGTGTGTAAGCCAGCCCTTCACGCCTGTCTCTCCCCTGTTTCAACAAACAATGCTTTCATTGCTTGGCCCAATGTTCTATCAAACCATTATTCTGAGGACGAAAGTGTGTTCCTTAGTCTAAAGAAATGTAACTTGGGAGTTCAGGTTGGTACAATAGCTTCTGTTCCGGTTCTTTTATTGTACTCTGAGCATTTGCATCTACCACAGGGTGAGCAGAGCCCCCTGTCAGGACCCGTCTGTCCCCCCATCCTGGGTTTTACCTGCATGGGTCTGACTTGCCAGCTACGTGTGAGGCCTGCCCCCGGGAATCTGTTGTCAGTCTCTGTCTCTCTTGCTGGCAGACGGCTGTTCTTGTTGGCATCTTGTTGGCCTCAGAGGGTACAAGAGGATTATGTCTAGACTCAGCCCATCTCTGCATTGCTGCAGCCCCAGTGTCCACCCTCTTCAAGGACCCAGGTGGCCGCCTCAAGTGAGAACATTAGGAAACCTACTCGTTAATTCAAATCATCTTCCAGTCCTGGAAGGGGTTCTTCTGATGGGCATCACATGTCCTATTTTAATGCACCGCTCAAATTCCCATAGAGGTTTCCACAGGACTGCACCCTATATGGGCATCCTGTTAATAGGCCAGTTTTCCATTGCCCTCTGCCTGACCATATGGCCAGGCCACTGGCTCCTCCCAGTGAGTTGGTAAAAACCCCAATATAGGGGCAAACAGCATGCAAATCAGTTCACTAAGCTGATTTGTTTTGCCCTTCTTGTATCAGAGTGGCAGCCTTCCAAACAGGAAGCTGTCCACTCACTGTGGAACTGCCATCCATGAACCAAGCAACTCTTTGTGAGTCAGGGGAGGGCTGTTCATCGGGCACTGCCCAAGTATCCTGTAGCCATAGGATCCAGCGGTTCCTCAAATGGTTCCAGAGTCAGCCAAGGGGAAAAGAAGCCCCCTACTCATGAGTACCTCCTTGCATTTCCAGTAGCATATTCCTGTATAAATCATTTTCATCTTACAATGGAACACTCCTGGGCATTGCTCTCCCTGTTAGAGCATTTCTCCAACATCACCCAAGGCATTGTGGGCATTTCAGGTCTCAAGATTATTTTATGTCCTTCAGTCCTAGGAAATTTCAATTAATGTCCAATAGCAAGTTAGTAATTGCCCTGAAATGGAAGCTCTCTGGTCCACAGTCCCAGTAGTTATCACTGGGAGGTAGGCAATCATAGGCTTTTGCCATAAGCCTCAGTGTACACTCCACACAAGGCTACAATATAGAGAATTTGTCTATACCGGCATTCCAGCTTCTCTTCTATACTGTGCGGACTCAGGCAATCTTACTGGTTTCTGTTTATCATGTCCAATTAATATTGCTTGAAAGGTAGATTTATATGCTTTCTCTTTCACAATACAAGGTAGGGGAAACTAGGTTCCCCAAGTAGACACAATCCATCCCCATAATATTATACATTCAGGTAAAAGAGTTCCAACCACATCACAAAAAACCTAGTCAACAAACCAATTTTCGTGCAAACGTTCAGCTTAATACCATCAACCCTTGCATGGCTAACTGTAGCCCTGGTTAGGACTTTACCAATAGGTTTGGGTTTTACAATACTAGGTAAGAGAAGTATTCCCCAGTCAGACATGATATCCATTTCCATAAAACAAGGAGACACAACCACTTCACACAGTCTGTTTAAACATTCCAATTTTCTTCTTAATCCTATCAATTCTTGCATTTCTATATGTCCTCTCAATTTAATTGCAGCTTCCATTAAGTCTTCACCAAGGGGTTTTTATACCACACTACAAGGGGTGCCCATGTTGAGGAGTTCTAGAAACTTCTATTCTCCACCTTTGTCCATTTTACCCATTTCTGTGCACAGGGGTGTTGGGTCTCCAGCAGAAGGTTAAGCCAAGATCGACTCAACATCCAGCCCCCTTCTCCGCCCTGGAGGTTGGGCTGCTGAGAGTCCCAACCCTTTAACCACATATTTGGCCTTTCTGGTGACCAGCCCCCATCCTGAAGATACCCGGGGACTCATCATTGAGTCACCTCATTAACACAAAGAGTTTTTGAAGCTCTGTGATAGGAACTGGAGACAAAGATCAGATAAAATTTTTATTATACCACACTGACAAATACCAAAAGCAGTGCCAATCCAGAAAATGATATAATATTTGTATTAATTAATTGCCTGATATGTCTCTATACATCTTAGCTTTGCCAGAGCATGTGATAGGAAAAAGCAGATCCACTTGAAGTTGGTTTTATTGTTTTTAAATTCTCTGCACACAGTGCAGCCCTTCATTGCCTGCACCCAAGACAACGAACTCCCACCACCCACATTTAATAAGTCACTGCTGAAGTTTCATTAGCTTCACAGTAAAGTTACTTCTGCCCCCTCCAGCATTTCCCACCCTCCAGTCCCAACCCCTATTATAGTAGCCTTGTGTCCAGGAAAAAGAGAAGAAACAACAAAATTAGCCAAGGAGATTTGAGGTCATCTCTGGGGAGTACGCAGGGTTGAGGATAGTGGAAGGGTTAAGTGTGTATGTTCTGGAGCCAGAGTACCTGGGTGGAATTCTAGGGCATCCCCTTATCAACTATGGGACCTTGGGCAGGTTATTTAACCTCTCTGTGCCTCAGCTTTCTAATGACTAAAGTGAAGATAATTATAGTTTTTACTTCATAAAGCTGTGTGTGTGTGTGTGTGTGTGTGTGTAAGGATCAAATGCAATATTATGTATTTTCAGACAGAGAAGCCTGACAAAACTCAAGGAAACATGGCACATTCAAGGAACTAAAAGAAGGTCAATGTAGCTCTCAGAGCAGGAGGGGCAAAGAAGAAGAGTCTGGGCATTATAACATGCTTAAGAATGTGGGTCTTTATTATAAAGATAATGAGAAACTTTGGGACCTTTGTTTTTTGGAAGGAAGTGGGGATAGAGGCTTGATGACATTGAGAATTATGACCCCTTGTATCAAATACAACACAGGTTCTTCGGACTAAGAATGGAGACCACTTGTGTCAACATGACTTAGTTGTTTGTTTCAGGAAAATGTTGCCTGGAAAAGATCAGACTATAAATCAATAAATAAGTCCACTGTCTGCTTCAGGAAATTTCCTTCAGATCAATTGATCCAATACAACAGTCTTTTAACTTGGGCAAATAGCTTGCTTATTCAATAACAGTTGACTTATTAAGACCTGCTTCAAGACCCTGTCTCATTATATTTACCACCCCTACCCTGCCACACCACTAATTATGCCTACCCAGTGAGTTCCCCACCTTGAAAAGGCTGCCTCACACCACTTCAACTCAGACCCTCAAACCTTGTGAATGTATTCTTATGTTTCTCTTCTGAGAAACCGTAAGGAATTTTTCAAGAGGATGGTCTTCATGACTACAGCAAGTCCTAATAAATTTAGCCTTTCTTTGTTAACAGGTTGCCTGGTGATACCTTGGGAAGTTAACCACATGATCAAATCTTGAAAAATTCTCTCAGGCTGCAGCATGGAGAATGGATGGAAAGGGGAAAGGGTGAAAGTGGCAAATCTCAAAGCCTATTTGCATCAGTGGGGGCTAGAGGCATCCACAGGCTTGACTTTCTACTCTACGCCTCCCCCCACCATCCCCTCCACTCTGAGGAGATGGATGTCCAAAATATGCCTCACATAGCCTGTATCTATCACCTTCTCCAAACTCAATATCTTCTTCAGCTGCCACAATGAGATCACTACCAACAATGAATAGAATAAGAATGGAGAAATTAGTAAGAAATATAAGGAATTCACCAAGGAGGCAACAGCATAGAATGGACCCTGAGGACAATTATCTAGAAGACATAGGTCCTTTATTTATATACTAATTTAGTCAGCCACATAGTCAATCAGCAAGGCTTTTCTGAGCATCCCTGTGCCAGGCTGTTTTGAATATTTGGGAAACAGAGATGAATTGGAGACATGCTCTCAAATCTGGAAGAGCTCCTATTCCTCCAGGGAAAATGAACCCATAAGGAGAAAACCCTGACACAGGGTGGGAAGGGCTATGATGGGATGGGTAGGTGCAGAGGCTGGGAGGAGAGGTGCAGAGGGCTCAGTCCCGGAAGGCATAGGTGGTGGCATTTGAACAGAGTCCTGTAGGATGAGTAGGAGTTGTCCCTGGGAAGCAAATGCCAGAAAACAAGGGCAGCACGTCAGTGAAAAAGCAGGTGTTGAGTTTCAAACAGAGCAAATGTCTCCTCTGTTCAGCTCCATCATCTGTGCCAGGCTCTGGAGAGGCAAAGATAAAGATGATACAATTTCTGTCCTGGAAGGGTATGGGATAGAGGTGATGGGCATAGTATGAAGTGGACCAGGAGAGATTTTCAAGGCCCAGATCTTGGGAGGTCAGCCAGCAAGAAAAGGAGCAGAATGAAAGTCCCTCCTCTCTGGAGGGTGTGAGTGTACGCATAGCCTCAGATTGACTAGATGGCAGCGGATCTATGAATACGTAGAAGAATGAATCATGTCATCAAGAGAAGAAATATTTCATGTGTCTAGTTTCCCCCTTAGCTGGATTCCTAATAGGGTCTCATGAACAGGCTGCATTTCTATAGCCCTTCTCATGGCTGAGCATTTGATTCCCATGGCAAATCCTTCAGAAGGGAAAGTGGGAATGATGGTGCCCTGTAAACGGAAAAGAAGACTGAGACACCAAGATGGAAAGTCACCTGCCTGGGATTTCAGAGTGAATCTTACCAAAGCCAGGTCTCAAGTTCAAGTTTCCTGGGACCCAGGTGAGGATCGCAAGCTCCTCCATGCGTACTTGCACACATAGTCTACCCACTAGGTCTCTGTTCCTATCTTGGCATGAATAACAGGGGGATATTGAACCCCAAGCACACACATCCAGGCTACTCTGAAGCAAGGGGCTGTGGTGCAATGGAAAACCCATGAGCTTGACTTCCAAAAGGTTCAAGACCCTAACCTGCCACTGCTGATAAATGTGCCCTCTGGCAAGTCACTTCATCTCCCTGAATCTCAACTAAGATTCTCTGAAGTATAATATTTTAACTGGGGGAAAGTCATGTTTCCAACCTTGTAAGGTTCTCTAAGAATAAAATTAGTCAGTGGATATGAGTCTGTTTGCCAATAATAATACCAGAGAACATGTATCAAAACCTTACACTATGGTAGGCGTTGGGTTAACCCCTTCACCAGTGTTGATATTTTCTCATTTAATTCTCTCAACAATTCTATAAGGCAGGTGCTGCTATTATCCTACTTTTACAGGTGAATGAATCAAATCTGCTGCAAGTTACAGGTTGGGTAACTTACCTCAGATCACACATATGGCAAGAAGCAGAGCTGGAAGGGGTTCCAAAGACTCAGTTGAGCCTCAGGGGAGCTACAAAGCCTTGTTCACATGCAAATTGATGATTTGTGTTGGGAGGGTGTAGATCTAAATTTAGAGCATCCATCAGTAGCTCTTCTTTCTTTTTTTTGGTTTGTGTTCTTGAGTTACAGAGTAAAATCTGCCCTTTACAGGTGCACAGTTCTATGAGTCTTGACAAAATGTATACAGTCATGTCACCATCACTACCATCAAGCCTGTTTGCATTACCCCAGAAACTTCCCATGTGCTCCTTAGATATCAACCATCTCTCCTCACTCACATCCTCTTGTAACCACTGACCTGACTTTTTTTTTTTTTCCCCCTATGAGTCTGCATTTTCCAGACTATCATATAAATGGAATGATACTATGAAGCCCTTTGAGCCTGGCTTCTTTCACTCAGCAGAAGGCATTCGAGAGTCCCCTATGCTATTCCATGTACCAAGACTTTCTTCTTATTGCTTGGTAGCATTCCCTGGTATGGATGAACCTCTGGCTCCCCGAAGCAGTGCTGAACACCTCCATTTTCCAGTAGCTGCACATCCCCTGGGTTCAGGGATTAGGTCCCTTAGATTTGAGCAGGAACCTGGTTTGAGAGGAGAATCTATATTAGGAATAAGAAATCACTTTCTCTCTGTCTTCTTTCATACCCTGAGAGCAGAGGGGATACTGGGACGCCAGGCATTGATCTGGAGAGTAAAGGATGGGGGCACTGGGTGTATAAGGGAAGGTAGGGTGCAGTTATGGGCACAGAGGTGGGACGCAGTGAGCTGTGTGTACAGATTAACTCATGTTGCATCTCCCTTCTCTCCTTTTCTTCTTCCCTATTTGTGTTCCTGTCCTTGACTATTTCTTATCCTCATCAGGGAGGGCTGGAAGGGGCAGGCTTCCAACACAGCACAGGATATGACTTTATCACTAGCTTAACCCTTCTGTTAGCTAGCTAACTAACTAAATAACTAACTGCAGAGTTTACAAATCCTCAGGCACTGGGCTCTGGAGTTGAGCTCTGGTCTCCGGGGTGCCGCTGTGACAATAGATGCCACAATCTACAAATTGCAGCCGCTAAAAATAAGCCCAAGTCACCTGGTCTCACTTCTTTAAGTGCATGGCTTCTGCGCTGGATCCAAAAACCTCGGTAATTAGCTTTAAAAGCCTCACTTGTGGGAAGAGGGGTGGTGGGAGGGCTGCCCGTAGGCGGAAGGCACACGGGGAAGAGGAGCTGGTTGAAATGACAAGTTGGTAAGGGAAATGGAGCAGTGAAAAGAGGAGAGAGGGAGAGAAAAACAAAGGGGTGAGCTTCGCAGTGGTGGGGAAGAGGCATTACAAATAGCAACGCTCTATGAGGAAGTGAGTAAGAGAGGTCAGGAGAAGGCAAGCAGCCCTTTCACGGGGTGGACTGTTTGGAATGTGTCCAGGAGGGAAAATGGCTTGTTCTGTAAGTGGTGTTTCCATCACTTTATTACCCAAGCTACAAGGCCAAAGTCAACTTTACTGCCTCCTGCTCCCTCTCTCCATTGCTCACCGAGTCCTCTCCATTCTGCCTCCTAAATTTCTCTCCTACCCTTGCTGTTCACCCCATCACTCTCCTTCCTCATCTCTCACCCGGATACATCAATAGCCTCCAGGTCTCCCATCCTCTGATTTCTCCCCTTCCTCCATCCATTTCCTCTACTCCAGTGACAGATCTGCTTCGCCATTTCCCTGCTGAAAAACACTGAGAGGCTGCCAAGCACCCAGAAAACCACAACTCCAAGCATTCCAGGCTTTTTTGAATGTAGCCGCAAATGACCAGTCCAGTCTTATCTCCCTCCAATTCCAACTACACCCTCTGCTCTCAGGTTGCACACTGGTGAGCCATGAGCTGAATCTGGTCCTGGGATATGTTCTATTTGATCTTTGGACATTTCAAAAACCTGAAAATTTCACATAAAAATCTCAATTTTTTTTCACTTCCCTTGAGAAGTTGGGAGACCCAGCAACACTGAACCCACATTGCAACACGGTGATACTCTGGTTGGCTCCGGCCCCCACCATTCTCTAATGTCTTATAGTAGTTTGGCTTCACTCATTTTCATTACCTTTTGGCCCTGTCGACAATGAATTTTGAGACCCCAGCTCTACACTAATTGTGGCAAAGCATTATGGAGTGGCAATCTGGCACCAAACTCTGACCGAGCCTGGGGATACCTAGATGAACTCTTGCCCTGTGCCGACTGTGATGTGAGACGCTGGGGCACTGAGATGGGGAAAACAGTGCCTGGCTCTGTGGGCTCCAACCCAACACTGTGAGACTCTCGTGTCTTTGTTCATGCTGTTGCCTCACTCTAGGTGCCCGTCTTTGCCTTTCCATCAGGCAAAGTAACTTTCCTGAATGAAGCTTTCCTGACACCCTGTTAGGATTAATCCCAGGAACCATAGCCTTCTCCGTGGCCTCGTGATGTCATGCTCAATCCCACCTTAAGTTCACCTCTGCCTTATATTTTATTCTATTCTAAATATGCCAAAATTAGGGTGTATGTCATATCCTTTTGCTTCCCCTACTTGATGGTCACACATCCTCGATTCATTCCTTGCACATAATAGGTGCTCAATAAAGTTTTTTTAATGAGACCAATTCAGAAACAACTAAGAATCCTTAAACTAATTTTTTACTAGAAGTCAGAAAAAAAAAAAAAAGAAGAGTTTAGACTCCCAATTTGGACAGAACTTGCATTAGAGAGATACTATAGAATCAAAAGTACAGTAAAACCTTTTTAATTTGAAAGAGTTGAAGGGTGTGGAGGAGTGGGTATTAATTATATATGTGTGTGTGTGTGTGTGTGTGTGTGTGTGTGTGTGTATGTATAAAAGACTAAGTTTGAGACTATTTTAAGAGAACAAATTACCTTTTAGTTTTAGATGTTGAAAGTATGTTGATGTATGTCTGTTTCCTTGAACTAGCCTTAGATTTCAGCACTTTGGGGTAAAATTCAGTGGGCTTTATCTCTTAAGCCTCACCTAACTTGTCTTCCATGTGCCCCTCACCATGAGAAGAAGCAAAATCAGCCACCCATCCATGGTCCAGGTAAATCTCCCTTCCAACATGCCTTTAGAGCCTGGTCTCTGCTTTCCCAAGAGACAACTTGTTATTCAATAATTCTTATAAGATCCAGGAGGTAAGGACAATTTCTCATCCATTCCTTGCCCAGGATAAGAACATATGAGAATATATACTCATATAAATATGGTATCCACCTTGATTTAACCATCAGAGATGTGATGCCTTCACCCAACAAAAGGGCTCTGAAATCATGGGGATTTCCGAAAACTTGGGTAGACCAGGAGGGGAGGTGTTTTCAGGCCTGGGTGTGTGTTGGGGGTGAGGGTGGGTATTGCAACTCTAAATCCAGGTGGAAAGGAGCCGTAGTAGAGTACGTTTCTTCTGTATGTCTTTTTCAATATGACTAGCCTGGGAGATATTGATCTTTGAGTAAAATTTTGTGTTACGAAATCTTTTTTTCCTGTTAATTTATAGATTAACGTATAACTCTTTGCAGGATTCTGGACATATCATATTTTATTATACAATTGTCCTACAATTATTTTAAACTCCTAAGAAAAGATTCATAGAATTCTAATTAAAACTATTATGAAAACATCTCTATAACAATCTTAGAAAAAATGTTAAATTACACACAATCCCACAGTTCTAGCATATGAATCATTTTCATTTCTCTATATTTTCTTCCAGTCTTTGTATATATGTAGACATAATTATACATATCCCAAATAGAAACTTCAATTATGCATTTTGTATTAGTCATCAACATTGTAACATATTTTGTCTTTCATATTGTTAGATAGTTTTAATAATTATTCTGTAGAACATATTTCAATAAGTTCATGTATTGTAAGTTATTTAACCCGTTTCCTATAGCTAGACATTTAAAAAAAAGCTTCTAAAATTTTCCTACTATTAAATAATAATTTTTTTCTGCATTTAAAGCTTTTTAATGTGGTTATTCATGTTATGGTAGTAAGAAATGTTCTCCAAACTAAACATTCGAACTAATATACCTGTATTCATTTCCTAGGGTTATCATAACAAAGTACCACAAATTGGGTGGCTTAAATAACAGAAATTTATTCTCTCACATTTCTGGAGACTAGAAGTCTGAGATTAAGGTGTCAACAAGGCCATGCTCCTGCTAAAAGCTCTAGGGAAGAATCCCTTCTTGCTTCTTCCAGCTTTTGGTGGCTCCCAGCACTCCTAGGTGTTCCTTGGTTTGTAGCTGCATCAATCCAACCTCTGTCTCCGTCTTCACATGGCCTTCTCCTCTGTGTCTCTGTGTGCTCTCTTCTCTTTTAATGACACTAGCTACTGGATTTGGGGCCCACCACCTAGGATGATTTCATCTTGTGATCCTTAACTAATCACATTTACAAAGATCCTATTTACAAACAAGATCCCCTTCCCAGGTACGAAGGGTTAAGTTGTACATAACTTGAACATAGCTTTTTGGAGGATACTGTTGAAGTCACTACAGTACTTTACTCCAAAATCTCTTAAGATCCCTGGTATTGTAGGTAGGAACCCAAGGGTTCAGCCATCACTCTTCCCCAAAGGAGCCAGGTACAAGGAACAGAAATCAAATGGATCATAGGGTGCAGGTTTCCTACTGGCTGAGAAGGGCCCTTTGAAAACGCTGGGTTGCAGTGAGACTCCTAACGCTAGACTCTTACCATCCCCTGAAGCCACAAGAATGAAGTTGCAGGGAGAGCAGAAGATGACTGCTCTGTCCTAGGGCCCAGTTCTAGCTCCACCCACTCTCAGTCTCCTGGAAGAGATGAATGGAAGAGGAAGATGCCAGAGACCAAGGGATGGTCCCTGCTCACCCTGCCCCATGGACCAGAGTCAACTGAGGGCCACTGAGAGAGAGAGTAGGGGCCAGAAGGACCCTTCATGCAAGGTCCCTCTGCCCCCTAGTAAACATGACCCAGGAAATGTCTTGCACTATAATTATGCAGATTAGCTTCTTCTCCTACCCAGGGTAAGGATGGTCCTGGGAAGGTGAACCAACAGAGGCAGGCAGATGGGTAGATGATATCCTCTCCTAGAGTAATAGTAATGTGTTTATATGGCTGCCATGCATGTGTGTACTATTTTAAGAGCATTAAAAAAAAAAAAAAAAACATTATTCCATGTGCACATTTCCATGGATCTAGTCTATGTATTGGACACTTTTAATACGTAAGGAAATGGCATCAATAAATTAAAGGGGAAAAAACCATGATCATCTCCAACAGATACCAGAAACATAGATAATGAAATCCAACACACATTCCTGATTTAAAAGAGTAAAATAAAAAACAAAACTTAGGGAAGCTGGAATAGAATGAAACTTTTACAATCTGAAAAAAGGCAGCTCCCAGAACCACCCCTAACCCCCCAAAATCATACTTATTATTGAAACATTAGAAGCAGTCTTACTTAATACAGGATGGAGATGTCTGCCCAGATCAATACTGTTTCATGTAAAAGGTATAAATATTGGAAAGGAAAACACCCTCACAAGTTGCAGACAATTTGCTACTTACTAAAAACTAAAGAGAATCAACTGCAAAAACTATAAGAATCAATAAGAAAATACAGTAAGTTTGCCATATCCACCCATTCTAGAAATATTTAATGAACACCTGCTATATGCCAGGCACTTTTCTAAGAATTCAGGACATAGCAGTGAACATAATAAAGTTTCTCCCTTCGTCGAGCTTACATTCTCAGGTGCACAAATTTAACATTAAAAAAATGATAAGCAATAATCAATTAAAAACATAATGGGAAAAATGCATCCAATTCACAATACCAAAAAGAAACCTAAAATCTCTAGAAAGAAATCTAGTGGGAAATGTGCAAGCCCTATGAAAAGAACACTTTAAATGCCATTGTGCTAATGACATTAAATAAATATCATCAAAAGTAAATCCTTGCAGCAATGTGATGATGAGGGTACTGTTATTACTTTTCCCTCCTTTACAGATGAGGTTGCAGGAAGTTGTGCGACCTGCCTGAGGTCATAGTCAAGGGTGCAGTGAGCCTACAAGATCTTGTGTAGCTGTTGTCAGGGCTGATGTGGGCAGCCCCTCTACCACACTGCCTGCTCAAACCTTTGAACCTCTCCCTCAACCTCAGTCTGCCTAACTGGAAAATGGCAATGCCCACACATCTCCCCCATCCTTGTTATGAATGAAATACTAAATTGAAAGCACTTAACTCAGGGCATAAAGCAGGTGCTTGATAAATGCTAGTTTCTTCATTCTAACCAGGAGAGGAACTGAGCTCCCTGAGACTTTATCAACACATTCTATGGCATAATGATAGGGGGAGAGAAGTATTTCCATCATGATCAATCAATACCATGAAACGTAACTTCAGAAAGGATGTAGGAGAGAGGTGGGTTTTTAAACAGACAGAATTTCTATTATACTGACTTAATGATTCACTGAGCTGTTTGATTTGAGAGACAGGGAATCTGAGGGATGTAAAATGCCGATCTTTCTGAGCAGCAATTATTTATGATTAAATAGCAGTGTGCCTTTTGAAGGAAGAAGCCACTTTACGTCTGGAGTGAGGTGACTCATGGAAAAGATCTTTTCCCAGAGAGCAGGTGAAAGGCTGCAAATGCAGCTTAAGAGGCAGAGGTACCCACATGGACATGTAGAGAAGCCTCCTATTCCTGAAATATTCCCGGGAGCTGCTGTGGTCTCATTTTTACTCTCAGTGTACATTAAATAAAATTTAGAAAATGCAGAAAAGGAAAAATTTCCAGTCCCAGTACCCTAATGGAAGAATGCCTAACATTTTTATCTATTTCTTTCTGTTTTTTTTCTTTTCTATCTGCATGTGTTTCTTTCCTTGTTTGCATCATTGTAATCCTCTGATTTTGTATCTGGTCTGAGTAGAAAAAGCACAGGATTAGAAAACAGAGTTTAAATCCTATGACTTGCCAGCTGAGGGATTTTGGAGTAGCTATCTATCATCTCTAAACTTCAGTTTTCTCATCTATCAAATGAGATAATAACACCTATCCCAGAGAGTTTTGTCAGGATTGATTAGATGATATAGGTTAATTGCTGACACATAGTAGACACTCAGTAAATGGCCCATTCCACGCTCCTGGGCAACAGGAAGGTCTCTTAGGTTGCAAAAAAGAACTGGTCCACCAGACTCCAGAAAGGGCAGACATGAGGCCACTCTAAAAAATCCTCACGACCCCTCACCTGAGTCAGGGGAACTCTACTTAGGGATCTAAACAAGATGGAGCCTCATCCCCACTTCCATCTCTTAAAGGCCTCATTCCAGCATTCAAATTCCAGCATGATCAAATCTGATTGGACAGCTCAATATTGGATTTGGTCATGGGGTCACTTGGCCATGGCAGGACACAGAGATTTGCAAGATTGGAGCAAAGCCAGGCATTGTGAATGGGTACCAGACATGTTAATTTTGGTATTTCCACTCTGATATTTTCATTTTATATCATAACATAAGCATATTTTAGGGTAACCACTACTTCCTCAACACCATATTTTTAATATTCCAGAATAGTCAGTCAAGGTAATAAACTGCTATTTAGTGATACTTTTTCCATTTCCAAAGAGATAAATTATTTCTTGAATAGCTGAAGATACTAATAAGTACATAGTTAACATTTGGGAAAATTCCTAGAAACTTCCCAACCTTTGAAGTAGTTCAGTCCTTAATATTCTGTTACCCAATTCTGATAAATGTGGGGTTTTTTTCCCCCTATACACCCCAAAATTGTCCAACACCAGCTGAGTGCTTTATAGTTCAACTCAATTCTGACACTATCTACCTGGAGATAATGTCAGATTCCATAGGTGAAGGGCTCAGTCCTACAAGAATGCTCCTCCTGCCACATACACACACACTCACACACACACACACACACACACACACACTCATGCATGTGCATGAGCAGGCACACACACAAGATGTCAGTCCGAAGTCCTGACTATCACCTGTGCTTCTGATTTACCTGCTATAGACCAGAGGTTCTTATGACCCCCTACTTGGGTTCAATTAATTTGCAAAAGCAGCTCACAGAACTCAGAGAAACATTTCACTTACTAGATTACCAGGTTTTATAAAAGGACATAACTCAGAAACAGCCAGATGAAAGAGATGCCTATGGGAAGGTATGGAGAAAGGGGGTGGAGCTTCCATGCCCTCCCTGAGTGCCCTGTTCTCCCCAAATCTCTATGTGTTCACCAACCTGAAAGCTCCCCAAACCCATTCTTTTCGGGTTTTTATGGAGGCGTCATTACATAGGGATGGGGGAAGAAAAGTAATTTTCCCTCAAACATTCTAGGTTCTTGGCTGAGACTCATCTGTAATAAAAGACAGATTAACAGGAGAAAAACAAACAGAAGTTTAATAACATGTATACTTCCTATATACATGGGAGATACTCAGGAAAACTGAATAGCCCCCCAAAATGGCCCAAGCCACCACCTTAAGTAACATCTTGTCGACTGAAATTTTAAAATGCACATCATAAAAGTTGTGTTTCAGTTTTATTCGGGGACCTTACTGAGGACTATAGCCCTGGAGACAGCCTCTCAGATAGCTTTGAGGAACTGCTCCAAAGAGGTAGGGGAGGAACCAGGATATATATATGAATTTTTTTGGCTGGAAATATGAGTAGTCAAGCATATGTCCTGGTAAAAGATTATTGCTAGTCATGAAACTGAGCAGGACCCTCCCAACAAATGGAAGATGTTAACTACTTGATAAAGCATTCTTCAGGGAAGATCAGGAGACCACCTGAGGCTAGATTAAAGGAACCACAGAAACTCATCCGGAGATCACCTGAGGCCAGATTAAAAGCATGCAGGCCCTGCACACACCCTGATCCTTATCCGCAACCCCACCCTTGAACCACTGCTATAAAACTCCTCACCAAATTCCCCTGGGTTGGGACACAGTTTTTGAAGGGCACAAGCCTGCTGTATCCCCCTTTGCCTGGCAAATCAATAAAGCTATTCTTTTCTACTTCACCCAAAACTCTGTCTCTGAGATTCAGTTCGGTGCCGGTGCACAGAGGTCAAGTTTTCAGCATCAATCACACACACACAAAAAAAACACGTCTCAAGTTAATGGTTTTAGTGCTTATTTATGTATGGGAAGATGCAAGAATCTGGGGTCATTGAAGTTCTTCCTTAGATATGCTTATTAACTATCTAGGGGCTCATATATCCAAAACACAGAATGCTTCATCCTGGTTTTCGTTCTGAATTATTTTCAGAATGTACTGAAGGTCAGTGACTGCAGTGGCTAAGGACTTGATCTGTATAGAACTGGATGACAGGTGACATTCTTTGTTTACAGTCTCCAACTAAAGCTCAAAAGCCTTTGAAGGGAAGAGGAGACCAGTTTGGGGAGGTTACCAGGAAAAACACAGTAAACTGCAGTAGGGTTGTTATGCAGATTTAAGTCCTTGCCTTCTCCATTGATGAGCATTTCTAGAGATTTAGAGTCATCCTTCTGTTCCTGGTCCAGAGAGGGATATCACCCTTACAAATGGAGATTTCCTTTATAAATGTAAATGTCTCTTACAAAAGGGTAACTTTAACCTAGTTTTAAGAGCTTTTCCTATGTCTGCTATTTCTTAAAAATAATTGAAGCAGGAGATAGATGGGACCCAGGCTGAGCAGCTAGAGTTTGTCCCCCGTGGACAGATATTCCAAGATGAAGAGGAGGAGGAGCGGAGCCCTGCCCAGATAAGAGACCACATCTTTCTGATTCTCGAGGTCAAGGAGACCTTCCTGATTACACATGCTCAGAAAGGTACCTCGGAGGTCAAATGGGAGGAGGCGGCACCTCATAGTAAGTGACGTCAACCTACCCATAGGCCTCTTCTCTAGAATGCAACTAAGAGATACGTGCATGCACACATGGGAGGACCCTAAGGTAGACCAAATATGGACTCAGAACCAGGCAAAGCAAGATGGTTGGCCAAAGGAAACCCAGAAGAAATGCCCCATATAAGTGGTTCAAACTACCATGAGGGGGCAACTCTCTCTCTGAGCCCGCCTGTTTGTGCCTATTTACACGTACTCTTTTTCCTCCTACAAAACACTTTACATGTTTCACTACTTTCCATTTTTGTGGGAATTCATTTCTGCAAAGCCAAAGGGCCAGGGGCCTTGTCACTGGCCAATGGTCTAGTGGCTAGGATTCAGCGCTTTCACTGCTGCAGCCTGACTTCAACCTCTGGCCGGGAACTGAAATCCTGCTTCAAGCCGCTGCAGGCCAAAGACACCCGACATCATAATCAGCGTAAAATAATCCTTATACCAAAGAGACATATTTTGGAGTGGTATATTCTACTACCCTTCAGCATGATTGATTAAATCACTGGCCATTGGCAATTGATTCAACCTCCAGCCACTCTCCCCTCCCAGGAGGTCAGGGGGTGTGGAATTGAAGTTTCCAAACCTCTCTCATCAAGTGGTTGGTTCTCCAGCAACCAGCCACATCCTTAGGCAGGGTCTAAATGCCACTTCATTAACATAATAAAAGACACCTTTGTAGTTCTCCTTACTTAGAAAATTCCAAGATTTTTAGGAGCTCTGAGCCAGAAAGGAGGACAAAGACCAAATGCATATATATATATATATATATATATATATATATATATATATATATATATAGTAAATCACAATATCACAAGCCCTCAGCCTCTAAATGGATTGGCCATCTCTCAGAGTGTTTCATTCCTCCATCCCCTGAATGGATTGGACCATCCTTAGTGTTTGATTTCCCCATGACCTAAACGGACAGGTCCACCCCTCCATCTTATCCTGTGAATAAGAGAGTGTTTTCTTGACCTTTTCTGATTTTCTGCGGGATAGTCTATGGAATGGCCTACAACATATGACTGACAGAACAGAAAGTGACCTGGGCCTTGCCTACAGGTGACATAAAAGCATTCTTTATCAGCTCTAAAATGAGGATTGTTAATAACAAAAACAAAAAAAAAATTTTGTAGGTGAAAGTTTGTGAGAATTCATTATCTAAAGCATCTTGAGATTTGGGAATGTAAAGAGGATCCTCAGGCAACTTTTATTTTTACAGGAAACCTAATGGAAATAGCACAGTCTCTGAAATCAGGTAGTGCTCACCACTGATTCAGAGATGGAACAATCTACCAGCTCAAATTCTGGACGGTGAACCTTCTTGAGGGAGTTTCAAAGGCAGGACTGAAGTGATTCAGAATGTGCCTCCTCCCAAGATATGCCACTTTGGCATGTGGACTATTTTGAGCCACAAAATAGTGAGCCTGCAGGGTCTCCATGGAGACCCTGCAGGCTCAAGAGAAGCTGCTGACCCTCCTCTAATTACCTAGAAGAATTTAAATTGGAGGTCTTTCCTAGAATAAGAACTATCACCAGTGATAAATTTTATCTGAGTGTTACCGAACTCAGGTTTAGCTGCTCACCACTGGAAGAAACAACTGTTGGTTGGAAAGGAAAGGTTGCTTTATTCAGGAGGCTGGCCACCTAGGGAGAATGTGGACTTGTGTCCAAGAACAAACTCGGAAGATTCTGCTTGACCGTGAAAGTTTTTAAAGGGAGAAAGGGGAAGTTAATAGCAGTTAATCATTTGAGGAGGGGGTGAGAGTCTTCGTTATCTTCCACTGTGTGCAGACTTTCTTCTGATTGGTTGGAGGTAAGGTAACAAGGTGGTGTTCCAGGAATCTTGTGCTCAGCCTGAAACTACCATCCTCCACCTGGGTGTGGGGACCTTAACTCCTGAAGAAGAACTCAAAGATATTTCTATGTATATCTCTTGAGGAGGAATGAGGACCCTGCTTTATCACTGCACTATTGTTTCTTGACTACTCCTCCTTTGTTTCTGCATTCTCTCACTTTTCTGATTAGCAACTGTTTGAATCTGCCCTTTGGTACTCATGGAAGGTCAAGGAGGCTGAATGAAGCCTATTTTCTACAAAGAAGACATGAGGGACAAGGAAAGGATTTGTATCCAGGAGGGCCCCCAAAGGGTCCTGTTCGATTTCATGAGTGCCCATCTGCATGGCAGGGCAACCATCTAACTACTAAACATCTGGTCTTCTCCTTATCGTTCTTCCTCCCGTTTGAAGCCCCAGACCCCTTTCCCATTCCTCAGCTCAGGATGGAATACGTACCTCATTTTATCCATCTATCTTTGAACCTCTCATGTATGTGGCACGCTGGTATGTACAAAATCACATTTGTTTTTCTCCTGTTAGTTTGTCTCATATCAATTTGATTGATTATTAGGCCAGCTGAAAGAACATTTGAAGTATAGAGAAAAAATCCCTTCTCGCCAACATCCTCATGAACCAATGTCCAGTTCAGACAGTTCAACTTAATTCAGAAGAACACACATCCCATAAGGAGATATCCTAAGCTGTTTTAGTTTTACCAGTGTGACTAGAAGAGACTGGTCTGAAAAGGCATAGAATGGAGCTAACACAAGAATCTTTAGATGCTGCATGGGCATCTCTGCACAGGACTGACTGGTCTACCTACGATTATAGGAAAAGAATCATCGAGTTGTGGTTATTGTTATTATTATAATTACTGTTATTTTCCATATTTTTTTCCATATATTTCAAATAATTGCTGTATGTCAGGCTCTTTACAATACATTATTTCATTTATTCCTCATAGCATCCCCATGAGTTGAATATTATTATTGTATCTAACGTATAGAGGAATTATCTGAAATAATAGAAATCAAGTTGTCAGCCCATGGTCGCAAAGCAAAGACATGGCTAAATAGGTTTCGAACAGACTTACTTGGCTACCATGCTGTGTACCACAATCTTACCATAGTTTGTACTGCCATGAGCATCATAAATAAACCTCTAAAAACCACAGGTGACCACTCCATGAGGACCCACAAAATGTCACAAGGGCCTTTCCTTGGCTATATTCTACATGTCTCTTAATAATCAGCATACAGAGCCCAACTCTTTAATGGGAAAAAGATAATATTGAAATTTAAACTTCTATTTCCAACAATAAGACAGTCTAGATGCCGTGAAAAAAAACTTCCTAATGAGGAACACACATACACACATACAAACACACACAGCTAGATAAAAACAAAACCTTTTCAAATATATGGCTGAACTTGGGAGAAAGTAAAAGAAATGCTCAGAGGCTAAATAAATAAATAAATAAAATCCAAAACATCAATACAGAGAAGATAAAATGAACTGTGAGCCAGAATTATAATGAACCAGGCACGTAGGACAAACTACAAGTCCAGGGCCTAAACGAGGTGAGAAGTTGGATCAAAGACTCCTACTAAAGCCAGAAGCACCAAAATGTCATAATGTCAAGTTGGTAAAGTAGGGAAAAAATTAAAAGTCCTTTCCTATGAAGGGAGACTGGAAGTATACTTGTTTGTTTTAGCCTTGAATCTGGTGGAAAGAAGAAAGAAGAAAAGGAAAAGGAAGAATAGGAGAAAGGAGGAGGAAGGAAGGAAAGAAAGGAGGGAGGGAGGGCGGGAGAGAGGGAGGGGAAGGAGGGAAGGAAGGGAGACACGGGTTTTTTCTCTGAATTTCTTCATGGGCAAACCCTTGCTTAGGCCTAAGGCCAGAATTCGCATTATCTTTGCGACTCCAAAATCCCATGTTAAAATTTAGTTTAAACTGGTTCAAGATTAGTAGATCCATCAGGTGCTTTGGAAAACAAATACAACTCACCTCTGAATGAACTTACTTCAAACCCTGGCCTCAAATTTTTCCAAAATTAAAGTTTCGAAGAGATGAACTGACAATCAAGTATCAACACATAAGGAAACAAGTCACTATGAGTGAAAGACAGCAAACAAATGAAATTGCAGAAACATTCATGAAAAGATACTCAAATTAGAATTTGTAAGGAAAAGAATATTAGTGTGTTACAGAAAGTTTTAATATGTTTAGACAAAACTATGACACAATATACAAGATACTGTCAAAAATGTCCAGGCAAATTAAAAATAACAATAATAATGATCACATAGAACTTCTTAAAAAATGTAATTGTATGAATTTAGAAATTCAATGGATTTAATTTATTCATTCAGTAAATGTTACTTAAACATTTTCTTTATGAGTCTGGCACTGTTCTACATGCTGGGCATATATAAGGAGATAAACAAAAGTCCCTGCCTTCATGAAGGGGGCATGCTAGCATAAGGGGAAGAGACAATAAGTGTGTATATGTCAGTCAGTAGTATGTGCTACAGAGAAAAATAAAAGTGGTAAAGCAGATGGAAAGTGCCAGTGGGTGGGCTTTATTTTCTATAGCATGGTCAGGGAAGGTGTAGCTAATAAAACAATATTTGAGCAGAGAAACAAAAAGTGAAAGAGAGCAGATTTCACACAAATAATGATAAGCTAAATTAAGTGGAAAATAACTATGAATAATTGAATAAATCATATAGAATGTAGCACAAATAGACCAGGAGAGCAAAAGCAAAACATTAGAGAATTTAAGAGATGTTCAAGATAAGAAGTTTCACATGTATCTAATTGGAGTTCCAGAGAAAGAAAGAAAAAAACTAGGCAGGCAATATTTGAAGGAAATAAAGGGGTAGAATTCCTGAAATTGGAGAAAAACACCAAAAATCAAAATCAGGAAGCTCAAACAATACAAATTAGGAAAAAATAAAATCATGAATATGTGTGTGTGTGTGTATATATATATATATATATATATATATATATATATATATATATGTTCACGTTCACAAAATTCCAAATAAGTGTGTATGTAAATATAAATGTTTTAATACATTTATTTGTATATTCACATATATATGTGAAATATATATAAACATGAACATTGACTCAGTCCCTGTGAGGGATTTTTGGGCTTTCTGAATTTGATGTATGGGGTTTTTCTTTATTTTTGGAATATTGAAAATTAAATTTTAATTTTAAAATCAAACATTTAAATTTAATCTTTAATTAAATTAAAAAATTTAATTTTGAAATTTAAAGAATATCAAAGACAAAAAAAAGATCTGAGAGTATCAAGAAAGAAAAGGGCACATTACCTAGAAAGGGAAAACAATTAGTTCCATTAGATTGACAGTTGGTATCTCAAAACAATAGAAGAAAGAATACAGTGGAAAAATACTTTAAAATGCTGAGACGAAAATAATTTTCAAACTAGAAGTTTATACTGCACAAAACTATTTATTAAAATTGAAGAACTAAAAAATACATAATCAGAAAAATCCTCTACATACTTCCTACCAACATACTTCACTAAAATAACTTTTGAAGATGTTCTTCAGCAGTAAGAAAGATTTAAGTAAGAAGTTGTTAGACTGTAGAAGAAATGGATAGAAACTAATTCTAAATATTTGTAAATTTTGGCAAACACTAATATATACATTATTAAATATAATGCTTAATTTGTGGGGTAAAAATTCAAGATGGACATTAAAACACTGGGTAACAGCAGCATATAATGCAAGAAGGGGTGGTGATTGGAGTTAAAGTGTTTGATCGTTCATGTCTTGTGCAAGAGAAATTTATAAATCTTAGATTTTGCAGAATAAAATACAAATGTTAACATTTCTACATAAGTACTACCAAAAAAGACAGAAAAAATGTGTATAATTTCCAAACTAGGAGACGGAAAACACAGCAGGAAAAAAACAATTTCAAAAGAATACAAGAAAGAAAAATTTTAAAAAGAAGTAGAAAATAGTGAGATGAGTAGCAAATACAAATAAGATGGTGAACATGAATCCAAATGTATTAGAATCAAAGTAAATGTAAATGATCTAAAAGTTGTCCAGTAAGAAGACATTGGTGGTTAGATCGGAATTTTTTAAAAATCCAGATGTATGCTACAGACAAAAGATAAACCTAAAAGATAAACCTTAAGGCATAAAAAAGTTGAAAATAGACGAATATATTCTGAAGTCATTTTATGAGGCTAGAATAATCCTAATATCAAAATTTGATAAGGTTATTACACAAATAAAATTAAAATATAGATCAACGTCTTTCATGAACAATGACTCAAAAGTCCTAAATAAAATAATAGCAAATCCAATTCACTGGTTTATTTTTAAAAAAGCTAATACATCATGGCCAAGTGCTGCTTATTCCAGGAATGCAAAGCTTGTTTAACAGGTGAAAATTAAACACAATATCACAGTAAAAAAGAAAAAACATCCTTAATCTGATAAAGGTATCTTTAACAAGATATAGCTAACATTATACTTACAGTAAGTATTAACCCTTTCTATCAAGGTGAGAAAAAGATAGAATGTCACTTTTACAACATCTATTCAAGACTGTGTTAGAGGCCCAGTCAGCAAAATAAGGAAAGAAAGAGAAATAAAATGTATAATGATTGGCAAAGAAGAAATAAAATTTTCTCTATTTGCAGATGATATTAACTGTTTATGTTTAGAAAACCTAAAGGATACAATAATAATCAGTAAATTAATTTAGCAGGTTATTGGATACAAGGTCAATAATAAAATCAATTACTTTTCTATAACCTAAAACATTAGAAAATTAAAAATTTACCATAGCTTTAATACCCAGAAATAACTTTTAAAAAAGATATTCAAAACCTGTATGCTAAAAACCACAAAACACAGATGAGATAAATTAAAGACCTAAATAAATGGAGAAATACACCATTTGCATGGAGCTGAAGACTCAATATTGTTCAGACGTCCAGATGTCTCTTTCCCCAAATTTACAGATCCAATGCAACTCCAGTCAAAATACCAGCCAGCTTTAAAATTTTAACATTTGTTTAACCCAACATATCCAAAATATGATAATGTCAGTATACAATCCATATATAAATTATTTTTCACAGTCTTTTGTTTTGGAAGCTCAGCGAAAAGTTTTTATAAGGTTTTATTTTGAGATAATTGTAGATCTGCATGCAGTTGTAAGGAATGATACAGAGATCCCAAATATGCTTCCTCCAGTTTCCGCCAACGGTAACATCTTGGATACTATCATATAATGTCACAACTAAAAGCTGTCATCCTTATTCACATTTCACCGGTTTTACATGCACTAGTTTGTATATGTGCGTTTATTTAGTTCTAGGCCATTTTATCACACATAGATTTGTGTGATCACCATCACAGTCGAAACACAGAACAGCTCCATTACAGGGATCTCTGTGCTATTCCTTCATAGTCAAAGCCATTTCCCTCCCTTGTCTCCTCCTTAAGCCCTGGCTACCACTAAATTGTTCTGGATCTCTATCATTTTGCCATTTCAAGGATGTTATAGAAACAAGGTCATACAGTATGTGGTCTTTTGATATTGGCTTTTTTCACTCGGCACGACTCCCTTGAGGTCCATTGAAGTTGAGTGTATCAGTAGTTCATCTCTTTTTATTGTGTGTAGTATTCCATGGAATGGATTACTGCAGCTTACTTAACTGTTTACTCATTGGAGGCCATCTGTATTGTTTTCAGTTTTCAACTATTACAAATAAAATTGCTAAGAACACTCATGTATAGGTTTTTGCATGAGCCTAAGTTTTTATTTCTCTGGGATAAATGCTCATGAGTGCCAGCAGGCATTTTTCTTTCTTTTCTTTCTTTCTTTTAGAAAGTGACAGGCTAATTCTACTTTTTTTTTTTTTTTTTCATGGAAATCAAAGAAACTAGAATAGCCAGACAATTTTAAAGAAGAATATAGTTAGAAAATTTACACTATCTCAAGACTTACTGTAAAGCTACAGTAATTAAGACAGTTTATACTGGCATAAGGGTAGATGTAATAGATCATTATCATCTTCATCAAAATTGAGAACTGCTGCCCACGAACCAATACGAAAATGCTAAACAACCCAACAGAAGAAAATAGGCAAAGGATTTGAAAAGTGTTTCACAGAACAGCAAACACAAATGACCCATAAACATGTGAAAAGAGGCTTAACCAGCAGGGATAAAGAAAGTGCCAATTTCAAGCACTGTCTCAGCACTGGCAAAAACTTAAAAAAGAAATAAGTCTGGAAATACCAAAGTTAACAAGGAAATAGCAAGGGGAAGTCAGAACTGTCTTAAAAGGCTAATGACAGTGTAAATTAATAAAACCATTCTGAAGAACAATTTAGTGTTACCTAGTCATTTTGAAGACTCGTGTAACTTATAACCCTCTTTATTTCATTCCTAGGTATATACTCTCAATAAATTCTTGCCTGTGTACTACTTTGTAATACCATTTCATGTAATAGTAAATAAATGGTAAAAAAATTCACAAAAATGAAATAGATAAATTATGGTTTAGACACATGCTGGAATAGTATACAGCTGTGAAAATGAATGAAGTATAGCTACTTATATTTGCGTGGATGATCACTAAAGCAAGTCATAGAATACATACTCTAGAATTCCATTCATATACATATGTGATGTATCTCATAATTTTTAAAATATGAAAGATATATATTTTCATACAAAAAAAAAAGAATGATTATTCATGGGGGTTGGGGGAACATCCCTCCCTCTCTGAGCCAGGCACTCAATTTCTCTGGAAATATTTGATCCTCTCCAGAGTATACTTTACTCACCTTTCCTCATCCCTTAAGGTCCTGCCACAGATGATATGGGACAGTGTGACAACCAGGTCTTCCATTGGGTGGGGAAGGAGGGGGATAGCTGGGTATAGACCTCTCATGTCCAATTTCTCTGGGAGCCAATTAACCTGAAAACTGCATGTTATCTTCTTTGTAACTTTCTCACAGTGTCAGGCAGGTGGGCTGGCAGCAAAGTAGGTATGACCTCCCATTGGCTGAATATGGGCTAAATCCAGACTCCCTGCATCTCTCAGGACACTTGTTCCTAAAACAAGGTTAACAGCAGCTACCTGGCCTCATGAGAGTGTTGTTTTCAGCCTACTTAATAAATATAAAAATCAAAGGAAGTCTTTGTCTACTAAATGCTTTCACCTCACACTAGATAAAACATCAGAACGATGCAAATGTGCCCACTTTAATTTTTAAATTACACTAACATTTTTGTTGTTTTGTTTTTATCACCTAACAGCAGGTTGTCTCCATAAAGAAGCTGAAAATGTGGATATGAAGAAAGATCGAGATAGAAATGACCAATTTTATTTAAATCCTGACATAATCACCATTAGCACTGCCCATTTTTTATTTCATTCGTATACCTGTGCATTTAAACAAAATATTCATTGTGTACAAAATTTTAAACTGATTTTTAAAACTTACCATTACTGTGTGTTTATCTGCACATCTTTAATTCTTTTTGGCAGCACTGTACAACAGTCTGTTTAATCATTCTCTTTATTGTAGGACATTGATTATTTCTCATTTTTTTACTAAAATAAATAATGTTGAAATGATCTCTCTCTCACACACTCTGTCTCTTTTAACTAAAGTCTGTGCACACACATTATTATTTCCTTTGGACAGATTCCTAGACGTGAAACTTCTCTCACTTACGTGTATACATGTATATTCTCAGGTGGTTCTGATTCCTCTTAAATGAGATAATGCATGTGATGCACCTGGCATGGTGCCTTGAGTGTACTAAACCTGAAATAAGTTACAGATAATATCTAGCCATGCACTGGGCGCTGCACAAGGCACTTTTTACACGTTGCCTTTAATACTCGTGAACAAATCTGCAAGATGGGAATTATCATCACTGTGTTATAGATGAAAAAATAGATTCAGAGAGGTTTAGTGACTTGCCCCACATTGCACAGCCTAGAGGATTGCTATTCAAACTGAGGTCTCTCTGATGCAGAGGAATGGACATTGTGCCCTGGGCCATCTTCCTCACGGGTCCCAGGGCAACCCCAAACTCTTTATAGACCTGGAATCTAGTGATGCATCTAGAGAATCAGGTGCAGACCCCTCGTGTCTAATTTCTCTGATGGCCAACTATCTAAAATCACATCATATTTTTTTTATCTTTATCTTATTTATATATGCATTTATTTATTGAAGAGACAGATATTTATTATAGGTGTTGAACCAGTGATTGTGACTCATCTGGGATTCAGGAAAAGGAAGTGATCTATGCTTGAGAATAAAGAACTCCACAACCCACTTCTTTTTGGATTAATCAATAAAATCATGCAAATTTCCCCAATGCAAATAAGGTTGCGGCTATTCCATTTGACGGCAGCCCTTTCTTCCCAGGGGGATGTGAGTGGCAGCTTCCCCTGGGCCCCTTGTTCTATCTGCTATCCAAGCTTCAAGTCTGAGCTAGTCTCATCATTCATCAAAAGCCAGAGAACATCCAAGAAACTTGTTCCCGGCATATGAAAATCTCACAAAGCCCGCTCTCTCTCTCTCACACATACACACACACACACACACACACACACACACACACACACACGGAAGACGTCTGCAGTTTTTGCCCTGGAGATTCAGTCTTTCTGCTAGGGACCCCTTCACTGATATTGGATTCTAATGGTAACAGTCTTTTCAAGATGGCTCTAAGCTGGCTAGCTGAGGTTTCAGCCTGGTGTATGGGAACTTACAACCCTTTGCTCCAACAGAGAGTAGACTTGAAGCTTCCTTCATTGCTACCTTCTCTCCTGGTTCCCTGAGAAAGGAAAATCCTGAAGCCTCCTGCCTTGAAACTCATCTAGGTGAGGGTCTGGCGCTGGTCTCTGGAGCTGCCAGTTTCAGAGGGCACAGGTCAATTGCCCTCTAGCACTTCTCCTGGGCGATCGTCTGGTCCTAGGATATTCTGCAATTGAGCAAGTGTCCAGCCAGAGATGAGATGCTAGGCTCCCTTCTGGCAAATATCTCCCCAATCTTACTTTGCTATCCTCTTCACTTAAACTCAAAGAATCCTCTCCATTGAATCTCTAACCCTTTTTATTTATGGTCACTGAAAAGATGAGTTATGGTCACTGTGAGATTCTGTCTAGTGCCTCTCTTTACAAGGCAGAGTACTTACTAGGCATTTCTCTAAGTTCTGAGATTTAGCTGGAATTCTGAGTCAAGATTTTAAAAAAGAAAGTCCATTTAACATTCTGCCATGCTTCTCTATCTCTTTTTCTTTGAAATCAACAACTTTCCTTTAACTCCAAACGTTCTTTCTAGTTCCCAACCAGAAGCCTGTCTGGCTTCTTCAAAGCAATGGCTGTGGGTCACTTATATTTCTTATGTTGAGAATCATCATCTCCTCAAAGTATTCCTGTTCCAACATGCTTGCAGACATGATGCCCAGTTGTGGAGAGAGAGCCGAAGACATGGGTCTCTCATGCACAACTGAACAAAGCATCTGTTGGAGTAAGTCTTTGGAGAGTAAACCAGCTGGTTTTTTGTAACATTAAATGTACAGCCTTGGACTTGGCAGTCCCTCTCCCACATTTCTACTCTGGGATGGTAACCACATTACACGCATCACAGATGTCTCTGTTTTACACCAGGAATTTAGTGTCACAATCATTGAGCATTAATCAAAATTACTGGTACCATAGCTGAACATGTAAACATAAAAGAAAGCATGTCCACTTGCAGAAGTGTTCAATCCTGTGTATTATTGAGGTTGGGATGAGAAAATATCTCTGTGCCCCTTGAGGACCCCGACCACCTGACTCTGGCTGGGCAGTATTTTGAGATACAACTCTATATTATTTTTTCCCCTGCATTTACTCCCTTTCTTTCCCTTATTTAGGCAAGTGGTTATTTTTATGCTGACTCATTGCCTCAGGGATGGTATGTTTCTGGGCAGAAAGCAGAAGTAGCCCACAAGACTGCCTTCTTATTGTGCTCAAAAGGTAGAAGCTTTAAAAGATCTAAGAGAGTTTTCTAGAAGACCTGAAAGGGAGGGTACTTGGGGCATGAACAGAGCTTCTTGATCAAAGAAAGGGTGACATCAAGGCTTTCTTCATCTCAGAGTAGAGAAAGATACCCCTGGGCTTGGGAGAGGAGAGAGAAATCTGTGCATTGTGGCCAAGGGATTTGAACCCCACTTGAATCACCCCTGCAAGGAGTCAGCAAGACCCGGGAGAAATGACCATAAAGAGGGACTTGCAAATAAGCATGAAACAAAGGTAGCAAGAAGCCTCCAGATCTAATGGAACCTATGGACCGGAACTATGGATCTACCTAGCAATAAGCTGCATAGACTACTGACCAAGGGCAAGATGGCTTGTCTCCTGCCCCACCCCCAGCCTTTTCACCAGAAGACTCCTTGACCCTGCATAAGATCCCAAAACTGTGGTCCAACTCCACACACATGCTGGGAACCACAGCAAAGACCAAAGTTAAGTTTTCTCCCAGTCAGTCAGAGTGGAGGCTGAGAGTCAGAAATTAAATCACGTTATAGAAAAAAAAGCACTATCTCTTACATACCTGGGAGTTAAAGGACTGAGATTTCTACTTCTGACTCATTCTTTCTCTGGGCATCAACTCTTACAGAGAAAATGATGCTGGCTCTTTTGCAGAAGACCAAGGCCCTAGGACCATCACCACTAGTGATGATTGCAACTTAAACGGGGGTCAGGGAGTAATCGGCTGACACATTCAGCTTCCACATTGCTGTGCTGGCAAATTCTACATGAGGCTGGAACTGCCACTTCACATTAGTTGTGTAGTTGCTCTAAATGGCACTTAAACTTCTACAGAGGAAACTAAATTTAGTTCCTCAGCAGAAACGCGGTTGTCTGGTTGACAGGAGCAAAAACAAGCATAAGAGTGTGTTTTCAGAAATGTTTTAATAATACATGTCAAAGCAGCAAAGCAGAATCTCAGAAGGACAGAGCTTTGCAGGGGGCAGGCTTTCATACTGAATTACAGAGGGGGAAAAATAGCCATAGGGTGACTTGATAATAGGAAAGAAGAGAAGGATCGCTTTAGTCCAATATTTCTGCCTCCAAAATGTGAACAGCAGAAGAAAGGAGCCAGGAAAATGGTGAAGAGATCCTTGAGATCTGAAATCAACTGAGGAGCCCTAGGGATACAAAGAGGGGCTAGTCAGTGTCTGCTCTCAAAGGGCTCATGGTCCTGAAGGGGGAGAGGTGAGAGAGAATTCCAATTTTGCGTTGTGAGATGTGTGTTTACAAGGGCTGCAGGGCGCAGAACAGGGGGTGACTAGTGTTCCCCAGAGGCTCAGGGACACTGCACCATCAAAGTGGTATTTGAGCTGGATATGGAAGGTGGAATCGTGGTTTGCCTGTTTGAAAAGGATTCTACATGGAAGGAACGATATTTGGAGATATGAAAGAGTATGGTGAGCTCAAGAAAAGGAGAGACCTCTAGGGTGACAGGGACATAGATTATGGGTGCTATGAACTGAATGTTTGTGTCCCTCCTAAATTCATATGTTAAAGCCCTCGTCTCCCATGTGATCGTATTTGGAGGTGGGGCCTTTGGGAGGTTATTGGGTTTGGATGAAGTGGGGGCAGAGCCTCCATGAAGGGTGTATTGATCCACTTGGACTGCTATCAGAATACCATAGACTGGTGGCTTCTAAAAAACAGAAATTTATTTCTCATGATGCTGGAGGCTAGGAAGTTCAAGATCAAGATCCTGGCAGATTCAGTGTCTGATGAGAGCCTGCTTCCTGGTTCATAGAGAGTTGATTTCTCTCTGTAACTTCACTTGGCAGAGGGGGTGAGAGAGTTCTTTGGGACCTCTTTTATAAGTGTGATAACCCCATTCATGAGGGTGGACCCTCATGAGCTAATCACTTCCCAAGGGACCCACCTCCAAGTACCATCACACTGGGGACTAGTTTTCAACATATGAATTTGGGGGCACGCAAACATTCAGTCCATAGCAATGGGATTGGTGCCCTTATAAGGGGATGAAACTACCAGAGGTCTCTTCCTTGACCATGTGAGGATACTGTAAGAAGGCAGCTGTCTGCAAGCCAGAAAGCAGGCCCTCACCAGACATCTGATCTGCCAGCACCTTGATCTTGGACTTTCCAGCCTCCAGAATTGTGAAAAAATGTTTAAGCCATCCAATCTCTGGTATTTTGTTATTCCAGCCCAAATTGACTAGGATAATGCGGAAGGAAGTGGCAGGAGATGGAAGTAAAAGAAAGGCCCCCACCTTGAAGGGCTAAGGAGCTTGGCTTGATCCTGCAAGTACTGTTTTGCATCCTCTTCCGAGCCTTAAATGCTTAACTCTACATTGTTCTTGGCTCCAAAGCTGAGGCCTCATCAGAGCAGTGAACGAGGCAGTGGTTTCCTTAAAGACCCAAGAAAATCATCTTAATGACCCAACAGCACAAAGGGAAAATTACAGAATGAAAATTTAAAATAATAAGATTGAAAACAATTTTCTTTGTTTCTACTGAAAAAAAAAAAAAAACTAAAGTGAGATGTAGGTATGTTATATATAACTATTTATTATTATATAATAATTAATAACTGACTATTTCATTCATCCATTTAACAAATATTTATTATGCATTCTGCACTATGCAAAGGTGATTCAGCAGAGGACCAAAGAGACATGGTCTTTGCCCTCAGGAGTCTCTAGTGTGGTGAGGGGAGACACAAATAACCAGCACCAAGCAAATCATTACATAATAAAATGTCAGGTTGTGATAAGTACCAGAGAAAAGTGTGATTTCTGCAACGGAACTCCAAAGGGGAAAAGACCCGTGACGGTCTTTAAGAAAAAAACAACTCTGCCAGAGTTCTGGTTTCAGCTCCTATATGTAAAAAGTTTGGAAAACATCCATCTCATCTTTACACAAAAAGGTTGAACAAACTGATGTGCAAAGATTTTATTTGACCCATCAGAGAACTCACGTTGCAAAGCAAAGTGCAACCCTGAAGTCTGGAGAGAGAGGTGGATCCAGGGAGAGAGAGTCACAGCCAAGATGATCTGCTTACCCAGAGCAGAAGCCACTGGAGCCACAGACTGGAAGGGACACTTAACTGGTAATCGTCATGAATTGCTGGAAATTGAGTGTTACAGTCTGTTGCCCTCAAATTCGTATGTTGAAGTCCTAATCCTCAGTACCTCAGAATGTGACTATATTTGGAGACAGTATCTTTAAAGAGGTCATTAAGGTTAAAGGAGGTCATTGGGGTAGGCCCTAACCCAATATGACTGTTCTTATAAGAAGAGGAGGGGAGGACACAGACACACAGAGAAGACCATGAGAAGACATGGAAAAGAAAGCCAGCTATCTACAAACCATGCAGAGAGGCCTCAGGAGAAACCAACACCGGCAACACCTCCATCTTGGACTTCCAGGATTGTAAGAAATAAATTCCTGTTATGTAAGCCACCCAGTCTGTGGTACTTTGTTATGGCAGCTCTAGAAAACTAATACACTGAGTACAGGATGAGAAGGGGAGCGAGAAACTCTTGGGGGTCTCAGAAGAACCCCATACCTTTTGGGGTTTTACCTGCAGGAATCCAGCCAGATCCTCAAGGTGAAGAGCCAAGAAAAATCCCCTGGTGGCTCTGAGTGAGGAGAAGAGAAATCCTTCTGAAATAAGCCCAGAGCATTCTCCGTTAAAAAAGGTCTACTTTCCAGGAAAAAAGTCTTTACCAGAGACTTATCCCCCCCTTAGGAATGTATTCTTCCCACTCTAGCATCCTTCTAGCCTTCTTATCTTACATAAGGGGAAGGAGCTTAGGAGTTACACCACGGGATCAACACTTGAAAAGATCCCCTAAAAGACTGAGATTTAATGGTAAGATTACAGAATGCTTCCTCTCCTCCACACCCTACCATCACACCAACAAGGCTCCAGAATAATAAGTGTGTTACATCTGAAAGCTACAAAGTACAGGCTGTCTCTGTGTAAGAGTATCTAGGAAAGTACAGAGACTACAAGGAAGACCAAAAAAAAAAAAAAAGGAACAAAGAGGAATTCAAAATGTCAGGTACCTACAGCTATAGTAAACAATAAACACAGTACAGCTCCTTAACAGATTAACATAAATTTCCACATTAAAGGTCTATTTACAGTTCCTGTTCCCAGTACAACATGGTTGGCTTTGAACAAAAAAATTAGAAGCCACCCAGATTACAGAGGTAATCAAATTAAAGTGAAGTCATTAGGGTGGGCCTTAATCCAATAGGACTGGTGTCCTTATGAAAAGGGAAAATTTGGACTCATAGAAAGAAGATGATGTGAAAATATGGAGGAACACCACCTACAAGCCAAGGAATGGCCGGCCAAGGCCACCAGATGCTAGGAGAGAGGCTGGAACAGATTCTTGATCTCTGACTTCTCTGACAACAAATTCCTATTGTATAAGCCGCCCAGTTTGTGGTACTTTGTTAGGTCCACCCTAGGAAACTAATATAGATTCCTAGGAAATGGGGCGCTGCTGTAACAAATACCTTAAAATGTGCAAGTGGCATTGGAATTGAGTAATGGGCAGAGGTTGACAGAGTTTTGAGTATTTGATAGAAAAAGCCTAGATTGCCTTGAGAAGACTGTTGGCAGAAATGTGAATGTGAAATGTACTTCTGGTGAGCTCTCAGACAGAAATGAGGAACACGCTATTGGAAACTGGAAGAAAGGCGATCCTTGTTATAAAATGGCAGAGAACCTGGCTGATTGTGTTCTGTTGGATGGAAAGCAGAACTTGTAAGCAATGAACATGGATACTTAGCTGAGGAGATTTCTAAGCAAAATGTTGAAGGCACAGCCTAGTTTCTCCTTGCTACTTACAGTGAAATGTGAGAGGAAAGAGAAAAATGGAAGAAGGAATTGTTAAGCAAAATGGAACCAGAAATTGGAAAATTCTTAGCCTATGTGTATTGCAAAAAATGAAAAAGTGTGCTCTAGAGAGAGCATCGTGGGTGTGACTCGACAACCATTTGCTAAAGAGATAATGCATGTGACTTGTGGATCCAGTCAACTCTCTGAGGAGAAAGGCTGCCAGCTTGGACAGAAGGGGACAGAGATGAGAAGAAATGAAGGAAGGCTCTCAGACCACTGAGTTTCACTGGGGCTAAGGAGGTGGGGTTGTCACCCCCATGGGCCAAAAGGACAGAGCATGGAGCCAAAGGGGATTATTCTAAAGCCTTAAAATTGAATGGGGACTTGAGGATATGGGGAGGGGGAGGGGTGAGATGTGACAGGGTGAGAGAGTGTCATGGACATATATACACTACCAAATGTAAAATAGATAACTAGTGGGAAGCAGCCGCATAGCACAGGGAGATCAGCTCGGTGCTTTGTGACCACCTAGAGGGGTGGGATAGGGAGGGTGGGAGGGAGGGAGATGCAAGAGGGAAGAGATATGGCAACATATGTATATGTGTAACTGATTCACTTTGTTGTAAAGCAGAAGCTAGCACACCATTGTAAAGCAATTATACTTCAATAAAGATGTTTTTAAAAAAAAAAGAAAAAAAAAAAAAGAATATTTTACATGTTTTACATGGTTTTTCTAAGCTTTCAAAAAAAAATTCCCTAAATGTTGTTTTGAACACTGATAAGGAATTTTTCAGAAGCCAGTTTAAATAAAATTGAGTATTCAAAAAAAAAAAAAATTGAATGGAATTTGCCCTAATAGTTTTCCAACTTCCTTCGGACCTGTGACCCCTTTTGTCCTTCTGATTTTTCTCTTTTGGAATGGGAATTTCTACTCTGTGCCTGTCTCACCTTATATTTTGGAAACAGATAACTTGTTGTCTGTTTTCACAAGTACACAAATGGAGAGGAATTTTGACCCAGGATGAATCCTACTCCAACTCTTACCTATAAATGATTTTGCCTGATTTAGATGATAAGATTTGGGACTTTGAGGAGATGATGTTTAGATGAGATTTGAGGCTTAGAATTGAGGCAGGAATAAGTAACACATCTGGGGATATTGGGATGGGTGAATTCATTTTGCATGTAGGGATTTTGGGGGGGTCCAGAAGGAAGACTATTATGGGTTGAATTGTGTCTCCCAAGAAAAGAAATGTTGGAATCTTAACCCCTAGGGTCTCAGAATGTGATCTTATTTGGAGATAGGATCTTTACAGAGATAATCATGTTTAAATTAGGTCATTAGGGTAGACCCTAATCCAGTATTAATAGTTTCCTTATGGAAAGGGGAAATGTTGAGACAGAGACAGACACAGAAGGAAGATACACACACACACACACACACACACACACACACACACACAGAAAGTCATGTGAACATGAAGGTAGAGATCGAGGTCAAGCTCAGAAATGACAAAGATTCCTGGCAAACCACCAGGAGCCAGGAGAGAGGCATGGAATAGATTCTCCCTCCAAGCCCAAGAAGAAACCAATCATGTTGACCTTGGTCTTGAACTTCTAACCTTCATAACTTTAAGAGTGCATTTCTGTTGTTTAAGCCACACCTGTTTAGTCTCTTTTACCTTTGAAGACTTTGAAAATTATGTTCCATCTATTTATGAAACTCTTCCTTCCAACCCAGCTTTACTTAGCTTACTCCTTCTTTTCCTTCAGTTCTCTGTTTGGGCTTTAGTTTTTCTAAGAAGGTTTCATCAACTTCCCCAGGGTGGATAGGTGCTTCCTAACCTCTTGTGTTCCTGCTAGCTCAGCATTCAACATACACCATGGTAAGTATCTCTTTATCTATCTGTCTCCACCACAGACCGTGGAATCCTTAAGGACAGAGCTATTTCTTATTCTTCACTGTATTCTGGACACAGTTGCACAGTTTCACACATAGAGAACAGCTCAAAACTATTTTTTGGATGGATGAATGGAAAATGAAATCTAAACCTAAGAGATACAAACAAGTACTGAACATTTTTCAGGCTGTTAAATGACCACGGTTTTTAAAAATAGTTGGAAAATCAATGAGTGAATTTTAAGATCTATCAATATAACAGTTTCCCGAGTAGCACACAATTATATTTTCTATTACTTCCCTGGCCTTGCTTGAGTCACCCCATGATTGCTTACATTGCTCAAGTACTGCCTGCTGAATTGTCATGGCTCCATGTCTTAATAGAGGGTTTTTTATTTCCTGCAAAAAGTAATAGCAGAGGGCTTCCCTGGTGGCGCAGTGGTTGAGAATCTGCCTGCTAATGCAGGGGACACAGGTTCGAGCCCTGGTCTGGGAAGATCCCACATGCCGCGGAGCAACTGGGCCCGTGAGTCACAACTGCTGAGCCTGCGCGTCTGGAGCCTGTACTCCACAACAAGAGAGGCCACGATAGTGAGAGGCCCACGCACCGAAATGAAGAGTGGTCCCCGCTTGCCGCAACTAGAGGAAGCCCTCGCACAGAAACGAAGACCCAACACGGCCAAAAAATAAATAAATTAAAAAAAAATAAAAAGTAATAGCAGAATGACTAGTTGACAAGGGAATCAAGTCACTTAATTGATGGCCTGCATGTACACACATTCACAGAGAAACCTGATTAGCTGACAGGGTACAAGAGCCGGGTTCAGAAGAACTGGATTGGGTTTCTGGCCTTGCCATTGCCAGCATGAGGTTTTGCAACCATCATGAGGTGGGAGGACCAGGGGAAGAGCACTTAACTGTGAGTCAGAAACCAGACTGGCCTTCTTACTTACTAGCTGAGTGACTCTTTGAAAATGTTTTTCACTTTCTAAAATGGGGGTGAGAAGCTTATCTCCTCCTTGTCTTCTTCCCAAGGTTGTTGTGAGATGCAAATGAGAACACGCACAAGAAAGGGCTTTGTAACTGCAAAGCACTGCAATGAATGGAGTTTCTCAAAGATTCCCCCAATAGGAGCTCCACAAAGAAAACATTCTGTGGTCAAATAAATTGGGGAATGCTGTCAATGCTAATCCCTTTTGTGTATTACAAAGTGGATTCCCCTAGTAAACACTCTGAAATGCCTTGCAAAAAAAAAAAAAAAAACCTATCTGATTGTATTTGGTACCATATTTCCCAAACTTGTTTGATACAGAAAAATGTGTGTGTTTTTGCATGAGTATAAATGTCTCTAAAACACTTTTCTACACTGGGTTCCAAAGAACACACTTTGGGAAACATTTCCATAAATGTCTCCAGGGAGAGTATCAGCCATCCAAGATGCTATTAAATCAATACATATTATAGGTTCCTGCAAATTATCACAGATGAGTTTCTCAAAAGCATATTGTCTGTTGAGTGACTACTCGGTTAGGCACTGATCTAGGAACTTTTCAGATGACATCTTGTTAAATTTTCACATCATCCCATGAGACAAGAACATTAGCCCTCTTTCAAAGTTGATAAAGTCAAATCTTAGGGAGGCTGAGGACATATACCCATTAGACATACATCTTGTAAATGGCAGAGCTGTGATTTGAAGCCAGGCTTGCCTGACTCCTAAGCCAAAGATATTCTTTACACAGCCTTCATAAGGACAAAAAATACTATGCTTTGGGGGATGAGGTTATTCTGTATTCATATTAAACTCTATAGTTCTTCAGATATTCCAACTAGAAGCCTGGTGTGTTTGCTAGGACACATTATTCTTGATAGGTCCAGGTCTCCAGGATGTGTACACCCAAATCAGCTTCTTTTCTCTTAGACTGCTGCTACTTACACCCCAGCCAATGCCTTGTGCGCTAAGGAGGAACCCCTGAAAAGATACACTCTAGGAATAAGTGCAAAACAGGAGTCCAGCCCTCACAAGGACTGAAGCCCAGCTTCTAATCAGCTCAATCCCTGATTAAATGGAGATCTTCCTCAACTTAACTACATGGCTAAGCAAAGAAAGTCCCCTCAGGAGGAAGAGAATATCATCTAAAGCCTCAAAGTATCTTTGACATTTTTCATACAAAATGTCTGACATTTTATCAAAACTTTTCAAGCATTCCAGAAGAAAACAAGTGACCAGAAATCAGTGAAACAAACAAACAAATAATAGAAAGAGACCCACAATGGATCCATATACTGAGATTAACAGACATGGATATTAAAATGACAGTGATTCATATTTTCAAGAAAAGACAAGTTTCTGATTTTCACCACAGACCTGAAATCTACACAAAATGGAAATTCTAGAAGTGAAAAATGTACGAAAATTAATAACTCAACAGATTTATTACCAGCAGATTAGATATAGCTGAAGAGAGGATTAATGATCAAGAAGACAAGTCAATAGAAAATATCCAGATTGAAGCATGGAGAGAAAAAAGCATGGGAAAAAGGAGTTTAGGAGATATATGAGACATGGTGAAAGAACTAAATGCATGTAATTGGAAGACCAGAAGGAAAGGAGAGAAAAGGGTGCAAAGGCAATATTAAGAAGATAATAGCCAAGAATTTTCAAAAATAATGAAAGCTGCAGGTTCAAGAAGTGCTCTGAACCCTACACAGAATAAATATGAAGAAACAAACAATATCAAATTAATAGCATTTTGCCTGTTTTTAGAGTTTAAGTATGATACATTTCTGTAGATATTCTGCAATTTTCCTTGTTACCTAATGTTATTCATTGTAACTGTATTTAATTTTTCACTGTATAAAAACTGTCCCATTGTATAAATGGTATATTAATCCATTCCACAGTTGAAGGACATTAGGTTGTTTCTAATCTTTCACTATTCCACTTTGATGCTACCTGCCTTCTCGTACACATATATAAAATTGATCTGATGAAGGAAGTACTTTCCGAATCGGGGCACATACATTCCAAGGAGGGTGGCAAGACAATCCATGTGGGGACAGGAAGAAAATGGTAGAAATTCTATTTGCATTTCTTAAAGACATCTTTTAAAAATTTCTGCTTTGATATGTGTTTAATAATATTCATATGGGAATAGTGATATGTGTACATGATTTATAAATAAAAAACAATACTTATACTAAGAGTGCAGGCTTAAAAAAAACTTAACTGATGAGGAACGTGATCAAAAAATCTGGAGACCTTTACTCTAAAGAATATGGCTAGATGTGGAATTTCCGAGTCTCCACATTCAGTTTTATTAGATATTACCACATTGCTCTCCCAGGTGGTTGTACTAATCCATCTTCCCACCTGCAATGCATGTGAAGGTTATATTTGCTGGTAATCTCCTGAATTGCAGAGATTTTAAGTAACTCCTAAATCAATCACTACTGCTCCGAAATGACATAGTATGAAGCTGTATCATCAACATACTACCAACAAAAAATTCTTCATATGAGCATTTTACCACATAAAATGTAAAGAACCAGATCCCAATGGTACAGATCAAATTCTAAGAAGAATTAGCATTATTATTTTTAAAGTGTATTTAAATTCTCGAAGAGCACCTTTTTGTTCATTATCCCCTAGCATATTGCCAATATCTCTAACTGCGTTTATCCTTTTTTTTCCTCTCAAAATTCTGAAATATGGTGCACAAAGCAGCAGCTGTCATATCAGGATATTTCAGTGATGTGATAATTTGTATTTAAAATTCCCTGAGATCCAGTGAAAAAGTCACAAGCACGTAAAGTCAGATGAAGAAAAGGAAGCAAGTAATTTCAGAGCCCCATGAGTCAAGACTGCCAAAGTTCCAGTAGGACCCTTGCAAGGGGTTCATGTAGGAGTGCAGTACGCAAAGCCCACGGCTCCTGATTGACAGAAAACTGAATGACTGTGAATGACTGTGACTTAGTTAACTCAGCACTTGGGCACTAGTCAAAGTATCCAAAACGCTTGGGTAGTTCAGATACTCATCTGAATTCTGACCATATCACGCGGTGAATGTTTATGTAACTAATGTTAATTGACCACCTACTATGCCGTACCAAGAAACATATTAGATATTATGAGTAAATGACAATGCCATCAATGTAGCTGACATTTATCAGACATTTACTGTGCTCCAGGCTCTTTTTAAAATGCATTTCTAGCAATCCTATGATTTCTTTATGTCATTGATAAAGAGACACAGTACAACAGGTTCAACACAGCTCTTATCATCACAGAAGTTGCAATCTAGTTGGAGACAGACACAGAAACACAAGAAAGATTATAATGTGCAGATGAGTGAAGTGGCTGAGGATGGGTGCAAAAGGCTGCTAGGAGATGGGGCATTTGACCTGGGTCTTGAAAGGTGAGTAGGACATTGAGGGATGGAGGAGAGAGGGAAGGGCATCTTGGGTAGAGGGAATAACAATGCAAAGACAAGAGTGTGAAGGGGTATATGCATTGGTAAAAAGTGTTTAGTTCTATGTGAATAGAAAAAAATAGTGTAAGGAGGACATAAGTAAAAAGAGTGGTTTTAGAAAAGTCAGCAGGACTCATTCATGTCAAACTAAAAAGCTCCAACTTTTTACACTTGGCCATAGAGCACCATTAATAAGTTTTAAAACAGGAATGTGACATGGTTAGTGCTAGAATTTACAAAAACTGCTTTAATCTACACCCAGATTTCCCAGAATTCCTGCCCTGCTCCCTGGGGAGACATAAAAAGATAGCTTATAAAAGTCCTTACATTGGTAAGACCCAGTTTCAAGACGATGCTAAGATCAAAAGCCCTAGAGATTTTGAACAGAATTTTTTAAGCCTTAGAGGAATAGAAAGAGGTCCCTGAGAAGACCTCTCAGTCCTGTAAACCTGTAGCACTTTCATACATGGCTGCCTGCAACAAAAGCAAAGTGAGAAGTGCATGGCTGAGGCAGGGTCTGAATCCTTCAGTCACCTGGGGCAGAAGAACAGAAAGCTTAAATGAGCCAGCCTAGAGCTCACACTGAAGTCACAGGGCTAATTTTAGGGACATCAAACTTGGGACAAGCCCTTTAATCGACCTCACGTGTCTTATCCCATAAGTACGCTGCCACATGAGACTTTCAGGCCTGAAAGATAATTCTTCTGGGGAAAGGGAAATTTTTAGATGTCTCATAAACAGCTCACTTTTATAAGGAGAAATGAGGAGCTAAAATTAAACTGCCTCAATTATTTGGCTTCTAAACTGACTTATGAAACTCACAGAGGACTTTGTGAAAATTTATCAGAAGCCATGGGAAAGAGTCATTGCAAATCTCTGCAGGCAGCAGTGTCTTGGGCAGATCTTGCTGGCTTCCAGGCCCGGGGCTGAGCAGCTATGCCCAGGTGCATAGGCCTTGAAGCAAGGTGTCTAAAGGAAATAAACTGGAAATTGATTCCTGAAGAAGAGGCCATCTTCCAGAGGATGATGCAATCTCTTCCTGTCAAGATCTAGCCTTGACTCTTCGTAGGGATGCTGGCCTCATTTATTCCTCACTGCCCTGAATTTCCTTTCTGCTCAGGTATCATCAGACACACTAGAGAAACTATTAAGAAGGAGCCCATTTTGCACAAGGAGATAAATGCAAGGGTTCACCACAGCCCTGGTTGCAATATTCCAAAATTGAAAGCAATCTAAATGTTCATCAACAGGAGAAAACACACAGGATGGAACACTCCACACGTGTTAAAAGGAAGGGTATCAAGGTACATGGATAAATATCAAAAACCAGAATGTTGAATTAGAGTACATTACAAAATGATTCCTGGTGTTTGCTACCATATATTTAATACTCTGTATTATTTATGAGTTCCTACTAACGGAATAAAAATGCAAAATCATGCGGGGGAAGTATGTATGTTTACTTCAGTTTAGAAGTTATCTCTGGGGAGGAAAGTAAATGGGGTCAGGGACATGAAGGAACTTCAACTCTATCTGTGATGTTTTATTTTGAAAAAAATTATTGAGAGAATTGAAAGGAATAGAGTGATGTTCAGATTCACTATGCCAAGTGGTGAGTGCACAAATGTTTATTACATTGGTCTCTGTACTTCTATTCATGTTATAAATATTTCATAAAAACTATTTTTAGAAAGAATCGATTGGGTCTCTTTTTCCTGCTAAGGGTCAGAGTTTAGGCCGCGTGTATGAATTAGGTTAAGAAGGGCTTATTGGCCTGATTCAGCAGGAAGCCTGTATTGGCCCTGCTGGTCTAGCAACTCAGGATCTCAGACTCTGGGCTGACCTCCCAGCCATTCTCTTGGTAACAGAAGTGGCTGTGGCAGCTTGGAGCACCTCGTCCTCACACACCAAGGGCCCAGCCACACACAGGAAATACAGCCTCCAATGTGCGCTTCTCATCAGGCAGCAAAATCTTTCCCAGAATCTTCTAGCAGACCCGTCATTGGCTGCAACTCAATCACATGATCACCTCTCCTTCCAAGGAGGCTGGGGAATCAAGGATCTGACAGCTGGACCATGGGGTAGGCAACAGGTTCTCCAAGAATGGGAAAGGGGGAAGCAATGGATTTGGGTAGGCAACCAAGAGGGATGATGCCCCATGTGGAAGACGGTGGGCTGGTGAAAGGCTGAGACCCTCAAGGAGCAGGTTCTGGTGGTGTCAGCGGAAGGGGGCATCACAGCCAGTGGCTTCCAGGGGGGAAATTGGGCTAATAGACATGTGTGGTAGAGCAGAAAAACAGTGATCACGGGCTTTGCAGTTTCACAAACCAATGCATTAAAAAAAAACTGCAAGTGTTGGCAATCATTGTGCCAAGTGAGATAATTAACAGAAAAAAAAAGACCATTTATTCTATTCTTATATTATTCCTACAAAATGAAAGAGTATTTTTACATGAACAAATTAGGAAGAGCACTGTAAGAAATAAAGGCATGTTCTTCCCACTGAACCAGGCTTAGGGAAGAGTCACTTATGGGTGAAAGTCTTTCACTCTTTGCCCCGTGGGGTGAAAGTTTTGCCACCTGGGACACTTGCCTATGGACCAGCTGTTGGATCATGAGTGGTCTGGTAATGTGAGAGCAAAGATTTGGGTGGAAGAAGAAGCAGGGTGGGATGCTGGAAAGGCAAACTGGGTCAAAGCTGTGAAGAGCCTTGAATGCCAAACCAAGAGATTGAGGGACTCAGCTCAAAAGTGATATTTTCTGTGAAGATTTTCCTGATACCCTTCTGTATCCCTAACACACTTTGCCAGCCTCTATGACCAACAACTCCCTGTCTTGGGTCCCTCCTGGTACAACCTAGATTTCACTTGAATGTCATTGCACTGTTTATTGATTCATCTACCTCCCTCTTTACCCTTGGAGTTCCTAGAGAGCCAGAAAAATGTCCTGCCCATTTCTGCATCACCAGCATCCAGCCCAGCAGCCCAGTATGTGGGAATAACTGATGAATGAATAAATTAATCAATATATGAAAACATGAACAAGTGAAGGGAATGGATTAGGCAACCTCTAGAGTATAGCTTAGTGTTTAAAAGGATGGGCTAAACGTTAGGAGGGAGTTTAAAGGTGCCCAAGTTTGACTTCCAACGCTGTTTCTGCCTATGTGACCTTGAGCAAATCATTTAACATGTCTGTGCCTCAGTTTCCTTGCCTATAAAATGGGAATAATAGTGACATTCACAGGGTTATTAAAAGAATTAAATGCATTCATATAAGTAAATCAAATCAACCTGGCTCAATAATTTCAGCTGATATTATTATTAGTAGTAGCATCTCCATTTCCATTCTGAGGAAAACTAAGGCAGAAAAGTTAATGACCTCATTAAATTCCCACAACTGAAATCCAGTTCCTTTGGCTCCAAACCCATGCCCTAACCACTAGCCACCTTCTTATGATGCATCAAGGGTCTACATCATTGTGAATGAAACGTCTTTAATTTTCTACCTAGAATCTTCAAAAGTGTGATTTCCACAGTGTTCTTAGAGATCAATGAAAGGGTTGGAGGTCTTCGGAGAAAACTGCCACCAAATTTGCTTTGCTTCTATCAGGAGCCAAGGACTTACGAAGGAAGTACCTGTTCATCACCGTGGCTGGCATTTATTGAGCAATTACTATGTACTAGGTCAGAGGTTGGCATACTACAGTTTATGGGCCAAATATGTTTTTGTAGGGCCTCTGAATTAAGAATAGTGTTTACATTTTAAGTGATTTAAAAAAGTCAAAAGAAGCATAATATTTTATGCACATTAAAATTATATGAAATTAAATTTTCAGTGTCCATTAATGAAACTTTATTGGAACACAGCCACATCCATTCTTTGCACATTGTCTATGGCTGCTTTAGTGTCCAAAAGCCTAAAAGACTTCTTAGCTGGTCTTTTACAGTAAAAGCTTGCCAACCCCTGTGATGGATGTTCTTTTCAGGACTTTACCTGGATTACTCACTCAGTCTTTTTTTTTTTTAATAAATTTATCTATTTATTTAACTTACTTATTTTTGGCTGCGTTGGGTCTTCGTTGCTGTGCGCAGGCTTTCTCTAGTTGCAGCGAGCAGGGGTTACTCTTCGTTGCGGTGTGCGGGCTTCTCATTGCGGTGGCTTCTCTTGTTGCGGAGCACAGGCTCTAGGCACGTGGGCTTCAGTAGTTGCAGCCCGTGGGCTCAGTAGTTGTGGCTCACGGGCTCTAGAGCACAGGCTCAGGAGTTGTGGCACACAGACTTAGTTGCTCTGTGGCATGTGGTATCTTCCTGGACCAGGGCTCGAACCCGTGTCCCCTGCATTGGGAAGCGGATTCTTAACCACTGCGCCACCAGGGAAGTCCCTCACTTACTCTTTATGACTCCATATGGTAGAGGTGTGAAGACTGACCTCGTTTGCCATTAGGAAGCAGATGCTTAAAGGGGGCAAGTAACTTATAACAGGTCACATACCTATGTTACCAGAGTCAGGACATGAGAGCTGGGCAGCTCAGAAAGAATGAATGGCAATTTCCCCTTACGGTTGAATTTTTCCTAAGACTCATCAGACTTGTTCACTCTTCTCAAAAAAAAAAAAAAAAAAAATGGCTCTTAACTATTAGAAGGACTTAAATTAAGTGAAGAAGGGAAGAAGCTTTTGCAATAGTTTAATAAAGCAGATGGTGGGTGGTGGGTGGCAGGTGTAGGGCCTGACTGGTCCAGATGGATGATTGGGAAAGGAGGGGTGGTGGTCAGACTCAGAGGAGGGTGGTAATTATAAGACAGCCAAACTCTACTCTGAGTAGTCAGTGAGGGTCTCACTGCTCAAGACGTGGGCCTGAGGCCACTCTGTGGCCAAGGAGCTGCGGGGAATGGCAGAAATCCATCCTACTAAGTGGAGTTCGAGAGATGTTGGAGAGAAGGCCAGGTCAGGGATGGATGGGGTAATTTCTGCCCGGGATCTTTCTTCTGCCTTGGAGCTCTCAGCATCTGTCTTAAAGCTATTACATTGTTCCCGCATTCCACAACTTCTGCCCCTGAACTGGCTGGTCTCGGGGTCTGACTTGGGCCAAGCACTCCTGTATAATACGAGAGAGATCATTCCGGAAGACAGGATTATTTTCCAGAGTAGAAAAATGGGAATGAGTCAGGCTGAGCCTTTATATAGTGTAAACACCTTATTAGGAGTTTTCCATGCACTATTCCATTAACCTACAAGTCAACCTATCAAATGGGGCAATGGGGCAGAATTGGCCTATATTCCCCCAGTATTCTTCCCCCTTCTTCCTTAGCAATAGGACCTCAATTTCACCTGGGTGCATAGTTACCTGAATAAAGATTGCATTCCTTAGAAACCCTTGTTGCCAAGTAGGGCCACGTGACAAATTCTGCCCAAAGGTCGGTAAGCCCAAGTGTTGCGTATGCCTTCCAGGAAGCATTCTTTAAAGAGAGTGAGAGAATCCCACTATAGTCCTTATTCCTTCCTGCTAGTTGAAAATAAGACATGGTGTCTGGTGCTTGACAGCCATTTTGGGCCATGAGGTGAACACTTCCTGCTGATAGTCACAGAGCAGCAAAAGGGAAGGGCTTGGTTCCCTGAAGATTATGAAACTATCCTACCTGTCCTGAACTGCTTACCTGGAGACTTTTAGATGAGAGAGAAAGAAACTTTTATCTTGTTTAAGCCACTGTTACCTTGGCTTTTCTTGTGCTCATAGCCAAACCAAATGCCAACTTATAATAATGTAGCAACAGAGGCTCAGAGAGGTCAATGACTTACTCAAGGTCACACAGCTATTAAGTGGCAGAACCAGGATTTATACACAGCCTTGCCTGACTTCAAAGCCTGTTCTTCTTTTAATAATAATGACAACTCAATGACAGCCACTATTCGTTGAGTCCCTACTATGTGCCGGGCACTGGGCATCTTCACCAAAACTGCCCAGGTTTGCTACCACAAGCTCGATATATAAGCTAGGGCAAGCTATTTAACCACTGAGCTTCAGATTCCCCACCTGTAAATGAGCTCAAATACATGGTTTTGGGGAAAATGAAATGAGATCATGGATGTAAAGTGGTGAGTATGTTGCCTGGCACAGAATGGGTTCCTTACAGACGACTTCCACTTTATGTCTGGATCATTGGTGCCCTATCATAGGTTGCACACATAGTAGGCACACAGGTTAACCCCCACTGCTTGCATGCCAGTAACTATTGTACTCGTTGCTCTTGCAAGAAAAGGATAAAGAAAAGGACAGAGACAAGTGAATTGAATGTTTACTGGACACCTAGTACGTGCAGTAGCACACAGGCTGCTGCTTGGGAAGACACAATTCTTGGTAGCTGAGAAGTTCATGGTGAGAGTGGTGAAGGCCAGCCCTGTTAAAGGGGAAGATGGAATAAGAGTTCAAGAAGTCAGGATCATATCTCCCTGCCCAAAGCAGAACAGGGCTCCGAGGCGCTCACGCACAACCTAAGGATACCGCAGAACAGAAATCTGATGAGGTTAGAGACTCAGCACTCAGGCCTCCAATGTCATGAGAACCCCAGATGGCTTTCTGCTGGCTGGTTTTGGTGATCAGATATCCTAGGAGAGGTGGGATTTTTGGCAAGCCTGGAAAAAGGGGAAGGTTTTGATAGGCACCGTGGCAGAGGGTGTGGTTCCAGGGAAGATGCTAAATTACTCTGACCTCCTGGGTGCCAACTGGTGGAAGAGACTGGAAATCACATGTCCTTAACCAATAAAACCCATCCATCTGGATCTTCTTCTAAATATTCTAAAGGCACATTAAAGCTGACATTGAGAGATGGTAGGAAAAACAGAATTTGGAGTCCAAAGACTCATGTTCTAAGCTTAACTCTTCTGTTTACTAGCTGGGAGATGCTATTCAAGTCAGGGAATTACAGGTCTCAGTTGCTACATCTGTTAAATGGGGCTTAATTAAATAGGAACCTTGCTGATATGAGGATTATGTGAAATAATATATGAGAAAGCACCAGACAAGTGATGGCTAGCAGCAAAAGGACTTTCCCATCAGACTGACCTCTCAGAGCTTCTGTTTCGTTCTCTGGAAACTATAAAGGTGTTTGAAGGATGACATCAAAGCATGGAAAGCACTTAAAACAGCCCCTTCAAAAATGGCAGCCATCACCTTCATCATCGCCATCATCATTACTAATGTTTTCCAATACCTGGGCTCAAAACTGTTCAGCTTAGATTATTCAGTCCTCTCAAAGAGACAGAAGGTACATGTGGTGTAGAAGCAGACTCGGCAATATTTCCTGTAAAAGCAATGCTTTTGCTTCAACTGTCTTCATACCACACGCATCCTTGAAGGCTCCTGCAGAAAGCTGCACACATCTCCTGGGGTGTTCAAGGAAAGCCCGGGCCTTGTCTCCTGAGTCTGCCCTCAAACTGCCTCGCAGGTGCAACCAGAGGAGACAAAAGGCCTGGGTGGGCTGGGGGACCCTTCTGTAGCAGGTGGCCCATGCCCACGAGCCATTTGTTGAATTGGATGGGGCAGAGCTTAACCTCCAATGAAGTGATTCTATAACAGGTAGCCTTTCAAGACTCCATCTACAAAATTCTTTCTTCCTTATTTCACGCCTTTTAGCTTCATATGATTGGCAGAGTGGGAACAGGTGTCCAGGGAGATAACAGATCATCAGAGATGAGATGCTCATGGGGAAACCACCAGGTCCAATCTCATGTGATGTGCTTTTCCCACCTGCAAGGACACTATTTTATTCTTAAAAATTTCAGAGCCTGGAACCAATTTTTATGTACATATAAAATAACAATAACTTCTCTCAGGCCTGACCATTGCATTGGGTAAAATTGCTTTGGGGCTTTTAAAAGTCTAGTAGTTGTATGGCTGTAGAGTAAGTATAATGCATGTAAACTGTACTTTGGGGTCCCCATGTGTCCAGACATCTAAATGGGCAGGAAGAAGAGGAAACAATAAAGACAAATAAAAGGTCAGAGAATCTATTATGTGCTAAGCATTTTATTGATGTTCTCATTTAATTCTCAGAGACCCCCCTGAAATGGGTATTAGTAAGCCCATTTCACAGTTAATAATAATAATGACAGCAATAATAGTAATAATAGAGTTACTGGGATCACTGCTGACCTTTCCTGAGCCGTCGCCACGTGCCAGGCAGAGTGCTAAGAGCTTTACATACATTATCTCATTTAATCCTCATAAAAACCCTGGATCCTAGGTCTAGCTCTATCCCCATTTTACAGATTTGGAGACATGCAGGTACTATGGAAAAACAGAAGTTCAAGTGCATGCTCTTAGCCTTTACACAGTAGGGCTGAAGACAATGAGGCCAGGCAATCAGGGACCTTGTCCGGGACACACAGGTAGTAAGTGGTTCACCAGAAACCTGAAGCCAGGTTTGCCCAGTTGCAAAGGCCACTCTCCTTCCAGCAGCCCAGAGCATTCTGAGAGGTGCAGGGGGCCAATACTATCTCCCCTTGAGCCTCAAAACGGTTCCAAAACCTAGATGAACAGGAAAACTAAGGTTGCCAATAAGTTCACTCTAGCCCAGTCCCACTTTGGAAACAAGCCCTGGTAATGAGTTTGGGCTTCACTCTAAGTGTCACAGGTAGCCTCTTGGAGGAGTGTGAGCCAGAAAGTGACACATCCTTATTAAGAGGTTTTAAAAAATTACTCAGGACACTCTGCGGGGAACAGACTGCAAGAGTGGGAGCAGGATTGTTAATTACCAAATGTAAGTTTCTAAGGGCACAGAGATGATTCCTTGTAAGAAAATTAAAGTATTCAGATGCAACTAAAGTCCGCCTGAGCACTGCCCCTACCCTGGTGTGGTATCCGAATCCTGGAGGAAGAAGGCCCGTTTTCAGTGGGCTAACGGCACTCATGCCCAAGCAATGCCGTGAGGACTGCTGAAAACAGAAGTGGCATCTGGACCATTTCGTGCGGTGCCGGGCAAGCAGACCGAGGGTGAGGGAGAATGCATGCACTCAGCCAACTCTAACCCAGGGTAGAAGTGGCTGCAGTGAATTGTTGTTCATGGTGGGGTGGACACCCAGAGCAGACCAGACCACTCCTCCCAGGTCCCAGAGATTCAGGAAGGTAGTAGAGAGTGGAGGAACCCAGAAGGATGGGCCAGATGATGAGGAAGATGATGGGCTTTCTAGAGCACTAATAGTAGAAGCTAACATTTCTTGATGCTTACTGTGTGTCAGCCATGGTTCTGAGCACCTGATACTCATTCGTTTATTTAAATCTCATCACCCTGCAAGGCCAAGACAGTTGATTCTCATTATTCATGGTAGTTTTGTTCCAATAAGTTCTCCCTGAACACTGAATTTATGAATACTGAACCACTGCTTCCAGGGCAACTCAAGATTAGGGTCCTGTAAACCTCTGGTCACATTATTTTTGTCAATCAATACATAACCTGGTTTTATGTATGTTTCTGTTTAAAGACACCTTATTTAATATATAGTGGAAAAGAATATAAAAAGGAACGTATATATATGTATAACTGAATCACGTTGCTCTACAGCCGAAATGAACATAACATTGTAAATCAACTATACTTCAATTTAATGTAAAAAAAAGAATGATACATTTAAATATATATATATATATATATATAGTTGATTAATAACATTGAACTCACAGCCAACGGCACTCATAACACATGTATTTTCTCTTTAACGCATGTCACAGCATTTCCGGGCTTAGGATCATTAGACAGAGCTTCAGCACCACAGAATCACCAACAAAGAGCACAAAAATGAGAAAAACATGGCACCAAATATTCTGCAAAAAGGACACTCGTTTATCGTAGAAGAGCTGAACCAAGCAGCAGACATCACCTTGTTTGAGCAGAGCTGGGAATGTGCGGATCACGTGACCCACATTGCGCGCCCCCCCCGCCCCCCCACACACACTTCCGTCAGTTTCTGGGACAGGGCATCGAGTATTGATTTAAGGGTTACAAATACATTTTAGTCGGGAGGTGAATTCACAAAGAAAAAGTTTGTAAACAGTGAAGACTGTTCTATTAGATATTAGATCCCTGTTTTACCCATGGGGAAAGTGAGGCACAGGAAGGTGAAGTGCCTTGCCCCGGGTCTCATAGCCAGTAAGTGGCAGAGCCAGGATTCTGTGCTCAGGCACTGATGCATCCTCTACACTGCACTGCCCTCTTCTCTCGTGTGGAGTCAGTTGTGTGCAAGGGGCAGCAGATGGAAGGCAGGCACGTGTTTGCATGGATGGTGCCCATGTGCTGTGGGCAGAGCTGGCAAAGTGGGAGACTCAGAGCTCCCACCTCATGGGATTGAATTTAAGGGACATGATGCACGAGGCATGCACAGCACATAATCAATGCTTGACCAACAGTACCTGCCCCACCCATAGCACACACAGAATAGACTAAAACTCAGAAAACCCCTATAGATCATACACATGGCATTTGACCCGTGAGTAAATGTTGCTATGCATCTTTGCACACTTGTCTCTAAGAAACCCACCTAGAAACTCACTAGACATCCAAGATCCCATTTAAATGTAAAATATTCATAGAACCTGTCACAGGGATGCCAACAAATATTTTCAGGTGATTATCTGATCTACATTTCAAAACTCTGTAAAATCCATCTGTAAAAATTTCAAAACTGCAACACAGCAAAAGAGATATTTTTTTTTTTTAAATGAATGGATCCAAAATGATCAGGAAAAGTGTTTGGAAGTTTATTCATTTAGAAAACTCTATCAATGGATTAGGCATAAATTAATTGCTAAGATACAGAATCCAAGAAGGCTCTGTTCAGTGAGGTGTCATCAATTTAATATGGGGCTTTGCTAATTGAATGTATAATTTGAACAAATTCAAAAAGAGTATGTCACACTTGAACAGGATAAGAAAGAACACAGCCTAAACTATAGAGTCAGGCAATCAAAGTGATTTTTTTAAAAGAAACTTGGAACAATAGATGCATTAAGCTGCTAAGCATTGGAAAAACCCACGTCTGGTGGCTTACAAAGGTCAGAGTTGGAGGCCAGGTACAAAGGGCCTTTGGAGGTATTGAATCTGAAATGAAAATTTTTTCTCAGGGGTGGAATTGCTGCATCATATGGTAGTACCTGAAAAAAAACAAAAACTCTAATTTGAAAAGATACCTGCACCCCAATGTTCGTAGCAGCCTTATTTACAACAGCCAAGACATGAAAACAACCTAAGTGTCCATCAACAGATGAATGGATAAAGAAGATGTGGTGTATAGACGCAATGGAATAGGACTCAGCCATAAAAAAGAATGAAATTTTGCCATTTGCAGCAACATGGATGGACTGGGATGGAGGGTATTATGCTAAGTGAAATAAGTCAGACAGAGAGAAACAAATCATGTGTGACATCACTTATACATGGAATCTAAAAAATACAACAAACTAGTGAATCTAACAAAAAAGAAACAGACTCACAGATATAGAGAACAAACTAGTGGTTACTAGTGGCCGTAGGGGGCTGGGGGGACCAAAATGGCGGGGGGGTGTGGGATGTACAAACTACTGGGTGTAAGATAGGCTCAAGGGTATATCGTACAACACGAGGCATATAGCCGATATTTTGTAATACCTGTAAATGGAGAGTAACCTTTAAAAATTGTATAAAAATTTTTAAAGAAGAAATTGGTTCTCCACACAGAGTAAGTGGGGAAGCTGTCAGCCGTATTCCAGGACGCTGTGTTAGTGGCATGGGTACACCAAGCAGGTGGCCCTCCAGACAGAAAACCAACAAGATCCAAAACGAACAAGTGAAAAGAGATCCATTTACCTGCGTTGATGCTTACTCAATTTTGAACTGAGCTGGAAGCCATCGAGTTTTTGAAGAGATCATAGAACACCTATCTCCCCTGGGGCTGAGTTTTGTCGTTAGTGAATCCTGGGGAAAAAAATAGTTCCTGCTTTCAATATTTCTCTGGTTCTCCCCCGTAGTGATAATAATAATGGCGAACATTTATTGAACGCTTGTCGTGACATATATCATCTCACTTAACTATGACAGTCACCTTAAAGCCCAGTTATTCCAGTTTTGCCGGTGGGGAGACTGTGACCGAGAGAGCTCAAGCACTTCTCCCAAATTCGCAGTCAGTGCGTAACAAGATGCGGGATTTGAACCTACATCCACCCGCTCCCAATCCTGAGATTTTTAATCATTTCTAAATTGCTTCTCAAGGATGATATTGTTTTAAAATAATAAAAAGACTGGCTGAATATGAAAATAGATCAGACTTTTCAAATACCATAAGAAACCCAAGATGTGTACCTCCTCATTGAATGATCTGTTTGTGTGCCAGCCTCAGGAGTGCTAGCCACATGTGATGTGATTCCAGTCCCAGGCCCCATTTTCAGCAGCCCTTTGGAGGTCACAGGATAACAAAATAAAGGTAACAATAAGCCTGACAGAATATTAGGAGGTTCTATGGACTTCTTGATGCCTTGGACAAGCCCTAGGCATGTTGCTGTTGTTTCCAGAATGGACATTCTGAGCAAGGCTATATAAAAGAGAGAAAACTCCTGTACCCTGTGCAACTTGGCCTAGTCTATTCCTCCTCTAACCCTAACCCTTACCCTAACCCTGAGAATAGCTGGGCTTGTTGTCAAAGAATATATTAATAGTTCTTTGTAACATTTACCCTTAATTCTGGGAGACCTCCCTTGGCCGGGCAGGTCCACATCCTGGCAGGTTGCATTTGTCCTTGCATGGGACAATCAAACAAACACCCAGAATTCCTGATGTAGGAATATAAAAATGAAACGTGCTATCTTAGTATCTGACATCAGGAGTTTCTCTTAGGGAGGGAAGCATCTCTGGGAAAATGCCTTGCGGGTGGTGGGAGGAGCAAGAAGGGTGGATCAACATCCCCAGAAGCTGGAAGCAGAAGTGCAGAAATTACCAAGGTGACCCATTAGATTCAGCAGTGTGTATGCACCCACAGCTCTGAAGTCTTCTCCCCAAGCCAATGCATGCATGTGAGTTTTCTTTGGTGGGAACTATGAAGATGGGCTAGATTTTCCTTTCAGATGGACCAGCTGTGGAATGAAGACAACCTGAACAGGATGGGGAGGTGGTCCCCACACTGAACTCAGTGAGAACAGGAACTGGGGGTTGGTGTGAATGAGAGAATAAAATCACCCCCTCCCTCAAATTTCCAGAATCTTGGTGAGGGCCCACCTGTGGCACTATAGTGTTTCCAGCTATTTTATCTAGATCTGAACACGTCTGGAGGCCTCACCTTCTTCTGACACACAGAGACATCCCAAGACACACAAAGCACAAGTCATCACTGATAACACCTGAAACAAGTATTGTTGATCAAACGTGTACCAGGCCCCATCCTAAGCAACTGACATACCTTAATTAATTTATTCTTAACAACTATGAGGAAGTTAGTATTAATGAGGAAGGTACTATTAATTTCTCCATTTTACACATGAGGAAACTGGCACAGAGAGGTTGCATGATTTTCCCAGGATTGCATAGCTGATGAGTGATGGAGGCAGGTAGGAACCCAGTCAGCTGGGCTTCAGGAACCACATTCTTAGGTAAGAAGTTGCAGAATGAAGGAGGGAGGCTTGTTCCCAAAGCACCTCTGTCTACGGACCCTAGAATTTTAAGTGGGAAATCAGAATGACCCCCAATTCTGATTAGAGCAACCCACAATCTATATCCTGAAAATGCAGAGGTCAAAAATATGGGTCACACATTTTGGACACCCTGGATGTAATGGGGAGTCAGTCACATGGCAAATGGTCACCCCACAGTATGATGTTTGATGGACTCCAACGGAGGAAGCAGTGCTGTGTGTCAATTGCCAGAGGTCACAGGGTGGGGTTCCAGGCCAAGTCAGCCCACCTATCCCCTGGCCCCTACAGAATCGAGGACACAGACTGGATAGGAAGCTGGCCTGAGGTTACCCTGTCTCTTGCTGAGATAGCTGCACTGTGGAAATTACTACCTCAGACTACACTTTCATCAGCGGAAGATAGCACAGCAGGGGAACTGTTTAGGAGAATAAAGTTTCCAAAGATAAACTTTGCTCTCTGATACCTCCTCTCCAATCTCTCCACTTTAAATCTGCAGAGGCTGTTTTGGGGTTTTTATTAAACACTCACATTCTCAGCATACACTCTGCCATTTTAAAACATTTTCACATAGTGATCTCATTTGACTCTCAGCATCTGTGCAAAACAGGCAGAACAGGCATAATTATGACCATCATGAAGGATGGGGAAACTCAGACACAGGGTGAACTCAAAGCAAGCCAGCCTTAAACAACAATCCCTGGGCTTGCGGTTCTGAAAATATTGGTGCTAGCAGTTAACATGGTAAGCATCATTCTCTTATTTTCCAGATGTGGAAACTGGTGCTCAAAGAGAGGTATAGGCAAGTCAAAATTTACTCAGCTAGTTAGCTGCAGGGTTAGGACTTGAACTCAAGCCCCCTGCCTCAGACTAACCTGTCTAAACACAGTCTGTGGTGTTGTTTGATCTGCTTCTCTATTTCTTTCACCCTGCAAGGCAAGGCTAACTCATCATTTATGGAGACTGGCAAGTTTTAGCTTTTCTTTTCGTAGTTCTAACAGGTGAGCATCCAATCCTGCCCTAAAAGCATTTGCCTTCCTACCCAGCTACATCACTTGGCCAACTTGGGAAAATGATAGCTGTGTATCACCTCCAGTGGCTCAAAGATTTTATCCTCTTAGGGTGGGTCCGGGCTGAATGAAGTAAGTCACTCCCTGTGCAGCTGGACTCAGGCCCAGACTTGGGAAGGAATCACATTACTGGGGTTTGCAACCTGGTTGTCCCATCAAAGCCAATTGCTCTTAATCTTAAGAACAGAAGGAACAAGGGGACAAGCTCATGACTGGAACAGAAAACAATCTATTCCTATGTGATTGTTGGTCCATCTGCGCTTTACCTCACCCTAAAACTAGATTAAGCCAGACCTGATGCTCATCCACACAGTCATCTATCCATCCCTCCATCCAACAAACTAATCATCCATCCATCCATCCATCCATCCATCCATCCAACCAAACATCCATCATCCATCTGTTCATCCACCATCTATCCATCTATTCATCCATCCAACCATCTAACTACCCATCCAACCATCATTCATCTATTCAACTATCCACCATCCATTCACCTAGTCACCCATTCATCCATCCATCCATCCATGCATCCATCCATCCATTCACTCTCCTCAGTACTTTTCTCTCTCCTTCCTCCTATCTCTGTGTTCTTTCATTCATCCATTTTTCATTTATCTATAAATTATATTATTTATTTACTCATTTATTTATCCAAAAGTTGTCATCAAACACATTATTTTCTCAGTTATCCCTAACAACAGCCTTGGTTCCTCCTCCCTACCCACATACCTTTGTAGATGAGAAAACTTAAGGCCCAAAGAAATTATGTAATTTACTCAAATAATTACTTGTTGAGCTGTATAAAATTAAATCTCTTTCTTTGGAGGATTTTGATCCAGAGGAGGGGGGTGTCAGGTGTGAACAGGTTATGATATTCAACATTCCAAAGCCTTTCTCCAAGTTCTTAAACACTCAGCAAGCATTTATTGAATATCTACTATGCATTTATTGAACTCTACTATGTGCCAAACAGGTAACAGAAACCAAGGCCACAAAGAATAAAACGAACCCTAATGGTTTGGTGGAAGGTCAGTATATAGAGCTGTAAACAGACAATCAATTATAGGTTTAAAATGTGGTAAATGCAATAATAAAGGTCAGCAAAGGAAGAAGTGACTTTCTTGCTTAGGGTAGCCTGTGAAGTTTGCCTTCAGGAGCGAACAGTTGAATAAGGTCCTAAAGGAAAAGTAAAAATTTGCAAAAATAGGAGTTTCAACTAGATTTTTAAGCTTTTTTTTTTTTTTTCATTGTAAAAACACTGTGTTTGTGATGAACATTTTGAAGAAGACAGATGGGCAAAAATATAAGTAAACCCTCTCATTCTCTCAGCACTCTCCCACATGCTAGAAACCCACTCCCCAGGGAGCTACCTCTGTTAACTCTATCTAGAGCATCAATCTAGAATTCTCTACCACATATAAGCAAAATATCTCACTAAGGGCTGCGACTTTGGGATTTTCTAATGCTATCATTTGTTCTGCAGTTATTAGCTGGCATCGTTTGGTAAAGGAAAACTTTCCCTTAGTAACTAGATGAACTGCACCTTATTCTTAAAAGGCAAACTAAATAATTATTTCCTCCAGCTACCAATTTTCAGGGTAAGGAGTTTCTACCTATGTCTATCTATTTATGTATTTTACTGTTTTATTTTTCTAGAATCACTATGGACTGGTGAATTTCTATTCATTCTGTATCTTGCAACCAAAAATATTTTTCTGTTTGATTCTCAAAATGTCCCAAGTTTGGCCAACCGGAGCACCTATCAGCTGGCTTCTGTGTTCTTTTCACATGCCTTCGACATTCTTCCTTTCTCACACAGTAAGACTCATTTTATACTTTTGCTGACCCAGACTTAGAATCACCCATTTCTCAAAGGAGCTGTTTTCTCTTAGGGGAGAATGATAGTATTTAGAAACCAAGATCTGGGTACTAGGTGAGCTCATAGCTATTAGAATATTATTTTTTCTAGGCCTTTTCCATGGACAGAACTAGAAAATATATTTGTTTAATAAAATCATGAGTCCATACTGATAGTCACAATTCAAGTTAATATTACAAGGTTATTCAGAACACCTTAATTCACATTTTTATCTCCTTTTATCTCAAACCAAAAATCTCAATTCCTGATAACATATGTATATTATATATTTGCTTTATCCTATACTGAACACTAAATGATTACAAAGTTACAATTATATTACAGTGACTATTAGCAATGAAACTGAAGTTTAACATTTCTCTGCAGTTCTTTCTTGTTCTTAAGGACAATCTGAACACCAAAAGTCAAAAGTCATTTGAAATCTTTCCTCTGTGTGCTAATGTGAAAAGTTTAACGTATCACCAGGGTTGTGTGTTCCAGTTTACTTTCAATTTTAGGTTGCCTTTTTATGTTTTCTGTTTAATTTTTGAATATGTAAACATTTACATAGCTCCAAAGTTAAAACCATATACAAAGATGCACTCAGAGAAATATCTGTCCCTCTACTCTATTCCCCCAACCTTGTGTAGCTAAATACTATTTTTATTAGTTTCCAGTTTATCCTTCCAGTGCTATTTTTTATAAAAATAGTATATACTGCCCCTTGTTTTTACACAAAAGGTAGCAAAGCCTAAACAGTTTTCAACAACTTGCTTTTTTACTTAATAAAGTATTCAGAAAATCACTTCCAATCTGTACATACAGATATTTTTTATTGAATTTTAGGATTGCATATAGTCTACTGTGTGAAAATACCCTTGTTTATTCAACCATTCTCTGAACGATACATATTTGAGTTGTTTCCAGTCTTTTTGCTCTTGGAAATAATGCCACAGTGGCATTTTTGCCACAATGCCACAGATATTTATGAAAGTATATCTTTATTGTAGATTTCCTAGAAATAGGATTGCTGGGTCAAAAGGTAAATGCACATGTAATATCATTAAATGTAAAATTCCTCTTCATAGGCTTTGGACATTTTGCACTTTTACCAGAAAAGTATGAGTGATGGTTTCTTTGCAAACAATGTGTTACCTAACTCTTGGATTTTTGCCAATCTGAGAGATAAGAAATGACATTTCAGTGTTGTTTAATTTTGCATTTCCTTTATTATGAGTGAGGTTGAGCATCTTTTCATGTATTTAAAGACCTTTGCCTTTCTGTCTGCTATGAACTATGTCTTTTGCCCATTTTACCTCAATTCTGAAGAGCTTTTTAATGTATTAATAAGATTAGCCTTTTATGATGTAAGTTGCAAATATTTTCTCTCGGCTTTTCATTTCACCTTGACTGCTTATGATGTCGTTTGTCATGCAAAATTTTTTTAAATTTAGGTAACTGAATTTATCAGTCTTTTCTTTTAACACTTCTGAATTGTGAGTGATAGGAAAAGGCTCTTGTCATTCCCAGGGTTAAAGGAATTTGCCTACATTTTCTTTTAATATTTATATGGTTTAATTTTTTACATTTAGATTTTTGATGCATTTGGAGTTTAACCTGATGAATGGTATGAGGTGTGGACATAATTTTATCATTTTCCAAATGTCTCTCCAGTTATCCCAATGCCACTATTTGCAAGGCCATTTTTTTCCCCCAGAATCTGAGATGTCACTCTTTCCTAGACCAAATTTCCATGTGTCCTTGTTCATATTTCTGGACTTGTCATTATGTTGACAATTTTTCTGTCTATTCAGGTGCCAATAACACTGTTTTAATTATAAACTATGTCATATGTCTTCCACTTGCCCCTCTAGACCCTCTCCCTTGCTTCTGCACTCTGTCATGAGCCCTGGGAGGTTGGCTTCAAAGAACTACAACCACTGCTTCCTTGTCTTTGGCTTCTGGTTGGGTGTAGCCATTGGGGAGGTCTGGCAGGAGATTGGAAGGAAGGAAGTGAGAAAGGTGAAGGTATTTATTCTCCTGGCTCCTTCCTGCAGGGTATCCTTGATCTGCCTGTGTCCCTGGACAGAAGGTCACCAGTCCTCTTAAGCTGGCCATTTCTACACAACCCTCTCTTCTAGGTTCTGCTACCTGCTTCCTCCTCTCACATCTTTGGGCCCTTAGCTGGTTAACAACCCAACATTTATTGGGAAAACTGCATAATCCCTTATGATTTTCATACAGCCTGTCCACCCACACCTTTGTAAATAGTCCCTTTATTAAATCATTTTCCAATTATACTAATTTGAGTGTGTCATCTGTTTCTTGCTCCAGCCTAAGTAATATACAGAGGCTGTATTTACTTCTATCTCTCTGCCTATCTATCTATCTATCTGCCATCTATCCATCTGATGAAATTACCTTGTCCCGCATCACTCTTAAAAATGTTTCCAAGCTATTCATGCTTTTTCTTTACATGAATTTAAAATCAAGTTGGCAGACTCCATTAAAAACCTTTGTTGATACTTATTACTATAGCATTCAAAGATATGTTATCTTGGGGAGGACTTACATCCTTATGATGCCGAGTTAGTCTTTCCAAGACCCTGGTTTGTCTTAACTGTTCTTCAAATCTACTTTTATTTTGTTAAAGAAATTTAAAATTTCCCTCAAATAGGTTTGCCCATTTCATGCTAAGTGTAACGTTAGGTTTCTTGCTTTCTTTCTTTCCTTTCTTTTTCTTTCTTTCTTTCTTTCTTTCTTTTTGATATTGTAAGTTGTGTCTTGTGCTTCACTGTATCTTCTGCCTCGTTATTGTTATGTGAAGGCTATTTTGGAGGTTATTGATTTTTTGTTTGTTAATTTTACAACCTTCCATGTTACTAAATCATGTTTTCATCATAATTTTTTTCCCTTACTTCTTTTGGGTTTATCAAGTAAAAATTTTAACAGCTTTATTGAGACATAATTCATATGACATACAACTTACCCATTTAGAGTATATAATTCAATTTTTTACTGTATTTACAGGGTTGTGTAACCATGACCACAATCTAATTTTAGAACATTTTTATAACCCCTAAAAGAAACCTCACACTCATTACATTTCTCCTAACCCCACGCCACTCCCAGTCGTAAGCAGCCACTAATTTACGTTATATCTCTATAGATTCTCCTGTTCTGTACATCAGCCATTTAAATGGAATCATACAATATGTGGTCTTTTGTGACTGGCTTCTTTCACTTATCATTTTATTTTAAGGTTCATGCAAGTTGTAGCATATATCAGTTCTTCATTACTTTTACTGCTGAATAATATTGCATTGTATAAATATTTCACATTTTCCCATTGATCAGTTGATGGACGTCTGGTTTGTTTCAACTTTTTGGCTACTATGAGTTAAGTTGCTGTAAACACTCATATGCAAGCTTTTGTTTTCACATATATTTTCATTTCTCTCGGGTGTATATCAAAGCGTGGAATTGCTTCGTCTTATGGTAACTCTATACGTAACATATTGAAGAGCTGCCAAACTGTTTTCCAAAGTGGTTGAACCATTTTATGTTCTCATCAGCAAAGTATGAGGGTTTTGATTTCTCCACATTCTGCCAACAGTTGTTATTGTCTGTCTTTTTGATAATAACCATTCTACTGGGTATGAAGTTGTATTTCATTGTGGTTTTGCTTTGCATTTCTTTAATAAGTAGTGATACTGAGCATCTTTTTATATGCTTATTAGCAATTGGTACATCTTCTTTGGAGAAATGTCTACTCAAATCTTTGTTTATTTTTAAAATTCGGTTGTCTTTTATAATTTAATTATGAGTTCTTTTTTCTGGATACTAGACCCTTATCAGATATATGATCCTAAATATTTTCTCCCATTCTGTGGGTTGTCTTTTCACTTATTGGAGGTATCATTTGTAACACAGAAGTATTTAATTTTGATATAATCTAATTTTCTCTTTTTTTCTTTTGTGGCTTGTACTTTTGTTGGCCTAAGAAACCTTTCCTTAATCCAGGGTTGTGAATATTTACTCCTATGTTTTCTTCTAAGAGTTTTACAGTGTTAGCTCTTAAATTTAGGTCTATGATCCATTTTGAGTTAATATTTGTATATGGTGTGAGGTAAGCAATCCAACTTCATTCTTTTGCATGTGGATATCCAGTTGTCCCAACATAATTTGTTGAAAAGGTAATTCTTTCCCTATCTATTGTCTTGATACTCTTGTCCAAAATTAATTGATCTTAATATAAATGTTGATTTCTGAACTCAGATGAATTTTTATATCAAATGAAAATAAAGATGATTTGGTCTCTTTCTCCCCAGTTCTTATGCCTGAATTTGTTTGCTAATATTTCCAACAAAAGTCAAAGATTGGTGGGAATAGTGAACATCCTTGTTTTAGTCTTAATTTGAGTAAAAATGTTTCTCTTTAGTCTCCATTTAACATTGGGATAAGTTATATTTGTTTTTTAATGTTAAGAAATTGTTCATTAATTCCTATTTATTGTGCTTTTTAAGGAAATAGTATGGAATTTTGCCAAGTGTCTTTTTAATGTCTATGAAGATAAAATGATTATTCTTCTTAGATTTATTTATAAGATCAATTATATTAATTGATTATATATTGATGGATATTGAACCATCTTTGCATTTCTGGAATAAACCCCACTTGATCAGGATGTATTACTTTTAATGTACTGTTGCATTTGTTTGTTATTATTTTATTTAGTATTTTTGCATTGATATTCATAAGTGAGGCAACTATTTTCTATTTGTATACAGTGTTTTTCATATTTAGCTATCAGTGGTATACTTATTGAACAAAAAATGATCTGGGAGTTTTCTCTTTTTCTGTGCTCTACAATTGTGCTGTCAAATAAAGTAACCACTGGTCACAAGTGGTTATTTAGTTTAATTAAAATTAAATTTTAAAATATTGTTTCTTAGTCATATTAGCCCCATTTCAGGGGTTTAATCCCCTCATGTGGTTAGTGGTTTCTGCATTGGACAGCACAGATATTCAATGTTTCCTCCATTACTGAGTGGTCTGTAGGTTAGTGCTCCTCTAGAATATATGTAGTGTTGAGTTTTGGGGGTGGTGGACAATTGATAACTATTTTTATTTTTCTTATGGAAATTGGTGCATTTGAACTTTCTATCTCTGTTAGCACTGATTTTGAAATGTTGTGGTTTTCCAGAGACTGTACATTTTTCTACAGTTTAAAATATATTTCCTTAGAATTGTATAAAGTGGTATCTTATACTTTTTAAAATTTCTTCTTTTTCAATGATTATTTTCCCTTGTCATTTTTGTTTATTCATTTTGTGTTTTTGTGCTTGCTCTTTTTTTCAGTTACTTTGTAGATTTTTTTCAAATAGCTAGCTTCTAAATTTTATTTATTTATTCTGTTTTTGTTAACTTTATTCTCTTATAATTATTATCCATCTTCTGCTTTAGTTTCATTTTCTGTTTTGTTCTTTTTCTAATTTGGGGGGGTTGCTTAATTGATTAATTTTCATGCTTTCATTTTTATTAATATATAATATAACATAATATAATATACAATACAAGAGGCTATACATTTTTCTTTAATTGCTGATTAAATCACATCTCATAGATTTTTGAAGTTTGTTTTAATTATCAGTATTTTCAAGAATTCTGCAGTTTTGTTTTTTTAATTAGAGATATTTAATTTAAGAATAAAATAGGGTTCATGGTTTTGAATTTGTTACTTATTTTTAGATATATTGCTTCATGAACAGATAATGCAATCATAGCATTTCTACTTAATTGAATTTATTAAGGTTTTCATTGTTATTTTATATGTGATAATTTTTCGGTGACGTTATTAAACACTTCTATTACTTCTTGTATCTCCCAGGCTTTCTGCTTTATGAAATTTGCTGCTGTGCTATTTGGGGCATAAATATTTATAACTATTAAGACTCATACATTGCTAAGTGTGGCTTTATCAAGTATTCTTCTTTATCTTGTTATGCTTTTTAGTCTGAATTCTAACTTATCATGTTGAAGTGTTGTTTTTCTATTTTTCTCTACTTCATAGATTTTTTTTATCCTGAAGTGTTTTTATCTTCTGAGAAAGTTTAATTTTCACTTTCTGTTTTCTTCTTAGAGTAACTTTGAATCAATTTTGGATTTTTTTCTTATTTATGATTATTTTATTGGATTTTCCTGGGCCCATAATACCTGGTGATCTTATGGGGTAGGGAGAGATTGCACAGGCAAGGTCATAAACCTGCTAAGTTTCTTGGTTAAAGAGTGCCCTCCTTCATTGCTAATATTAAGTGCAATTTATTTAATAATTCTTTCTTTCTTTCTTTCTTTCTTTCTTTCTTTCTTTCTTTCTTTCTTTCTTTCTTTCTTTCTTTCTTTCTTTCTTGTCTTCCTTCCTCCCTCCCTCCCTTCCTTCCTTCCTCCCTTCCTTCCTTTCTTTCTTTCTTTTGTCTTCTGACACCTATGTTGTTTCAGTAAGTTTGTATCATCAGTCATTTCCTTCTTTCCCTCACTATGAAGCCTCCATTGGTACCACCTACACTTTCTAACATGCCTCATCTCTTACTATACAACTTCTAAGCCCCTTTCTTTTGCCTACCCATGTGCTGGGAGTTCTCTACATGTCTTATGTAGAGTGAAACCTTCTCCTGCAGGGTGAACCATCCTTGTAGCTATTTATGTTCCATCACCAGTAGGACCCCTCTTCAGTTTTGAAGTAAATTCTGAAACTGACACTGCTAGTATTACACTTGTTTTCCCAAGTACGTATAAATTGAAGTGATACATTCTTTGCATTTTACTTATGCTATGAGTACTGACTGTGGGTGGTTCTGTTCTCTCTTTCTCACTCTCATCTCTCTTTCTCGCTCATCTTTTTTATTTGTGTGGGTTTTTTAGAAGACACATGGAAAGATTCTAATATAGACAGCCACCATTACCCTATAGGACTCTGGAACTAAAGTGAGCCTCTTAAATTTTGGCTAGATTTTTTTAAAAAACGTTTTTATTGGAGTATAATTGCTTTACAATGGTGTGTTAGTTTCTGCTTTATAATGAAGTGAATCAGTTATACATATACATATATCCCCATATCTCTTCCCTCTTGCATCTCCCTCCCTCCCACCCTCCCTATCCCACCCTTCTAGCTGGTCACAAAGCACTTGGCTAGATATTTTTTAAACAAGGAAACTACCACCTTGTGGAAGTAGCACTTCTGCCCTATTTGTCTAATTCAACCAGCCACTCTGTCAAATTAGTACAGTTTGCAGCCACAAATTTTTGTGGAGATGGAACAACTTACTGATCCTATTTGAATACAGAAAACCTCCTTGGGGTATTCCTGAGAGAAGTAAATCCCTTCCTTCAGCCTTTAAACTCTTCTCAATTCAATATAAATTTGAATACTTTCCAAGAAAGATAGTATCTAACTGCAGAATAATAATCACCATCATCACTGCCCTGGATCAGTATCTCTCTCAGAAATGCTAATGCCCTTGCCTGTTATATTTAGTGGACTCAAAACCTTGGCAATCTTTTGCTTAAGGGTTTTGTCTGGTTCCTGAAATGAGCATTAAATAGAGACTTTGGATTATTATCCAAATGTTCTGGAAATGTAAGGAGTTATTTCCTGACATGTCAGGAGCTCCCCAGTGTCTTCTCACCATACAGAAACCTCCATATTTTTCACCCCCATATCATTTCCCTACCAACTCATCATTCCCATTTCTCCAGGGTAACTATAAAAAGATGTATCTGGGCAGATCAAAGGCCTTGACCTTTGATGGTTCCCTGCTATGTACAATATAAATTCCCAGCTTTTCAGCATAGGTCTTCACGATCTGGGTTGTACTTACTAGTTAGCCACTTATCCCCATACTACAGTCTCACAAACTAGTGCCCTGTTTTTTCAGATATCTGGCCCTTCATTCGCATGTTTCTCCTGCCTGTGTACTCTCCTCTGTATCCAAACACTAGTGAACATCTTGCCTTTCTGTAATCAATTTAAATGAATCCATCCTTCACCTCCCAGTCGGGATTAGGGACCTCTCTATGCTGTACGCTCTGTGCTACATGCTCAGTCCCTATGCTCCCCTTCTAGCTCTCCCAACTGTAGTTCTGAGCACATTGCATCACAATTTTCTCTGTGTGTGTGTTTGTGTGTGTGTGTGTGTGTATTTTCCTGTCCTCTCCTCTATCCTGTGAGCCTCATGAGAGCAGGAACAAACACCTCGTTAATTTCTATAACCCCAGGGCCTAATACACTGTCTGGTGCAAGGTAGGTGCTCGTTAAATGTTTGAATGAATATATGCACATAGGATCTAAGAGTTAAAACTCCAGCCAGCATTAAATCCCTTCACACCCATTAAGATGATGCTCAGTCATCCCTATAGTTGTGTTTTACTGTGTTTTAGAGAACACTAGCTCAATGAGGATTTTCCCGGGGAAAAAACTTCATGGTCAGCTGTCTGGGAAGTACTATTTATTCAGCATCTCTTTCAGACAGTACCTATAACTAGGAACATTAGTGCATTCGTGCATTAAAGGCTCTGAGAAGTCCTGCAGTATTAAAACATGTTTTCTCTTTTTTAACTCAGGGTTTCAAAAACTTACTTGATCATTAAACCTTTTCTTCAGGTAATACCTTATTATACTCTGAGAAACTATTGCTCTAAAGAACACACAACAGATCGCAGAAAGGAAAGATCCAGGCCCTTCCTGAGAGACAAAGCTGGGTGGTCTTGACTCCCATCCCCAAAGACACATGATGGATTAGTGGCAGAGAAGGAACAGGAACTGCGGTGATAGACTCGTGATGTGAAGACAGTTCTATCTAGGGTCTCTTGAACAGAATCTCTGTTCCAGCTTCTGCAGGAATTCTTGGTGAACTGGGCATTTATGGCCATGCTTGAAGCCTCTAGCTAACAGCTTATTGTTGATTGCAGAAGCAGAAACTTAGCTCATGCCAGGTTGTAGTCTGCATCAGACCCAGTTGGACCCAGAGCTCAAAGTCATCAAGAAACGGTCTCCTTCCATCTCTTTCAATTCTACTTTCCTCCAGGCTCTGTTATCAGACACACTCTAGTCAAATACTGGCATATACCTCCATCCATCCCTAGCTTACTCTCTTATGGAATACATGCTTTCTAATCCAATGACTCCAGCAATAGTCCCAGGGCTGTCTCTCATTGAGCCAATGTGGCCATTCCCTAGCCCTAAACCAATTACTGTGGAATTCTCTGGTTGGGACAGGACTGGGTCACAAGGTCCACCCCAGAACAGAAAGATGGATAGTTTCTCCTAAACCCCATAGAAATGATAGTAGAAGAGGAGGTGATTTCCCAACAAAAACTGGCTGCTATTATCAGATAAAAGGATCCAGAGCAGACAAAACAACAAAAACATCAGCTAATAAGAAGAGGAGAGATGTAGACTGAGGCACAATGCTAAGCATTTTTGATACATTGTATACAATTATTTTCCCCATTTGACAGCTGGGGAAATTGGAGTTTGGTGCAATGAGTGATTTGCTCAAGTCACACACAATTTGTGAAGAAGCTGAGGCTTAACCTTAGGCCATTTGCTTCTGAAGTCTGAACTTTTAACCACTGGGCTGGGCTGCTTAGCCCAACTTAGTATCTGCTCCTAGTTTCCCTGTCTGCATTCTTTTCCAGAGCATTTTAAGGTTTGTGTTTTTTTTATTTCCTTAATAATCAATTTTATAGTAGTAAAATGAAGTCTGGGTCATTCAAACTTGCTACAGTTTCAATGCTTCTCCTCCTCCTCCCCCTAATCTATTCTCACTGAGACAATAGCATCTTGTTTATAATGAGTGACACAGTATGAATGGGCTCTTACTTTCCTTGAGCAGACCTGCGACACTGCTGGTGGATAAATGGTGCTGGTGGGCTGCATGGGCTGTTTGCATCCCAAGGACATCTCCTTTCCCTCCTACCTCTTCATAAACCACTTCCCTTTCTATTGGCTCATCTCAGAGACCCTTCTAAAGACCAACTTGTGACCCAGAAATGTGATGAATTACAGGAGGCCAAGTGACTTCCTCCCTGATAACCCTTCCTATCTGCTCACCTGAGGTGCCTAGTGGCTTCATGCTCTTGAACCTCCCCAGCCCCATATAGACTTTCCTCTAGACACTGGTGTTCAGAGAGCTTAGCGATTCATCTGGCACCATGGTGACGTGGGAAGACTGATTTGCTGAGTAGGATGAAGAGTCTGAGGGAATTTGGAGAACATTATAGAGGAAAAAAGTAGCAGTTGTGTATAAGTTACCTCTTGATATGTAACAAATCACCCCCAAACTTAGTGGCTTAAATGAACAATGATTTACTCTTTCTAACAATTCTGCAGGTTAGCTGGGTGGTTCCTTTGCTGGTTTAGCCTGTGCTCACTCATGTGACTGCATTCAGCTGGATGGCCAGAGGGCCCCACTCATGCATCTGGTATTTGCCGTTCCCCTTGTTGGAGAGCCTCAGTTCTCCACGTGACCACTCATCTTTCAGTATCATGTGGTCCCATATGGTGGCCTCAGCAGCATTCCAACAGGGCAGAGGAGGAAGCTACAAGCCTAAGGAGGCTTAGGCTTTAGAACTTGCACTGTGCCACTTCCAGCACATTCTATGGAGCAAGGCAGTCATAAGGCCAGCCCAGATGCAAGGGAGCAGGGAAGTAGACTCCACCTCTGCATGGGAGGAGCAACAAAGTCACATTGCAAAGGGGTGAGCACATTGGAAGGGGAGGAATTGGTGGCCACTAAACAATTTTCCACAGCCTGCATGATCTCTCCTGGGCATTTGCTCAATAAGACAAGAGGTGGAGCAGCACCAAACTGATGAAGGTTGATGGACAGACATACAGCACATCCATGGTTACAAGTAAGTGTTCCTTCTTCCTAAGCACATACAGATTTCACAGCTGTTACTTTGTGAAGTCTTATTAGATGACAATTAGAGATACAGCTAAGGGCAACGGGCTGCCTGTGAGGTGGTGAGCTCCCTGTCACTGGCATCTCCGTAGACATGGAGCTTACATTCTAGCTGGGAAACAGACCACTAAACAAGCAGCCGCCCTGGAGTGTAAGAAGGGTAAGTACAGCAAGCCAAGGATTGGCATCAGGATATAAAGAGCTCTGGGGTCTGATAATTTGGGTTAAAATCCCAGGTCTGCAGATGCAAAATATATATAGAATGAATAAACAGCAAGATCCTATGGTATAGCACAGGGAACTGTATTCAATGTCCTGTAATAAATTATAATGGAAAAGAATATGAAAAAGAATATGTATATTTATGTATAACTGAATCACTTTGCTGTACACCAGAAACTAACACAACATTGTAAATCAACTATATTTCAATAAAAAATAAATAAATACAAAAATCCCAGCTCTACAAAAACTACAAGTAGAGTGGCCTAAGCCAAGTTATTTGCCTACTCTGGGCCTTGGTTTCTTGGTCAGAAAATGGGAATAATGCTAGCGTCTGTCTCTTGAAATTATTGTGAAGATGAAAATAAAAATCCATATATAGTAAGTATTCAGTAAATGGCACTTATTGGTATGCTGTTGCTCTTATGATTATGATTATGATTATTGTTGTAGGTATGTGGTGGCTTCCCCAACATCCATTTCTCCCTTCTCCAGATTGGGTGGGGTTAATCTTACCCCAGTCTAAGGTGCACTTTGAAAGTCTGAGGCAGTTAGGGTAATCCCACCCCACTTGCCACAATGATTGGTTCAAACTCTAGCACGAAACCCAGGCTTACACCCATCAGAGTATGACAAGCTCCAGGCATACATAGTGATTAGTCCAGAGGTGGTCACCTGATCTAAGGTCATCCAATCTGAGGGAAGCACACAGTTTTGATTTGATGGTTGTGAGAATAGACCCTCCTCTGTCACTCAGTGAGTGTGACTGAGGAAGCAGATAGTCCCAGCAATGGTAGTGCAGTGGTGTAATTTGGAAGTAGTCATCTCATAGCCAGGAAGGAAGTCATCTAGGGAATGGAGCCAGCTCACAGAAGGTTGAAGAGCTAAAAGAATCTCAAAGAAATGATCCAGAGCCATAAAAGGATGGTCTCTGAAACCACCCTCATGCTGGCATCTGGGAGAAATGATACAATCAGTAACCAGTGGAAAGAGCCCTAGACAAGGGTACGTCAGATCTGGGCTCTAGACCCAGAGCTACAACTTAATACTTGTATGACCCTAGGAAGGTCAGTCCATCTTTGGGGGCCTTAGCTTCCTCACCTAATAAATGGAGACAACACTGACGATCTAGTCCATGACTGTGTCCGTCTCCATACCCAGTACAGTTATGCTCAACAAATGTTGGGTGGATCGACAGGAGGATGCAAGGAAGGGATGTGTCTGATCTGATCTGTTACATCATTTTTATCAAGAGTTCTTAGCTTAAATAAGCCAGAGACAGAGCCAACAGTCACATATAATATAATATGTTTTGGTCAAACCAGGATAACTGTGAGCTCTAAATGGGAAAACCAAAATAAGTATAGCAACTGCCTGGCTCACAGCGGGTATTCAGTTTTCATTTGCTGAATAAAAGATTTGTTTGGGAAAAATATTATCTAAGGGGAGGACCTTACACCTCCATAGGTGTTCTTCTAAGTGACAGTTGTATCCATGTCACAAGAAGATTCTTTTTATCCCACCTGGATGATATTCAAATAGGAAGCCATGACTTTAGATCTATTAACGAGTAGATTTTCACTAGTTCCCAGTGGGTAGGGTTTAATTAACATATAAATCAGTACTATATTGGGTCGAATATAAGAGTGGTTTGTATCATTTAATCATCTTCAGAGATGAAACTCATTGACTATGATCTTCCCAAACCCCAGGAGCTCTTCATGAATTCAGGAAGAAGGTTCATGAGTTTAAGGCAAACCATGTTTTTCCTCCATAGATTATCAGAAACAAACATTTTCCCTGAATCAAAAAAGAGCCACTTTCCTTACAGAAGCAGAATTATAACCAACCTAGCCTATTCCTCTGCACCCATCTTTCTCTGTAACATGATACACCATGCTTCTGGTCCAAATGAAGGCGATAACCACTAGTCGTAGAACTACTACTAGTCCTAACTAGTATTAACTAATTACTAACTAAGTTTATGGAGCACATGCTATGTAAAAGGGATAGGGCTTATTGCTTTACAGTGTTTCTAATTCTCATAACAAACCCACAAGGCAGAATTGATTACTACTCCCATTCTCCCATTTTACAGCTAAGTAAAATAGGGCTCAGGTCACTTGATAGAGGGCCTGATACTTGAGTCACTAAACCCTAAAGAACCACACTGATCATTTCACAATGTTTGATTAAGTGAACAAAAATTCTGGTCTGAGCCGCATCCCACCCCATTTGATAGATGAAGAAATCAAGGCCCAGAGAGGGCAGTAGCATCCTAGATCCAAGGCCCAGGCCTCCTCCCTCTGTCTGTGACCCTGGCCTGACTGAGTGTTTGCACTCCCCACAACTGCTGAAGGTACTCCCATTCTGGGGCTGCCCAGTTGGGGTCCTAGGCCCCCATGAGCCTTCTAATCAGCGTTCATATTTCCATGTGCAAAATACAAGCCTGCAGATACATGCACATCTCTGCTTCCAATCCCTAATTCCTTCCTTTTATATTTGTTACCACCAAAAGGAGCCAAGTACCCTTAGTAAGATACAGAAAGAGCCTTGCTATTTCGGAGAGGCAGGCCATTGGAGAGAAGAAGGGCCCAGGATGCCTGTTATTCTAACCTGAAAGAAGGTGAATGAAACTAACATTTACTGAGTCCCTTCCACAAGCAGATGCCATTTCACAAAAGCACTTTCCTAAAGTATCTCACCTGAGCTTTACCACAACCCAGTGATACTACCCCCATTTCACATATAACAAACAGGATCAGAAAGGTTATAGAGATTGCCCCAGGCTCCACAGTTTCTGAGCTGCAGAGCAAGATTAAAACCTTGGTCTGTGCCTCCAAAGCCTCATGCTTGCCACTCTCCAGATGCTTCTCTGAAATCCCAGCGATGGGCCCACGGGGCAACCAGGGAGTAAATAAAATAAAGGCCATCAGTGTGCTGTCCTCTGTTATGTAATAAGATGTTTGGGGAATGCACTTGCCGTTCCATGAGTCGGATGGAAACAGGGGAATCAGGGCATTAAAGCCCGGGCTTCCTCCTGAGACTGGGATAATGCCTTTCAGCGGTTTCTCTGCTGGAATTCCGGAGATTAAGCATCTGAAAAAGACTTGGCCAGAAAAAGTGGGCACAGCCAGGAATAAGAGGTCTGTGGGCCCATGCATGCAAAAAAAAAAAAAAAAAAAACCCACCAAAAAGTGCAATTATCAAGAGTGAGAACCATAAATAGAACAAGCTCTGTTCAGCACATACAGGGAAGCCTCCCTCCCAGCCAGTTCTCAGGATTATGATAAGGTCACTGAAACATGCAGGGTCACTGAGTTCCTGGCATCTGACTGTTGCTGTTATGGACTCTTCCCAAAATTCATCCATCAAAAGGATAATTAGAATCCTGGAAAGAGCACAGCAGCAAAGGTACAATGAAAAAGGAAACCCATGGGCATGGATGGGTCTTCTGGTCCTGCTAACTCTTGATAGATGGTTTCAAACACACCTTCGCCCCTAACCTGTACATCCAGCCTGAGAAATAAATATGATTTCTTCCACTGTGCAGATGTGATAACTGAGTCATAGGGAGAAAAATTCCTTATCATCAGGTGGCTGATAAGTGGCTGAGCTGAACTAGAACCCACATTTTTGACTCTATCGTGTTTTCTCCCACCATTGCCCCTCCCTGACATTATGGAAAGGCTCCAGCTCAGGTGCAAAGGGACCCCTACACCCTAAACCAGACCTCCTGACCAGCTCAGATGCCCCAGAGGCACAGTTTGTTTGGGGTGTTTTCCCGCTGTGATTATACCAGTCCTCTGAGGGGAAATTTGGCCAAACAAGGGCCTTCTGTGAGCTTCAGGCCTGGAACCCCACTGAGTCCCTCTTTCTTCAGGGTCAAGTTTGTTGATCTGGATTATCTCATGAACTGTTTTCAAGGCCGCCGCACTCAATGACCACCACTTCTTGGAGAATTTTCTTCACTTCTTTGAAGCCTGATCAAGGACACTGTGCAAATCTCTACTTAGGGTTTAATGATGTAGAAGCCACTTCCCTGGGAGCTGTCTGGTTTATGATGCACCTTCCCGAGAAATGGCCTCCAAACCCTGACATGGGTGGGCCTTCTGACTGGTCCAGAAGCAAATGCATGACCCAAACAGGGACAATAAGAACATCTCTCTTGGCAATAGTAACATTTCTCCTAGGAAGTGGGAGGGAGGCTGGGGGTGCTTGGTAACGTGGCTGTGTTAATAACAACACTCTCGACAAAGTGTCGTGAGCCACCTTAGTAGTTCCCTCCCTCCCTCCTTCCCAAAGCTTTCTTGTTCCATGAAAATATCAACATCCATCCAACATGTCTCCTTTTTGTTCTAGGTGGTTGAAGTAGACTTCTTTTATCTGTAACCAAAAGAAATGCTCTATTCTTACTTGCTTGTTTTCTTCTTGGTCTTCTCCACTTGACTGAGCTTCTCAAACACCATAATGTTTGATCCAGAGAAAGAGTTAAATCAGGGATGGCTGAATAAATGGCTGACTGCCTCATTTCTCCACATTCTTTCCTTCAGGTCATCACTTGTACATACTTTTCTTCATCTATCCTCCCTCAAGTCATGTCATTAGGGAACCATTCTGTGCTGAGATCTTACTAGAACAATAAGGAATGCAAGGAAGCATCACACATGTGCCTGCCCTCATCTACCTGCAGTCTATATGAGTAGCACAGACATCAAACCCAATAAATTGCACAAAAATGCAAGAAAGAACAAAAGAAATGAAAATGATAATACCTACCATGTATTGATTGCCTACGACATGCTATGCAAAGCACTTTTATATATCATCTCATTAGAATCTCACAACCACCTTGGAGAAAGATGTTATTATATCTGCTTGCAGAAAGGAAACCTGAGACTCAGAGAGTTTAAGTGACTTGCTCAGTGTAACACAGGTAGTAAATCATGGGACTGAATTCAGCCCAAGCTCTGTCTGTTTCCAGAGCCCACAGTATCTCTGCGCTGCTCCTTGTAATCCCAATGCTAAAAGGTTTAGCCAGGAGCAATAGATATGAGACTGGGCCAACTGAGAATTTTAACAAAGACTGCAGCCTGGGCAGAAGGTCCCTGGGTCAAGTGGTGGAAGCACTTGACAGAGTTGGAGAGAAGAAGACAGTCATCATCATTAGCTAAAACAGGTGGGGTCAGCATCTTGGGAAAGGAGGCTATCTCTGGGTCCCTGGGGCTATCCACTGGGAAGCCAGCTCTCTGAGGATGAGCTAGGGTGTGGGACCCCAAACATCCCTTACTTCCATTTCTTATCTCCCTTTCTATGTCAAACAGTGATGCAAAGTGACAAATAGAGGAAGGGGGCTCCTTTCCAGGCACAGAGGGTGGGTCCAGATAGCAACATCTCAGAGCCAGTACAAGATGCAAAAGTTCTCTTAAGTCTGGTTAGGCTTACCCAAGAGACCAGTGGGAGGCCTTCAGATATATTTTTTATTTGTTCTGAAGCAACCCTATTTCTGTATTAGTCAGCTTTCTTTTGACAGAAATCTAACTCAAAGTGCCTTAAACAGAAAAAGGAATGTATTGGCTCATGTAACAGAAAGGCCAGACATAGGGTTATTTTAGAGGATGACTGTTTCCAGATACTCAGTCAATATCTTCAGAAGATCAGCTCTCTCCATTGCTTCATTCTGCTTTCCTCTCTGCTGACTTTATTCTACTCCCATAGGGTAGCGAGACAACCCCCTAGCATCTCCAAGTTTGTCTACTAGCTTGAAAATGCCAAGTAAAAAAATAAGTGCCTCTTTCTAAATAGTTCCAGCAACAGTCCTGGATTGGCTTTAATTGGCCAGGCTCATGATGTGTGCTCATTGCAGACCCAATTACTAAGGCATTTTGGTTTCTCATAGACCATACCCAGGTTGCAAATCCATTTTTGGAGCTATCGTTGTAGATAAACACTTTGTACTGACCCCATGAAGTGACAGTGAGGGAGGGATGTTTTCTGGTTTCTCAGAGAAGTATCAGGATATTGTTACCAAGAGACAGAGGACTAGCTTATGGGGCAGCAGAACAATGGCTGGACAAAGTAATGTTGTTGAAACATTTTGGGAAATATTCCTTCACTCATTCCTTTATGATATTTGTACTGCATAGGAGACATTGTGCTGGGGATGAAAAAAACATGAGACCTACTGTCTGTCATAAGAATAGTAACAAGTGCTTCTGCTGTTCTTTACAGTTTAAGTGGTACTTTCCCCTTCATTACCTTATTTAATCTCTATCTTAACTCTGCATGGTGTCAATAGCCCCACTTTAAAGATGAGAAAACTGAGGTTCAAAGAGGTAGAGTCACTAGTCTCAGTTTCCTTGGTGTGGAAGATTGGAATATTGGGCCCAACTCTCCCATTCTTCCCTGTAACATGACTATGGACTCATGTCTTTGTCACGTGACTTTGAAGGACTCTTGGTAAGCTAAGTGACCTATTGATTCTGAGCCAATAATGTGAGAACAGATGTGATACACAACATCCCAGGAGAGGCTTGAAATGTGCTTGCAAGTTTCACTTGTGCTCGAAAGCAACTCTTTTTCCTCTTTCCTGTTTGCCCATTTCTGTTCCCCTCTAATTTTAAAAGAACCTAACTACAGGAATTATATGGTTAACTAAGCAATTAACGTAACTCCTGACTTATGCTCTCCTGAATGCACATCGTGCCTTGTCTAACCTGTTGATTCTTTTCCTGGATAAAAAGAAGTCAGTTTAAAAAAAAAAAACGACTAGCTCTCTACCCCCAACAGCAATCCTGCAGGTGGATCATTCAGGCAAGATAACATCTGAAGAGAAAGTCAGCCAGTCTGCACACAACAGAGAAGGATACAGAACCAAACCTCTTGCCTCAATGATTCAATGAGATTCTCCACCCCCCCCCCCCATTTTTCCCTTTAAAAACTGTCAGAGCTGAGTAGAATCTTCAAAGATGGCCTCTGGACACGAGTCAACCAACTCTCCCCAGTTGCCAGCTTTTCTGATTAAAGCACCTTTCCTTTCTACTGACACTTGCCTCTCGAATTATTGGCTTCTGAGAGGCAAACAGCAGAACCTGGGTTCAGTAACATGTTCAACCAGAACAAAAGCATGCCCCAAGGAGCCACTGCTCCTCCAGCCTGGGTCCCAAGTTGAGACATATGGAGAAGACCTGAACTCAACTCACTGCTGGGAACCAAATTTAGCTGAGGTCATCAGAACCACAGCCAACTCACAGATCTGAGAGCACAAGATAATATGTGTTATTGTGAGTTTCTGAGATTTGAGGAATGCTTGTTATGCAGCAAACACTGATTAACAGACCTAAGAAGTTATGAATCAGGAATTTAGAGGCTAGTCTAATATGACAGCAGAAAACACAAAGAAAGGGCCTTAAATGCCAGCAACCGATTTAGACTTCACCCTGAAAAGAGTTGGAACTGCTGAATGGAATGACCTAATTAGGTGTGTTAGGATGGTGGCTCTAGGATTTTAATGAGTGAGACTGTGAAGAGGATACTCAGGGAGGAGGCAGGATCTGAGCTCCAGGGAAGAGATAATAAGGGATGAGACTATGGCAGCTCAGATGGGCAGGCAGCTCTCTATCCAGCTGTTACAGCTCCATAATTGTTCAATGCCATTAAAAATCATTAAATCATAAGACCAGGTTAATCTGTTACAATATTTGCTGAAATTAAGCCTCTCGAGTCACATATATCACTGGCAATAGCAGATATTTTCCATTCGTTATCTCCTTTCTGATTAGAATTCACTTGATTGTAATTACTGAACATAATTCTGTGCCATGTTTTATCCCATATGGCAAATATTGCTTCCAATTTCTGATGAAGTGCTAACAGTACACAGCCATTCCATTTGTGTTCATTTGTGTGCAACAAAACTGCCCTTCACATTGAGAAGTTGCCATTGGAATCTATACTGTATACCTTTTAAAGATAAATATCCATGCTTTTAAAAAATTCAATGAATTTTAGAACTCATGTTAACTTCTGAAGATAAACGTTTAGGGAGAACCTTTAAATAGGGAGTTTGGATTAAGATGCCACATATTTTGAGCCCCTACTCTGTATCAACCCTCTATTTTTACCTAGTTATTTCTCTTAATCCTTGTAACAATCACTCTCATTGTCAGAAGAAGACACTGAGACTTAGGTAAAGGGATTTGGGGCTAAAAACTAGAAGTATTAAGAAATGTTAATGTACAGGAAGAGCTCCTCGTCCACCAGCAGAGTGCTGCTCTGGTGGAACAGCATTGGGTCTTCATTGCTGCCTGTGGGCTTTCTCTAGTTATGGTGTGGGAAGTAAACCATCTTTCAGTGGAATAAATACTCTAACCAATGAGGCTAAAATTATGTATATTTCAATAGCCATGTGGCTGAGAAGGTCTTGGTGCTCCGGCCGGGTGTCAGACCTGAAACTCTGAGGTCGGAAAGCTGAGTTCAGGACATTGGATCACCAGAGACCTCCTGCACCTCATAATATCAATTGACAATAGCTCTTCCAGAGATCTCTGTCTCAATGCTAAGACCAGGCTCCACTCAACGGCCAGCAAGCTACAGTGCTGGACACTGCATGCCAAAAAACTAGCAAAACAGGAACAAAACCCCACCCATTAGCAAGAGAGGCTGCCTAAAATCATAATAAATTCACAGACACACCAAAACACAACACTAGACACGGTCCTGCCCACCAGAAAGACAAGATCCAAACTCATCCACCAGAACACAGGCACTAGTCCCCTCCACCAGGAAACCTACACAACCCACTGAATCAACCTTACCCACTGGGGACAGACACCAAAAACAACGGGAACTACGAACCTTCAGCCTGTGAAAATGAGACCCCAAACACAGTAAGATAAGCAAAATGAGAAGATAGAAAAACACACAGCAGATGAAGGAGCAGGGTCAAAACACACCAGACCTAACAAATGAAGAGGAAATAGGTAGTCTACCTGAAAAAGAATTCAGAATAATGATAGTAAGGATGATCCAAAGTCTTGGAAATAGAATAGACAAAATGCAAGAAACATTTAACAAGGACGTAGAAGAACTAAAGAGGAACCAAGAAACGATGACAAGCACAATAAATGAAATTAAAAATACTCTAGATGGGATCAATAGCAGAATAACTGAGGCAGAAGAACGGGTAAGTGACCTGGAAGATAAAATGGTGGAAATAACTACTGCAGACCAGAATAAAGAAAAAAGAATGAAAAGAACGGAGGACAGTCTCAGAGACCTCTGGGACAACATTAAACGCACCAACATTCGAATTATAGGGGTCCCAGAAGAAGAAGAGAAAAAGAAAGGGACTGAGAAAATATTTGAAGAGATTATAGTTGAAAACTTCCCTAATATGGGAAAGGAAATAGTTAATCAAGTCCTGGAAGCACAGAGAGTCCCATACAGGATAAATCCAAGGAGAAACACACCAAGACACATATTAATCAAACTATCAAAAATTAAATATAAAGAAAACATATTAAAAGCAGCAAGGGAAAAACAACAGATAACACACAAGGGCATCCCCATAAGGTTAACAGCTGATCTTTCAGCAGAAACGCTGCAAGCCAGAAGGGAGTGGCAGGATATACTTAAAGTGATGAAGGAGAAAAATCTACAACCAAGATTACTCTACCCAGCAAGGATCTCATTCAGATTTGATGGAGAAATTAAAACCTTTACAGACAAGCAAAAGCTGAGAGAGTTCAGCACCACCAAACCAGCTTTACAACAAATGCTAAAGGAACTTCTCTAGGCAAGAAACACAAGAGAAGGAAAACACCTACAATAACAAACCCAAAACATTTAATAAAATGGGAATAGGAACATACATATCGATAATTACCTTAAATGTAAATGGATTAAAAGCTCCCACCAAAAGACACAGACTGGCTGAATGGATACAAAAACAAGACCCATATATATGCTGTCTACAAGAGACCCACTTCAGACCTAGAGACACATACAGACTGAAAGTGAGGGGATGGAAAAAGATATTCCATGCAAATGGAAGTCAAAAGAAAGCTGGAGTAGCAATTCTCATATCAGACAAAATAGACTTTAAAATAAAGACAATTACAAGAGACAAAGACGGACACTATATAATGATCAAGGGATCGATCCAAGAGGAAGGTATAACAATTGTAAATATTTATGCACCCAACATAGGAGCACCTCAATACATAAGGCAAATACTAACAGCCATAAAAGGGGAAATCGACAGTAACACAATCATAGTAGGGGACTTTAACACCCCACTTTCACCAATGGACAGATCATCCAAAATGAAAATAAATAAGGAAACACAAGCTTTAAATGATACATTAAACAAGATGGACTTAATTGATATTTATAGGACATTCCACCCAAAAACAACAGAATACACATTTTTCTCAAGTGCTCATGGAACATTCTCCAGGATAGATCATATCTTGGGTCACAAATCAAGCCTTGGTAAATTTAAAAAAATTGAAATCGTATCAAGTATCTTTTCCGACCACAACGCTATGAGACTAGATATCAATTACAGGAAAAGATCTGTAAAAAATACAAACACATGGAGGCTACACAATACACTACTTAATAACGAAGTGATCACTGAAGAAATCAAAGGGGAAATCAAAAAATACCTAGAAACAAATGACAATGGAGACACGACGATCCAAAACCTATGGGATGCAGCAAAAGCAGTTCTAAGAGGGAAGTTTATAGCAATACAAGCCTACATCAAGAAACAGGAAACATCTCGAATAAACAACCTAACCTTGCACCTAAAGCAATTAGAGAAAGAAGAACAAAAAAACCCCAAAGCTAGCAGAAGGAAAGAAATCATAAAGATCAGATCAGAAATAAATGAAAAAGAAATGAAGGAAACAATAGCAAAAATCAATGAAACTAAAAGCTGGTTCTTTGAGAAGATAAACAAAATTGATAAACCATTAGCCAGACTCATCAAGAGAAAAAAGGAGAAGACTCAAATTAATAGAATTAGAAATGAAAAAGGAGAAGTAACCACTGACACTGCAGAAATACAAACGATCATAAGAGATTACTACAAGCAACTCTATGCTAATAAAATGGACAACCTGGAAGAAATGGACAGATTCTTAGAAATGCACAACCTGCCGAGACTGAACCAGGAAGAAATAGAAAATATGAACAGACCAATCACAAGCACTGAAATTGAAACTGTGATTAAAAATCTTCCAACACACAAAAGCCCAGGACCAGATGGCTTCACAGGCGAATTCTATCAAACATTTAGAGAAGAGCTAACACCTATCCTTCTCAAACTCTTCCAAAATATTGCAGAGGGAGGAACACTCCCCAACTCATTCTACGAGGCCACCATCATCCTGATACCAAAACCAGGCAAAGATGTCACAAAGAAAGAAAACTACAGGCCAATATCACTGATGAACATAGATGCAAAAATCCTCAACAAAATACTAGCAAACAGAATCCAACAGCACATTAAAAGGATCATACACCATGATCAAGTGGGGTTTATTCCAGGAATGCAAGGATTCTTCAATATACGCAAATCAATCAACGTGATACATTATATTAACAAATTGAAGGAGAAAAACCATATGATCATCTCAATAGATGCAGAGAAAGCTTTCGACAAAATTCAACACCCATTTATGATAAAAGTCCTGCAGAAAGTAGGTATAGAGGGAACTTTCCTCAACATAATAAAGGCCGTATATGACAAACCCACAGCCAACATTGTCCTCAATGGTGAAAAACTGAAACCATTTCCACTAAGATCAGGAACAAGACAAGGTTGCCCACTCTCACCACTATTATTCAACATAGTTTTGGAAGTGTTAGCCACAGCAATCAGAGACGAAAAAGAAATAAAAGGAATCCAAATCGGAAAAGAAGAAGTAAAGCTGTCACTGTTTGCAGATGACATGATACTATACATAGAGAATCCAAAAGATGCTACCAGAAAACTACTAGAGCTAATCAATGAATTTGGTAAAGTAGCAGGATACAAAATTAATGCACAGAAATCTCTTGCATTCCTGTATACTAATGATGAAAAATCTGAAAGTGAAATTAAGAAAACACTCCCGTTTACCATTACAACAAAAAGAATAAAATACCTAGGAATAAACCTACCTAAGGAGACAAAAGACCTGTATGCAGAAAATTATAGGACACTGATGAAAGAAATTAAAGATGATACAAATAGATGGAGAGATATACCATGTTCTTGGATTGGAAGAATAAACATTGTGAAAATGACTCTGCTACCCAAAGCAATCCACATATTCAATGCAATCCCTATCAAACTACCACTGGCATTTTTCACAGAACTAGAACAAAAAATTTCACAATTTGTATGGAAACACAAAAGACCCCGAATAGCCAAAGCAATCTTGAGAACGAAAAATGGAGCTGGAGGAATCAGGCTCCCTGACTTCAGACTATATTACAAAGCTACAGTAATCAAGACAGTTTGGTACTGGCACAAAAACAGAAATATAGATCAATGGAACAGGATAGAAAGCCCAGAGATAAGCCCACGCACATATGGTCACCTTATCTTTGATAAAGGAGGCAAGCATATACAGTGGAGAAAAGACAGCCTCTTCAATAAGTGGTGCTGGGAAAATTGGACAGGTACATGTAAAAGTATGAAATTAGAACACTCCCTAACACCATACACAAAAATAAACTCAAAATGGATTAAAGACCTAAGTGTAAGGCCAGACACTATCAAACTCTTAGAGGAAAACATAGGCAGAACACTGTATGACATAAGTCACAGCAAGATCCTTTTTGACCCAGGTCCTAGAGAAATGGAAATAAAAACACAAATAAACAAATGGGACCTAATGAAACTTAAAAGCTTTTGCACAGCAAAGGAAACCATAAACAAGACCAAAAGACAACCCTCAGAATGGGAGAAAATATTTCCAATGAAGCAACGGACAAAGGATTAATCTCCAAGATTTACAAGCAGCTCATGCAGCTCAATAACAAAAAAACAAACAACCCAATCCAAAAATGGGCAGAAGACCTAAATAGACATTTCTCCAAAGAAGAGATACAGATTGCCAACAGACACATGAAAGAATGCTCAACATCATTAATCATTAGAGAAATGCAAATCAAAACTACAATGAGGTATCATCTCACACCGGTCAGAATGGCCATCATCAAAAAATCTAGAAACAATAAATGCTGGAGAGGGTGTGGAGAAAAGGGAACACTCTTGCACTGTTGGTGGGAATGTAAATTGATACAGCCACTATGGAGAACAGTATGGAGGTTCCTTAAAAAACTAAAAATAGAACTACCATATGACCCAGCAATCCCACTACTGGGCATATACCCTGAGAAAACCATAATTCAGAAAGAGTCATGTACCAAAATATTCATGGCAGCTCTGTTTACAATAGCCAGGACATGGAAGCAACCTAGGTGTCCATCATCGGATGAATGGATAAAGAAGATGTGGCACATATATACAATGGAATATTACTCAGCCATAAAAAGAAATGAAATGGAGGTGTTTGTAATGAGGTGGATGGAGTTAGAGTCTGTCATACAGAGTGAAGTAAGTCAGAAAGAGAAAAACAAATACAGTATGCTAACACATATATATGGAATCTAAGGGAAAAAAAAAAAAAAAGAGGTCATGAAGAACCTAGTGGCAAGATGGGAATAAAGACACAGACCTACTAGAGAATGGACTTGAGGATATGGGGAGGGGGAGGGGTGAGATGTGACAGGGTGAGAGAGTGTCATGGACATATATACACTACCAAATGTAAAATAGATAACTAGTGGGAAGCAGCCGCATAGCACAGGGAGATCAGCTCGGTGCTTTGTGACCACCTAGAGGGGTGGGATAGGGAGGGTGGGAGGGAGGGAGATGCAAGAGGGAAGAGATATGGCAACATATGTATATGTGTAACTGATTCACTTTGTTGTAAAGCAGAAGCTAGCACACCATTGTAAAGCAATTATACTTCAATAAAGATGTTTAAAAAAAAAAAAAAAATTAACACAGCATTGTAAATCAACTATACTTCAATAAAAGTTAAAAAAAAAAATTAAATACAAAGAAAAAATATTAAAAAGAGCAAGGGAAAAGCAACAAATAACATACAAGGGAATCCCAATAAGGTTAACAGCTGATCTTTCAGCAGAAACTCTACAAGCCAGATGAGAGTGGCAGGACATATTTAAAGTGATGAAAGGGCAAAACCTACAACCAAGATTACTCTACCCAGCAAGGATCTCATTCAGATTCAACAGAGAAATTAAAACCTTTACAGACAAGCAAAAGCTAAGAGAATTCAGCACCACCAAACCAGCTTTACAACAAATGCTAAAGGAACTTCTCTAGGCAGGAGACACAAGAGAAAGGAAAGCCCTACAAAAACAAACCCAAAACAATTAAGAAAATGGTAATAGGAACATACATATTGATAACTACCTTAAATGTAAATGGATTAAATGCTCCAAGCAGAAGACATAGATGGGCTGAATGGATACAAAAACAAGACCCATATATATGTGGTGTACAAGAGACCCACTCCAGACCTAGGGACACATACAGACTGAAAGTGAGGGGATGGAAAAAGATATTCCATGCAAATGGAAATCAAAAGAAAGCTGGAGTAGCAATTCTCATATCAGACAAAATAGACTTTAAAATAAAGACTATTACAAGAGACAAAGAAGGGCACTACATAATGATCCAAGAAGAAGATATAACAATTGTAAATATTTATGCACCCAACATAGGAGCACCTCAATACATAAGGCAAAAGCTAACAGCCATAAAAGGGGAAATCGACAGTAACACAATCATAGTAGGAGAATTTAACACCCCACTTTCACCAATGGACAGATCATCCACAATGAAAATAAATAAGGAAACACAAGCTTTAGATGGTACATTAAACAGGATGGACTTAATTGATATTTATAGGACATTCTATCCAAAAACCACAGAATACACATTTTTCTCAAATGCTCATGGAACATTCTCCAGGATAGATCATATCTTGGGTCACAAATCAAGCCTTGGTAATTTTAAGAAAATTGAAATCATATCAAGTATCTTTTCTGACCACAATGCTATGCGACTAGATATCAATTACAGGAAAAAATCTGTAAAAAATACAAACACATGGAGGCTAAACAATACACTACTAAATAACCAAGAGATCACTGAGGAAATCAAAGAGGAAATCAAAAAATACCTATAAACAAATGACAATGATAATACGACGACCCAAAATCTATGGGATGAAGCAAAAGCAGTTCTAAGAGTGAAGTTTATAGCAATACAATCCTACCTCAAGAATCAAGAAAAATCTCAAATAAACAACCTAACCTTACACCTAAAGCAATTAGAGAAAGAAGAACAACAACAGAAAGAAACCCCAAAGTTCGCAGAAGGAAAGAAATCATAAAGATCAGGTCAGAAATAAATGAAAAAGAAATGAAGGAAACAATAACAAAGATCAATAAAACTAAAAGCTGGTTCTTTGAGAAGATAAACAAAATTGATAAACCATTAGCCAGACTCATCAAGAAAAGAAGGGAGAAGACCCAAATCAATAGAATTAGAAATGAAAAAGGAGAAGTAACAACTGACACTGTAGAAATACAAAGGATCATGAGAGATTACTGCAAGCAATTATATGCCAATAAAATGGACAACCTGGAAAAAATGGACAATTCTTAGAAAAGCACAACCTTCCGACACTGAACCAGGAAGAAATAGAAAATATGAACAGACCAATCACAAGCACTGAAATTGAGACTGTGATAAAAAATCTTCCAACAAACAAAAGCCCAGGACCAGATGGCTCCACAGGAGAATTCTATCAAACATTTAGAGAAGAGCTAACACCTATCCTTCTCAAACTCTTCCAAAATATAGCAGAGGGAGGAACACTCCCAAACTCATTCTACGAGGCCACCATTACCCTGATACCAAAACCAGAAAAAGATGTCACAAAGAAATAAAGCTACAGGCCAATATCACTGATGAACGTAGACACAAAAATCCTCCACAAAATACTAGCAAATAGAACCCAACAGCACCTTAAAAAGATCATACACCATGATCAAGTGGGGTTTATCCCAGGAATGCAAGGATTCTTCAATATACGCAAATCAATCAATGTGATAAACCATATTAACAAATTGATGGAGAAAACCATATGATCATCTCAATAGATGCAGAAAAAGCTTTTCACAAAATTCAACATCCATTTTTGATAAAAACTCTCCAGAAAGTAGGCATAGAGGGAACTTAATAAAGGCCATATATGACACACCCACAGCCAACATTGTTCTCAATGATGAAAAACTGAAACCATTTTCACTAAGATCAGGAACAAGACAAAGTTGTCCACTCTCACCGCTATTATTCAACATAGTTTTGAAAGTTTTAGCCACAGCAATCAGAGAAGAAAAAGAAATAAAAGGAATCCAAATTGTAAAAGAAGAAGTAAAACAGTCACTGCTTGCAGATGACATGATACTATACGTAGAGAATCCTAAAGATGCTACCAGAAAACTACTAGAGCTAATCAATGACGGTGGTAAAGTAGCAGGATACAAAATTAATACACAGAAATCTCTTTCGTTCCTATACACTAATGATGAAAAATCTGAAAGAGAGATTAAGGAAACACTCCCATTTACCACTGCAACAAAAAAAAATAAAATACCTAGGAATAAACCTACCTAAGGAGACAAAAGACCTGTATGCAGAAAACTATAAGACACTGATGAAAGAAATTAAAGATGATACAAACAGGTGGAGAGATATACCATGTGTTTGGGTTGGAAGAATCAAAATTGTGAAAATGACTATACTACCCAAAGCAATCCACATATTCAATACAATCCCTATCAAACTACCAAGGACATTTTTCTCAGAACTAGAACAAAAAATTTCACAATTTGTATGGAAACACAAAAGACCCCAAATAGCAAAAGCAATCTTGACAAAGAAAAACGGAGCTGGTGGAATCAGGCTCCTGGGCTTCAGACTATACTACAAAGCTACAGTAATCAAGACAGTATGGTACTGGCACAAAAACAGAAATATAGATCAATGGAACAGGATACAGAACCCAGAGATAAACCCAGGCACATATGGTAACCTTATCTTTGATAAAGGAGGCAAGAATATGCAATGGAGAAAAGGCAGCCTCTTCAATAAATGGTTCTGGGAAAACTGGACAGCTACATGTTAAAGAATGAAAATAGAACACTCCCTAACACCATACACAAAAATAAACTCAAAATGGATTAAAGACCTAAATGTAAGGCTAGACACTATCAAACTCTTAGAGGAATACATAGGCAGAACACTCTATGGCATAAATCACAGCAAGATCCCTTGTGACCCACCTCCTAGAGAAATGGAAATAAAAACAAAAATAAACAAATGGGATGTAATGAAACTTAAAAGCTTTTGCACAGCAAAGGAAACCATAAATAAGATGAAAAGACAACCCTCAGAATGGGAGAAATTATTTGCAAATGAAGCAACTGACAAAGGATTAATCTCCAAAATTTACAAGCAGCTCATGCAGCTCAATATCCAAAAAACACAAACAACCCAATCCAAAAATGAGCAGAAGACCTAAATAGACATTTCTCCAAAGAAGGTATAGAGATTGCAAACTAACACATGAAAGGATGCTTATCCTTAGAGAAATGCACTAATCATTAGAGAAATGCAAATCAAAACTACAATGAGGTATCTCCTCACACCAGTCAGAATGGCCATCATCAAAAATTCTACACACAATAAATGCTGGAGAGGATGTGGAGAAAAGGGAACACTCTTGCACTGTTGGTGGGAATGTAAATTGATACAGTCACTATGGAGAACAGTATGGAGATTCCTTAAGAAACTATAAATAGGACTACCATATGACCCAGCAATCCCACTACTGGGCATATACCCTGAGAAAACCATAATTCAGAAAGAGTCATGTACGATAACATTAATTGCAGCTCTATTTACAACAGCCAGGACATGGAAGCAACCTAAGTGTCCATCAACAGATGAATGGATAAAGATGATATGGCACATATATACAATGGAATATTACTCAGCCATAAAAGGAAACGGAATTGAGTTATTTGTAGTGAGGTGGATGGACCTAGAGTCTATCATACAGAATGAAGTAAGTCAGAAAGAGAAAAAGAAATACCATATGCTCACACATATATATGGAATCTAAAAAAAAAAGGTTATTAAGAACCTAGGGGCAGGACAGGAATAAAGATGCAGATGTAGAGAATGGACCTGAGGACACGGGGAGGGGGAAAGGTAAGCTAGGATGAAGTGAGAGAGTGGCATGGACTTATATATACTACCAAATGTAAAATAGCTAGTGGGAAGCAGCCGCATAGCACAGGGAGATCAGCTCGGTTCTTTGTGACCACCTAGGGGGGTGGGATAGGGAGGGTGGGAGGGAGAAGCAAGAGGGAGGGGTTATGGGGATATATGTATATGTATAGCTGATTCACTTTGTTATGCAGCAGAAACTAACACACCATTGTAAAGCAATTATACTGCAATAAAGATGTTAAAAAAAAAAAAAAGAAGTGTTAATGTGATAAGCTTCTTGGCAGGGCTGCTTGGACAGCTTCTTTCAAAAAGATTATTTTTTTAAAAGCCTACTTTCTCCGCCTCAGTTGCCTCATTTACAGAAGGGTATGAAGAGACTAATATCATGGGATTGCCATAAACATGAAATACATAGTGGACATTTGCCATTCTTACTGCCTTTCTAGAACCTTGGAAATCTCTTATAAGTTAGAAAACTCCCTCACAATCTGAATGTTGAAACCCCTCAACTCACTTTACTTTTAAATAGCTTCCTTGAGGTATAATTTACACACCATAAAATTGCCACTTTTTAAGTTAAACTTAGTGATTTTTTAGAAAATTCACAGAGGTATGCGGCCCTCACCACAATCCAGTTTTTAGAAAATTTCCATCATTCCAGAAAGATCATTCATGAGCATTTGTGGTCAAGCATCACTCTTGCCCCTGCCCTGGGTAACCACTGACCTGCTTTCTGTCTCTAGATTTCCCTTTTCTGGACATTTCATGCAAATGAAATCATACAGTCTGTGGTTCTTTTTGTCTGATTCTTTCATTTGCCATAACGTTTTTGAGGTTTATCCATGTGCCTTTTTATTGCTGAATAGTATTCTTTTTATGAATATACCACATTTTATTTACCCATCACCAGCTGAAGAATATTTGGATTATTTCAAGGTTTGGGCTATTATGGAAAATGCTGCTGTTAACATTTGCCTACATGTCTTTGTGTGGAGATATGGTTTCATTTCTCCGACTAGATTTTCCATCCTCCCTTGCAGCTAGGGCACAAGCATAACAAAAGCTCAAACAATCAGAACCCTAGCCATAAGACTGCTGTTAATTCCTATGGCAAGTCTGTCAGATTGATCCCATTGTTATCTCTAAGGCTAAGTTGCACCAACTTTCAGCAGTCGTGTTACTTTAATAGTTCACGTTTATTGAGTACCTGCCATGTGCCCAGCACTGTCCTAAGCACTCCATATGCATCTTCTCATTTAATCCTCAAAACAATCCTCCAGGGTAGGCACTATTACTATACTCATTTTACAGATGGGCAAACTGAGGCACAAAGAAGTTAAGTGACTAACACATTGGGAAACATCAGAGCCAAAATTTGAATCCAGGCAGCCTGCCATCAGAGACTATGCACTTAACTGTCTCTCCATGCTCTGAGAAGTGGCTGAATTTGTATCCTGAGCTCAGTTCTCATTGCACATTTCCAGTTTTAAGAGCCATGGTGTACTCTCCCTCTGAGGATAATCAGCGCTCCATTGTTTCATCAATATGTGAAGTGGAGCAATAGCAGAAGAGCATTTGATGGTCTTAGGATGCTAACATCTGCCATCATCAGACCAATACTCTTCAGGTCCCAGAGTTCACTGGCATCCACAGTCCTATGTAATCATCTAGTCACCAGGCAGAGAGGGAAGGGTCATCAGCATCCCACTGACAGATAGGGAAACAGAGACACAGAAAGGGGATGCCACTCACCCAAGTTTGCACAGAGAGGAGTCCCAGAAGCCAGGATCCCATCCTCAGTGGGCCAATCTGAGCACTCCCCACTGAGCCAGTCTGAGCACTCCCCACTCCAACCTCCACCAACTCAAAGGTCCACAGTCATTCCAGGTGATGGTCGAAGAGAGTAAGAGCTTGGTGGTGCCCTGGGTAGCAGTGGAGGGTCATAGGTGGGTTCCAGAACCTAACAAAACCTATTCCAGGCTGCTCTATTTGTCACCTGTGCTACTTGGGTAAATTCTTTGTTCTGAATGTGTTTCCCCTTTTGTAAAATGGTAAAATAATAGTACACATCCATGGAGCTACTGTGAAAGTTGAGGGAAATAAGCATAGTAAAAACACGTGGCAAACTAGAGCTGGACCTCCATGTGTCTTGCTCGCCAAACAGCACCACTAAACCCAAAAGATGGAGAGAATAGAATCCTAGTGGCATCATTTTAACTCTAGAGCCACCTTTACCTAAAGCCAGCATGGCTTATCCCTGAATAGTGCTCAACCCAAACTATAGATGTTACCGTTGATTCCTCACCTTCCATCTCCCACTCCTAACCCACCAAGATCACAACGTCTGCTGAATCTGTTCACTGCTTCATCTCTACAACTCCCTTCTTTGTCCCAGAGCAGCTTAACAACTGTGCCAGTCCCTTAACTGGTCCAGATTCCATGCTTCCTTCCCTTTTCCCCACCCAAAATCCATTCTCTTCACAGCAGCTGAAATGATCTTTCCAGTTTATCAATCAGACTCTGTCCCTCTCTCATTTTCAGCTCTCCAATGACCATTTATTGCTCTCTGAATCCAACCCAGACCCCTGAGCTCTTATCAATAACCTTATAAATCTGGTTCCAGTGATCCTCATAAGTGTGTCTGGCCTCGCCATAATGATAAAAGCTACCATTTACCAAATGCTTGCTGCAAGCCTTGGGCCTTCCTAACCAATGTGTAGATGTTAATTTATTTGATGAGGTCTCCCAACAGGGCCAGCTTCCTGGACATGCCACCCGTGTAGCCACACAGGGTCCTGTGCTTAGAAGGATCTCATGTTTTGTTTAATGTTCTGTTCTTGAAATTTTAAATAATTTTTGACCAAGGGGCCCTGCATTTTCATTTGCACCAATGATGTAGCTGATTCTGTCTCCCAATAGCCATGAGAAATGATGGATGAGTCAGAAGTCTTCTAGTTGCAAGCAACAGAAATACAACTCCAAATGGCTTAAACAGTAAGGGAGAATTTACTGGTTCATAAAGATATATAAGGATAGATCTTACTAATTCAGGCATAGTGAGCTCTAGGGTTAAAATGGTGCCACCCGGATTCTGTTCTCTCCACCTTTTACCTCTGCTTTGATTTGTCTAGTTTCAAGGCCAAGTCAAAGAGCTTATTCCTCCCATAATTCCAACAGGTCATAAGATGAGGTCTCACCATACCATCCTGGTCACTTTCCCATCCCTGAACAAAGCACAGAGGCGTCAGGATGTCTACTGCAAAGGGAGAGTGTTGTCATCTCTCTTTTTCAGATAAGAAAAGAGACTCACTGAAGTGATGAGGAGTGACCAGAACCACACACTGAACTAGAATTTGAATCCAACTACGAATGACCCCAAAGTCTCTTAGATCCTCTCCTCACCAGGCCCTCCTGCCTTTCACCTTGACAATTGTCCAGATGAAGACTCACACCGTGTCCAGCTCGGATTCTGCTCATTTCCTATCTCGCATCATGTGGTTTGGGCTTCACCTTGTGCTGTGTCCACCTTAGAACGTGGACACATTCTCAGCCCCTTTCCCCTTTTTTTAGGTGCCTGCTTAGCAAGAACAGCTCAGAGGAGCACGGTACTTCTTCAAGGCTGAGCTAGAACAGGTCTCTAGAACCCTTAGGAATAGCATCACCTCTTGGGTTTATTTGGCAAGCCCATCTCAAACAGCTATTTAAATCTTAATTGGTATTTTGAGGTACACAGCCCTGGAATTTCCTCAGCATGTTAGGTCAAATTCAGCTACTCCTATTATTCCAAAAGAAAACAAATCCAACCCCAAAGCATCAGGATGTAACAGGGAGAGGGAGAGGAAGAGGAGGTGACATTTCTCACCTGCAACAAAACTCCCTCAATGTCCACACTCTTCCTATCTCTGTTCGCTTCCCCAAGGTCCCTTCCCAGTAAGTAACTGAACCAGCTAATGTTTCTCAGGCTTTTGGAAGCCTTACCTCCATTCCTACCCAAGATGGCTCTGCAAAATATTCAACATCCCCCAGCAACCCCCAAAACAAACAAGTTTTCCACTTGTGGAGGAAATTCTGCTGCTTAGAAAACAAGATTTTTGTCTACATCCTTAAATACCCCAGTTGGACTGGATATCCAGAATCTGAGCACTTCTCATCAGCCTCCTGCTCTCACCCCATCTGAGCCCCCATCATCTCTCCCCTGGACGATGGCAGTCGGTGCCTTTCTGGTCTCTGCTCTTTTACCTTTGCTCTGTTTGGGAGGAGGTCCTATTCTCAATGCAGTACTGATCCAGTTAAAAGCTATGTTCCATCTTGTTATGGCCCCACTTAAAAACCTTCCAGTGGTTCCCCTTTCACTCAGTGTCAAAGCCGCCCTTCTTATTGTGACCTGAGACCCTACAGGGTGTGGTCTCGACCCCTTTCTGGCCCCATCTCCTCCTACTTAGCTCCAATCTCACTAGCTTCCTTGCCGTTCTCCCCAGTGATAGATATATTCCTGCCTCAGGGCCTTTGCACTGGCAGTTCCCGCTGCCTAGTATCCCCTTCTACTAGGAGTCCACAGGGCTCAATCCATTACTTTCTGCAGGTTGACTGCAAAGTCATCCTCTCTGCATCAATGCCCACCCTATCTTTTCTTTTTGTGACAAAAATGTTCTTTATTGTTGCCGTTTTCAAAGAGAAAATAGGGGGGGGGTTCCTAATTATAAAAGTGATGCTCATTTATAAAAGGCACTCTACAAAGACATTATTAAAAAGCACCCAAAATTCCATATCACAGAGGCAGCTGGTGGGTGTGAGACTGAACTCCAGAGATTCTCTGCCATAGTTATTTCATATTCTACCTATTCGTGAGCTGCGAGAACTAGGACAAGTTCCTTCACCTTTCGAAAGCTCAGTTTCCTCATCTGTGTGTGGGAATGACTGGTCCACATCTTGGATTGTTGGCAGAGAATGGGGAAAAGTGCTAATCAGCCCTGGCCTACAGTCCATGACAGTGACAGATATTTTCTTTGTTTTTTTCTGTCACCATCATATCATTAACATTTTGGTATATATCTTTTCAGACTTGTGTCTATAGCTACATAAACATATTGATTATATTCTCATAGAAATGGGAACAAACTACAATATTACTTTATGATCCAATTTTCTCATGAATTATAGTGTGACCATTCATGTAGCTTGTCTTACCCAGCATTTTTAATGGACACATATTTGCCCACCAACTTGATATCACACAGTTTATTAATAGATCCTGTTTTCTCTATTATACAAAAAATTTGCTCCAAAAACTCTTATATTCTCTTCTCATTCATTGTCTCATTACTTCCTTATGCTATGATCTTAGAAGTAGAATTCCTGGATCAAAGGTGTTTACAAGGTAACACTTTTGATACCAGTCACTAAATTGTTTCTAAAAAGATTACTCCAAATTATATACCCAACAGCAACATATGAAAAGTACCCATTTTCTAGCATTTGTTTCTAAGTTGTTGGTATTAGCTCTGGAATTGGAAGGTATTTCCAGATTCTGGAAACTGGGGGGAAAAAAATCAGAGATTAATTTATTTCCCCCAAGTTATCATATATACAGAGTTGCTTTGCTACAAATTAGTTAGAATTTGTCTGCCTTAAACACTTAGCATGAGGACTTTATGGTTTATTTTGACAAGTGCATTTAAGAGAACCCTTATAGCTCTATACATTTAGTCTAACCATTTCAGCTTGTTTGTTTTTCTTCTTGTTTCATACAGATACCACATTCAGCTCCTTGCTACAGACAAAATTGCCCCACTACTATCCTCCCCCTCCACAGCTGCAGAGAATAAGAAGACATCTGGTAGGAAGATGGGACATTAGAAAGAGCAGGGTCACATGGGCTGTACTCCTAGGGACTGGCTTTTTCCACAAAGCTTCACCCCAAGGCCTCTTTGGGTCAGACCCCAGTGCTGAGTAGTCTTTGATTCTCCAGGTGACTAAGGCAGAACCTTGTTAATTAATTGGGGATCACATCTAGTGGAGGAAGCAGGCTAGGAAACAGAGGTTGACTACAGAATGACACAAGGCTGATGGAGATATGAAGGAGCCCAGAAGATGGAACTACTCATTTCTATAGAAAGCAAAGAGCTTCGAAGGCACCTTGAGTTGCCAGGCCAGGAAGTGAGAGTAGAGGGCTCCAGGCAAAGGGCACAGCACATGCAAAAGCGGGAAAGCTTGACAGTTCATGGGAAATTTGAGAAAGGAGAGAGTCCACAGTGCTCAGAATCCCGTGTGTACGTGGAGTGTTGAAGAGACAGGGCAGGTAGGTCAGGGCTAGGTGGATGCACTGACCAAGCTGGATAGAGAGAGAGGCTGGGCCCAAGTTACACAAAACCACGTATGTCAGGCTCCAGGCACTTGGGGAGCCATCGAAGTTTCTAGCAGGAGAAGGATGTGGTATGTTTAGCATTTAGAACAATCATGTAGGTTTCCACAAGGAGGGTGGCTTTGAGTGAAGTCTGGTGGCAGGGAGATCAGAACTAGGCCTTGGTGGTGGAGATGGAGAGGTGGAGAAGTATTGGGGAGACATGCACAGATAGATGGGATGGTTCTTATTGAGTGACTGAGTGTAGAAGAATAGGGAGAGGGAGAACAAAAGCTACGTCCAAGTTCCTGGTTCTGCTACCCTGATGGATGGTGGGGCGGTCCACTGAGCCCTCTAGGGTGCCTATGTCCAGGCCACAAAATAGAGAGCTGGACTGGCGATAGTGGTTGAGGACATCAGCAGAGCAATCATGACAAAAGCCTTGGAGAAGACATCACCAGCCAGGCAGAGTGTGTCAGGGAAAGACCACAGGGAGGCTTAAAGTACTGACTGAGGAAAACTCCTGTCCGTGATTGGCATGAGAAACACTTCAAGGCAAGGACACAGAGGCTGACCATAGCATCATGGCAGCTTCCATCCTTGAAGAAAATGTATATGAGCTGAAAACAAGTGTCCCTCTCTGCTTCTGTAAGAGCCCACACTGGTCCCTGTTGGCAGGTCTTCCCTGTGGGGCAGAGGGTAGTCACTCTAGGGCAGGGTGTGGAAATACAGGTCCCACTGGGCTCCTGTTTCCATCACGCTGCAAAAATTTGATCGGCAGTCCACAGCTCAGTCCCATCACCATGAATTTCTCTGGCCTGAGAGGGGAATAAATTTTTTTTTTGGAGAAAATTAATTTATTATAGCAATACATTAAAACAACAAAATAAGTATTTTTTCTTTTTTTGCTGAAATATTGTTGGTTTATAATGTTGCATTAGTTTCAGGTGTACAGCAAAGTGATTCAGTAATATATATATATACACATAGATATATGTACATATATTATATATATAGTCTTCAGATTATTTTCCCTTATAGGTTATTACAAGATCCTGAGTGTAGTTCCTTGTGCTCTACAGTAGGTCCTTGTCAGTTATCTATTTTATATTTAGTACTGTGTATATGTTAATTCCAAACTCCTAATTTATTCCTCCCTCCGCCATTTCGAGAGGTGAATTAATTCTTAAATCCATCATATCTGGTTCAGCACTGGCTGTGAGGGTGGAATGCCAGAGGGCTGATAGGGAGGAATGCCCTTTCCTGGTTCCATGGTGTGAGTTCTGAGTTCACCAGGGATGTGTATAGGAACAGTTAACCCCTTCAGGTTGGCTCCACAGGAGCCCTGAGTATGCTGGGTATCCACAATGAGACAAACGTGAAACACAGTTCGGCCTTTGTACAATAAAAGCCATTGCTTCTGGGAGGGAGAATACGGAGAAATCAGAAGACTTTTCAGTCAGCAGAGAGTGGTGGTCAACAGTTGAAGCTCAGTGGTCAACTGCCAGGATTCAGGACCCAATCCTCCCTCTTATCAGCTGTTTGTCCCTAGGAAAGTCTCTGTGCCTCAGTTTACTTATCTGTAAAATGGGAACTAATAATAGTTCCTACATCATAAGGTTAATGAAAGAATTTAAATATGTATATTTCCTCTGGGAAGATGGAAATGCGTTAAGGGTTTTAGGATAGGCAAATAAAAAAGGAAGAGCCGACTGGAATTGGTTGAGTCATTTGTTCAATAGCAATGCTTAGAATATGAATTTCCAAAGCCAATTATGTTTGAGTAGTTAGTTTAATATCAAATTCCAGGCCTTACCTAACTCAAGGGTTTTACCTCTTTAAATACAGATTTTTCTACCTCAATGATTTAGGGTTGAGTTCTTTTATTTTCCTACCCAGATTTCTACATTCATTTTTTATTTTAAATTCATAGGCAGTAAGAAAACTGGAGGGAAAAAACAAGGGAGAAATTATGTATGGAGAAGCTCATCATGGTGGGAAAACAGTGAGGGGGTGTTTAGAATTGGGGAACAAGAGACTGTTTCCAGGTCCATCCTTACTTTTGATCAGCCTCGAGTCGCTGGATAAGTCCTAGATCCAGCAAAATTAAAGCTGGAAGAAGCTTTAGAGACTACCAGGTCCAACCAGCTCCACTGGGAGAAGGGAAACTGAGGCCCATAAAGGGGAGGTGAATTTCCTTACATTGCCCAGTTAGCAAATAGTTGAGCTAATACTCCATCTCAGGTATTCCAATGCTTTGAGTTCTGAATGGGCCTAATGGAGCTAGTGATATTTAGTTTGTCTAGACCTTAGCGTTGCCACAAATGTCAAACAATATATTAAACATTCAAGACTCAGGTGTCCTAAATTTGCTCTAAAGACCCACAAACTTGGATCTCAACTTTGGTTGTAGCAAGTATCAGCTATGTGACCTTGACCTTAACCTTTCTGAACCTTTATATTCTCATCTGTAAAATGGGGTAATAATAGTATCTACCTCACAGTATAGTTAAAATGACAGGATGGAATCACACTTGTAAAGCACTTAGCACAGTGCACATTGAGAGTGCTCAAGGAATAGCTGGTATTTTTATTAATGTTTTCATACCACTCTATTTAATGAGTATTTGTGAGTGCTTACTTGGTTAAAAACAAAACAAAACAAAACAAACTAAAGCCCAAAGAAGCCAAATAACTTGTCTAACTTCTGACAGCTGAGATTTGAGGCCAGGTCCTTTGGCCACAGAATCTATGTTTTACCCACCATGCATACCAACTCTCAACATGGGCACAAGGTGCTTTCCTTTCACATATACAAGAACTGGTGGTCATGGACCCTTGACTCTGATTCTGCCCAGCTCATGATGGTTCTCATCTTACTTGTAACATGTTTTTCTGAGTTTAAGGGTGTCCTTGGTTACCACACTTTCTTTCATAATCTTACCTCCAATAGGAAAATAGACCAGAGCTCAATGCTTAGTCTTAAAGTCCTTTGCATTTTTCGTCTTAGGAGGTCTAGCAGGTCTTTTGGGGAAGAGCACTCCTGGTGACCATTCAAATGCAACTCTCCAGATATGAGTTTGCCCCAGTGTCTCCCCCTGCCCACTCTTACCCTATCCAAACGTTTCTGCTACAACCTACTATAACTTTTCCCCAAGCCTAAAACTTCAAGAACACTGGCTTGACCTGATTGGGAAACTTTAAACAATATAAGGAATGTGGTTGCTTGTCTACTGATGCTCTGGGTACTTCCTGTGTGCATGGCAGTTCTTGAAGCACTATTCAGACATTGTCTCTGAATTTGAACTTGAGCCTTGCCCCTAAACCCAGTGCTCTAACTTTATACTGAATTCCAGCTCCCAAAAACGGCCAGGAAAGGCAAACTCCAGAATAGTGAGACTTCTGTCTTCTTTTAAAAGCTCAAGGGAGCTAAGTTTGGGTTTTGGACAAAGAAACAGAATTTGAGATATCACACTGTGGCTAGTAAACACACAACATATATTTCTTTTTATCATTAGGGACTGAGCCAAAGCAGACACTCAAGTTTTGCTACTCTACACTGGATGGAATTGAGGGTATTGAGTATGAATTGAATTGAATGGGATTGAATTGAAGCTAATCAAGTCAAATTGAAAACGATGAAGATAGATAATAAAGACAGAAAATGCTTTGGGTTTGTAGACAATTGTACTGTGAGCAGAAACTGATAGGAGTAAAATCTTGAAGAAAATGGAAAAGATAAGTTTATCTCCTGAATATACCCTAGTTGAGCTCTATTAGTGTTTTTCAAAAAAAAAATGACTATTATCCACAGTAAGAAATGCATTTTATATCACAATACAGTACACATAGTCATGTATATGTTTATAATGTAAAATAGTATATATATCAAAATATATATATATATTAGAGAAGTTTCATGAAATAGTATTGATCCATACTAGCCAGGCTGCACTCTATTTTTCCATTCTACTCTATTCTAGTCCAATCTGTTCCATTTTTTATTTTAATCATTTTAGTTCCAAACCCTCTAAACTGATTTTACTCCCCTCAAAAAGCTTGACCCTGCAGTCTGGAAAGCTCTGGTCTGCTGCGAAGTGTTCTGGGTGGGCCTGGAGTTGAATCCCAGTTCTTCATTCACTCTCTGTGTGACTTCATGATCTATTAGAGTCTCAGTTGCCTCATCTGTAAAATGGGTGGGAGGAATGACACGCCTCTGTCAGGGTCTTTGGGAGGAACAGACGACATTGCATCTGTAAAGCTCCAGCATGATGTCCAACACACAGCAAGTGGCCCTTGACATCACCAGCCCACAGGAGCTGTGCTTGACCCATTGTAACAATTCCAGATTCTTTTCAAATCAAGAGAAATAAAAGGTAGAGGAGGCATTCCCACTTCTCACGCTTCTATGTCTTGATTCCTCTTGATCCACAGCAGGCAGGCCCAGCTGAAACATGGCATGTTTAGCACAGGAGCCTTTTCTCATCCAGGTCATGGCTAGAGGTTCCTGGCCTTCAGGCATTCCTCAGGCCTCCCTTCTGCTCTGGGATCATTTCAGAGAGAAGCAGTGTCTTGGGTAATTGATCACCGTGAGCCAGGGACTGTCTGATTCATGCCAGAGAGCAGGCAGCAGTCAGCTAGGGCTTGAGATTGGAATTACTCAGGATTAAAAGTTCTGACCTGCCAGGGAGCAGAAAGATAAGCCAACTGCACAAGCTGGAAAACGGTGTGATAAAAAGTTGGACGTAAAAATGAGCAGTGTGGACCCAGAGAGAGAGAGAGACAAGGCTGCAGACTCTAAAATAATCTTCTTTCTAAGTTTTGTGTTCATTTTCCATTTTTTAACCCATCCGTTCATTCATTCATTCAATATACTTGGGTACCCATCCCGTTTTCCAGGCCTGCTCAGGCTCTAGGAGGACCAGATACATAAGACTAGCCCCAGTCTTTGAGGAACTTAGCACATGGCGCCATCGGGAGATGTGAACGGTACAATAGGTGCCATTCACACAGGGCTTGTGGTCCCAGAGGCTGGGGTGACTGACTTGGCCTGGGAGAACAGTGGAAGACAAGGGTACCAGGAGAGAAGAAAGAAAAGGATGTCCCAGGCAGAAAGAACAACAGAGACAGAGGCATGGAGGAAGGACGGTGACCAGAAAGCAGACTGACGGAGCTGGGGTTTGAAAGGAGGCACAGGCAGCAGTGACTCAGGAAGAGGGGCTGGGCAGAAACTGCAGAGTCAGGCCCCTCATGCAGGCAATAGGGAACCATCAAAGGATTTGGAGTGGGAAGGGGTGCCAGTCTCAGCTCTGTGATGTACAAAGAGCTCTCTGGAGCAGTGCAATAGGAACACTGGATGGAGAACTCGTAGGCAGGGAGATCATTCTGGATGCTGCCCCAACAGTCCAGGAAAGAGATGGTGAGGAACTGAGGAAATTTAAACACCAGCTGGATGTTTGTTAATATTCAGGGATTAGTTTTAACTTTTCAGGTTTGATATTACTGCACGTGCACATTTTAAAAAGTGAATCTTTATCTTTTATAGCTGGAATATTTATGAATGACATATGATGTCTGGGGTTTCCTTCAAAATAATCTGGGTATAGGGGTTGCAGGAATTCAGGGGGAGCTAATAGATAAGACATGATTGGCTCTAAATTGGTCATTGTTGAATCTGGTTGACGGATACATTGAAGTTCACTCTATTATTCTCTCTACTTTTGTTTTTGTTTGAAACCTTGAAAAAACATGTTAAAGATAATGAAGCTTTAATAAAGAGAAGGAAACAATAAAAGTAAGAGCTAATGCATATTGAGGGCTTACCATGTTCCACGGGGAGCTTATGCATATTAATTACCTTCACACACACAGCAACGCTTGATGCAGGTATTATTAACATCCTTCTTTAGCAGATGAAGAAACCGAGGTCGGCATAGTATGCACCATACTTAAGGTGATACAGGCACTAAGTGGTGGAGTGAAAATTCTAACCATCTGGCACCACAGCTCTGCTCTTTCTTATGCTCTGGTTATGGTAGTGACCTTAGGTTACATTGCTTCATCAGGCCCTTTTCTAGGAACAGGAAGTGAATGAAACACCCAAGTCCCCACCATCCTGATGCTTACATCCTTGCTGAGCATACAGACAATAAACCAAATAAAAGCAGTGTGTTAGAAGATGATGATAAGGGGAGAAGCAAAGGAGGAAAGAGGCAGAGACAGTGTCATAGCCGGGGATGGACTTGGGGAGGGGGCTGTGTGTGCCATCGAAGGAGAAAAGAGAGAGGGAGAGAGAAACCCAAATGAGGAGCTGAGGGGAACACATGTGGGGAAGAAAGAACAGAGGGTACAACACTTCTCAGGTGTGAGCCTGCCTGGTGTGCTCACTGAGCAGCAGGGAGGCCACTGTGGCCTGAGCAGAGAGAGGGAGGGGTGAACAGTCGGAGATGAGGCTAGGGAAGGAACCGGGGGGCTCCACCATGCGGAGACTTTCAGCGGTTTTAAGGACCTTGCCTTGTACTTTGTGTGAGCTGGCGTGTCTTGCAGGGTTTTGAGCTGAGGATCTGTGTAGGGAAGAGGGAGCACTGCAGGCCTGCTTACAAGGTTGGCCATTAGCTGGCCTCTGGGAACTTGGATTTGGGGAGTGTCCCCACCGTCCTCTGATAGGAGTGGCTCACTGTGCCTAAAGCGTTTGCACTAGCAATGTGGTTCATGCTGATGCCTGCCTTCCTTCTGGAAGTCTGCAGTCTGGCTTTGTGCCAGACAGAGAGGGGGCTGACATGATCGGGCCCAGTAAAAACCGGGTCTCTAACGGGCACCCCTGGTGGACAATGTCTTACACATGCTGTCACAGCCTGTTGCTGGGTGGGTTGAGGATGTCCCCTGCCACTCCATTTTGAAAGCTTGTTCCTGGTTTCCCCTGGACTCTGCCCCCCACACCTTTTCCCTTTGTTGATTGTGTTTTGTGTCCTTTTGCTGTAGTAATTCAGAGCCCCGAGTATAACAATACACGGACTCATGCATCCTAGTGGATTGCCGAAACTGACAGCGGTCTCAGGTCCCCGAGCCCAGGAATGATTGTTCCAGCATTTTTAAAAGGATCAATCAGGCTGCCTTTCTGAAGGTAGCAAGAGCAGAAGCAGGGAGACCCCAGAGGAAACCATCGCAATAATCCAGGCGAAAGACAGCCTCAGCTTAGACCAGGATGGTACTGCTGGAGACGGTGAGAGGAAGTGTGGTTCTGGGTTTATAAGTGTTGGGACTTAGAGGCAAGCAGAGGAAGGCAGTGCCTGTGAGGACCTGGCGTGCTAACCAGAGGACCGTCCTCACGCATGAACTTTGCACCATTGGACTGATCCCTTAGTGTGTAGAAAACTTGTGACAAATGCCCATTACAACTTCCAGTAGGCTCTCTGACCCATAGCGCAAATACAGTTGTCAAAGACCTCCTTCTTTTATCCAGCATCTATTTGCAGAGATCAGCCCAGAGAGCCTTTCTTGCCCTGAAAAAACAAGTGTAGCTTCTAAGACATAGCGCCCTTCGCAGAAGAGGGCGGTGAATCCAAAACTGCGGGATTCCATGCAAGAAAAGGTGTGTAACCAGCCCACCCTTGCTTCCTGACCTCAGCTTTTCCACAAGTCCAAAGTGGGCAGGGAGATTTAAGAAAAAAAAAGTTTTCAAGGACCAAAAAAATTGCCTTTTTGATTAAGAACACAGGTACTGTGGGCTGCTTCTGCAGTGGAAGAAAAAGGCATCTCTTTTTATGACATAGATTACACAAACTTTCTTGAACTCTAAATTTGAAATAGCATATTTCAAGGCAGGTGGGTGGATGGGTGTGGAGGAGGGAAAAAGCAGAAAGACAGTAGGAAGCGGGGCGGGACATTGGGGCTCTTGGGAACTGTTCGCAGAGCCCTCTCTGAGATTTTCAAGTTGAGAAGTGATGTTATGTTAATCTATGTCCTAATTGCTCAGCAATAAACAGCACCCACTTGCTGCATAAATGTCAGGACCAAGACTATTTCTAAATCTGCTTTGAAACAATGTCACTCACCATGAAGAGCACGAAGAGATCGAACACTTGGGCTAGCAATGATCACTTGGGCTAGCATACAAAATGTTAAATATATATGATCGAGGGGCATTGGTTCCTGAAAGAAACAGCCCTCAGATGCAGTGGAAGTGGGAAGATGGGGCTGGGTTGAGGTGGGACTGTTTGCCAGCTGACAGCTGACATGGGAGGGGTGGCTGTGATGTGTCCACGCTTGTCACCTCTTGCTGAAAGTGTCACAGAGCAGGTGACAGAGCTCAGCTTGGATGGCACTAGGAGGTGGGGGACGGCAACATTTCAAACAAAAATGAAGGCCGATGAAACAACTTTGAATACTCCAGTCCACCAAGTCTGTAAAGCTGTCAAGAACGGAAGTTAAAACGATAATAATAAAATAACCAGATGCCCTGTCTGTTCTAATCACAGGTTGGAAAAGACTCGAAGCCTGCTCATGGAGAGTGTGGAAATAGATTGGGAGCCCAACAGTCTGAAACCCTCTCCTTTTCACTGTGTGTCCTCAGGCAGGTGCTCAACCTCTCTGAGCCTTGGTTTCTTTGTCTCTCATAAACAAAGATAATTATCCCCACCTCTTTGAGGGGACATGAGGATTTATGAATTAACGTGTCTGCATAGGTACCTGAGAGTCTCTTGTAAATAACCTAAAGCACATTCCCAGAAGCAGCCCGCACTAGCTGGACACTGCAAAAACTCTGTTATTTCTACTGAAGTGCAGTGAGTTACCTTGTCTCCCCAGAAGTTACACATGTACCTCCACTAATCTCCAAGGATCTGCCTGGACTATCCATGCTGACTGGGCAGAGACCCCAGGGAATGTCTGGAAACTGATGGCTCTCTAAGATGCTCACATCAAATATCTAAACTGAGGGAGTGATTCTGCAAAGCGATGCCTGCTTTGGGTTTCAAGCTCCTCCTTGCCTCAAGTAGGGGTGGGTGAACAGTGAAGTTTGTGGTTAAGAGCATGGATTTTTGACATTCCCATTGCATCAAGGTCTGTTGCTTTCCGTGATGAATAGAGCATAGATGTTGGCATGAGACCTGACTATAGCTCCAGGCCTTGCCCTGTCTAGCTGGGTGGCCTTAGATAAGTCACATAACCTCTCTGAGCCTAGGTCATCTGGATAAAAACAGCAGAGGGAGACATAGCTATGTGACTCTTTGTGTTATTAAATGCACCACTACTCCCAATTTTGAAAACAGAGCCATGTGGATTTAGTTGCAAAAAGAACTTTGTTTTTAAATTTTCTCCAAGACAGAAGGTATTGGTAAAATCTGGCATCATTGGAGACCAAGTTTAGATTTTGAAGTTTGTTTTCTTCCTACTTTTACACCATAGTTTATTGTTGTTGTTGCATACTATTGATGCCAGTAAAATATGATGCTCTTCAATAGTTGACACCCTGAGGAGGGAGGTTTAAAGATGGAAAATAAATAGAATGCATTTCTCCAACTAGCAGGGCTTTCCCGAAATAACCCAAAGTTTAGTTCTTCTCAGAATCTGTGTGTGTCTGTGTGTGTCTGTGTGTGTGTGTGTGTATGAAGGCATTATTTTTATGTGGCTGTACACTTATGTGAGACCATGAAAATGAAGTTCTTCCCTAGGGATTGCTTTTTTGTGTGTAATCCAAGGTGTTGGTTTGAAACAGTTGAGTTTAGCCTGCACATCACCCAGCTCTTGTGGGTGGAACCTGAGGAGCCATCAGTGTAATCTGACACTCCCTGGAAATCTTCATCCATGCCCTGCATGTCCTAGGGATGGTGTGTCAGCCCTAGAGTGAGACACAGGCCACTCCCACTCTATGCAAGGTAGTGACAAGCCTCGGGCTTCCCTGGTGGTGCAGTGGTTGGGAATCTGCCTGCCTATGCAGGGGACACGGGTTCAAGCCCTGGTCCGGGAAGATCCCACATGCCTCGGAGCAACTAAGCCTGTGCACCACAACTACTGAGCCTGCACTCTGGAGCCCGCGAGCCACAACTACTGAAGCCTGCACTCCTGGAGCCCGTGCTCTGCAATGGGAGAGGCCACCACGGTGAGAGGCCCGTGCACCGCAATTAAGAGTGGCCCCCACTTGCTGCAACTGGAGAGGGCCCATGCGCAGCAACAAAGACCCAACTCAGCCAAAAATAAATAAATAAATTTATATATATAAAAAAAAAAGATAGTGACAAGCCCCTCCGTCTCTGCTCACACAGGACAGTGTAGAGCACTTTGGAGAGAGAGAAGAAACATTCTGAGCTATCAAGAAGGCCTCAGGAGACTTTCAAATCTCTTATATCAAACAAGAATACTTTCATCTGCAGCTAATAGAATTATTGACCAACAGATGCTTTAAAAAAAAAAAAAAGTCACTTAATTATCTCACCTAAAAAATGTCTGAAATTAGATAGCTCCAAGTTTGGGTCAAGGACTTAATGACTGAGACACATTTTATTCTTTCTATTTCACCATCCTCAGCCTGTTGACTTGTTGCCTCATGGTCACAGGATGGCTGCTGCTACTCTAGGCATCATGTCCTTGCATAAGCAGCCAAAGAAGAAGGGAAGATGAGGCAAAGGCTTTCTCCTGGGAGACTTTTTTATTTACACTTTATTTCAAACCCAAATTGTTTGACTTCAGAGACCATTTTCTTAACCACTACAATAGAGGATTACCGTGAGACTTAATTATATGATGCATGGGAAAAAATTGGCCCATGGTAGGCATTCAGTAAGTGTTAGTTACTTTCTTTGAAAGAAGTCCATCAAAATCCCAGGCTCTAGTGTTTTGTTACCTGGGTGAGACCACGAGAGAGCTACTTCCCTCTCTGTGCCTCAGTTTGTCAACCACGAAAAGGGATGATGATAGTCAAGCAGTAAACACTCTATAAACATTCACTGTTCTCATTATAATTTTTTCCCCTAGCCTGTGTATTCACAGGCTCAGCCTGAGTTTGAAGATTCACTTTTCAGGCCCAAGTACTAGTCAATTAACACATTCAGTTTGATTTTTAGCAACACTGCTTTTAGAAATAATGTTTAGTGAGGATTTCTGCAATGTGTCAGCAGTTCTTCAATCTTGGAGATGCTAGGGAATGCCAGCAATAATTATCACCTAGCTGAGCTCCTGTTAGAACAAAAGGATACTTAGAAAATGGGCAGTTGGTATGTAAATAGATGATTATTCATCACCAGGAAAAATGTTGCTTTATTTGCGCGTGCCCAATCTGCGGCTCAAGAAAGAGCTCCTTTGCACTGGGTTAGTACACATTATTTATTTTTTAAATTTAACAAATATAATTAGATGAGAAAAACATGCAGAAAACTGGAGTCGGTACTCTCAGCTTTGTGCCACTAACTTGATCTAAGTTTTCAATATTTTATCATCAGAGTACGGGACCATTGTTGGACAGTGTTCAATACTAAATGACTATGCATATATCCAACTATCATTTACTAACAGCTGCCCTGTGGCCAACCCTGGGCCAGGCACTAGGGAGACAGAGATGGCAAAACCTGCATCTTGACTTGGAGGAGCTCCCAGCCTGGAGGACAGACTTCTATGCAAGTAACTTACAAGCTCCTAAGGGTGGTCATAGGAGTGTGTGCTCAGAGCAGCTCTTAGGAGGGAATGATTGTCCCTGTCAAAGCTGGGGAGTGCAGTGGGGTCAGAAAGGCTTCCCAGAGGAGCTGACCTGTGAGCTAGGAAAGGGATTTCCAGGGAGAAGAAACAGCACATGCAAAGGTCCAGAGGCTGGAAACAGCTTTGTGAATAGAGGAAACTGTATTCTGTTGGGGAAAACAAAGCGGGAAGGGGATGTGGCAAAGACCAGGGCTGAGGTAGCAGGACCGGATGGCCAAGAGGTTTGTTCTGTGTGGGAAGGAGCTGAAGCCCTCTTCTGAGGCCAGTGGGGGCCCGAGAACATTTTTCTTTCCTCCTTCCTCCCTCCTTCCCTCCGTCCCTCCCTTCCTCCCTTCCTTTCTTTTTTGTTGGGATTTTAGGCTTTAGAAGGCTAATTTGGCTGCACCATAGGGCTTGTAACACTAACAGGTTAGCTCCAAGCTACACGGAAGGAGGTAGATGGTCGGGAATAGGTCAAGGTTTGAGTCTTGACTCTGTTGCTAACTAACCGGCTATCCAAACACAGGCTACTTCAACGTGCTGGCCTCACTTTCCTCATGTATAAAATGGAGCTTGTGGGCCAGATGATCGCTAAGGTCCCTCAAAAGGAAAAAACCTTGAGCTCTATAACTCCGAATTCCCTGGCTACAATGGCAACAAATGTGGGAAACATTTTCATTTGTAAGCACTGATTACTCATGTGACCCCAAGGTGACTGGGTCCCCATGGTCAGCATCAGCTCTCATCCACATTACCTGGTAGATATTCAGCACGGTGCTGGCTCCCCAGTCACAGAGAGCCAACTCCATAACCCAGTGTTCAGCATGGGAGATTTTCCTGAGCATCTTCCAGGGGGACAAGGGAGGGGATTCGCACAGACACCTCACAGCAACACTAGAGAAGGTGGAGGGAAATGCAGGCTTATTTGGATGGCTTAGGAGAAGAAAGGCCATTCCTCAGGGTTAAAGCAAAACGGTGCCCTTTCTAGCTTTCAGAGGGAAAAATCAGTCTCCAGATCCTAAGCAGATAAGACAACTAGAGAAAAACTGGCGCAAACTGTTCATAAGTCATTTAAAAGTAAAAACTATTGTGCACCCTCAGAAAGCATTGACAATACCCAGTGAGGAATCTGAAGCCAGCTAAGGTGCTTTCATTATTTAGAGTTGATGTCATCGCATTTCTCTCTATCTCTTAAAAAACAGAGAGAAAAAGAATGCTTGTTAGTATCATCCTTCTCTCCCTTAGAAATTTGGTGGGGAATTGGATTTTCGTATTTCCAAGGACTTGGAACAAACAGTGTTACTGCACACACAGAGTTAAACATGGGCAAGGACTGGGCAACACCGGATGTTTTTCCTTCCATGACCATCACGGAGCGGAGGGAACAGGCCACGGGAGACCGCTATCTGTCACCATGGCACCATTTTCTCTCTTCTCATTCCAGATATGGGAGAAATAGCCAAGCCTGAAAAATGTGAGGAAATGAGACTGAGAAAAAAAACCTGTTGGCAGCTAGGCTTTCAAAATAAGTCTGGAGCTCCATGCATTTTCGAATTATTCAAGATTTCAAAGAACAAGTTAGACTCTATTTTAGTCAGCAGATTGGTTCTTTTATTTTCTTGCTCCCCAAGTTGGCGACACTGAGTAAAAAATTCTAGAGAAATTTCATGCTAAACTCAGGGTGTTTCTTGACACTGGACACTGGATATAAATCTTACCTCGACTTTGACAGCAGAAGGGCCTTTGTGATTCTTCTTGATAGAGAGAAGGCATTGCCGGATGGAAGGAAGACAGGCATTGAAAGCAACACACCTGAATTGAATCTGGCTTTAGGGTTTGTTAGCCTTGGGTCTTGGGTCTAACTATTTAATTTTATGGAGCCTCATTTCTTCATATGTAAAACAGCGATTAATAAACCTGTTCCCAAATGCCCAGTGATCATTTTTTCTCAGGAGGTTGTTGTGTGAAGAGCATGGGTTTTATAGTGATGCAGACCTGTGCCCACTTTACAGATGAGAAAACTGAGGCTACATGTGTAATCAAGACCCCAGTGGACAACCACTCCCCTGGGGCTTGGCCTGATGTCACCCTCATTTCCCTGTCCCCTTTCAACCTTCCCACCTTCCCTCCTTCCTTCCTTCTACCTTCAGCAATCAGGGTCTCAGCTCCTTTCTTTATGTGGACTCAGGTGACCAGAGGACAGGGAACTTTCATCCATCTGACTCCCAACGTAGAGGATCCCAGCTGTTTTTTTTCGTTTTTTGCTTTTATAATTATTTCTTTGTGCATTATCTTTTTTCCACATTCCTGTGGCTTCCTTGACTGTGATTATTTCAAGTCAAAAGCAGTTGGAAAGAGTGAAATAAATCAGAAAGAGAAAGACAAATACTGTATGATAACACTTATGTGTGGAATCTAAAAAATATGACAAACTAGTGAATATAACAAGAAGGAAGCAGACTCACAGATATAGAGGCAAACTAGTGGTTACCAGTGGAGAGAGGGGAGGGGCAATATAGGGGCAGGGGAGTAAGAGGTAAAAACTGTTAGGTATAAAATAAGCCACAAGGACATATTGTATTGATACAACATGGGGAATATAGCCAATATTTCATAATAACTATAAACGTGAGTATAACCTTTACAAATTGTATAAAAATTTTGAGTTTAAAAAAATTAAGTAAAAATAAAAATAAAGAGCATATATCTTAATTAAAGAAAAAAGCAGTTGGAGATACCAGCCTAATAACACAGGAAGTTTCCTCGGGTTTGAAATCTCACCACTGCAAATGTATGTGTGTGTGTGTGTGTGTGTGTGTGTGTATGTGTGTGTTCACATGTGCTGTGTTTCACCTGACCTGCAGAATGATAGGCTGACAATGACGTGCTGATAACAGTTACCTTGAGAACAGTGGCTTCAGAGCCAGGTCAGCACAGCAAAAGGCAATTCTGTATAATGGTGAAGAGTATGAATTTTTTTAAAGGACCTGGGTTCAAATCCCTGTTCTACCATGCACTAGTGGGCAAGTGGTATCATCTCTCTGAGTATGAGCTCCTACACTTATCAAATAAGGATGATGATATTGCCTCCATCATTGGCTTGTTATAAAAGTTAATCAGAGCTGTAGGCAGACAGTTTCTGGCACATAGTAACATGACTAGAATATTCATCATCTTCCATCTCTACCCTGCTCCTTCCAGCCCCATGTGATGTGTGGTCTTTGGACGGAGTAGGGGGTGTCTGTGAATCATTGAAGATTAGGGTCCTGCTTGTGAGGGTGGAAATGTCTGGGTGGATTTGGGTCTGACACTGTGTGACTGAGTGACAGAGCCCCAGGATAATGAGATACTGAAATTAGAGCCAAAACAACCACCCACATCTGTGGGGAAAGAGAAAGCCCTAGATGCTGCTGGTGAGTCAGAATGAGAAAGCAATACAGCAGTTCAAGTACAGAGGAAAGCTGGGGGTCTGTGCCAGGAAGTTTCTGCAGCCGTGACTCCAGAACAGCTTTGTTCAACTTTCTGAAGTAGCATCCCACCTGAGCTGGCCAGCCCTCTGGGGTTAGGCAGTGTGCTTTTTAACAATTCTTGAAAAGCCTAAGAACTTAGATGTCTTGCGGAACAGGAGAAGAAGGATGTTAATGTGATGGGATCATCCTTTTTTCTGTAATATCTTCAACAAGCCCTGAGAAGTAGGTATCAATATCCCTGTTTGCAGATGAGAAAACCAAGGTTTAGAGAGTCAAAGCCACCTGTCTGATGTCACACAGCTTTGTCTACAAAGCCCTGCTTTTCCCTCTTGACTATACCGCATTCCACCAATACTGCGTCAGGCTAGCCACATTCGAATGCTCTCGTGTTTTGCTTGGGGAGCGAACAAGTATCGTTGGAAAACAATCCTTCACAGCCAGGGTATTTGGGGCATAAGCACAAGTTCTCCAGCTTGATCATAGGTCTTTCGCAATCCTCAGCAGGCTGTAAACACTCACGAAATTTTGACTAGATAAAGACAATGTTTGCCAATATTAGTTGAGAGTTTACTTTATACACATTTTCTGCCCCAACCCACTGAAACCTCACAACAACACGTAATGTTAGGTACTGTTATTTGCACCATTTTACAGATGGAGAAACAGAGGCACAGGGAGGTGAAATAACTTGCCCAAGACAATACAGCTAAGAAGTGACAGAACTGGGATTTGAACCCAGGGAGTGGTCCTGGTTGTGGAGGGTATGTTTCAATCCTGCTGTCATGGAGGCCTCTCCTAACTGAGGAGATGATGATGGACAGATGAACAAATGTCAGGAAAAGGTGAGAAGGAAACCTCATTTATTTAGTGTCTGGTCCTCCCCAGGTCCTGTCCGGGCTCTTTGCCTGTTATACTGCATATAACACAAGTCTATGGGGTTAATGACATCTCCAATTTAGACACGAGGAAACTGGGCTTAGAAAGTTGAGATTACTTGGGAGAGTCACATAGCGACAGAGCTGAAATTTGAAGGCAACTTGTCTCCCATCAAAGCCCAGAGTCTTTCCAGTCCTGCAGGGCACCCTTTGGGGGTCAAGAGGAAGAAGAACGTGGAGTGTGAGAAAGCTGCGGCGCTGGGCAATTTGCTGGTTTCGAGAAGCTCGTTTCCGGACCCAGCGCCCCCATGACACACCGACGATTGGCAGCTTTCTTTTGTGTGAACCGTGCTCATTACAGGTTTTCATTTTCCGTGATGCTCCTGACAGCTTTTGTGGGATGATTGCAGGGTAGAAGACGGCAACCTTTAAAGGTTTGGTAAAAACTGTGCAAGTAGGAGGTTTGTCGTCTTCCCAGGGCGTGTTGTCAGCTCTGCTTAGAAATGTTTCTTTACAAACCTGGATGCCTGAGCTCTCCAGGTGAGGAAAGCCTGAGCTCAGACAAAAACTAGGATGCGGAAGGAAGGAAGGAAGGAAGGAAGGAAGGAAGCCAGGAGAACTTATGCTGTGACCTGGCAGGACTTGGGTTCTGTGGGATGTCAGGGCAGAGGAGAGGGAATATCCAAGTTTGGGGCTTGGTGTAGGGGGGCAACCAAATGGGTGGGAGACACTTGAAGGGTTTTGGACGCAAGGAGGGGTTGTTTAGGGATGGGAGAAATAAGAAGATAGTTCTCCATCAATACTGAAGCTTCTCACTGAGACCTCTAAAGGAAGTCTGGAGCCAGGAAACCTCAGAGTGCCTCTGAGGCACAACTACAGTCCCAGTGGCTGTGGCCAAGCCTGGAGAGAAGCCAGAACCCTGGCCAGAGGAGTGTCCTTTTGGTCCCTGGGAACCTAATTCTGGGTGCTGACTTGTCTTCCGGCTCTTTGCCTCTGTCTCCCTTTTCTCTGTTCTCAGGGGACTTAGTCACATCAAGCTGAAGCTTGCCAGCTGGGCTCCTGTCTCTACCATTTCCCCTCCACTCTTACTTCTGAGTCTGGTGCACACCTTCAGAGAGGCAAGCCCTGGGGATGCAGAGACACACCAGACGCCATCCCTGCCTTAACATCCTCATAGCCCAGGGAGACGTCTACAGGTGCAGGTGGCTCCCGGCACAGGAGAAGGACTGAAGAGATCAGAGGGAAGCGGGTAAGTGAGTGTCCACCCTGCCAGAGAGGAGGCTGTGTGAGGGCCAGGCCTTGGAAGCTGAGCACATGCTTTCCAGGCAACAAGCAAGGGGAAGGGCGTTCTAGGCAGACGGCCACCACGCGCCAAGACAGGGAAGAAAGCCCAGTGTTTGAGGACAGGCAAAGGATTCCTAACAACTGGAGTATAAGGTGAAGGGGGATGCGTGGAAATGAAAGTGGTTTAGAGATTTTACAGGGCCTTAAATGTCGTTCAGAAAAGTTCTGGCAATTCCAAGAGTCGATATTTCCCTATTCGTGGTCTGAAGAAGACTTATCAAAATCAACTTGCAACACTTACAAAAATGCAGATTCTGGTTCCAGCTCCCAGGATGAAAGAATTAAAACATTCAGAGAATTAAGCATTCAGAGGATGCTCAGGAATTACCATGTTAAAAGCATTCACATAAGCATTGTGCACTCCTTTAGGCGTCGGGGAGCCGTGGAAGGTTTTGTTTTGTTTTGTTTTGTTTTGTTTTGTTTTCAAACATCTTTATTGGAGTATAATTGCTTTACAATGGTGTGTTAGTTTCTGCTTTATAACAAAGTGAATCAGTTATACATATACATATGTTCCCATATCTCTTCCCTCTTGTGTCTCCCTCCTTCCCACCCTCCATTTCCCACCCCTCTAGGTGGTCACAAAGCACCGAGCTGATCTCTCTGTGCTATGCAGCTGCTTCCCACTAGCTATCGGTTTTACATATGGTAGTGTATATATGTCCATGCCACTCTCTCACTTCGTCCCAGCTTACCCTTCCCCCTCCCCATATCCTCAAGTCCATTCTCTAGTAGGTCTGTGTCTTTATTCCCATCTTGCCACTAGGTTCTTCATGACCTTTTTTTTTTTTTTTTTTTTTAGATTCCATATATATGTGTTAGCATACGGTATTTGTTTTTCTCTTTCTGACTTACTTCACTCTGTATGACAGACTCTAGGTCCATCCACCTCACTACAAATAACTCAATTTCATTTCTTTTTGTGGCTGAGTAATATTCCACTGTATATATGTGCCACATCTTCTTTAGCCATTCATCTGTTGATGGACACTTAAGTTGCTTCCATGTCCTGGCTATTGTAAATAGAGCTGCAATGAACATTTTGGTACATGACTCTTTTTGAATTATGGTTTTCTCAGGGTATATGCCCAGTAGTGGGATTGCTGGGTCATATGGTAGTTCTATTTTTAGTTTTTTAAGGAACCTCCATACTGTTCTCCATAGTGGCTGTATCAATTTACATTCCCACCAACAGTGCAAGAGGGTTCCCTTTTCTCCACACCCTGTCCAGCATTTATTGTTTGTATATTTTTTTGATGATGGCCATTCTGACTGGTGTGAGATGATATCTCATTGTAGTTTTGATTTGCATTTCTCTAATGATTAATGATGTTGAGCATTCTTTCATGTGTTTGTTGGCAATCTGTATATCTTCTTTGGAGAAATGTCTATTTAGGTCTTCTGCCCATTTTTGGATTGGGTTTTTCGTTTTTTTGATATTGAGCTGCCTGAGCTGCTTGTAAATTTTGGAGATTAATCCTTTGTCAGTTACTTCATTTGCAAATATTTTCTCCCATTCTGAGGGTTCTCTTTTCGTCTTGTTTATGGTTTCCTTTGCTGTGCAAAAGCTTTTAAGTTTCATTAGGTCCCATTTGTTTATTTTTGTTTTTACTTCCATTTCTCTAGGAGCTGGGTCAAAAAGGATCTTGCTGTGATTTATGTCATAGAGTGTTCTGCCTATGTTTTCCTCTAAGAGTTTGATAGTGTCTGGCCTTATATTTAGGTCTTTAATCCATTTTGAGTTTATTTTTGTGTATGGTGTTAGGGAGTGTTCTAATTTCATTCTTTTACATGTAGCTGTCCAGTTTTCCCAGCATCACTTATTGAAGAGGCTTTCTTTTCTCCACTGTATATTCTTGCCTCCTTTATCAAAGATAAGGTGACCATATGTGTGTGGGTTTATCTTTGGGCTTTCTATCCTGTTCCATTGATCTATATTTCTGTTTAGGCCATGGAAGGTTTTAAGCTGCAGAGTGATGAGAGTAGCTATGGATTTTAGCTGCATCCCTCCCCGAGGGGCAGAGAGTGATGTGATGGGAGATTATCACTAAACGAGTCCCCTGTGCACCGAAAGAGGGAAAGCAGCCAACTGCTCTGGCAGAGGGAGCTTCTCTATCCAGTTCCCCAGACCAAAGGTGGCTGAGAATGTTCCAGAAGACCAAGGCTTCAGCACAATTGAAGCCTGTGGGCCATAAACCCAGACCATACAGCCAGGGCTGCCACAATGCACAATCCCAGCCCCGCAAGAGTGGTGTTTTTCCTGCAGCCTGGAATGGGCATGGTGCCCCTGCAGTTGTGCAATGCCTCGTTTTGCGTACAGACACCCTGAAATGAACGCTGAAGAGAAAGCTCCCACCTGGTGAAGGTGCCTCATTCCCCCACAGAGAAGAAGCTGGCACAGCCCCTGGGACTCTGAGACAAAGAAGTCGCCTGCAGAGATTTCCAGCTCACCCTTCTTTTGTAGCTGTTTCTACATGCTGCCAGTGTTTTTTAAAATGTAGAGTTTAGAATAAAGACGGAAAAGTCTCTCTTGCCCCTCACCTCTCCTTTTTATATTCCAGAGGTAACCACTGTTAAGAGTATGCTCACCCAGGGCTTCCCTGGAGGCGCAGTGGTTGAGAATCTGCCTGCCAATGCAGGGGACACGGGTTCGAGCCCTGGTCTGGGAGGATCCCACATGCCGCAGAGCAACTAAGCCCGTGAGCCACAATTACTGAGCCTGCGCGTCTGGAGCCTGTGCTCCGCAACAAGAGAGGCCGCGATAGTGAGAGGCCCGCACACCCTGATGAAGAGTGGCCCCCGCTTGCGCAACTAGAGAAAGCCCTCGCACAGAAACGAAGACCCAACACAGCCATAAATAAATAAATAAAAGTATTTTTTAAAAAAGCCTGCTATTATTAAAAAAAAAAAAAAGAATATGTTCACCCAGAAATGTGTTTTATATTTATAAGCATAAGAGGATTCTTCTCAACACAAATCAGCTCATACTCTAAAGAAAATACTTGAACTTGTGTGTATTGTGTTGCGTTTAAATATATACTGGGCACTGTTTCATATGAGCTCACAGAGATGGGTCTCATTCATTTCCATGGCATGGATGCACTATCATTTTGTTTTTAACCAGCCCCTGTGGATGGATCTTTAGACGTTTTCCAGTTTTTACCTTTAAAGATGTGACTTTCCCCTTCTTTGCATCCCATACTTGGTTTTTTTTTTCCTTATTTGTTGCTATGCCAGTCTGTTCCAACATGGTCACTTCTTTGTATCAGAGGTAAAAAGTTAAAAAGTGTCAGATGCCCAGCAAGCGTGCTAGACACACTGGCTGTGCATTTGTTGGTACATCCCCTGAGATTTTGGGGAAAAATAAGTTGAAGAGTTGAAAATGAATTTCCCCCCTTCCCAGCAGGTGTCATCTCTGCTAAACCCAAATCCATTCTTTCTGACCTTTAGGAACTCATTCAACTGTGAATGTCCATTGGCTTCCTACTTGGAGAGGCAGCAGAGTAGATTGCTAGCCACTTAGCATCCAGACCGGAACCCTCACACACTGCTGGTGAGGATATAAAGTATGCAACCACTTTGCAAAGCGATCTGGCAGTTCCGTATAAAACTAAACATAAATCTACCTTTGACCCATCAGTTGCACCCTTAAGTTTTAACCCCAAAAATGAAAGCCTACGGTCTACAGAAAGACTAGTACATGAATGTTCATAGCATCCCTGTTCAATGTAGCCCCAAAAGGGGGGCAGGGAAAACCAGGTGTCCATAAGTAAGCAATGAATAAACCAAGTGTGGTATATTCGTACAGTGGGATATCACTTAGTAATATAAAAACAAGCTACTGATACCTCGACAGTATGGAGAAATCTGGAAAACATTATGGCAAGGGAAGGAAGCCAGCCATAAAGGAGTACACGCTGTGTGATTCCATTTATATAAAGTTCTGAAAAAGGAAAAATATACCTATGATGAAAAAAGTCAGAACGGTGGTTTCCTGGGCGCAAGTGGGGTGGATATTGATTAGGAAGGGATGTGAAGGAAATTTCTGGAGTGATGGGAATATTCTATATCTTGACGAGGTTTGAGTAACACAGGTGGACACATTTGTTGAATTTCACTGGATGGTGCAATTAAGGTTTGTGCATTTCTCTCTATGTAAATTTTATCTCAAAAAAACCATAAATAAATGTTGAACTCTAGGTAATGATATCCATGCTGGAATGTTTAGGGGTAAGGTGTCCAGATGTCTGCAACTTACTTTGAAATGCATCAAAAATAAGATGGGTTGATGGCTGGGTAGATGGACAGATAGGTGGTAAAATAAATGGAGCAAATATTAACAACTGCAGAATCTAGGGGGTAGGCGTGCAGTGTTCTTTCAAATTTTCTATGTGTTTGAATTTTTTCCTAACATAATAGAGAAAGCAGCCAGAACTTTACTGTCTGGGTTTGAATCTTAGCTTTAACCCCTTCTTACCCTTGACCCTAGACAAGTCCCTTAGTCTCCCTGTGCTGTGCCCAAGTTCCCTTGTCTGTAAAATGGGGATAAAAACACTGGGATATTCTGAGGATTAAATGATTTTTGCACTTGGAACCATTTCTGGCTCACAGTAAGCACTCACTAAATACTTTCTTCGGCTAGCCAGTACACTGAGATAGTGATTGTATGCCTCTGTCTTCAAGGAAGTGTATCTATATAATACCTGCCCCCGCTCAATTTACCCCAAGAGTCAGTGTTGCAGAGAAGTGTGTATTGAACCTTGGAGTCCAAAGGCCCAGGGGTCTCAAACAAGTGGTTATTCTTGAACCCCAACTTCCTCAACTCAAAAACGGGAATAATAAGAAAATTGCTCTGGGCTTTTAAGAGGATTAAATAAAACAGCGTAAATAAAGGCAACAGGAGCTAGGTTCAATAAATATTCATTGAATGCCTCTTTCCTAAATGGAACCTCTCCTCTGCTGACATAATTAGAAGGAATTGATTGAGTTATGCCCTAATGCAGCCCCTCTTGCGTACATGCTTAGTAGCAGGATTCCAGTTGTGCAGCCCTGGACCCTCCAGCAGGTTGGGGTGGTTGTCAGAGAGGCGGCAAGAGGAGGGAGCATCTTCACCCCAAAGTGCTTGAGGCAACTCCTTTGCAGTCCCTCTCAGGGATGCTGCCTCAACCTCCGGAACCCTGCTGGCCGTCTATTTAGCCAGGAGGCTGGAGTAAACAAGATTGATCTTGGAATAGCCATGTCAGTGTTTTGCAGACCTATGTAGGACACCAATTACATAGCATCTCCATCCCCAGGATGGCAGCTCTTCGAGTGAGGACGTGCCCTGGTAAATAAATAGACCAGAAGAGGCTGTTCATAATGTCAGCAGCCGTTGTTCACGCCATCTTATTATAACATGATGAGAGAGTGCAGACTTTGACTTAAGTTACAAGGCCTGTCTTGGCGAAACTTTGGAGTAACCAAGAGGTCATCCGCTGCTAGGATTTCATAAAAACAGAGCGATTTAAACAAAAAGGTCCAACTGATTTGCAAAACTTTCTAAAGCCTGTTATTTCATGATTTCCTGATTTTTAAAAAACTTTTCTAATAGATATTTCGACTTCCTATAGAAATGGTCCCCCTTAGCCCCCTTCCCCCACCCATGGTCTGACTTCACTGGCTTTTGGGGAAGCAATTTCTCACCCTCAATCTTAAAATCCATCTGGATTTCAAGAGGATTTTAATTCATGCATTGCTGATTCGCTTATTTCTGACAAAAATGCTATTTTGTAAGAGAAATTTGCAAACCCCCCAGTCTCTTTAGAGATCTTTTTGAAGTGCTTTGATGTTGTAGGATTTGAAGGGTGGCTCAGTGCTCTGTGTGTATTTTTTTTCTAACCTTCCTCTTGGCAACACTTAAATGGAATTCAAATCCCAAATGTCATGAGTTTTCTACTGAGCTTAAACTAGTTAGGAAAAGCTTCTCTAAGGGAGCAAACCATGTGCAAGCCCCTTGTTAATGAAGAGACTTAATGGCGGGTTAGACGGTACAATGGGATTGAATGGTGCCCTTTCCACCCCTGTTTGGCGCCGTTCCTATAACCCAGGTGGCTGCCAACTTCCACATCCTCACAGGCTGGCTCACCCCCCAACCAATTCCAGCACAAACTCAGCTGCATCACCACCTTCCCCCCAAAACACTATGTACCAAACATATTAATATTTTTATTGTGACTTTTAACTTAAGATTTCTGGCATCCTAGGGCAGGATAATATTTCATTTCATGTAATATCTGCATTTTCACAAGACTGCGTTGGACACGACCTTCCCAAATCCCCTCTTGACCCCTAGCCACCAAGATACTCCCTTCCCCACTGTCTTTCCTCATCAAGATGGTGTCAAAGGCAGTTGGCACAGTGGTTGAACCTCCGATTTTGGAGTCAAGAGTGTGGGTTCAAAATCCAGCTCCACGACTCTCTGACTGTTTGGCCTTAAACCAGTGATTTCACCTTTCTGCACCTGTTTCCTCCTCTGTAAAATGGAGATAATGGTGCTTACCTTAGAGTTGTGGTGAAGATTAAATGGGATAGTTCATGTGAGCCCTTTACAACAGTGTTTTTCATGCAGGATATAGTCAGTAAATGAATAAATTAATGGACCCACCCAACTTAGAGGACAACTTTGCAGAACATTCTTTAAAGTGTTTCTCTCCTTAGTGGAGCACTGGTAAATACAGGTTTCTCCATCTCATTTCGTATGGAGAGCAGAGGTGTATATGTGTATGGACCTAGCTTGGTTCATTTCTGAACTCTCCCCACCCCACTGCATTATGGGGTGCAGGGAGCAGCATTGGCCATATTACCTTTCCCTGGGACCCCAAACACAGGGTATTCAGTCAAGCTGCCAGACAGTGGTCGGTCCCTAAGGCAGCCCCTGGAAAGGTGAACCCGAGAAGTGACTCTGGGATCCTTCGGGAGGTGAAGTGCTATTCAAATGCCATTTGGATGTGAAATCTAACCTCCAGGGCCAAGCCAGAGACCTAGAAAATCCATCACTTAGCAACAGCTGACCCTGATCAAAAAGAGACATGAGACTGCTATTGTGACCTTGGGGACACAGAGCTGGAAAACCACCAACAGCAACGACTGAAAAGGACCCTGAAGGCAGAGGTGTCTGTAAATAGCAATTGGTTTGTAATGATGTGAGGACACAGGGTGGGAGCAAGAGCCAGGCTCTGGAATTAAGATCCCAGCTGAGCCACAGACAGGCTGTGTGACCCAGAGCAAGGGCTGACCTCTCTAAATACCAGTGTCCTCACCTGTGACGCAGACCCCAAATCTCACTCTTCAGTGTTATTGCAAAGATTAAATGGATGATATATCTAAAGCTTAACACAGTGCCAGGACAGAGTAAACACCGAATATCCAGTAGTTATTGTTAATATTGATTACACTCGTGACCCCAAAATCCATTTTTATTTATTTATTTATTTATTTATTTATGGCTGTGTTGGGTCTTCGTTTCTGTGCGAGGGCTTTCTCTAGTTGCAGCAAGCGGGGGCCACTCTTCATCGCGGTGCGCGGGCCTCTCACTATCGCGGCCTCTCTTGTTGCGGAGCACAGGCTCCAGACGCGCAGGCTCAGCAGTTGTGGCTCACAGGCCTAGTTGCTCCGCGGCATGTGGGATCTTCCCAGACCAGGGCTCGAACCCGTATCCCCTGCATTGGCAGGCAGACTCTCAACCACTGCGCCACCAGGGAAGCCCCCAAAATCCATTTTGAATACCTGGAACTGTGTATCTAACATTCTAAATAATGCCCAAAATTTTCCTACACAAAGGTGAACCTGCTAGGACTCACCCTGGGGAGACAATGACGTATTCTATTGCAAATCTCATTTAGTCAACTCGCCTGTCCATCTACTATTCATACACGTACACATACATGTGTGCATGTGGATGTTTACATATGTGAGCTTGTGAACATACAAGGCATGTGTATATATGTAAATATGTATGTATACAAAGTGCTTAGTGGTTCACACAGATGCATAGGTATATGTGTCATTAATATTAATACAAATCGTAATGATAAAAATAATAATCATTCATTAAGGTCTTATAGGAAGGTGACAACTCACCTTTGGACCACCTGTTAGAGGCTGATATAACAGGAGATGAGACATGATTCGCTAAAGGTGGGCATATTGGCTCCAGAAGAAGTGAAAGGTGCTCCACAGATAAAATGAATAAATACAAAGTACAGGTTCTTTCAATCATAGGGCTATTGTAAGCATCAAATTAGATAATGAATGTGAACGTGTCATGCAAATGTCACTATTATGTTAATGTGTTATTAATATCCTGTTATTTAAAGTATTAATGAAATAATAGAAAATTCACAAAATTAGAGGCAGGTACACTTCTCACAGAGTATCTAGAAAAATTCATATCACCAAGTAAAGGACACAACCAGCATTTGTTGGTATTTCAAGAAGTTGCTGTCTACCCCACCATGACACGTGGAGACATGCCCCAAAGCACCTTTGAACAAGGGAATCTAAACTGTGGACCATTCATTCAACTAATACTTACTGAACATCGAGACTGTTCCAAGCTCCATGCTATACCGAGAGGCAGAGATAATCTAACGATCATCTCCCCCAAGAAGCCCAAAGGCTAGAGGGGAGAAAGATATGTGAAAAAATTGCCCTTGTTCTGTGTGATACACCCTTTGAAAAAGGAATGTCCAGGGCATTGTGGCAGCATACATGGGACCAGCCCAGTGGTTTGTTCATTCAGGTCAGCAATATTGGGTGGAACCAACAAAGAAGGCTTGGAGACATTGCGTGATTGCTTCCTATGCATTTGAGTTTACTAGGGACAGTCTTAGTTGTCACTTGTTGACCTAACTTAATCATTAATAGCCGCCCCCCCAACAAATCTCCCCTATCAAAATAGACCCAGATTAGATGATAGATTTCCCTATCTCTATAGCTAGCAACCTCTACTTGGGATAGTTGTGTTTCAGACATTCCAAACGTAGTTAAGAGAGTTCAGGCTTGGAAGTCAGGTAGACTTCCAGAGTTCAAGAGTTCCAGAGTTCAAATCCCAGCTCTGCCATTTATATGCCATGTGACCTTAGAAAAGTAACATCGACTCCTGAGCCTAAAATTCCTTATCAGTGAAGCACAGATCCTTATTATGCATGGAGAAGCATCTTATACATGAGAGGTGTATGATATATTATAAATCCCCACCCAAATAATAATTGCACATCCCAATAAATGGCACTACCATTGACCCTATGGCTCACTCAGGTCAAATCCCTACCACACATCTTAGACTCTATCTTTTGCTTACCCTCCAACATTCAGTCCATATCAGTTATATAAGTTATAACTTATAACTACAAGTTATAGCAATTCTACCTCCGGCATTTATCCTGATGATGTCAGTACTTCGGGCTCAAAGAAGAAAGGCTGTCACAAACCATGTTATGTCCTCATTTGAAAGCTACGAGTAGCCTTTGATCTCATTGTTTGAGCAGTTCAGGCAAAAACCATGGACTGACCATGACCAGAAAGGTGATCATCTTTCCCACTGAAGCTAGGAATAAATTCAGGGTTCCCTACTCAAGTGTCCTTCCCAGACTTGAAATAACTTAGGGCAGATTGTACCCTTGGTAGAGTGGTAGAGCTTGAGATCCTTTGGGAGGATCTCAAAATGCTTCAGGATCAATTTCTTTTTCTACCATTATCACAGATGAACTTTACAATGGTATTCCATGTTCCTACTAAGGTCATTTTAACTTGTCATTTTTACTTCAGTGTCCATTTCCCCTTCGAATCCAGAGAAGTTTCTAAACATCTTCTCACTCTCCAAAACTACCCAAGGAAGGAGGAGAAGAAGCTCAAAAAGGGGATGTTGTTACCACGGCAAGGTGGAATAACCCTGGACCAGTTGTCAGGAATCCCGAGATGCAGGCTGATTCTGTGTGGGCTGCTTATGTGAACTTGGACTGAACTGAACTTCCGGTTTCCTGTCTGTAAATAGAGCAGGATTAAATCATCTCTAATGATCTTGTGGCTCTGAGTTTTTACAGTCAGTGACCTTGATGAATTGAGCTATGGCTAGAAGAACTACAAATTTCCCCCAAAGAAAATGCTCTGGCTGCTTCTTCAGCTTTCACCGAAACTCTCGAGTTCACTATGCTGTATTGTCAGTATCTTCCTACTTGTGTAATGGAATTGAACTTCAGCCTCAAACTCAGGCAGGCAAAAATAAGACATTTTTCTCTATGATCTAACTTAACTTAGATCTCTGAGCACTCGTTTTCTTCTGGGAAGTAGGAGACTTAACCATGCAAATTCAAGGTAAACTCAATCACTCAAGAATGTTCACACTCTTGTGTCCATTTAGATTCCTTTCTCTTTTTTCTCCTTTCCTTCTCCCAGGATAATCTAAATTTGGGAAACACATGCCACCCTGGACTCCAGGGAGAGGCACTGATCTTCGGCATTGTTCCATGCAGGCTGCTATTGACAGGTAGAGTACTCACCTGTACTTGGTTTGTTAGCTTTATTTATTCTTGATGGTCCTGCTCTTCAAGAGTCCACATCTATGTCCTCATCCTTGTCAGCTTTCCCTGTGTCAGGGTCACACCAGTCCCCCTGCACCTTCCTTTTCCTGACCACAGGCATGGCGACGGAGCCTCTGACCTGCCCACACCTGCCCTGCCATAACCGCTGTTCTTCTGTCTCCAAGCTAGCTCTCAGTCTTTGCCAGGCTGTTCCTTTGCCAAGGTTTCAGATGCAAAGTAAATCATGGGAGCCCTCTGATTTTGGTTCCTGCATGCGTATCTGAGACCTCTACTGTTCCCATCCTGGGACTCGTGCTGAGAGGTGTGTCTTGAGGATCTCTTAGAGGCATTCCCCTATGCTTCACTCTCTTCTCTCCTCTACTGCTTCTCCACCTCCTATAACCCACACGATATTTACCAAGTCTAAGATGGAAACTGTGTTCTTCCTCAGTCTGTGTACATGAAAGCAATCATTTACACTAAGTCCTCCAGCACAGCAGCTTTTGATTTATAAAGCCAACTTTTTAAATTAAAACAAAAAACAAGATAAAGCATTTCTGTCTCAAAATTCCAAACTCTTGCAATTACAAGCCTTAGTTTGAAAGAAATTTACTCTGTTACGTGTTTCAAGAGCCTGTTTTGGAATCTTCTACCAATAATTTTTCTTGGCTATAAATGTTCTCCTCCTGAGTGCAGGGTATGTGCTCCCTGAATGTGGCAGATGTGAAATGGGTACAAAGAAATGGAGTAGGCATGAATTGGGAGACAGCTTTGGCTAATGTCTCAGAATACTGTCCTGCTGTAATTGGCTGTCTCACCAATGGTCGCTGAGTCCATGAAAAAACAAAAGTGTAATCATATTCATTTGACTCTGAAACTCCAGGTTTGCTCCAAATTCTCAGAGTGTGCATAATAAATTTCTTAGACCATCTCAGTCATAGAACTTTGTGTCTCCTCTTCGAATTATCTTCAACCTGAAAACTTGTAATTACATTTTCATTTCTCTAAGGTACAAAGGAAAGAACAGGGAAGTAATCCTTTTCCTTTTTTTTTTTCCAGAATACTATGACAAAGGAGTAATGCACCTGCCTTTATCCAGTGGTAGAATATCTACCTGCCCTTTTGTGGATACCCTCTCTGAACCATTAGCAGAGAAACATCACTTGTGAGGAATGTTTTATATCCAGAATTATACATGTTGAATCAGTCAACACAGAGGATAAGTGTTAGGGGAGATTTAGATTGCTGAGCACTTAAAATAAATAATGTCATTTGCAAGGATAATAGAGGTAATACGGTACCCAGGGAGGTATAGCCAAGGAGATGTAGCAAAAGACAGGAGTGAAGGAGATGTGAAGGAGGAGGGGTTGGACTGCCCCAGCTGGAAAATGATTGTGTCATCTTAGCTCTATGGGCAAGCAGGGATTCTGGTTCTAAAAGCCAAAGCCCATCCCTTTGGGATCCAGAACCTAGTCTAGCTAACATCAAAATTGAATTTTTTTTTTTTTTTGTCCCAGGTAAGGACCAAGAAAGTACTGATTTTTTTTTGTATCAGCACTTCACCTCCATGAAGGGAAGAAGAGGTAGCCCCTTCTTTCCCCAGCCAGAAGCCCTGGAGCCTCACCACTCCCCCGAACTCCTCCCCTGTTTCTCTAGCCACTGTCCTGCCTCTGACTTCATTGCTTCCAACCTCTAAATGTGCTCTCTTTTCCTTCCCAGCCAAGTTCAGAAAGGGGTCTACAGTTACACTCTGGCCACTGCCTCTCCTCCCAGCCCCTCTTCAACCCACTGCCTATCTGCTTCTGGTCCCAGAGGCTCGGGGCCACAGACTGGGAGCCCCATGGGATAATTGTCATGTTTCTCTTGTCTTCTCTGACTCCATTACTGGTACCGAGCAGGAAACGTCTGATAGATGACAGGTACCTAGGCAAGGGGATGACTGGCTGGCTGAACTACTGAGAGGTTCATTCAAGGTAAATCTCTCAGGAAGACTCATTGACTGAGTTTTTTTTTAAACTCATAACAGAAGAGGAGTAAAGCCAAGTTACATCAAATTATCTTTAAAAAAAAAATCCGAATAGCCAAGTGGCACCTGTCATGCACTGCAGCAAGGACAAAGGTCTTGAGACAAGGTGGGACTGTTCCCTTGCCTCAGGCAGGCATGTTGCTCTGAGCAGTAATTCAGGATGTGGAAGAAGAGCTGGGACGAGGCAGCGTCTCTGCAACTCCGAGCACCAGCAGCCACCAGCAATTGGTGAGTGACGGGGAAGGAGATGGTGCATTCAAGGCATCACGTGCCTCCCCTGCTGGTGTCCCTTTGCATTAGCCCATCCAAGGTGATAGGGAGCTTCGTGCTTCTTGCTGATATGCAGCGCTGGGGAAAGCCGGGGAGAAGGATGCTTGGTGGGCTCAGTGAGGAGGGCCCACTCCGCCCCCCTGCAGCAGCTGCAGTGGTGGAGGAGCGTGGACCCCCCGACCAGACAATCCTGGGTTACCATCCTGGCTCTCACCTACTGTGGGCAATCTTGCCCAGAGATTAACATAGAAAATCATCCCCACTGAACAGGGCAGTGGTGAAGGTAAAATGGGACCAGCATCTGGGAACCTGGCCCTGTTCCTGGTGGATGTCTGCTCCCTTCCCATCTCCAAGAATCCAACAGCCTGGGAACGTGCACCGTAGAGTGACATCTTAGAGCTGGATCCTGCTTGCCAGCCAGAGGTGTGAATCCTGCTAGCTTTTCACCTACAGCATTTGGGAAATGAGAATTCCAACTTTTTTTCCAGTTTTGCATTATGATGGGAAACTTGATTCTACCTCTCCTCTCAACAGGAGGCTCCACAAGGCCTGGGACTGAGTCTGCCCATCTCCCACTGGATGTAAGATACATGGCAGAAAATTAAGCCCCTATAAGTATGTTTTCGATACTCAAGGAATGGCAACCACAATACCCATTGTTTGTTATTGCTTTATAGTTCACGAAATGTTTCTGCTAGATAATCTCATTACGTACTTACTGCTAATGAAAGAAATGGGCCTTAAGTGTAGTCATTTGGGGTACAAACCCTGGAGTCAGATAAACTGCGTTCAAATCCTAGAACTTACAAGGTATATGGCTTTGGGCCAATTACTGTTCCTTTCTCAGCCTCAGTTTCCCACTTATAACATGGGGATCATATAAGAATCTGCTACCTAGGGTTTGTGGCAAAGATTGTAAAGGTGTAGATGTAGAGGACTCAGTGTGGTGCCCGGTACATAATAAATATCCCATATAAGTAAACCTAATTCTCAGAGAGGTGAGGCCAATTGCCCATGGTCACACAGCAAGTCAGTGTCAGAACCAGGACTGGAATCCAAGATGTTTGACTCCAAATGAGTTTCTCTTTCCATTCTACGATTGTAACACCTACCATTTGTTGAGTGTTTTCCCAAGTGCCTGACACTGTGCTAAGCACTCTTCATGTATTATCTCTTTTCACGCTCAAGACAATCTTGAGATGGGTTCTATAATTGTCTCCATTTTACAGATGAGAAAACTGAGACTGTGAGCCATTAAAGTGACGTGGCCAAACATGAAAAGATGCTCAGAGTCGCTAATCGTCAGGGAAATGCAAATCAAAACCACAATGAAGTATCACCTCACACCTGTCAGAATGGCTATCATCAAAAAGAGCACAAATAACAAATGTTGGTAAGGATGTGGAGAAAAGGGAACCCTCCTACACTGTTGGTGGGAATGTAAATTGGTGCAGTCACTGTGGAAAACAGAACAGAGATTTCTCAAGAAACTAAAAATAGAACTACCATATGACCCAGCAATTCCACTCATGGGTATATATCTGAAAAAACCAAAAACGTTAATTCGAAAAGACATATGCACTCCAATGTTCATAGCAGCATTATTTACAGTTGCCAAGATATGGAAGCAACCTAAGTGTCCATCAACAGATGAATGGATAAAGAAGAAGTGGTATATATGTATGTATACTATATATATATATATATATATATATATATATATATATATATATATATATATATACTCAGCCATAAAAAGAATGAAATTTTGCCATTTGCAGCAATATGGATGGACTTGGAAGATATTATGCTAAGTGAAATAAGTCAAAGACAACTACTATAAGTTATCACTTATATGTGAAATCTAAACAATACAACAGATTAGTGAATATGACAAAAAAGAAGCAGACTCACAGATATAGAGAACAAACTAGTGGTTACCAGTGGGAGAGGGAATGGGGAGAGGTGACATGGGGGTAGGACATTAAGGGGTACAAACTATTATGAATAAAATAAACTATAAGGATATATTGTACAACACAGGGAATATAGCCAAAATTTTATAATAATTATAAATGGAGTATAACCTGTAAAAATTGTGAATCACGGGCTTCCCTGGTGGTGCAGTGGTTGAGAATCTGCCTGCCAATGCAGGGGACACGGGTTCAAGCCCTGGTCTGGGAAGATCCCACATGCCGCAGAGTGACTAGGCCCGTGAGCCACAACTACTGAGCCTGCGCGTCTGGAGCCTGTGCTCCGCAACAAGAGAGGCCGCGATAGTGAGAGGCCCGCGCACCGCGATGAAGAGTGGCCCCCACTTGCTGCAACTAGAGAAAGCCCTCGCACAGAAACGAAGACCCAACACAGCCATAAAATAAATAAATAAATAAATAAGTAAAATTTAAAAAAAAAAAATTGTGAATCACTATATTGTATACCTCTAACTTACGTAATATCGTACATCAACAGAGTCCTTACATGGAATATCTGGGACACACACCTAGGCAGTGGGTGCAGAACTCACACTGCTAACTACCTGTGTCCTATTCTACCTTCACTGGTGTGTGTCAGAGCCAGCCAACCTGTGACAGCCAGTAGATAAAGATTAAGGAATTTTACTGCCTAGTTGTTAAACCATTGGAAGCCTGAAATTGGTCATGGATGGTGGGAGTATTTACACCACAGGAATCAGCACACACTACAAATCAGAGTAGTTTTTGTTTTGTTTTGTTTTGAACTTGACAGCCAGTTTACCAGCCCACCATCTTTTTAAACTCCACCACCCAACTTATATTTGGAAGATGTTTCTTCTCAATTCCCAGTTGTTGTTCTTTGGGAAAACTTAGGGGGAAAAAACGGACAGTGACGAGAGTGTGTCTCATCCTGGCACAGTTGTCCTCTCTCGTCGGGGCTGAAAGTATGTGGTCTGATAATGCCGTTTAAGACTTAATTGGTCCCTTGCCTATGGATGGCTGCTGTGCTCCTGGTGGGGGAGCATTTGTGTTTGCACTAATGGGAGGTGTGTTCATATTTGACAGGTACCCTCCCGCTTTTCAGCCTGAGAAGATATAAACTGGTTGTTACAGAACATGTTAACACACATCCAACTGGTGCTCCACAGAGAAGTTGACAGAGTCATCCTATGCTTATTCACTCAATTAGCAAGCTTCCACCCATTGCTTATTCTTATCAGGCTCTGAACTAGACACTGGAGACTCAGAGATGAGTCAGGTTCAAGGTCTTGCAGAAGAGACAGACAAGGTAGGAAACAATTTGGAAATTCTGTAGTAAGTGTTGGAATCTATGCACACAGTACAATAGTCACACCAAGGACAATGGAGGATTTGCATTTGAATCAAGAAATCAAAGAAATCATCACTTGTGTAGGAATATTTGGATATCCAAGAATTGTTGGATGGTTTCACAAAGAATAAAGAGAAAAAAGCATTCCAGACAAAGAAAACAAGATATACAAGGGCTGGGAGGAGTTAAAACAGTGTGTTTGATATCTATCTGGATTTCACAGTGTGTGTTGGATTAGGGAGTATGATGAGAATGGAGAGATGGCCAGAGGTGAAGTTACAAAGGCCTGAAAAGTAAGGTGTGTTAGTTAACTATTGCTGTGTAACAAAATATCCCAGAACTTAATGGCTTAAAACAACATATCACTTATCATGCCTCAGAGTTTCTGTGATTCCAAAATTCAGGAGTGGCTTAGTTGGGTATTTCTGGCTCAGGGTTTCTCATGCGACTGCATCAGATGTCAATGCGGGGTACAGTCCTCTGAAGGATTGACTGGGCGGGAGGATCCACCATCAAGGTGGCTCACTCACCAATCAAATGGTTGCCAAGTTGATGCTGGCTCTTGGCTGGGGGTCTCAGTTCTGCACGTGGGCCTCTCCACAGAGCTGCTTGGGTGTCCTCATAGCATGGAAGCTGGCTTCCTCTTGAGTGAATGACTGAAGAGAGCAAAATGGAAGTTACAATGCTTTTTATGACCTAGTCTCAGCTGTCACACACCATCACTTCCACTGTATTATATTGGTCCTACAGACCAACCCTGATTCAATGTGGGAGGAGACTACCCTAGGGCACATACCACGAGGCAAGGATCATTGAGGGTCATCTTGGAGGCTGACTATCACATCAGTTTAGAACTTAGGATTTTGTCTTGTAGTTGATGGAAGATGTTGGAAAAGGAAGCAGGAGTGTGTGGCCTTCTTGAGCATCAAAATCTTGACAATGAGTGAGAGGAGTAATGCAGTATGTTAACACTGTGTGGGCATTGTATTCTAATTCTTGGAAATTCTCTTGAAATTCTCAAATAAATTCCACCACTAGTTACCTATGTGACCTTGGACAAGTCTCTTCCCTTTACCTCCCTGTTCTGTAAAATAGGGTTTACTTTATCTGTCTCACAGGATTACCGAAAGACTTAGAAACATAATGCATTCAAAAGGTTTAGCACAGTGCCAGGAACGAGTATGTGTTAAAGGAGTATGTGTTAAACTCAGTATGTTTTACTGAGTATGTGTTAAATTCAGTATGTGTTAAGGAGTAGCTGTTACGATGGTCAGCATGATGGAGACCAACACTTCGAGTCGTACAACGAAGACTAGATATCCATCCATTCCCTAGAGGGGGACCAACAGTTCCTTTGGCCAGGACTTCAGCTCTTTGCAAAAGCCAGATGCCCTATCATTTCACTGACTAGGAAGGTGAATTTGAAGTGCGAGCCTGTTGGTAATATTCAGTAACTTGTACTATTTTTGAATTTTTGTTTCTTTTTTGGGATCAATGCTGAAGCAAAAGGATAGAGCTTTGGTGTCAAAAGGGAAGTTTAATCCTGCTGAGAAGATGCCATCCACGGAAGGCTCTAGGCAAAGCCCAGAGCCTTTGGGAGTGGGTACTGCTGTGTTTGAAAGGCCCAATAATGCTAATGGGGACAAGGGTATGATATGAGCTCTGAATCCAGGAATGCTCTCGATATGCTTGGTGGGGTTGTTCAGGACCATTCCTCCTGGTGCAGGAGGCCAAGGACCTTGTTTTTATTTCCATGAGCCTTGTCTCCAAATCATATGGCTCTTAGCCTTCCAAAGACTGGTCCCCTTGAGGACGCCCAGGCCATAAGTTCTCATTTACAGCAACAAGAAGGTTCATGGCCTGTGCCTAGGTCTTGGAGCTCAGCTCCTGAAGGAAGGCTGGGAAGCTGCCTTACCCTCAGCCAGCCTCTGTTCCCTACCTTTGATGCATGTCAGCCACCCCTTCCCTGACTCCTTGGCAGAATCCCCTTCCTCTCTATTTGCCTCACCTGTCGGTGTTTGGAAATTTGTTATAGCTGGAGAAATTTTTAGATGTATTCCTCATTACCTTTTCCCTTTTTTTCTTCCAGTTTTATTGAGATGTAATTGACATACAGCACTGTGTAAGTTTAAGGTGTGCAGCATAATGACTTGGCTTACATACATCATGAAATGATTATCACAAAAAGTTCAGTGAACATCCTTCACCTCATATACATACAAAATTAAAGAAATAGAAAACATACATAATTTTCCTTGTGAGGAGAACTCTTAGGATTTACTCTCTAAACAACTTTCATATATAACATACAACAGTGTTAACTATATTTATCACGCTGTACATCACATCCCTAGTACTTATTTATCTTATAATTGGAAGTTGGTACCTTCTGACTGCCTTCATCCAATTCCCCCTCCCCTCTCCACCTCTGGTAACCATAAATCTGATCTCTTTTTCTATGAGTTTGGTTTTTTTTGGTTGTTTTTGAGGTATAATTGATCTACAACACTATGTTAGTTCCTGTTATGGATTTGATATTTCTATGCATTTCAAAATGATCACCATGATAAGTCTAGTTATGATGTATCACCATACAAAGAAATTACCTAGTTATTCACTATATTGCCCGCACTGTACATTTCATACATATTATTCACTTATTTTGCAAGTGGAAGTTGGTACCTCTTAATCTCCCTCAGCTATTTCTCTCCTCCCCGCACCTGTCTCCCCTCTGGCAACCACCTGTTTGTTCTCTGTATCTATGACTTTATTTCTGTGGGTTTTTTTTAACATCTTTATTGGAGTGTAATTGCTTTACATTGTTGTGTTAGTTGCTGCTGTACAACAAAGTGAATCAGCTATGCATATACATATATCCTCATATCCCCTCCCTCTTGCGTCTCCCTCCCACCCTCCCTATCCCACCCCTCTAGGCGGTCACAAAGCACCGAGCTGATCTCCCTGTGCTATGTGGCTGCTTCCCACTAGCTATCTATTTTACATTTGGTAGTGTATGTATGTCCATGCCACTCTCTCACTTCGTCCCAGCTTACCCTTCCCCCTCCTCGTGCCCTCAAGTCCATTCTCTAAATCTACATCTTTATTCCTGTCCTGCCCCTAGGTTCTTCAGAGCCTTTTTTTTTTTTTTAGATTCCATATATAAGTGTTAGCATACAGTATTTGTTTTTCTGACTTACTTCACTCTGTATGACAGACTCTCTATTTCTGTTTTGTTACGTTTGTTCATTTGCTTTGTTTTTTAGATTCCTGCATGTAAGTGAAATCATACAGTATTTGTCTTTCTCTGTCCGACTTATTTCACTTATCCTCTAGGTCTGTCCATGTTGTAGCAAATGGCAAGATTTCATTCTTTTTTATGGCTGAATAATATTCCAGTGTGTGTGTGTATACCATAGCTTCTTTATCCATTCATCTATTGATGAGCATTTGTTCATATCTTGGCTATTGTAAATCTTTTTCCCTTTTTTGTGTGTTTTGATGCTACAGGAATAATAACACAAACACAAGACTATCTGTGGCAGCATTTTTATAACAACCAGAGAGAGACAGACAGAGACAGAGACAAAGAGAGACACAGAGAGAGAGAGAGAAAGGAAAAGAAACAAAGTTAATGTCCAAAAAAATAAAAGTTTAAGTACTTTATGGTGCATTTAGACAATGGAAACTGGTCCTACAATAAAAAGAGTTCACCCAAGAGAAAAGAAAATATACATCCACACGAAGACTTGCCCAAGAATGTTCTTAGCATTATTCATAATAGCCAAAACAATACAAATGCCCATCAATTGGTGAATGGAGATCAATATGGTACATCCATGCAACAGAATGCTGCTTAGTCATAAAAGGACCAAAACATAAATACAACATGAATGAACCTCAAAAACACTGTACTAAGTTAAAGAAGCTTGATGCAAAAGACCAGATATTGTATGATTCCATTTATGTGAAATGTCCAGAATAAGCAAACTCCCAGACAGTGAATTGTTGCCTAGGGATGGGGGTGAGAATAGAGAGTGACTGCACGAGCACAAGTTTCCTTTTAGGGGTGATGGAAATGTTCCAGAATTGGACTGTGGTGATGGCTGTGCAACCCTGTGAATTTACTACAGATCGTTGAGTTGTACACTTTAAATGAATGAATTTTATGGTACGTAAATTATACTTCAATAAAGCTGCTTCAAAAAAGGAATGCTGCAGATCTTTGTGTATTGACCTAGGCAGATATCTAGGATAAGTGGTGACACTAAAAATAGCAAATTGTACATTAATATAGAGAGCAACATTGCATTCTTTACAAAATTTAAAAAAGTATATGTGTACGTGCATTTATATTTGCAATAGCACTGGGAAATTTCAGAAAGGACATGCACCAAACAGCTCACAGTGTTTACCGCCCAAGAGGGAGAGAATCAGGTACAGGGATGGACCTTCACCTTTTATTTTACACATTGTTTTCAGTGATGTAGTCAACAGTCAATTTTACTTTACTTTTTACTTACACACATACACATGCACACACATGCAATAGACACTTCTATATATACACTTATACATATACATACATAGACAAATATACATATACACACACATATATATATAGTATTATACATTTATATGTAATATTTTAAGCTATTTTCTCCAGAGTTGCAAATTGGCCCTCTGCTCTCCCTTGCTCTATGCTTCCTTCCTGAGCAATATCATTCCTTCCCATAACTTCAGCTCTGCCCAGATCTGGACGGATGACCTCTGACTCCACTTGCCCATCTTCACCCCTCTCTGCATTTCTACAGTACCCTTTACAGTCCTCCGTTACAGGGATTATCACACTGGCCTCTGACTAAATATTTGGGTGACTGTCTCCCTCAGTAGACAAAGAGGTCAGTGAGGACAAAGACCGCTCCAGAGATCAGCACAAATTCGGGGGGTGGGGGGGGGGAACTGCCAATAAGTGGCTGTTGACTGGGTGGTTGAATGATCATGCTGACCTACATCCAGCTCCCTGAAATTTGCCCTTCCCCATTGCCTTTGCACATATTGTCCCCTTTGCCTCGAATGTCCTTCCTGCCTTATTAGCCTGAGAAAGTGCATGAGCTCAGTGGAAATGCTCTAAGAAATGCCCCAAACTTGAGAGGCTTAGCCCAAGTTTCTCTCTGACATCCCTTTCCAGTGTGGGTTGGTGGAGGGCTGCTGGGGATCTGGCTGCAGGCAGTCATTTGGGAATCTAGGCTCCTTCTAGTTTCGGGTCTGCTTTCCTCTAGGTGGAGGGGAAAGAGTGAGGACCACTCCCACCACATTCACCCACATTCCACTGGCCAGAACTCAGTCTGCTGCCCCACTGAACTGCAGGGAGGCTGGGAAATTGTGTCTAGCTGAGTACCCAGGAAGATGAGGAGAGGATGGATATTGGCAAACAGAAGCCATCTCTGTCACAGAAACTCCTGCTCACTTCTCATAACTCAGCTGTGCCACCTCCTGCAGGAAGCCCTCCTTAAATCTCTCTCTATAAAAGAGGGACACTTGTGTCCTCTCACCTCTCCAATCCCTGTGCCCATGTTTTTCCTATTTCCCGATATTGCCTTGTAATCCTATCTGTCACCCATACTGGATTGTTAGTGGAGTTACAAGTACCTGACAAGTAGTGGGTGCTAAATGTACTTTTTGTACTCTTGGCCAGCCAAGAGTCAGCCTGCAGAGTTCAGAGAGTCAAAAGGTCTCAGATCTAAGAAACTATGAGTGTAACTACTGCTGTCCTTCACTTTGCTGAATACAAACATGACCTGAGAAATGGTTTACTAGGGGGCCCTTCCTGAGTTAGGTAAAGCCTGCTGAATATTGAATATGGCTGTGGAGGGGAACATGGAAGCATGGAAATTGGATCTGACCTACACGTTTATTCTACCCCCTTGGTGAAGGTTTTATTAATTATATATGACAGCAAAGGAAAAAATGGCCCTTACCCCAAAAGCAATTTGTGCTTTCAATTACAGAGAAGCAAGATGTTGGTACATCTTTCAAGTTATTATAATTGCATGCAAAAGTTCATCTTTGAGTGGAAGTTTATATAAGATCTTGATCAGAGGGTTCTTCACCTTGAGCCTGCATCAGAGCCACCAGGAAAACCTGTTAAAATACAGACTTGCTGGGCCCTACCCCAGAGACTCTGTTTCAGTAGGTCTAGAGTGAGGCCTAACGATCTGTATTTCTATCAAGTTCCTAGATGATGCTGTTGCAGCTGCTCTGGGTATGATACTTTGAGAACTGCTACTCTAGATAAATCAGAAGAGTGTGGTTAAGTGTCAGAGAGACCAGAGTTCCAGCCCCAGCTGCACCACCAAGTCACTTGACCTTGGGCAAGTCACTTCAGTCTCTGAGCCCCAGTTTCTTCGTCTGTAAAACAGAGATGATGCTATGGGCATTAATTGACACTTGCCCAGTGCTTGGCACCTTACCATGAACGCTTGTTCCCTTCAGCGATCTCTTGTGAAGCACAATGCTTATGTACCTAATTAGTGGTTCTGGTAACAAAAGCAGCAGTCAGAACACAGCTGAGGAGTCAAACAGACCTGAGAGTAAATCCCAGTTCTATGACTTCCTATGAGGACTCAGGCAAGTTAATTAACATCTCTACACTACCTCTTCCTCTTTTATAAAATGAGGATGAACATAATGTCAGCATCTACCTTAGAGAGCTTGGGGACTATTATTATGTGTCTGGCACAAAATAAGCATGGAGTAAAGTAAAATTTTACTGCTGGTAATTTCTTTTGGTCCCCAGAACCTCTACTTTTGCCATAAATATAAGCCCAAAGGATGGAAAGTGTGCACAAAGAGCCAGACATTGAGGGACGTGAATAAATATTCAAAAAGCTTAACTTCTGAATTTCCACGCCAAAATTTCAGGAGGAAAGATTAAAGATGTGATACATTTGTTTTGAAACTAATTAATGCCCAACAGATTAAGATGGGACAAAAGTTGTGCTGAGGATTCATATTCTTTTAAGTTAGAAAAGCAGTGGGTGAAATTAGTCCAAGGGCTAGAATCCATTCCTAACTTTCCTGTGGTCATTTGCAAAGATGGACAGCTTGTTAATCAGTCCGTGATTTCTCTCGGTAGCCATGGCGTTGGCCTCACCCCTGGACATAAAGAAATTAGAAGCCAGAAGGACTCGGTGAGTTGACACAAGGAAGGGAGAAGCCAACCTATCCAGTCAGATGTCCCTCAGCCATTGGCCAGCCTGGAGCCAAAATACACACTCATTTGAATGTTTCATATTTTGCTTGATTCCCTTAATCAGAAGAGTGGTGATCAAAAATCTAAACATTTTATGCCATTCTTCTGATGCCTGCATGAGGTAGAGGTGGAGAAGGACAACAACAAGAAGACATGGTGGGTGACAGTGGGTGTGACCCTCCACTGTCTGGTCTTTGAGTAGTGGCCTCAGTGTTGCCTGAAAGATATATGGACCCACGCAGGAGACAGTAGTTTTTTGGTGGAGTTGTAAACATACCCTCCACCAAAACAACAGAACAGAATTATGCAGGTGGTTTAAAAACAACTTTTAATAAATCCAGCACTGTTCGGGTGTATTATATCCTGAAGGTGTTAGCTCTGACATAGAAACTTGATTTCAGGTTCAACATATTTATTCCCTAATAAATCAATACAATTTCTTGATTAGCTGGTTGAGTCTCAAGTATCCAGTAAAGATCTGTTGGACAATGGTTACCTTAACAGCCACGTGGCTGTGTCCTCATAAGTCTTACACAAGTGGAGGTGAAGAGGGTAGTACTGGAGGATAATTGATCTGGGTTGAGTCCCAGCTTTACGACACTGAGGAGGTCACATTCTTTCTCTGATCCTCAGTTGCCTCATCTGTAAAATGGGCTGAGTCCCTACCTCTTAATTTTAGAGGGCTTAAATAAGATGACATTTTTGAAATATGTAACACAGAGTAAATTGACAATAAGTGTAAGCTGTTGTTATTGTCATCATGAGGCTGGACATAAACCCAATGGCACAATGAACAGGCCATTCCTTGGAAATGATGTTTTTCCCACTGAACACTGATTGAGTTAGCGAAATGCAGCAATTACAGACCTGTTCTATTTTTTTAAGTCATTGTTATTGGAGGCAAATAAGTATTTGGAGTCCATAAGCCCAGTTTGCAAAGTGACTTGGCATATTTAAGAATAGAGGCATGCATTTTATTCTAGCAATTGTGGGGAAGGAAAAAAGGAGAAGAGAAGGAGGAAAACAACATTTATTGAGCACCTAGCATGTGCCAGGCACTGTTCTAGACTTCGCATGTACGAACATTGAATCTCAGCTGCTTTTAAAAAAGGCAAATCCAGGATCTGAACTCAAGACTGTTAGAGCCCCAAACTTTTGCTCTATTCAATTCTCTAAAGCCAACATCCCAGCCCTGCAGTTATGACCAATCTCCAACCCACCTGGCAACTTTGTCCCGAACTCAAAAGATTAGCAAGATGAAAACCTTATTAACAACAGTCAACTCAAAGAGCCAAATTTCCCACCATAAGTGACAAGTCCCAGAGAGAACTTGATCATGGGATGTATTATACTCAAGTATGGACAGGGCATGATACAAAAGTGCTGATATTAAGGCAGTCAACATGGAGATCAGTAAAGTGCTCAATTCTTTTTGAAAGGGATTAGATCAATTTGTAGTCCTTTCCACCTACCCAAGGTCAAGTGACGTGGAGGAACTCAGACCCAGAGACTGACCTATGGGGAAGCAAAACGTTACACACTGAGCCTCAGATTCAAAAGAGGGTGCTTGAGAAAGCACAGACTTTACGGAACAAATCAAGATTCCACTGTCTCAGTAGTTAGTGTTAGGCTCTCTAAAATGCAACTTAAGAAAAAGTGTTTTCCAACTGTGTTTGGATTACAACCCAAGATTCTGAGCACAGTCTGAGAGTGACTTCACACCTTCAACCTTTAATCATGCCAACTTTGTATTCCCAACCTCATGCTCACCTCCTTCCAACCACAATGATGTTCTTTTGCTTTGGACACACACCAAGCTCACTTGCTCTCATGGGGTTCGCACATCCTATTCTCTCTGGAATGCTCTTCAGCTGGATCTCACAAGACAAAGTCCCTCCAGCCATTGGAATGCCCCATTGGAGCCATTGGAATGCTCCAATGCCCCATTCTCAGGAGCTTCCATAAACACTATTGAATATTGCTGTCTTTCTCCCTTCACTTTCTACCACGTCTTGTTTTCTTTATGGCACATTTATTTATTTGAAATAGTCCTTTTTAGTCACTGGTTTGGGGATTTGTTGATGCTCTCCTGCTCCAGAGTGGAAATTCTGTGAATGTTGGGACCTTACCTGTCTTCTTCACTACTGACACTGCCTAGAATGGAGTTTTGCATTTTGTAAGCATTTAATAAACATGTTTGAATAAAAAAGAGTAATTTCTATCAGTTTGGGAGGATGTGAAAAGACCCGTGAAGTTTTATACCTCTGTTTTGTTTTCTCTGCCTGGAGTGTCCCCTAGTCAAGCCCTTGTCATGTTCAAAGTCCACCTCAGGAGTCAATTTCTCCATAGTCTTCCCAGCCACTCACCCATTAGCGGTAACCACTGGCTTTTGTGCACAATCTTTCTATCTTTCACCTACCACAACCTTTACCCATCTCACACTCCATTATGTTTATTTATGTATATGTCCAGCTTCCTCACTTTCATCTGAGGTTCCTGAGGACAGAAAAGCCACACTGGTCTTGTATTTCACACTTGGGACAATGCCTGGCATATAAGAGGTGCTTGGTGAATGTCTGGGAAATAGGTTGACTTGAAATTAATTAAATAGCATTTGTGAAAACAATTTTTCAAAGTCCACAAGCTGTGAAGTATATCCACCTGGTAGAGTTCAATTTAACAACTATTTATTCAACATACTTCAGCAAATAATGAGACTGCCCTGGAATTGTAGCTCTGTCTGAGTAAAGAAAATTAAGTCTCTGTTTTTAATTACAGTAGTTCATAAACTCGGGAGTAGGAGTTGCTAATGAACAGTTGCAATACTTAATTAAAAGTGTAGAAATGGCCGTACATGCATGGAACACCTCTTCTTATTAAGTCTTACATTCTATTCTGGGCATTCAGGAGGGTGGTTGCTCTCAGTGTGGTACATACCAAATATTGTGGGAGCAGAGGAAGGAGGAAAAATTATTGATCTCCATGGGATCTGGAAAGACCTTATGGAGAAGAGGCTTAATAGGGTCTTTGAAAATGAGCACACTTCAGCCAGAAGAAAAGAGGAGGAGTCCTGGGCATGCCACTGTAGACAGATGTGAGAGGGAGAACATACGTGGAGACACCAGGAGTAAACGTTGTGAGAGAGGAGAGGCAGAGCCAAGAGATGAGGGAGACCTCAATGGCCTGGCCCACTCAGAGATCTACTGCAAAAGGCTACCCCATCCTTCCCTCCACTATTTCCCACCGGGTGGGAGATACTGGTGCTGGGGCAATGGTGGCCTGCTAGGAGGTTTTAGGAATTCAGCATCCTCATCTTTGCGTGATGCTCAGGCCTACCCTAGCAGGTTGACTGCCTGGCCAGAGAGCTTCCCAAGTCTAAGTTCTGTCTGTGAAGTGCCCACCCCACTCTCTCATCCAAGAAGGCTCTGTCCACCCTAGGGGAAAGGACATCTTTAAAGACCTCAGAGCTGCCTTGGGGATGGACTGGAAAGTGGACAGAGAGCCCAAGAGCAGGTCTTCTGGTCAAACATGAAATCTGACCAGAAAGGTCAGGGTGAGTAAAATCCAAAATGTAGCCCTTCTTCAGTCTGTGATACTGAGTGGATCATCTTCTCTCCAATATCCTCAACATCCTCCTCTGTAAAATGGGAGTATAGCATCTGCCAGCCAGGATTGTCCTAGGTCAAATGTGATAATGCAGCATTTCTCAATACACGGGCTATGGAACATTCACAGAGAAGGGATGGTTTTGGATTGCACCAAAGGTGGTATTAAGAGATATTCTGACTGCTTCAAGGAGAAGGTCTTAATATGTGCTAATATCTTTAATACCTCACCCCAACATTCTCTTTTCTCAAGAATAAGAACAATAGCCTTTGGGCTCAGAGCCAAGCAAACAATCATACTCGGAGTGGCCACGTAGACCTTATGTGTGCCACAGAGACACCTGTATGCTTTCCTTCACTCTCTGCATACTTTATATTTAATCCAAGTTTCTCCTAGACTTTTATTCCATGCTGGTTATTGCAAGTAATTCAATGAAGATCCAGAGAGCTGTTTTTTAATTCTCCAAATCCTGTTAGGTGGAATCTCATATGTAGAGACTTCACGGCCAGTCTTCGTCTAGAATTCACTAACATTATTTTGTTTCCACTATATTTATTTTTATAAGTAACTTCTACTTATAGCCAGTGATGCTGCATTTTTATTTCAGGTGATGATATATCTTTTCCTTTTTGAAAAGTAGCATGTTTTTCCAAGTAACTGAATAATATTGGTGGGACAAAGCTATGACTTGGTGTTCAGAGCTATAACCAGGTATAGGGATGGTAGGTGTGGAGCTGGTAGTATACAAATGACTGGACTTTGCTAAATGATGGAATAAGTTATAGGACAGTGATTTATAAACAGTAAAGTAAACATGAGCCACTGTCAAAAGGCAGATCCCATGTGTACTCTCTGGCATCAAGTCATTAATTAATCCATAATGAGAATGTGCTGGGTTTCATAATTAACTAAGCAGGGCACAGCACAGTCCAGAGTGACCCAGGGACAACCTGGGTGGTCTGCTTTCCAGTTCTGCATGTCAGTGGCCCATCCGAGGGAGAAGAAGCATCTCTGCTTAATGATGCCTTAAACTTGGCAAAGAGAGGGTTGACTCCAATTTCCTGAAATGAATTTCCTGGTAATTGGGTGGACTTTGCATAGACTTCATTTGTCTGGTGAGGACAACCACAAAGCAGCTGGGGTAAGCAAGGGATAATGAGAGGAAGGCAGTTACAGTGTCCTTGATGAAAGGAACCCTGGGGCTGTCATGTTAACCAGTCTCTATCAGAGCCTTCGTTGGCCCTGATGTGAGATGAAAGTCCAATGATCTCCCCAGAGGTGATTAGCTCAGAAGAACTTTGAAGAGGAACAAGGAGGTACAAATCACTCTGATAAGCTACAGAAACACTAAGTTTCTTCAAGTCTGCTTGGAATTAACATAGCAAGTGGAAGTCCTAGCTTGAGCGTTAGAGTGAGATTTGTATAAGATGATCTGGCAAAGAGATGCTGTAGCCATGGGGCTGACAGATGTTGTAGCCCTAATTATAGGGGAAGTAAGGAGTCTCCTAGAAAATAACTCAAGCCATGTCCATGGATAGAATGGGTACACACCTGGGCAGGTCTCGCACAGAGTTTGCAGGAAAACCATGAAACACCCTATGAAAGAACTCATCTGGGGCTGACCCAGGACAATGCTTTCGTTGTCAGGGAAGTATTCTTAAGGACAACTAAGTACCTACCACATAGTGAATGCTCAATGTATATGTGTGGAATAAACAATAATGAATAAATTCATCTCTGGCTCAGGCAATGAAGCCCCCCCCTCATTATGCAACACCCTCTATTAACAACCCCTCTAAGTTGGAGCATGTAGTTTACTAACTTGTCCTCTGCTGTGAAAAATAGCACTGACAAATAATGACAGCTCTCGGCTGTTCCTAAGTCAGTCACAATACAACCCACATTCCTCTCTCTCAGAAGATAAGCCAACTGAGGCAAGGAAAAAATATAATATCTTTAGCTTCCCTTACTCAAAGTCCCTTGATTTTGCAGGCTGGATGGCTTGCTTTCCCTTAGAAAATAGAAAGGGACTTATCCTTCTGTATCTCAAAAGTGATCTTTTGATGACGTCATTGACCCACCATTTTTGCTCTAGGAGAGCTAATAAATGGCAACAGAAGACTTTCCTCTTCCCAAACACCCGATTTTTTACGACCATCGAGATTGGCTATGGATTGTGGGCAAACACTCTTGTGTCCATTCTTTTGTCCAAGTGAGTGTTGCCACCTCAGAGCTTTTGCTCTAAGTCCAAGTGTATTAGAGTTCCCCAAAGAAACAAAACCAATAGGATATATATATATATATGGAAAGATTTATTAAAGGGATTGGCTCAGGTACCTATGGAGGCCAAGAAGTCCCACAATCTGTTGTCTGCAAGCTGGAGAACCAAGAAGGCTGGTGGTATAATTCAGTCTGAGTCCAAAGGTCTGAGAACCAAAGGAGTCAATGGTGGAATTCCCTGTCTAAGGTCAAAGGCCTGAGAACCAGGGGCCACCAATGTAAGTCTCAGAGTCCAAAGGCCCAGGAACCCGGGACTTCTATGTCCAAGGACAGGAGAAGATGGATGTCCCAGTTAAATAGAAAGGGAGAAAATTCGTTCTTCCTTCACCTTTTTGTTCCATTCAGGCCCCCAATAGATCTTCTGATGCCCACCCACATTGGTGAGGATAGGTGTTTTCCCTGAGTCTACTAAATCAAATGTTAATCTCTTCCAAAAACACCTTCACAGACACACCCAGAAATAATGTTTCACCAGCTATCTAGACATCCTTTATCCCAATCAAGTTGACACATAAAACTAACCATCTTTAGCAGAGAGCTGGAAGTAGGGTAAGCTGATTAGGAATGGTTTGGGTGAAAAGAGTTCTGAAATTCCATGCCATTGCAATTAAAATAATTCCAAAATGAGGTGGAATCCAGAGAAGTGGTCCCTTCTAATTTGGCCAAGTTCCTAAGACACCTTTTGTGTCCCTATGGATCATTGGTTACCACCTCTAAGAAATGCTGTGCCTGGTGGCAGTGAGAAGCCCCAAAGAACGCAGCTTGGCATGCCTGGCAAGAGCTGTGCTAACTGACAAAGCTGGTGTGGAGGGCCAACAGAAGCAAGCTTGTGTGTGTCTCTGCAAGACACTCTGAGAGCTTCAATAAACCTCTTGGGGTGAAGGACAATTTCTCTATAAGAAACTCTTAGCAGATGCGGGGCAGCTTACCCCTGGAGTCCTATCATTAGGGTTTCTATGACCTCTTTCATATCCACAGCTGATGGGATGTAGCAAAATTCAAGCTACCTCCATCAAGCAGTTTGGAACTGAAATGCTGCAGGGTAAGCTTCAGCTCTGGCAGAAGAATCCCACCACCACTCACCAGCATGTGATCTCTGGGAAGTTATGAATCCTTCTGGATTTCCTCCTCTCTATTTTGGGAGTCATCCTCCCTTCTGTTATGGGAATCATCATGTCTTTTGTGTAAATATGTGAAGAGGACTAGAGAAAATAGATGTAACCTCACACCAGGCAGCTGCTATTTTCACCCTGGAATAACCTTGAGGTAGGGCTGGACTCTGCTGTGCACTTGCCCATGGCTCCAGTGCAATAATGAACAATGTACTTTTTATTGAAGTCCGTAGAGGAAGGCAAGCATTGGCTTTATGTCACACATTGCAGAGTAGATGACCTCAAACTGTTCCACTCAACGTTTCCCATTCTCCCCGAGCCTTTCCTGCTCATGCTGTCAACAGAGTCTTCTGCAGGACAGCTTCCCTTCCCAACTTTCTTATTTCTTTCCACATGAATCTGGTCCAAGCTTGTTCCTATCCCAGTGAGCTTACCAAAACCTCTTTTACAAAGCCAGTCTAATCAGGCCTGATGTTAAACCAAATACCACGTGGTACTGAAGCCCAAGGCACGTAGTAAATGCTCAATAAATGAGATCTTCTTCCCCTTCCCCCTTGATCTCTTTGGATGTGAAATCAGGAAGGCATGGGCATCTGAAGTAATGTAACAATATAGGAAATGCTGCTGAGTTACCCTCACCACTTTGGGAGGACCGAAGTCAGCTCCAAAAAGCTACAAGTTTGTCTACTCAGAGGCATTGAGGCAGCAGAGAAAACAGTAGGACGGTAACCAGACCTGGCTCTGTCACTTTCAGCTGGGTGACCTTGCAAGACTGTGTTTACAACCCAGGGCATCAATTTTCTCATCTGATATTGAGCAAGATTAAGGGGTAAAGGTAAAGTACACCAACTTATTTTGATGTTGTGAGGCTTAAAAGTGGAGGTGAGTGGGAAAGCATACAGGAAACAAGATGTAAATTGAGGTTGGCTTCATTATTTCACATCCTCCATTAAGAATTAGAATGCCAAATTTAATAGTTAAAGCCTTCTGAAGAGATCGAAATTTAATACCTGGTTCTGCCATTTATGAATCACACCACTTTAGATAAATGACCTTATGTCTCTGAGCCTTAGTCTCTTTATGAGTAAAATGATGGTGGGGAGGATGGAATGGGAGTTGGTGAGCACAATGGGTATATAATTGTTACTCTATCTAAACATGTTGTAAGAATTGAATGAAATAAGGAGATAAATGTAAAGACTAAGCACAGGTCCTCTTCCTTTCAGGCAGAATGGGTTCAGTTTAATATACTTGGCTGAGGCGCTGCCATATTTATACTTTACCAACCTAAAAGGGCATTTCACTTTGTAAGCTTGTTGTAAACGTCAAGAATTTGGTTAATTCTCTCTCTCTCTCCCTCTCTCTCTCAATTAGTTGTAAGTTTTACTCTATTGTTATAAAATAATGAGAGTTCGTTTTGGAAAATTTGAAAAAAAATCATCCATTATTCTCTAATTCAACAGTTTATTCAATTAATATTTATCAGTTGTCTTCCGTGAATCCAGCTCCCACGCACCATAGCAGTACACAAGACAGACAGGCCCCTGCTCTCTGGAGCTGACTCTCAAGTAGGGGGAGATAGCGAATCAACAGATAGATAAACAACAGGATATTGAGCAGCGATGTGCAGTGATGAAAATAAAATAGAGCAATGTGAGAGTCCCAAGTGCCAGAGACCCAGCTACTCTGGATAAAGTAGTCGGGAAAGGTCTTCGTGGAGGGGTGATATTTGAACTGAGACCTGATGGAAAAGAAGAAAATAGTGCAAAAATCTGGGAAAAGAGTGTTTGAGGCAGAGGATGCAGCAAGGGCCAACATCCTGAAAGGGAAAGAGTGTGATGTGTATGAGAAACAAAAGAAGGTCCATGGGTCTGGACTGTATTGAACATAGGGACACTGATGTGGGAAGAAGTTGGAGACAGAGGTAGGGAGTAGATTAGAGCAAGCGTTGTGGGCTTTAGTAAGAGGCTTGGGTTTGATTCAGGTGCAAACTCTGGCCACTAGAAGGTTCACACATCTATAAGATCCCACCATGGAGGCAAAACCGTAAGGAGGCAAGAGTGGAAGAAGGAAATCCAGTAGAAAAACTACTGCAATAGTCCGGGCAGAGGATAGATGTGGCCTGGTTGATGGTGGAACTGGAAGAGAAGGAGAGACGTAGGCAGGCTGGGATGTGTCTGGGAGGAGGAGTCATCAGGAATTGTTGATGGATTGGATGTGGGCGTTCAGGGAACATGGGGAATCAGCTATGACTCCCAGGTCTAACCTAAGCAACTGGCCAGTGGGAAAGACAGGAAGAGGTATAGGTGTGAGGAGTGGGAAGACAGAAGGGAGCTGGGAGAAAGAATCAGGAGGTTTAATCTGACAATGCTACATTTGAGATGCCCATTAGACACCCAAGTGGAGATTACAGAGATGCAATTGGTATTTGAGTATCAAGCTCAAGGATGCGTGGAGACCAGAGATATGAAATTGGGAGTCACTGTCATGTGACTGACTCTGAGGGAGAGAGTGCACATGAAGAAAAGAGGGCCGAAAACAGGGCCTTCCAGCTTGGAGAGATGGAGAAGGAGAGAAGGAAGGAGCTGAAAAGAAGACTGAAAATGAGTTACCTGTGAATTGCGAGGGAAATCAGGGAGAGTGTGTGGTCACAGAAGCCAGGAGGAGAAAGTGGGAGGGAGGGACTGAATTGGATGCTTCAAGAGACTAAGGTAAACACAAGGAACTGACCACTGCCTTGGGCAACATGGACGTCACTCGTGTCCTGCGCAGCTGTGCACTCCCCGTTCCATCAGAGACAAGCATTTGAGATCACAAGACAGCTCATAAACACAGGCTGTGAATGCCATCCCAGGGCACCCAGCCCTTTTCCTGCCAAACCATTGGAGAGAGAAGTGAACTCAGGAAAGCCCCCTGGGCTCTCATGGTCACATGAGCTGCCATCTATCACAGGGTCCTTCTTCCATCCTTTCTCTCCACATGAACCCTACCCTGGGGAACTTCTTGGAATTTTCCCAGCCTGTGGGGCAGAAGCAGGCTGACTCAGAAGAAAGTGATTACTTATTTCTGGGTGAAGTTATATTTTATATGAAATTTCAAAAGACTTTCTTTGATGCTGTCCGTTTACCTAAAAAATCAATGTACTATGAGTATTTCCCTAAAGATCAAGAACTCAGACACCCTGTTTCTATTTGTGATCTGCCAACGACATCAAACAATTTTTCAAAGCTTGGAGGTTAAATAACACTTGGAGGTTGATTTGGGAAAACATTAGAACTGAACTTCTTGGAAACATTGAATATATAAATGCTGATATGGAAGCTTGATTTTGTGATCATAACAGAGTGTATTTCTGTTAATCATATGAAATTGAGAAATCTGGAGCCCATCAAAGTTATTTGCATTAACTAAAATGACTAATATCATATATTGGACCATGAATACTTTCTGTCTGGGAAAAAATAAAGTTCCCAAAACTTAGGAAAAGAGGATTTTTCTGTAGCCATGGTAACAAGTGGCCATAGGAGCAGATTTTAAGCCTGTTCAATTGATTAATGACAACGTGCCTCAATGAATCTGCTTTGCAACCAGTCAGTCAACACTTGCTTCTGAAAGTCAGCCAAACTGGGACAAACTCATGCCAGAAAACGATGTCTTTGAGTGAAACCTATCAACAACAGTCAACCTCAAGTAACTACACTTCTATAAACAATATCAACCTACGTGGGCTTCTAAAAGTCAGCCAATCCTCTTTTTCTTTTTTTTTATTTTTGAAGTTTTTAAAAAAATGTCCATACTGTTTTCCACAGTGGCTGTACCAGTTTACAATCCCACCAACAATGTACAAGGGTTCCCTTTTCTCCACATTCTCCCCAACATTTGTAATTTGTGTTCTTTTTGATGATACCCATTCTGACGGGTGTGAGGTGATATCTCCTTGTGGTTTATACCCAAAGAAACCAAAAATACTAATTCAAAAAGAAATATGCACTCCATTGTTCACAGCAGCACTACATATTTACAATAGCCAAGATATGGAAGCCACCCAAGTGTCCATCAACTGATGAATGGATAAAGAAGATGTGGTATATATACAATAAAATACTACTCAACCATAAAAAAGAATGAAATTTTGCCATTTGCAGCAATGTGGACAAACTTGGAAGGTGTTATGCTAAGTAAAATGTCAGAGAAAGATAAATACTGTATGATATCACTTACATGTAGAATCTAAAAATACAACAAACTAGTGAATAGAACAAAACAGAAGTATACTCAGATACAGAGAAAAATCTAGTGGTTACCAGTGGGGAGAGGGAAGGGGGAAGGGCAATATAAGGGTAGAGGATTAAGAGGCACAAACTATTATGGACAAAATAAGCTACAAGGGTATAATGTGCAACACATGGAATATAGCCAATAACTCTAAATGGAATATAAGCAGTAAAAATTGTGAATCACTATATTGTACACCTGTAACTTATATAATATTGTGCATCAACTACACTTCAAATTTTTTAAAAGTCAGCCAACACTTGCAGTCCATGCTTCCCCAAAGCCCTGTACAAAATCAGCAGTCTGCTCTGCTCAGAGAAACTACCTGACCAGCATAGCTGTCTCTTACTCAGTAAGCAATATATTCAGCTTTGTCTTTTCATTTCAGGTATTGAATGATAGTCTCATCAGTGTATGAATTCCCTGGGTTTCATGTTTGAATGTTGGGAGGATCCATTAATTAATTTATTCATTAAACCTTTCTTCACTGCCTTTTAGGTGACTGAACTGTGCTTGACAATTCCTGTCACAGAGGAACTCTCAGACCAGGAAACACATGGCTAGAATTCAGTATAATAACCACAGTACCAGAAGATCAACCAAGGGCTACAGAAGCCAAGAGGAGGAAGTAATAAACTCTACTCAGGAGAGGACGGCCAGAGAAGCATTCCAAAGATGATGCTCAGGTTGAGGTTTCAACAACACATATGAGTTTTCCAGATAAAGGAAAGGGAGAAGGTGTTCCAGGCAGAGGGAACAGCATGGGCAGAATCCTGGAGACAGGAGAAAGAGCACACCGGACTGAAATGGGGAGAAGTACAGTGCATGTGAGCATTCTTGGGAAAGAGGGATGAGCAAGGAGGGGACGGGTCTGTACGGGTCCCCCATGCTATATCTGGGAACTTGGATTAACCTCATTCAGCTCAATCTTCTTATTGATAAAGTAGAATTAATAGTATAACCTTCCACGTCCTGGTTATTGCAAATAGTACTACAATGAACATTGGGGTGCATGTATCTTTTCAAATTATGGTTTTCTCTGAATATACGCCCAGGAGTGGGATTGCTGAATCATATGTCCATCAACAGAGGGATGGATAAAGAAGATGTGGTGCATATACACAATGGAATATTACTCAGCCATAAAAAAAGAACGAAATAATGTCATTTGCAACAACGTGGATGGACCTAGAGATTGTCATACTGAGTGAAGTAAGTCAGACAGAGAAAGACAAATATCATGTGATATCGCTTATATGTGGAATCTAAAAAATAAGGGTACAAATGAACTTATCTACAAAACAGAAATAGAGTTACAGATGTAGAAAACAAACTTATGGTTACCGGGGGGTAAGGGCGAGGGATAAATTGGGAGATCGGGATGGACATATACACACCACTACATGTAAAATAGATAACTAATAAGGACCTACTGTATAGCACAGGGAACTCTACTCAATACTCTGTAATGGCCTATATGGGAAAAGAATCTAAAAAAGGGTGGCTATATGTATATGTATAAATGATTCACTTTGCTGTACACCTGAAACTAAGACAACATTGTAAATCAACTATACTCCAATAAAAATTTTAAAAAATAGTATAACCTACCTCTCAGGATTGCCATGAGGATTAAATAAAATGAGGTGTATGAATATGTGTTTGGGATACCTTATACACCCAGGCAAGAATATATATAATTTTTATGAGACTTTTTCCTGAAGACTTCAGGACACAAGGGAATGAATTGATGCCAAGAATACATTTGTGTTTTAGAAAGAGCTCTCAGAGGCATTGTGGGGAAGCTGAAGAAATTGTAAACAATTTCCTTTTGAAAAATTCAGGAAATAATTAATATAATAATGACATTCAGAACAGCTAAATAGTTCCTGAGCCCTTACTGAGTACCAGGCATGTCTACTTCTATAAGATGCATTACTTGCATTGACTGGTTAATTACAACAGCCCTGCGGGGGTCGGTGCTAATATCATCCCCATTCAAGGGACTGATTCTTCTCAAGGAAAGTGGAGCGATCCAAGGGAGCTCCACACCAATACAATAACCTGAGACTAGAGATAGTCTGTGTTTTCCTAGCTTATGCTAATAAGTGCACCAGTTTCATTTTGCACACCGTTTAGTCCAGCTGACATTTTCTCCATAGCAAGTCTTTCTCAATGAATGCAGTATTACTGTGATTGACATGCTAGTACAGACTCCTTATCTAGCCACAGGGCAACACTGTGAGTAGCAGCAGATGAAAGAGATCAGGGCCAATGAAGCACTCGTTTACTCATTTGTTCATTGAACACACACTACTGAGCATTGTAGTTGCACGCTAGTGGATGTCATTCCTGCTCTTACGAGCTTCTAACAATAACAGCTAACACATACAGAGTACTAGCTATCTGCCGGGTACTGTTCTAAGCACTCCGTTTCCAATGATTCATTTAATTCTCCTGACAAATGTATGAGGAAGGTAATATTATTATACCCATTCCACAGAGAAGAAACTGAAGCAGATGGAGATTCAATAGTCTAGCCACGGTCACATGGTAAATAACAAAGCTGGGATTTGAACCCAGGGAGTGTAGCTCCAGTGTTGCTATTCTTTAGCAACAGCGGCACCAGATTGTGGTCTAGGGCAGCAGTACCCAAAATGCTGTCTGAAGTTCCTGGTCCTCCATTCTACCCACTGTAGCTTGTGCTAGGAAGTGCACCAGCTTAATCGTGCAAACCGTTTAGTCCAGAGGACATGTTCTCCATAGCAAGACTTTCTCAACAAAAGAAGTATTGTTGTGATCGACATTTTGGTACAAATTCTTTACCTGATCACAGGTCAGCACCGTGAGTAACAGTGGATGAAAGACTTTACACAAATGATCACACTGATAAATTTGTAATTGTTATTAGCATCAGTCTTAAGAGAGAAAAAGGAAGGGAGCAGGGAGAGAGTGCAACAGGGTAGCAGGAAGCCCTATCCTCCTTGGAACAGAGGAGCAGGGTCATGGAAGCATCCCAGAGACCCATGGGATAAGGAGGACTTCTGTAGGTTGAAGCGTGGGGATGGAGGGGTGATGCAGAAGGGCACTGCAGGCAGAGGGGAGAGCACTTGTGAGGCCATAAGCGGAAAGATCCTGGCATGTTTGAGAACCAGAGAAAAAAACATGTGAGTATAAGGAAAGACTCTCCTGGGAAGCGGGCAAGTGGATTCCACCATGAACAACTCATGCTAGAAGAGAAGAACACTTCAAGGAATGCCAGAAGTGTTAGCTGTATAGAATTTCATTCAGCTGACCCTTCTAAGGCTGGAAACTGGGGAGAGAAAAGAAGGAAGACAGTGGGAGGGGCAAAGTTTGCACTTGTCTGGTTCCAATCTGGCCTTGAGTCCCTTTGTGTTTTTTAATGACTTCTTTGGAGGCGCCCATTGCTGGTCATCTCTCGCCTATGATGCCCTTGATTCAGCAGATGCAGTTTTTCTTGCTGCTCTCTCTATGTCATTCCTCATTCCCAGGCAGTGGTCCACACCCACCTGCCCTGACTGAGCTCACCTCACCCTTCCTGGGGAACCTCTAGGGCAGAGTCTGGGGCAACTGCATATCTTGTTCCTGCTGAGGGGGGAGTACAGACCCCCTCTTCCACTGTCCCCAGGCACTTCAGCCAGGCTCTCACCCTTTAGATCACTCAGGCATGAGCCAGAACCTAGTTTAACTCCTAAATCTGTTCTACCTTCGATGAGAGGGGAACGTCAATAGAAGCAGAATTGGGCTTTGATCTCCTCCTTTGCTAGTGCTACAGCGTGGTTTTTCACCTCACTCTGGAATATGACATCTCTTGTCTTGAGGCCTTGGAAGAATATGTCCATTCTAAAAGAAAGTTACAAAAATTAAAAAAAAATTTTAAATAAAAGAAAGTTACATAAAACACCATGAGAATTTGCTGGGGCAGGAGATTGGAATTGGAGATGGCTTTCTAGAGAAGGTGATGTTGGATATAGTTCTTGAAGGAGAAATATGAGCTTACCAAGTGGAGAATGAGAGAAAGGCTATTCCTGATGGCAGAAAACTCATGTGCAAAGGCACAGGAGTGTGAGGAGAGCTTGACATTTGGGCAGAGTGTAGCAGAATAAGGAGAAACTGAGGCCCACCCAACTTAATTCAAAGCTGACTCTCTCCACTCACTAGTTGGATGACCTTGGGTAAATATCTCAATGTGGGCTCCTCAACTAGGCTGCCCATTCCTGAAGCCAATGGCTGTCCAGCTTTAGAAAACACAACAATCCCCCAAGAGCTTCTTAGAAATGCAGATCCTCAGGCCTCCCAGCAGAAACTCTGACAGAGGAGATTTAGGGTTGGACCCAGGATTCTGGTGCAGGCAGTCTGTGGGCCTCGTGTCCCATGCCCAGCACAGGGTCCAGCATATAGTTGATGCTCAGTAAGCGTTTTGAGTAATGAATGAAGGAATCCAATTAATCCGCCTCAATGAAGCTTGCCCTGCAAAAATGCTCCCAGAAGTAACACATGGCTGCCTAAAATATCTCTACCCATTTCACAGCACAGAGGTGACGCCCGCCTCACAGAGGGTTTTGCACAGAAGTAAAGGGCTCAGATGCATCCACCCAACCTGGGAACATTAGTCAGACCTGATGACGGTGGTGCAGGCAGGAAGCCTACCCAAGGACAAATCCTATGGTTATTTTAAGCTTCTCTGTGTTGTCATTGTGGCGTTCAGAAGGAGCTGGGAAAAGCTGAAAGAAAACTACTTGTGATTCTTTGCAAACAACAATATTGTACAAGGATCTGAGACCAAGCTGGAAAAAGAACACAGGGTTTTGGGGTCAAATATCCCTGGATATTAGTCCCGGCAAGTCTCTGAGCCCAGTTTCTTCAACTGTAAAATGGACGTAACATTCCTGGGAAGATTGCTGTGTGAATCCATGGAGAGGCAGGGGTTACAACTGTTGAGGAACCTGCAGCCAGCAGAGGGAGAGGCAGAGCGTGCTACAGCAAGGGGGTCAGCCACGATCACCTGACTTGGGCAGAGACTCAAAGGCAGGCAGGGGAGTGGGGAAAAGGAAAGGCTTCAGACCACCTGTGATTGGAGGCTGTTCGCGTGGGGAGGCTGAAGGTAGGCTAACTAGAAATGGGGCCCCTGACCTGATGGTTGAGGGAGCACACATGTCTTTCCCTTGTTGGTCCTAAGTCGGAAGCAGGTTCTAAAAATAGGGAAGCTGAAAGTCATTGATCAAATCCTGACTGTTCAGGGAAGATTGCTACAGAGGTAGTTTGGTTTGGCTTCTCGGAAGGGCTGCTGCAGAGACTGTGGTTCTGAGTTGTATTGTCACATATGGTCTGGCCGTCGTCTGTCTGTATATTTAGACTCACTGAGCACTTACGGTACACTTACTCAACAGATATTGGCTGAGGGCCTGCTCCATGCTCTAGGCACTGAGGACACAGGTATGAGCAGGACAGGCCAGACTTCCTGACCTCCTGGGGCTGCTCAGAGGCCGCCTGGAATTGAGCTGAGTGGGTTTTACCTCCATGGCTCCGGAGACCCACCGTCTGTGTCCAAGCACTACTTAGTCCTTCACGGCTGTGGTTGCTGCTGCAGTGGGGGTTCTATTTATTCAAATTTCCTATTTCTTGAGATTCTGAGTATTCTTCCAGTGATCACAGGCCCCATGTTAATTCAATGGCCTGGCCTCAGATAGGAGCAGGCTCTCTCCTCCCTACTTAACATCAGCCCACCAAGGATGTCCAAATTCCCACTGCTAAGCCCGTCATGCAATGCAGACCTTTACTATTCCGTTGCCCCAGCTGTCACTTGCCTTGTCCCCCTCTGTTTCCAGTGCCCTGGGCAAGGACTCTCATTGTGGCTACAACCAGGAGAAGCCTGTGGAGGCCCTTGGCACCTGTACCTGCACTGAGTTAGCACCCAGGAAAACAGTCAGTAGGCTCAGTGCCATTTTATGAAGCATGGGCTCCTTCCTTCCAGGGAACCTAATGCCTCCGCTAGCTGCTTCTCTCGGCTAAGCCCCGGACATATTTCTCCTTCCCCTCTTCTCTCTTTCCTGTTCCCTCTTTTCTGTCTTCCCTCTTTCCTCCAGTTCCTCTTAGTGATAGTAGTAGTGACAGTATCTACTCTGCCCCAAGCAACTTTCATATGCAGCTGGGGAATCAGTTCCTCCCTCCTCAGATCCATGGGAACAGACCTTTATCACAATAACTACAGACCTCATCACAATCTTTTATTTACAGAGCTGGTTTTGGTTCATGTGTCACAGGCACAGGACTCTTATCTCTAGTGTCAGGGCAAATAAATGCTGATTGGCTGGCTGAGGAAATGACTTGACCATCAGTTTTACATTTTAAGAATATATTTTGGCCCTCATGAGAGGCCTCTGGGGACTATATCATTATTGCCGAGAAAGATGAAGTGGTTTATCTATGTCACGCAGCCTCTTAGAGATGGTCTTCCATCTCTAAAGTTTTAAACCCAGGTTTTATGACTCCAGACCTTTTAGCAAAACCATTAGTACCAGTCTTATTCTCTGGTATAGATATTGTGACAAGCTCTCTGTTTTCTAATCTGTGAGAGATTTATTTGAATAGCACTATTTGCCTTTCAAGGGGTTGTGGGAGAAATAATTAGTACTTATCCATTGTCTGGAAATGGCAGGTTATAAAATGCAGCAATCTAACTCAGTTTTCATTTTTATATCTTTTATAGAACATGAAACTCTACTCTGCAATCATAGTAGAAAGGCTTTTCTTTGTCTGTTTATGTAAAGTTTATTTTGAGCCTTTGATTTTGCAATCTAAAGAGTCATATTCTTTTGTGTCTCCTTGAGTGTAAGCAAATCTGGATAGAGAATTTTGGCAGCCCAGTGTCTCCATGCAAAACTACCTCTGACCTTCTCTCAGTCCGTGTGGTTGGGGAGGGAGATACAGGAGGCACTCGGTACCCTGGCACTCCGAGTGGCCACTTGACCCAGGCCTGACCAAGGTGATCTTGTATCCCACTAGCTAAAGTGACTGGTTTAGATGAGAGCAGAGAGCCAAGCCAGAAGAGTAGGAGTCAAGCTCAGGAATTTGCTGGAGCCTTTGGGAAAGTGCTGCTCTCCAGCCCCTGTGGTTATTAAACCTAGAACTGCTGGTTGTCACCTTTGTCATCACCTAGAAAGGAGCCTGTCTGAGGCTTCATAGAAAACAGATTCAAGAGATGGAGGGCTGTCAGGTACTGATGAAAATGAGGACCCATGACTAAAACCTGTGCTACCCCAGGACTTATCAGTTATAAAAAACAATCAACTCCCTTTTTTGCTGAAACTCGTATGACCTGGGTTTCTGCCATTTACAACAACAAATCCTGTATAGCATATTAAAGATAATAATTACAATAACTGAAAATAAATAATATATTAAGTCAAACTCTTAATCTGTTTACTAAGTTCAAATTATGTGGACTATATTGAGTTAGGCAACGGTTCCCATGTTCAAAGAATTTATATTCCAATCAGGAAGACCAAACATAAATGCATTTTTAAATGATTCTTTCTTTTATTTCATTCCTTCATATAACAAACATTTCCTCAATGCCTGGTCTGGGCCCTGCTCAGTGCTATAAGCTAGTGATATACAGAGGAACACAAAAGACAGACCAGATTTGAGCTCTCTGTTTTATGGCACCTGGACTTTGGGTTCATGGCACTTATCACAATTTCAGATTGTTTACATAATTATCACACTAATGACTAACTCTCCCATCAGCCTGGGATTTTTTTTGGAATGGGACCTTGTCTGTCTTTTGTTCATCACTATGTCTCATGTCTGGCACAGTGTTCACCCTCTGGGAGCTCACAGTCTGATGGTGGAGACACAGCTAAACAGACACTTGTAACACAGGGAGATACACATTCACCAGGGGGATGAGATGTACAAGGGTTGTAGATACCCAGAAAGGAAGTCCAGCCACTTGAGCTAATGCCTGAAATTGATGACAATTGACCACAATTTATTACCCAAGGCTTCCCCTGGGAGTTGCAAGCCTTCAATAGACTTGCATTCCAAAATAGTTACATCAGACAAATTCTGCCAGTGTAATTGTTGTCTACCATGGTATGACAGATTCCAGGTACTTCCTACTCTACCATATTCCCAAAATGTTCCTATTTTTAACTTGTTTCTCTGAAGCACTTTCAGGAGATTTAGAGGGCCAGCACCCTCCTTTCTTTTTATTTTTCTCTTTTTTCCCATTTAGAAGGCAGACACTAAGAACTAGGACATTAAAAAGCAGCTGTATATATGGGGAAATTAGAAAGTCACTGCCTATTCCTAGGGAAAACCCCAGGTTCAGAAAAAAACTTGAGAAGACCTTACTTGTATACCTCCAGCTGATCCCCAGCATGGAGACAGACTCCAACAGTCAAAAAGCAAAACAAAAACAAAAAGCAGCAAACCCTGGGGAAAGGGAAAATTAGATTTCCAGAGTAACCACATTATTAGATTTAAATGTTCAGTTTTCAAAAACAACAAAAATGACAAGGTATACAAAGAAACAGGGAAGTATGACCTATCCAAAGGAAAGACATAAACCAACAGAAACTGTCCCCAAGAAAGAACAGATGGTAAATCTACTAGACAAAGACTTTAGAACAACTGTCTTAAAGATGTCCAAAGAACTAAAAGAAGACATGATGAAAGTCAAGAAAACAATGTATGAACAAAATGGAAATATCAATAGATTGAAAACCTGAAAATAAACCAAAAAGAAATTCTAGAGCTGAAAAGTACAATATCTGAAATAAAAAAATTTACTAGAGGGATTCAAAGGCAGGATTGAGTCAGCAGAAAAAAGAAATCAGTGAACTTGAACATAGGACAATTGAAACTATTGAGTCTAAGGAACAGAAAAAAAAAAAAAAAGTTTGAAGAATAGTAAACAGAACCCAAGAGACTGTGGGACACCATCAAGCTGACCAACATATGTACTATAGGAGTCCCACACTGAGAAGAGAGAAAGAAAAAGGAAGAGAGAATATGTGAAGGAACATGGCCAAAAACTTACCAAATTTGATGAAATACATGAATATAAACATGCAAGGAGCTCAAAAAATGCCAAGTAGGATGAATTCAAGAGATACACACTGAGACACACTACAATCAAGTGGCGGAAAGACAAAGACAAAGAGAGAATCTTAAAAGCAGCAAGAAAAGTGACTTATCAGGTACAAGGCATCGTCAATAAGATTATCAGCAAATTTCTTAACAGAAACTTTAAAGTATATCAGAAGGCAGTAGCTGATATACTCAAAGTGCTGAAAGGAAAAACTGTCAACCAAGAATCCTATATATGGGAAAATGGTCCTTCCAAAGTGAGGGGAAAATTAAGACATTCTTGGATAAAAAAAAACTGAGAGAGCTCATTGCCACTAAACCTGCCCTGCATGAAATCCTAAAGGGAGTCCTGCAGGTTGAAATGAAAATACAGTAGCTCAAAACTGTTTGAAGAAATAAAGATCTCAGTAAAAGTAAATAAAGGAACAATTATGAAAGCTAGTACTATTGTAACTTTCTATTGTAACTCCACATTTTGCTTTTTCCATTATTTAAGAGACTAATGCAGTTCTAAAAAATTATTAATCTATTTTTTTGAACACACTGTACAAAGATGTACATCAAATTGAAAAGGGGTAAGTATAGAGCTGTAAATGAGCAGACTTTATGTATGTTATTGAAGTTAATCTAGTACAAATTCAGTTAGAGTGATATAATTTTATGATGTTAAATGTAATCCCTGTGGGAACCACAAAAAAATAGTTACAGAATGTATACAAAAGGAAATGAGAAGGGAATTAAAATATTTCACTACAATGTATCAACTAAACACAAAGGAAGACAGTAAGGGAGGAAATGAGGGACAAAAATGTTACAAGATACAAAGAAAACAGTTAACAAAATAGCAAGAGCAAGTCCCTCCCTATCAGTAATTACTTTAAATGTAAATGGATTAAACTCCCCAATCAAAAGACATAGATTGGCTGAATGTATTTAAAAAAAAAACAAACAGGATCCAACTATATGTTTTCTATAAGAAACTTGCCTTAGATCTAAGGACAAATCAGACAAGCTAAAGGTGAAAGAACAGAAAAAATATTTCATGCAAATAGTAACCAAAAGAGAGGAGAGGGACTAAACTGAACTAATATCAGACAAAATGATGTTAAATCAAAAGACAAGTGACAAGGAAGGACATTATATATTAATAAAATGTTCAATACAGCAAGAAGATACAACAATTATAAACTCTTACACACCTAATAACAGACTATCAAAATATGTGAAGCAAAAATTGACAGAATTAAAGTGAGAAATAGGTATTTCTACAATAATAGAGAATTCAACTATTGTTTTATGGGCATAGAATTTCAGTTTGCAAGATGAAAATTGTTCTGGAGATGGACGATGGTGATGGTTACACAACTATATAAATGTAATTAATACCACTGAAGTACACAGTTAAAAATGGTGAAATGGTAACTTTTATGTTATATGTATTTTTCCACTTTTAAAATATTTAAAAAATAAAAGGCTGGACAGGGAGGGGGGAGCAGGTTACCAGTATGGCCAGGGAAAATACCAGGAAGAGGAGTGGTCAAGAACCACTTCTTAGATGATGTGCTGTTACCATTTCCTAGGTCAATGGGAAATCTCCAGAGGACTTTAAGCACAAGAGGGATGAGATCAGACTTGAAAAGGAGGAGACTAGGACCTTTCCAGCCCTTCAGCCATTATTCTGGTGGGGAAAACCCCACCCAGACTTGCAATAGATATAATTCTCCATAGGGCATGCTTCTTCTCTGTACGCTTCCAGAGTCTGCAGTGAGACCTTGGGAAGGACATATGCCCCCTCAGCCACTGACCAGGGAATTTGCTCTTCCCTGGAGATAAAGCCTCCTGTGAACATCGTCAGCCAACCTCATGGCTTCCGAGAAGATGATCTGGGCAACTGTCTACCCAAAGGGAATGCTGGTGTGTGTGTGTGTGTGTGTGTGTGTGTGTTCCGTCTTGCAAATTTTTCTCATGTGCTTTTTCTAGAATGCAATTCAAATTTACAGCAAACTAATGGTTATAATATCAAATAACTCCAAAATGTCAATGAAGAAAAACAACTCTTTAATAAGTCATTTCAAATGTAACATGTCTGAAACTAAACTCTTGATTTTTCTCCCCAGAAATACTGTACTCTTGGTCTTTCCCACCTCAATTACAATTCCAAAAACCTTGCAGTAATCCTCTACACCTCTTTTCCCCTCAGACCTGACATGTGATCCACTAGAAAGTGCCATCAGCTAGCTATACCTTCCAAATATGTACAGAACCTGTCCTGTTTCCTCCACCTCCTCTGCTACCTCAATGGTCCAAGCCACTCTCATTTCTTCCTTGAAAAATGTTCTACCCCTGCCCAGCTGGTCTCCTTGAATCTGCTCTATTCTTCTACAGCCCATTCTGCACACAGCAGCCTAAGAGACTGTTAAAAAATATAAAGCAGATGAGTTACTATGCCAGTTTCTTCTACTCATAGGAAATAAAATCCAAATACCATAAAGCATACAAGCCCTAAGGGATATGGCCCCCAGCTACCTCTCCAAATTAATCTCTTTCATGCTTCCTTGTTCCTACAGTCAGCTATGCTGGCCTTCTTGCTCTTCCTCAAATGTGCTGCACTCACCACCATCCCAGGTCTATGCTCCTCTATCAGGAAGGTTTTCGTCTAGGTCTTCCTTGGGCTCATTCCTTCAGGTTCAAGTGCTCCCTTCTCAAAGAGAAGTCTTTCCTGACCACCATATTAAAAATGACATACCCTGTGCTCCATCATTGTTTCCTTATTCTGTTTCTTCATTGTACTTATCACTATCTGAAATTATCTACTTGTCCACTTGCTTGTCTGTTTTCTACTCTAGAAGGTAAAACCTGTAAGGGCAGAGATTCTGACTCTCTTGGTCATTGATGACTCTCCTGTGTCTAGTACATTGCTGTGAGCATGGTAAGTAAATACATATTTTTGAATGAATAAATGGATGCTTCACGTCCCTCCCTAATTCCCAGTCCTACTCCCCAGAGGCAACAACTTTTAATTATTTTAGCTATTTCTTTTGGTAGTTGTCTCCATATTCCAGTCTTTTATGTCTTCAATTATTTGTTAAAAACATTATTTACCACCTATTAAGCTAGATGAAGATTAGCTCATTACCACTTTCACCCTTACCTCTTCCTCCCCCATCACCCAAACATACTTGTGTCACTACCTTTTGATGAATAAATAATATTATTATGACTGCATTAAATCTGCTTGCTTCAGAGCCAAGTAGTATACCGTGATTATATTTTTTGTATAGCTTTATATTGTCCTTATATTTTCTAATTATTATTTTCTGCTTGTAATTTGTTATAAGCAGTAAGTCTAAATTTTTTTAAAGTTTTATCACATTAAGTATTCTAATGAGCCCCCTTTTTCAAGGAATCCATATTTCTAGGGTCAACTTCTTCCTTCTCTTCTCTAGACTGTTCCTTTTCTAGCCCTGTACACAGATGACACTTCAGCATTTCCCATAATTTCTTTCCTGGGTTGGACCCATTATTTTCTAAATACCATGTCTTCTTCATTCAGGGTTCATTCCCTTTGGTTCTGAATCCCATAGAAAGTATAGAGGTTCCTACAATTTTCCTGAATCTTATGGCAAATTTAAGTGTGTAAGGAACTTATATTAATTACAATAATACCTTTCACTTAGAACTAATTCAAGACAACTTTATAAAATATATTTTATCCCCATTTTATAGAGAAGTAAATGGAGGTTAAAGCAGTTAAGTAACTTGTCCCAAGTCTCACATCTAGGAAGTAGCAGAGGTGGGATTTGACCCCAGGACTTTCTAGCCCCAAAGTCTGATGAGCTTCTTTCTACTGAGGTCTTACCACACATCAGACATTGTGTTGAGCTCTGTGTATTATCATCATTACATATCACCCTTACCACATCCATCCAGACGGTGTTGAAGTGAAAGTTGTTGTCAAATATTGAAGGACTGTCACAATGAATAAAGAATTAAACTTACTAAAATAAAATAACTACAGAGAGCATAACTTGGATCAGTGAGAAAAAATTACAGGGAGACAGATGTTGGCTCAAAATAAGGAAAGAATTTCTAACCATCTGAGTGGTCCCAGACTGAGCCACTTTGTAAGATAGTGAGCTCTCCATCCCTGGAGCTAAACAAGAAAAATCTATTTGCTCTAAGTGATTGTAAAATCAGCTTCTTTGTTTTGTAAGCTGATGACCTAGGGAGGAGAAAGGAACTATCAGGCTGAACTCCAGCTATGGCCAGGCACCGTGCTTTGCATACAGGATCTCATAAAAAATATGACGTACATATTATTTATTTGACGAGTAAGGTAACTAAGCTCAGAAAAATCGAATTGTTAACCCAGGGTCACACAGTTCATGTGTAATTTTGAATCCAAATCTCTCTGACTCCAAATCCTATAAGGTACCTCCCACTACATACGTGATTCATAATCTTTTAATCCTTTCAGCACCAAGATTTCCTTTGAGACTCCTCTTACCCTCACAGACTTCTTTAAAAGATCCTATCTACTCAATTAACTGCCTCTATGGAGCAGCAGTTGCTGATCAAAGGTTTATGACCCTGTCAATCAGAAGGAAAGGGCTGATAGAACTCCACGCCAAAGGAAAGGCACACACCACTTCTGATAACCTGTTCACTCTTATAATTGACGTATGGTAATTTTAAAAACAGCTCACAAACCTTTGTGACTGTCTTCCAAGGTCCTTCCTGAATTAACAACCTAAAAGTAAAATTAATTTATACAGTTTTTACGGATGTTATCGTTTAGGAAGAAGCATTATATTTGACTGAATGTTTTTTGTTGTTGTTCTGTGAGCTCTTTTTTATCTGCCTCCCCTCTTCCTAATGCAACCCAAATCATTCAGGATCCAATTAAAACCTAACCTCTCCCTGACATTTTCTGCCTTGGAATTCCCAAAACACTTTCATTAGAGCAACCATCTTGAACTACCCTCTAGCAACATTCCGTGTCTTGCTTCCCTACAAAACTCTATCTTACAGGCTCCTGTGAGAAAGTTCCAAACCTCAAATTTGGTGCTATGTATTAATCAGGATCCTCTCATTAGCAAGTAACAGAAAACAACTCAGCTTGGTTTAAAGTAGAAAAAGAAATGTATTGGCTTAAGTAACAGGAAAGTCAATGTGCGGTCAGGCATCAGACATGCCTCAGTCCAGAAGGTTAAATATTTACATCAAGACTTGATGTCTCTCTCCACTAGGGTGACCAGTAGTCCTAGTCTGAGGGAATGGGGGGAATGAGGGGCTTCCAATTATGGGAGATTTTCAGCGCTAAAGTCTCAGGCAAACCAGGACATGTTGGCACCTCAAGTCTTAGAGTATCTTTAAAACTAACAATTCCAGTGGATAAAGAATTTCTCTTTCACAGTGGTTTCATCAAAATCTCAGAATTGTATCTCGCTGGCCTGGCTTAGTTCAGAGGCAGTCCCTGAGCCAATTCCCATGGCCAAGTGAAATGTGAGACACTAATTGACTGAGCATGGGGCACACAACTACCTCCGGGGCTGAGTTTTAGAACCAGTCACACCAAAATCAACAAACTGTGTATGAAATCGAGATGGATCTCCAGAGAGAAATCAAGTTGCTGTTATCAGAAGAAAAAAAGAATGGTTGTGGGCAAGCGAAAACAACATCCACAACAAGGAGTGATATGACAGAAAGAGCACTGGTCTTGGTATCACACAGACCTGAGTTCAAATCTCAAGTCTATCATTTTTGGAGTGACCCTGCTGAGCTGCCAGGGTTAATGGGCAGCTCTTAGGACTCTTGTGAGAATTAAAGGCATTAGTTGTTGAAGGTAACTGGCAAGGAGCAGATGCTTAGTCAATGTTCTGTTTGCCATATTTGCCTACAAATAAACAGCTTTAACCAGGTGTCCTCACTGGCAGAACCGAAAGGCACTTTTTTCTTTTGTTTTTTTTGGCCACACTGTGTGGCATGCAGGATACGGGATCTTAGTTCCCTGACCAGGGATCTAACCTGTGCCCCCTGCATTGGGAGCGCAGAGTCTTAGCCTGAACCACCACTTAGTCTGAACCACCAGAAAAGTCCCAAAGGCACCTTTTATAATATGTAATTGAATAAGAAATGGTTTTTCTGTCTTAAAACAAGTATGATTCCGGAGTTACTTTGAAAGCATTAGCATTGAACACTTCTACTTACCCTGAGATCCTGGAATTAAAACTTATAATCTCATCTTTTAAAAAAAGTCTAAATACATGAGATAGGATATGAAACATTTGATTTTGATGAAAATCAGTTTACTTCCCCCAGAACTGACTAGTCCTTTACACAAGATTTTCAACCCCAAAATCTGAGAAAGGTGTCTAGAGCTAGCCTCATGAAAACTTTGCAACACTATGTGTAAAGGATGGAGATTAAATATCAATTCTTTCTACAGTCCACTTTGTCCTTGAGATTTCAGTTATTATTGAGAACAGAGGTATAAGAAATGTTCTATCCCTCAAATACAGAGTTTTTAGAGGATTTTTGGACATTTTCTGATCCACTCTTACTTTACTGTTGGGGAAACCAAGGCCATATTTAGCTACAAGTACTTCAAATGAATAAGGATGATTTACTCTCCTGGGTTTCCTCAGATGCTATTCCTTCTGCTTCAGATGTTCATGGACCCCTTCCCCATACCTCTGTAAAATGTTTTGCTCCTTCACAATTCAATGTAAGGCCATCTCCCTGAGAATCTTTCCCTGACACCACCCACCCTAGGTTGGTTGAAGTGGCTCATCATAATGCACTCAAAGTCACAGTGTACAGTAGTCATTGGTTTTATAGGTTCCCTCTGTCAAGCCCCACCTAACACCCTCCCACCCTGAGCTCCTCTTGGGAAAAGTCAATGTATTATTCATTGCTGAATCTCCAGTATCTAACACAGGTCTTGGGACACACAAAGCATTAGTCCTTGTTTGTTTTCAAAAAGACCAACCTGGCTAGATCTATTTTATAAGCATGTGGCAAGCCTAGGTATTTCCATTTTACAGGAAATATTTGGACCACATAGCAAGGAGGTAACTGAGTTCAGCCAGAAAGATAGAATGAGGCATTTTATATTTGTCTAACCACTGAGATTGGCAAAGTGTATTGAACATATTTGTTATCTTCAAGGAATAGACAGTCAGATGGACAATTTAAGAAGCATACAGAGTCAACAAGAGAAAAATGATTTAAGAAAGGAACAGAAAAACGTTCAGAAAAGGGCAGGTTGCTGCTGCCCAGGCAGTGTTTCAATATACACAGTGGAGAAAGGGGGCCAATTTAACTGGAGGGAACAGCATGAACAAAGGGCTGGAGGCAGGAAAATGGATGTAGTGATCAGGAGAGGAGAGCATAGTGACCACAAAATGCGGGGGTGCAAAAGTGGTAAATAGGGCACCTTATAAAAAGTATGATGTATAAAGTATATGGAGAGAGGAAGATGGCATATATTATCAAGGTGGATCAGACAGGATTCCACTTTACAGACCAGGCTAAGGATGGCATTGGGTGGGATGCCAATTACTATGGAGCTAAATAATACTACATACACTAGACTTTTACTCCCATTTATACCTCAAGATCTTCATGAAATGTATGGGTTATGAATCTACCTCCCTGGCTCTGCTCAGAGGCCACATGGAGCACTGAAAAGAAGCCAGGCATTGGATTAGGCATGTTTGTACCCAAATTTCAGCTCTATCAATGACCAGCTGTATGACTTTGGGTACATGACTCTACCTGTTGTAGTCTCTTTCCTAGTCTGTGAAAGTGATGCCTGTATCACTACATTATTCTGGAATGTAAATGAAATTGCATATGGGAGAGTTCCTGACACAGCAGCTTACACAGGGCCTGTGAGTTCACCCTTCCTCTTAGCATCTTTCCATTGCTGGTGAGATAAATACCCAGGAGAAACACAGGTCGAAGTCATTTCTGCTTCCCCAAGTCCTAATCTAGCACCCATAGCTCTCTATTGAATGAATAGTTGAAGGAGTGAGTGAATAAATAAATAAGTGAATTAGGTTAACTGACAGATGAATGAAGAAATAGATAATTAATGAATAAATTATTCTCTCACAGTGGAAAAAATTGGTAAATATGAGATAACAATACCAAGAATAGTGAGAAGTAGGCACAGAGAAAGAAGAGGTCCAGAAATTTGCCCAAATTCCTATAGTTAGCATGGGGTGGAGCCGGGGTCCTGACTAAGGTTTTTTGATTGTGCTCACTGTGTGTGCGGGGGAAAGGATAGGCAGAGGAGGCTGAATGTCACATATGGGAAGCCATGACATCAAAAACTCAAAAAAATCAACTTAATCCTTTTATTCAAATGACCAAACAAATCGGTTGTGAAAATACCATTAGACACAAGGATTATCATTGATCTCAGTAATGACAACTGCTACCCATTGACCACTGTGGGCTTTCTGAGTGCAATGCTAGACATTTCACATACATTATCCTTTGCAACAACTTCCCAAAGTAAATATTAACTTCATGTTACAGATGAGGAAACTGAAGCCCCAAAAGTTGAATCACTTGCCCAAAGAGACAAGCCAGTAATGGACCCAGGATTTGAAGTCACACTTGATTGTTTCTAAGACAACATGCCCTTTCTTTGTCATATAGGAATTAATTCTTGGTACTTTAGGCTTGCAGTTAGTTATATAAAAGATGACAACACTAAGTGAAACTTTGGAGAAATGTATTTTTCTTGGTCGCAGAACCCAGAATCATGAGCAATGGCAACTCGGCAGTGATACAGTACATTGCATTTCTCTTTTCTGCCTTTTTGAGAAGTGGCATTCTCCATCGTGTCCTTCTTATTCTTGCATCACATCTCCTGATGGACAAGAGTTACCTTCTATGCACATCCACCCATTCATCAACTCCTTGGTTTGCCACTAAATGAAGCTATGGCTGGAGGCTAGATCTGGGAACAATCTGGGTCTTTCTCTTTCTTTACCTGCCTCTTCACTTCCTCTAGAGGGAAAGAAGAGCGCACCCTGGACAGAAAAAGACCCTTTGCCTCCATCCTCTGATTGAAAGGAGAAACATTGTTTATCTCCTAGCAAGGAAGAAAGTTAAGCATTGCTTTTACTTCGCTTCTGTATGGTGCTTTTATCCATTACAAGCCGTACATGTGGATACCATGCATATCTCAGGATTCCTTATGGTCTCTGAGGATTTTTATAAACACACACTCTGAGGTCAGCTGGCTAGGGTATAAATCCCAGCTTTGCTCTTTACTAACTTACCATCCTATAAAATACAGGTCATAATACATATATCACCGGACTGTCACAGCATTAGGCACTAAGCCAGGAAGGTGTAAGTGCCAACATATGGTGGAAGCATGGAGTGAATGGCCAGCTGAGGAGCTTACCTTGGCCTTGGCCTTGGCCTTGGAGACCATGAGAAGGATTAATGGGCATGTTAATGATGGGAGCAGAGCAGTGTTGTAGAGCTACTTACGGCAGGTAGCATGCAAGGAAATTTGAAGGCTGGGAAACATGTTAAGGGACCATTTTTGGTCTTCCTGTTGTAAGTGAGGGGCAGAGACAGATTTAAGCTCATGGGAGAAATTAGAGATATCCCAATTCCTTCTCTGATCTACACAGAGAATCTAGACTATTTTCTAGCCTGTTCCCTGGACTATCACATCACAGATTCTGAGGACGGATTCAGGAGGGCTCAAACATCTGCTCTACCAGGGCTTGCTGGGCAGTCTTGGGAAAAACCCTCCAACATGTCTGAGCTCAATTTACTCACCTGTATAATGAGGTTGAAAACACCTACCTTGGAACATAATTAAAAGATAAGAAACACTGTTCACAATGCAGTTTTATGTAGGCCTGGCAAGCAGCAGATACCCCATCTACAAAGTGATTTTCACTAGCCAGTAGCATGCTAGCATCTCCTGTAAGAACCATAAGGACAAGTCAAAGTAAATTAATTAAATTGAGTATAAATTGAATCCCTTCCAATTTGTCCTCATTTGGGCGATAGTAATAAATATTCATATTTTTGTAGAATCCCACATTTTTCAAAGTACCTGTCTCCATTTACCTGAACAGCAGCTCTTCACAGTAACTAAAGTGGGTTTAGCTGGGATTTTTAGAACCAGTGTTTAAACATTTTAGAAACAGTCAGTAGTTCTCCAGAGAGATTCCAGCAGGGGCTAATCCTACTATTCACCATCATGAAAGTCTCCTACATTTCCAGAACTACATGGCTTTTAAGACCTTCTTATTTTTGCACGTACTGTTCCTTCTGCTTGGAGTTCCCTTTCTCCTTTCTCCATCTACTTCCCATTACCCCTCTTTCCCCCCAGTACACAGTGAGCAGAATTGCACAGTCTTAGTTGAGACCCTAACTCCAACCCATTCTAGCTAGAGGATATTGCACAAATTTCTGGACCTTTTCTATCTTGGTTTCCTCATCTGTAAAATGACAGCAATAATAATAATAATGCCCACTTCCCATTATTCTTGGTATTGTTGTCATCTCATCTTTTCAGACTCAACCAGAAGAGTTCACTCGCTGTTGTTCTCTTCCACAAGCTTGAGTCCAGTGCTGTTTGCCCTTTTCAGTAATCTCGTGACCCCCAGGCTTGTTTCTGGTGTGGTGTGAATTACACCCTTTAACCCATCAATTCCACTTTCAGGAATCTAGTTTGTTTCAGACCTACAACCTGAAATGAACTCAGAGCTTATACACAAAGATGTCCATTGACGCACTGTTCACTTAATAATATTTGCACATAACCTAAATGCCCATGCTGCACGCCATGGTCAATGAGAAGGCCAATTATTGGCGTGTTGTGTTTTCTTCATCCACCAAGGTCCAGATCATGTCTGAGACCTCTTAAGCCCCAGTGACTCAAAAAGAGCCTCAAACAAAGCAGCTACTCACTAAATGTTTCCATTCATGTATTCAACAAAGATTTATAGAACACCTATGATGAAGCAGGAACTGCTGTACTACATGCTTTATATGCATTATTGTATTAAATCTTCCTGATACTCCTTGTGGTAGGTGTTATTTTTGACCCCAATTTAAAATTGAGGGAACTGAGTCTTGAAAGATGAAGTCAGACCCAGGTTTGCTGGGGTTGACTATGCAAGTACTAACCACTGTTCCACTGCACGTGATGAATGAATAAATGGTCCCTGATAAGATCATTGGTTTTTTTGTTGTTTTTTTTTAATTAAAAAAAATTTTTTAACATCTTTATTGAAGTATAATTTCTTTACAATGGTGTGTTAGTTCCTGCTTTATAACAAAGTAAATCAGCTATACATATACATATATCCCCATATCTCCTCCCTCTTGCGTCTCCCTCCTACCCTCCCTATCCCACCCCTCTAGGTGGTCACAAAGCACCGAGGTGATCTCCCTGTGCTATGGGGCTGCTTCTCACTAGCTATCTATTTTACATTTGGTAGTATATATAAGTCCATACCACTCTCTCACTTTGTCTCAGCTTACCCTTCCCTTACCCCAGGTGCTCAAGACCATTCTCTACGTCTGCGTCTTTATTCCTGTCCTGCCCCTAGGTTCTTCAGAACCTTTTTCTTTTTTTTTTAGATTCCATATATATTTGTTAGCATATGGTATTTATTTTTCTTTTTCTGACTTACTTCACTCTGTATGACGTTCTCTACGTCCATCCACCTCACTACAAATAATTCAATTTCGTTTCTTTTTATGGCTGAGTAATATTCCGTTGTATATATGTACCACATCTTCTTTATCCATTCATCTGTCGATGGACACTTAGGTTGCTTCCATGTCCTGGCTATTGTAAATAGAGCTGTAATGAACATTGTGGTACATGACTCTTTTTGAATTATGGTTTTCTCAGGGTATATGTCCAGTAGTGGGATTGCTGGGTCATATGGTAGTTCTATTTTTAGTTTTATAAGGAAACTCCATACTGTTCTCCATAGTGGCTGTATCAATTTACATTCCCACCAACAGTGCAAGAGGGTTCCCTTCTCCACACCCTCTCCAGCATTTATTGTTTGTACATTTTTTGATGATGGCCATTCTGACTGGTGTGAGGTGATACCTCATTATAGTTTTGATTTGCATTTCTCTAATGATTAGTGATGTTGAACATCCTTTCACGTGTTTGTTGGCAATCTGCATATCTTCTTTGGAGAAATGTCAATTTAGGTTTTCTGCCCACTTTTGGATTGGGTTGTTTGTTTTTTTGATACTGAGCTGCATGAGCTGCTTGTAAATTTTGGAGGTTAATCCTCTGTCAGTTACTTCATTTGCAAATATTTTCTCCCATTCTGAGGGTTATCTTTTCATCTTGTTTATGGTTTCCTTTGCTGTGCAAAAGCTTTTAAGTTTCATGAGGTCCCATTTGTTTATCTTTGTTTTTATTTCCATCTCTCTAGCAGGTGGGTCAAAAAGGATCTTGCTGTGATTTATGTCATAGAGTGTTCTGCCTATGTCTTCCTCTAAGAGTTTGATAGTGTCTGGACTTATATTTAGGTCTTTAATCCATTTTGAGTTTATTTTTGTGTATGGTGTTAGGGAGTGTTCTAATTTCATTCTTTTACATGTAGCTGTCCAGTTTTCCCAGCACCACTTATTAAAGAGACTGTCTTTTCTCCGTTGTATATTTGTGCTCCCTTTATCAAAGATAAGGTGACCATATGTGCGTGGGCTTATCTCTGGGCTTTCTATCCTGTTCCATTGATCTATATTTCTGTTTTTGTGTGAGTACCATATTATTTTGATTACTGTAGCTTTGTAGTATAGCCTGAAGTCCAAGAGCCTGATTCGTCCAGCTCTGTTTTTCTTTCTCAAGATTGCTTTGGCTATTCAGGGTCTTTTGTGTTTCCATACAAATTGTGAAATTTTTTCTTCTAGTTCTCTGAAAAATGCCATTGGTAGTTTGATAGGGATTGCACTGAATCTGTAGATTGCTTTGGGTAGTATAGTCATTTTCACAATGTTGATTCTTCCAACCCAAGAACATGGTGTATCTCTCTATCTGTTTGTATCATCTTTAATTTCTTTCAACAGTGTCTTATAGTTTGCTGCATACAGGTCTTGTCTCCTTAGGTAGGTTTATTCCTAGGTATTTTATTCTTTTTGTTACAATGGTAAATGGGAGTGTTTCCTTAATTTCTCTTTCAGATTTTTCATCATTAGTGTATAGGAATGCAAGAGACTTCTGTTCATTAATTTTGTATCCTGCTACTTTACGAAATTCATTGATTAGCTCTAGTATTTTTCTGGTAGCATCTTTAGGATTCTCTATGTATAATATCATGTCATCTGCAAACAGTGACAGTTTTACTTCTTCTTTTCTGATTTGGATTCCTTTTATTTCTTTTTCTTCTCTGATTGCTGTGGCTAAAACTTCCAAAACTATGTTGAATAATAGTGGTGAGAGTGGACAACCTTGTCTTATTCCTGATCTTAGAGGAAATGCTTTCAGTTTATCACCATTGAGAATGATGTTGGCTGTGGGTTTGTCATATATGGCCTTTATTATGTTGAGGTAAGTTCCCTCTATGCCTACCTTCTGCAGGGTTTTTATCATAAATGGGTGTTGAATTTTGTCGAAAGCATTTTCTGCATCTATTGAGATGATCATATGATTTTTCTCCTTCAGTTTGTGAATATGGTTTATCACATTGTTTGATTTGCATATATTGAAGAATCCTTGCATTCCTGGGATAAACCCCACTTGATCATGGTGTATGAGCCTTTTCATGTGTTGTTGGATTCTGTTTGCTAGTGTTTTGTGGAGGATTTTTGCATCTATGTTCATCAGTGATATTGGCCTGTAGTTCTCTTTCTTTGTGACATCTTTGTCTGGTTTTGGTATCAGGGTGATGGTGGCTTCGTAGAATGAGTTTGGGAGTGTTCCTCCCTCTGCTACATTTTGGAAGAGTTTGAGAAGGATAGGTGTTAGTTCTTCTCTAAATGTTTGATAGAATTCACCTGTGAAGCCATCTGGTCCTGGGCTTTTGTTTGTTGGAAGATTTTTTATCACAGTCTCAATTTACAGTGCTTGTGATTGGTCTGTTTATATTTTCTATTTCTTCCTGGTTCAGTGTCGGAAGGTTGTGCTTTTCTAAGAATTTGTCCATTTCTTCCAGGTTGTCCATTTTATTGGCATATAGTTGCTTGTAATAGTCTCTCATGATCCTTTGTATTTCTGCAGTGTCAGTTGTTACTTCTCCTCTTTCATTTATAATTCTATTGATTTGAGTCTTCTCCCTTTTTTTCTTGTTGAGTCTGGCTAATGGTTTATCAATTTTGTTTATCTTCTCAAAGAACCAGCTTTTAGTTTTATTGATCTTTGCTATCGTTTCCTTCATTTCTTTTTCATTTACTTCTGATCTGATCTTTATGATTTCTTTCCTTCTGCTAACTTTGGGGTTTTTTTGTTCTTCTTTCTCTAATTGCTTAAGTGTAAGGTTAGGTTGTTTATTTGAGTTGTTTCTTGCTTCTTGAGACGGGATTGTATTGCTATAAACTTCCCTCTTAGAACTGCTTTTGCTGCATCCCATAGGTTTTGGGTCGTCATGTTTTCATTGTCATTTGTTTCTAGGTATTTTTGATTTCCTCTTTGATTTCTTCAGTGATCTCTTGGTTATTTAGTAGTGTATTGTTTAGCCTCCATGTGTTTGTATTTTTTACAGATTGTTTCCTGTAATTGATATCTAGTCTCATAGCATTGTGGTCAGAAAAGATACTTGATACAATTTCAATTTTCTTAAATTTACCAAGGCTTGATTTGTGACCCAAGATATGATCTATCCTGGAGAATGTTCCATGAGCACTTGAGTAGAAAGTGTATTCTGTTGTTTTTGGATGGAATATCCTATAAATATCAATTTAGTCCATCTTGTTTAATGTACCATTTAAAGCTTGTGTTTCCTTATTTATTTTCATTTTGGATGATCTGTCCATTGGTGAAAGTGTGGTGTTAAAGTCCCCTACTATGATTGTGTTACTGTCAATTTCCCTTTTTATGGCTGTTAGTATTTGCCTTATGTATTGAGGTACACATATGTTGCATGCATAAATATTTACAATTGTTATATTTTCTTCTTGGATTGACCCCTTGATCATTATGTCGTGTCCTTCTTTGTCTCTTGTAATAGTCTTTATTTTAAAGTCTATTTTGTCTGATATGAGAATTGCTACTCCAGCTTTCTTTTGATTTCCATTTGCATGGAATATCTCTTTCCATCCCCTCACTTTCAGTCTATTTATGTGTCCCTAGGTCTGAAGTGGGTCTCTTGTAGGCAGCATATATACGTGTCTTGTTTTTGTATCCACTCAGCCCATCTATGTCTTTTGTTGGGAGCATTTAATCCATTTACATTTAAGGTAGTTATTGATATGTATGTCCCTATTACCATTTTCTTAATTGTTTTAGGTTTGTTATTGTAGGTCTTTTCCTTCTCTTGTGTTTCCTGCCTAGAGAAGTTCCTTTAGTATTTGTTGTAAAGCTGGTTTTGTGGTGCTGAATTCTCTTAGCTTTCACTTGTCTGTAAAGGTTTTAGTTTCTCCATCGAATCTGAATGAGATTCTTGCTGAGTAGAGTAATCTTGGTTGTAGGTTTTTCCCTTTCATCACTTTAAATATGTCCTGCCACTCTCTTCTGGCTTGCAGAGTTTCTGCTGAAAGATCAGCTGTTAACCTTAAGGGGTTTCCCTTGTATGTTATTTGTTGCTTTTCCCTTGCTGCCTTTAATATTTTTTCTTTGTATTATTTTTTGATAGTTTGATTAACATGTGTCTTGGCGTGTTTCTCCTTGGATTTATCCTGTGTGGGGCTCTGTACTTCCTGGACTTTATTGACTAATTCCTTTACCATATTAGGGAAGTTTTCAACTACAATCTCTTCAAATATTTTCTCAGTCCCTTTCTTTTTCTCTTCTTTTTCTGGGACCCCTATAATTCGAATGTTGGTGTGTTTTATGTTGTCCCAGAGGTCTCTGAGACTGTCCTCAGTTCTTTTCATTCTTTTTTCTTTATTCTGCTCTGCAGTATTTATTTCCACTATTTTTTCTTCCAGATCATGTATCCGTTCTTCTGCCTCAGTTATTCTGGTATTGATTCCTTCTAGAGAATTTTAAATTTCATTTATTGTGTTGTTCATCACTGTTTGTTTGCTCTTTAGTTCTTCTAGGTCTTTGTTAAACGTTTCTTGTATTTTCTCCATTTATTTCCAAGATTTTGGATCATCTTTACTATCATTACTCTGAATTCTTTTTCAGGTAGACTGCCTATTTCCTCTTCATTTGTTTGGTCTGGTGGGTTTTTACCTTGCTCCTTCATCTGCTGTTTCTCTGTCTTCTCATTTTGCCTAACTTACTGTGTTTGGGGTCTCTTTTCACAGGCTGCAGGTTTGTAGTTCCCGTTGTATTTGGTGTCTGCCCCCAGTGGCCAATGTTGGTTCAGTGCGTTGTGTAGCCTTCTTGGTGGAGGGGACTAGTGCCTGTGTTCTGGTGGATGAGGCTGGATCTTGTCTTTCTGGTGGGCAAGACTGCATCCGGTGGTGTGTTTTGGGGTGTCTATGACCTTATTATGATTTTAGGCAGCCTCTCTGCTAATTGGTGAGTTTGTGTTCCTGCCTTGCTAGTTGTTTGGCATAAGGTGTCCAGCACTGTAGTTTGCTGGTTGTTGAGTGGATCTGGGTCTTAGTGTTAAGATGGAGATCTCTGGGAGAGCTTTCACCATTTGATATTACATGGAGCCAGGAGGTCTCTGGTGGACCAATGTCCTGAACTCGGCTCTCTCACCTCAGAGACACATGCCTGACACCTGGCCGGAACACCAATACCCTGTCAGCCACACGGCTCATGCTTTTGTTGATTTTTGCTGAACTCTTCCATCACCAGCCAACCTATGCTTGCAATTCCATCATGATTTGACAGTATCAGACTTAGTGTTGACATAATTGACTCCTGAGGCCGCCATGAGAGGCCCTGTTGATAAGATCATTGTTTGCCCACCAACACGGTAAATGCAAGTATGACATTCTTGGATGGAAATCTTTTAATGTTCAGTTCTGTTGCTACTTTGAAAGGTCAGAGTCTAGAACTATTATTAGTTCAATTTTATAAATGTGACTCACTTATCTGAGTCACAAAGCTGATGAATGGCTGATTTCTAATAAGAATTAGGTCACCTGGTTCCTTGTCCATGGCCCTATCCATACTCCTTGTCCCAACTGGAAGCTGTTGGCTACAATTCAGTAATAAGACATTGATTAAGGACAAGTCTTAGAAGAAAAAATATATATATATATGACCAAGAAGAATAGCATGCAGCTTCTTGAAAAAAGATATCTGTTGAAGGTCTTTGTCAATGAGAAGTTCATTGCCAATTTTTTGCCCCATGGTATTGTCACAAAAAATGAGCAATTCAACACCACCCAAGACTCTCAGATCAGTTATCACATTTAACTCATTCCAACTCTTTCTTGTGGTCTGTGAAATATAAAACAACTATACTCACAAAGAAAATCTGCTCCTGCTTCAGTTTTCTAGACATGCCATCTTGACTGCCAAAATATTGCAATACTTTCTACTTCATATTTGCCCGATGATACTGACCTGGTTTTTCTGGATATAATTTCTAGAAATGTCTAAAGGTTGAGGGTCTAAAGTGTCTTCAGCTAATTATACCAAAGAAAAACCAAGTTGAGAGTTAAAGTAAGCACAGTATCATTCCAGTAATAATAGTCATAATAGGACAAGGTTGATAAGTAGTTCAAATCAGCTGGAAGGTCTATGCTTTCCCAATTCCTCAAGAAATTGTTAAATTCACCTCTCTACTTTGGAGATGTGTAAATGCAGCCTACAATGGAACAGAACCTTTAAGACTGAGAATCGCAAATGGGTGTTGCCTCAAAGCCACCATTAGACAGTGCTATTCAGGAAGGAAAATAAAGATGAAGTTGCCATGGAAACCTCTGTAACACCTGGCATAGCACCTCTGATTCACACAGCTGTATCTTAAAGGAACATAAACTGATGCTTTTATTCAATTCCTGGGGCCAACTATACCTTCCTGATGTACAGTAAAGGGACTTTTACTGATGTGCATCAATCTTTTTGTAAGGGAGCAATTATGAGAACAATTCAGCCTCTCATAGCCCAAATGTATTTTTATTCTACTCTAAATGTTCACTGTATTCCCAACCTGAGAAAATCTATTTCTTGCTCCACAACTGTTTCTGTTTCTGGCATAATATAGGAGAGATTTGTCCCCTAAGTTCAATCTTTGCAGCTTGCAAAGAAAGTTGATATGAGAAACAGGTGACAAGTTTAAATATACAGACAGTCAAATTTGTAAGTGTGAAGTGCACAGACAAGACACAGCAGGAAGGACCACCTATTGGAAGTCAGAAATCTGGGTGTTACTCTTGACTTCACCATTATCAGGTTAGTTATCTCTCCTCTCTAACTGCCAGCATCCTCACCAACTATGTCTATTACCTATGAAAATACCTACATCATCAGGTGAGTGTGAGAATTTCTTTAGATCATTGGAGGAGAGACGTCTTTTTGTAAACTGTAGAAGGAAGAAAGAGAACTGCCATTTTTGCATGCCTATTATGTCTAGGCACACACAGCAGCTTAATATTTTTCAAGTGTAAAGTACAAAGCAAACCCAAATCTGAGATGAGGCTATTTAGGTCAGCAGGATCAGGTAACACAGGACCCTGAATATCAAACTAAGAGTGTGGATTTCATAATGAGGTAACTGAAAACCTACTGATGGATTTTGAGCAACAGAGTTATACATCGAAGCTGGGTCTTAAAAGGGTCCTTTGTGGGTAATGAGGAGGGTAGATGGAGACAGAGGGGCTGGAGGGATAACAGCAGAGAGGCTATTACAGTAGTCCAGGAAAGAGATGGTGAGATCTGAAAAAGAACAGCAGAAGTAGAGATATCATCTTTACTTATGCCTCTGTGAGCAAGATGGGGTGATGTGGTCAGGATAATGGTCCAGTAGATGAATTAATATGCCTGCTCACTTAGTGGCTGTTATGGCTTGAATTGTGTCCCCCCAAAGGATATTGAAGTCCTAACCCCAGGAATGTGTAGAGTATGAACCTGTTTGGAAGTAGAGTCTTTGCAAAGGTAATCAAGTTAAGATGAAGTCATACTGGATTAGGGTGCAACCAATGACATGTCCTTACAAGAAGAGAAGACTTTGGACACAAAGACATATGGAGGAAATGCCGCGTGATGACAGGTAGAGATTGAAATGATACATCTATGAGCCAAGGAACAAGGATTTCCAGCAACCACCAGAAGCTAGAAAAGTAGCAAGGAAGTATCCTCCCCTAGAGCTTTCAAAGAGACCATGGCCCTGCCAACACTGATTTTGGACTTCCAGCCTCCAGAACTGTGAGACAATAGATTTCTGTTTTTTTAAGCCACCAAGTTTGTGGTACTTTGTTACAGCAGCCCTAGGAAACTAATACAATTGCATAGAGAGAAAAAGAATTCAGCCAATATTTGCTAACATCATTCCAAATGATGTTATAATCATTAAGAAATGCCCCCACATAGTGGGTACTGGGGTATACATAGTAGGTACCAGGTCCCCCTTCAGGACTAAGGCACTCATTGTCCCCACCTGGGAATGGTGGCTACCTTGGGCTCATAGATATGTCCCTCCCCAGGAATTGTCCTCAGGTGAAAAGAACTGCCTGCCCTGTTCCCTAACTCAAACTATATCTAACTACTGGCTGATGTCAGGGTACAGAGACCACTTGCTTCATTTCAGGATATCTCTGCAAGGTCATCCTCGCTTCCGAGATCCCCACAGTCTCACCTAAAGCCTCTTTTGTAACTGCATCACATTCCAACTCCCCTCTCAGCCCAAATCAGTTTCCCTCACTTCCTTGCAAATTTGCTCCTGAGAGCGCTGCCCAGTATACCTCCTCCATACAAACTTCTCTCTCAGGGTTTTCCTCCAGTGACCTCAACCTACGATATCCCACAAAATTATTTCTAGCCACACAAATGGAATGTTGACTATTAGCCACAGTCTCAGATTTGCATCTGTAAAAACCTGGAGGGTATTTTTGAACAATAAAATATAATCAAGGTACATGAATTAAAGAAAAAGTTCCCTCCGCAAAAGTAAATTTCCATGCAATTTTAAAAATGAAAACTCTCATGTGAAAATAAATCTGGTTCCATCTACATTAAGAGAATATTGGAAAATGCCTGCTTCACTCTAGTCTAGAGCATGGAGTAATCCTGCAAGCCATCATACTTTATCCCCTGAACCACCACCCTTAGAAAGTATCATAATAATTAATTACTGATCCATGGAGATATTATGACCTAGGCCAACCCGAGGTGGTTGAAAGAATTGGAATTTATAATGATAATGGAAACCAGCTTAGTGAGAATGAAAATAAGAAAAAGTTTATTAAAGTTCCAAAGACAAAGAGAATCTGAACCACACTAGGGACAAGAGGCAGAAAGATATGAAGAAATGTGTTAGCTCTATTCATCTGGACTGAGTCACCAATTCTCTTTATCAACAAGAATTTGATTTTAGGGACAAGAGGCAAAAGATGAGACAAACTGAAGTCAGGACTTGGCCTTTTACTTTTAGGGAGTTCAAGTACCTTCATACACACTCAATCCAAATAAGTTGTTACTTCTACAGTCCTCCCTCAGTATCCACGAGGGACTGGTTTGGGGTCATTATCTGAGGATGCTCAAGTCCCTTATTTAAAATGGTGTAGTAAAATCAGCCCTCCACATCGTTAGGTTCTGCATCTGCAGAGTCAACAAACCACGGATTGAAAAGTTGGTTGAATCTGGGGATGCAGAACACAGATATGGAGGACCAAGTGTATATGCAAAACTACAACTGCCTCAACTGTTTATTGAGTGGTTAATATGTCAGAGACTGTGCTAAACACTTGCCCTGGATTCACTCATTTATTTCTCATAAAATGCTACAATTTGGATTCTAGTAATATTGCCCTCATTTTGCAGAGTTGGCCAATGAAGCAGAGGAAGGTAAAGTAACACACCCAAGGTCTTACTTCTCACCTTTTGGGGATTGGAGCCTGGGGCAGCCTGGCTCCTGGGCTCCTCTTCAGTCCCACTTTCTGCTCAGTCAGAAATCTCTCTCTTGAATTCTTCCTTTTCTCCACACTTCTATCTTTTTTTTTTTTCCTGTCTGGCCTCTATGCACACCTTCTTATTGATCTACCTTCCTCCTCCTTGCTCTCCTTTTAATCCATTTTGGGATTTGAGGCAGTCTATACAGAAAGCCTCTCTCTTCCTGACTAGGTTAGGAACCAAGTAATTGAGGAAATAAGTTCAAAAGTCAGATGGAGATGACCACATTAGCTTTGTTCCTGATAAAAATCTAGGCTGGAAGACAGAGCCTACACCTGGGGACGAGTAGGTTGACAACAATCCCCTGACACTCAGTGACCCTCAAAACTGCAGGATAAAAGGTGAGAGGGTAGTCTTTCTTGGTAAGTTCACCAAAAAACAGAGAGTAGATAAATAGTGTGCCTTTCTGAAGGCAAGCAGATCTAAAGAGCAGAAAGAGAGAAAAAGGCTCTACAGGGCAAAGGAATGTGTTCCTCTCCAACCCACTACGGCGTAAGCTCAGTTCTAAGTGTGTCTCTCCCACTTTCAAATCTTGGCTGGTTTCCCTATACCTTTGAGATCAAATTCAAGTGCCCTATTGATATTTAAGTCCCTTCCTCCTAGTGGTAGTCATTAAAAGCTATTCACCAATGTTTCTAATTCTCCTTTGGGGCCTATGAGAGGATTGTATTTTCCCATTGTCTTCAAGTTAGGCATGGCCATGTGGCTGGTTTTGGCCAATAAAATGTGAATGAAAGTAACATGTGTCAATTCTAGTTGGGAGTCTATAAAATCCAGTCCATTCATCATTTTCTTGTCCCCTCGCCACAGTGAATGATGATGATCCATGTGGTAGAGGGTCCATCAGGACAGCACAGAGAAGATCCCAGTTGACCCATGATGAATTATTAGCCCAGGTGAGAAATAGTTAAGTGTGTTGTGCTAAGCCACTGAGATTTAGAAGCTGTTTGTTACTGCAGTATGACCTAACCCATCCTGACCCATGCACTACTGACCTCCCAATCCCTTTCCACATGATATGATTTCTGCACACACAGTGTGACTCTTCAGCTCCATGCTTTGATCACTCTTAGTCTTTATTCACATGTCCTCCAATATCCAAGCAACCTCCAACATCTCTTCCAAACCAAGATCAAACATCACCACCTCCATGAAGCCTTCTCTGTCTCCTCAAGGCAGAGTTACATGGACTCCCCTTGGAAATCAGCTCCGAAAACATTCCATGAATGACTGAGTGGGGAAGGGGGTGAGGTGAGGCTGTATGATCGGATGTGACTTGTCTGCCATCTTTTGCTACGTTAAGGGCTCTCAGATGGTGCAAAACCCATAGCCCTTTCTCTTTCATTCTAAAGTATGCCACTTCTCCCTGCAGAGTAAGCAAAAACAGGTTAAGTATGTGTCCTCTGCACCGCAGGATGCCAGGTTTAGCTTTAACCTAAAGGACATGCTCAGTATTTTCCTGAAGACATTCAGCGAATGTGCCAAACATTTGCTTCAGAATCTCCAGGAGGAGCTGGAGAGGCACAGCAGAGCAGAGAAGAAGGGGCACATGGTGTGGCATATGGTGGCAGTGGCGCCTTGCCAGAGATGGCAGCACTTACATTGGCTGTGGGAATAACTTGGAGAATAAATTACACTCAAGTAGGGGACAGTACAGGAGACAAAATGAGACTGAAGTGTTGTACCAAGACCATGGTAGAATGCTGCGGATGGATGGCCTTTCTGTCTAGATCAGTGGTTCTCAACCCTAACTGAACCTCAAAATTTCCTGGAGAATTTTTTTTAAATGCCGATGCTTAGGCAGCATCCCAGACTAGTTAGATCAGAATCTCTGGGAGTGGGGCCCAGATATCAGCATTTTTCAAAACTCCCTATGTGATTCATGTGTCACCAGGGCTGACAGCCACCACTCTTGAGCACAGCCTTTGCTTGGTCTTCCCAGCAGACCCCAGGAAGCTGATAGTAAATGTGGCGTGCGTTTATCCTGCTTCAGTTCTCATATCCTAAGCAATACTGATATTCTATGAAATTGGGAGAGATGAGTTAGTATTTGCTGGGTGCCGTCTATGTGCAAGACCTTGGTGGTACACACCTTACACACACTGTTTTATTTAATCATTGCTTCAACCCCATGGAATGACCACCTCCTTTGAGAAAACTGAGGTTTGAAGAAGGGAAATATTGTTCATACAGCTAACAAGCAGCAGTCAGGATTCAGTTCAAGAGAGACTTTTCCTCTGTGCCACTGGTTTTCAGACTATGGTGGTATTTGAGGTGCTGAGGAAATCTGTTCAAATATCATTTTTTAAAGTACATTTACAACTTTCAAAGCCATAACATGGAAGAGCACACACCCAATTGTCCCATGTACCAAACCACAGCACATTGAAGCCTTCCAGTGCTTTGCTGTGCACTTCTGTGACAATTCACGGTGATGCAGACTTCCAACAAAGGATTCTTCTGCCACCTCAGTATTTACCATTGAACATCTGGAAAATGGGTTTACTGATTATGATTACAATGATTAGAATTGTTCTTTTAAAAAAAAATATCAGACTTGGGCATGTTTACACTTACATGAAATTGTTCAAATGAATATATTAGGGGAAAATATGCGCCTAGCACACTTGGATAAATGCTGAATATACCTGCTCAGTGTAAATGCTCATCAAGGTGTCAAGCCAGGTGTGTGACACCAGGTGAAGGCTTGCATGGCACAACACGTCCATATCCTTCTGGGACTACTGTGGGGTTTGCAGCAAGTTTGGGGGCTCCCTTCCAAATGTGATTAATTTCTGTTGGACAGGTTGCCACTGCACGTAAAGGGCCCACAATGAACCTGAAATGTAAAGCTGGGGTTCAATATGCAAAACACAAGGAGTTAGGCAGATTTGAAACTTACAAGGATGATCATTACTTTAACAATTAAATCATGTTGTATAAAATACTAAATAATGGGGATTCTTCATTGATCCCAGATTCCATGCATTGACTTCTTCAAGTTGTGCATTTGCAATTCAGAAATGCCAATATGTTGTCAGTGATTCAGTGTTGAAACAGAAATTTTGTACTATGTTTTCAAGCTGCTTCATGAGTTTAATTTGACAAATATCCTGAGATTACTCATTGAGCTGTTTAAAACAAACATCTGCAGGTAACAGCATCAGTGGTAGGCTCAGCTGGGCAGAGGCAGCAGCCCAGGGAGCCTGAGGCTGGAGCCTCATGGAGGGGCTCAGAGCCAACAGGGTCCTGAGTAGGCCATGGTCCGGGCTATGAGGGCCCCTCCAGGTCCACTGACGTACCCTCAATGCCAACTGGGGCTCAGCAAGGTAGAGTGGAGGCTGGGCCCAGACTTTGGGTCTAGTAGGAAGCCCATGTTTATGCTGTCCATCTCTTTCACCTCTGAGGCAGAATTTGAAGCTGTGGTTGGCTATTTAGAGGACATTATCATGAATGATGTGTTCCAGTTGTTACAGAGAAAAACCATGGACGAGTACTACCAGGAGTTTGAAAACAGAAGGAGAATTAACTCAAATACATGTCTACTTTTAATGAATATAATTCTTTGGTAGAAAAGTATATTGAAGAAAGGCTGCTGGAATAGATCCCATAGTCAACATGGCGGCCTTCACAGCAACATAGAGCATCGCAAAGATGAAGGGGCTGGGGACATACTCAACATGCTACTCACATTGACAGTTGACCCTTGAACAACACGAGTTTGAACTGCCAGCTCCACTTACACGTGGATCTGTTTCTATAAATACATACTACATTACTACATGGTCTGCAGTTGGTTGTGTCCTCAGATGCAGAATGGTGGATACAGAGGTCAATTGTAAAATTACGGGTGGATTTTCAACCCCTAACATCCATATTGCTCAAGAGTTAACTGTACTGATTTTTAGGATTTTAAAGACATGCTTCTGGACTACAGAGCAGAAGAAGGCCAGGGACTGGACTTCAACAGCAGTTCAGTGGAGACTTTGTTGTGCAAATCATCTTCCATGCCAGCCTCCCAGAAAACTCTGTGGCACCACCTCCCACCTCCAGGCAATGGGACTGTTGTGGACATTATTGGCCCAAAAGGCTTGGAGAGGCTTTGGCTAATGGCGACAGGAGAATACGTCTTGGAGAAATAGACTCTGTGCTGCAGGTCCTCTTGAATGTTGATTATTGATGAGTCAAAAAGAAAACTACCCGACCCTGAAACACCTTGTGTACCGTATTCCTCCCAGAGCAGACACCTCTCTCAGCTGCTTCCGAATCAGATTTCTGGGGTAAGCCGATATTGAGCATTCCACCTGGGGGTCCCCTTCCCCCAACATACATGTTGGTGTGCCAAAAATGTGGGATAGCCCACCATCATGAACCCAACCCCTAACTTATTCCCAAATACCACAGCAGGCTTACCACAAATTTTCTACATATTCTCAGCTCTTTCACTTGAGTGAGAGTCTCAGCCCTTCAGCCCCAGTTGCCCATCTGGGAGTGTTTGTATAGAATGTTACTCAAACCAGCTATCCCTGTCTTGAGATTTTTGAAGCTCCTATTATCACAGCTAGCCTCGGCTATGGGAATAAACTGAAAGAGATGTTCTTTGCCTAAAAGCTCCATGTGAACATCACTCTGTTTTACACTTGCAGGCCTCTTATCACTTTGTCTTCTGCTGGTCCTGATGGAGTCTCACTGTTTCTGGAAGCCTCTTTTAAGCATAATTTTTGAAAAAAATATTCTATAGCTGAACATTCAGGTTAACTTAATAGATCTATCCTTGGAATTTCCTTTATTACTCCCTTAAAGATCAAAGTATTATATACTGCGTGCTTTTTAGTTGTTAGTGCTATGAAGGCAAAAATGTTTTCCACGTTTTTCTTATTTCAGTGGGTACCAATGAACATGTGCTGTGCACTGGGAGTAAGCTAAAAAATATGCTTTCCTTATCCCATGTTACATGTGTTTGTTCAGGTTTATTTAACATCCTTTCTGTATAACTCAGTTTGTTAGATTTTCTGTTGGGGTGGTAGATGTGAGTTTGGTTTAAAATAAAAAGATGACTGCAATGTCTTAGCCCTTTCAAAATCTCTCTCTTACCAACTTGGTGTTCCAATGGTCCAGCTCAGCATGAGTAAGGGGTAGAACAGCTTTACCAGCCACCTGTCTGGCTTTGATTCAGTACGATGTTTGGTAGAAAATGACTTACTGGAAAATGTGTATGTCACATCTCCAGAAAGAAGAAAAATGGTAGTTTTTTTAAAGTCTGCCATTTGTAGCTACTTCTCTGTGTGAATCAAAACTTTTTCAGCACTGATTGTTCAGTGTTTAGATTGACGAAGCTATAAAACAAAATACAGGACTACACAGGGTGCTGAGGCTAATATGTGGTAACCATTCATAAACCTCAGTTCAAATTGTGAATTCACCAAAACTGCTTTGCTGTCTTTATTGACTAACTTTAACACAAGGAATTGTTATAATTTGAAATTGTATAATAAACATGAACTAACAAAGTACTACTTGTGTGTTTTCTGCGTGACCATTTTTTCCTTACAAGCTTCCATTTTCTTTAAAGAGTGTTGAAATTTTTAAAATTACTATCCTATTTTAGGCTACCCCCCAAAAATTAATTAATGAGAATTGAAACCACCCTGTGGAAAGAAAAATAATTTATTAAATAGTTGAATTATGAATGTCTGTCGTGTGTGTGTGTGTGTGTGTGTGTATGCTTAGGCTCACGTGTATCCACTTATGTGTACATGTGTATTGCACACACTTATCAGATGACAAATACTGCTTTGATATAACCAAGCCCTTCACAATAGGGTTTTGGTGAAATGAAGCATGTAACACAGAAGAACCCGGGGTACTGCCAAAGCTTGAGTTCTGACCTCTTTCCTTTGCCTGATTCTGACATCCTCTGAGCTACTTCTGAATCCCACTCTGGTCCATGTCCCAAGCCCATCCACCCAACCAATCACTTTCTTGTGTGGAACTAATGTATTAATTGTATAGGATTCTCAGTGTCAGTGAGATTTTTAATTCCTCAGAGTTCTTCATAGATTCCACCTGCCTTGAAACACAGTGTGTTTCTTCCATGGTATTTGAACTGTTCTACCTACATCTATTCCTGCGTGTTATTGTACAGTTCCCCAGGAACGAGGGCTCCCTGGGCACGACGCTCTTCCATGCCATCTCATCCTGATAATGCAACTGCCAAAGCCATGCTACAAACCCATAGCTGAGGGCTGGATCTATCCCATGTAGCTCAGGCCACTTTTGACCCAAAAAAATAGCTTGGCGAAGGGGTATTTTAAACTCCAATCCCACCACTTATTAACTTTGTGTCCTTAGACAAATCATTTCACATCTCTGAGCTCAACCCTAAAATGGAGAGAAGAATCCCTGTTTTGCAAGGTTGTTGTGAGCATTGAATGAGTTATGGAGGCAATGTGCTAGACTATAGAAATGTCTGATAAATGTGTTGTATTCAAAAATGTGGTGATTTTTTAAAAAATCTCAGCTCCTTTTCTTTCAAGCATTGTCAAATCAGTTGGGATATTTTGCATCCTCTTTAAAGTTTTTACTTTCTATCTAAAAAGACAAGTAAAAACATTTCATGATTACCTACTTACTAAAACTTTTCTAATTTCTTTCTTGACAGATAACATTATCTAATGTCTGCCATTCTGGATGCAATGTGTAGAGTATCTGGTATTTTTTACCACCTAAAAGAGTAAATTTTAGGTTGTTTTTAACCTTTTATCATTCATTCTCTCCCTTATACTTTTTAATAATGCATTTAACATAAAAATTTTGTTTTTCCTTTCTTTTCATCTTCTTACCTTCCAGCTTGAACACATACTTCAGCAAGTTTCTAGTCCCATCTCAGGCCAAGAGATGGAAATTAAAGTGGGAAAGTGTGGGATTTAGAGTCAGAGATTGACTTCACCATCCATTTGCTGTGTCACGTGAGCAAATCACCTAGCTCGCTGCTCTACAGAATGAGTCAAAACATGTCCTATCTCCCAGGGTTGGTGTGAGGAGCTGATGACATTCTTGAGAAGCAGTGAAGTTTGGAAATTGTGATGTTTTATACACGTGCTCTTCTGTACTTACCCATCTCCCTGGGAGGCTAGAGTAGTAGGGAGAGGAAAATAGTGTTTCACTCAGAACCATAATACAGGGAATTCAGGGCCTGCATCCCTGTGGGAGTTTATAGACAGATATTTAAGGATGGAGTGTTGGCTTTGCTCCAGAGGCACTGCCCATGCTCAAGTCACATCCAACACCTCTCCATGTTGCAAATATTTATGGAGAAGCAGTTTACACTGAAACCAGTTAGGAAGATGACCCAGTGCCTGCCATATGACAAGAATTTCATTCCACACACTTTCTGAACCCCTGCTCTGGGCCAAGCTCTGTGCCTGGCATGGAGCTACAGAGAGGAAAGTCCCAGGCACTCAGTAATCTCATCCTCCACATTTTTGTGGAGCACTTCCATGTGCCAGGCACCCTTCCAGGTGCCAAGGACACAACAGAGAATAAGGAAAGGGGTTCCTGCTCTCATGAAGCTTATATTTTCAGAGAGGGGAAACACACAATGAAAGGGAAAAATATTTTAAAGATAAGTTTAGAAAGTGAAAAGTGCTATGAAGAAAATCAAATGGGGTAATAAGACATAAAGGGACAGGGAGCTATTTAGATGTGATGGTCGGGGATGGGCTCCTTCGGGAGGTGACATTTGAGCAATGTGGATGAGTGTGAACGTGTAGAACTAGTGATACTACCAAGAGTTTGGCTAGAGGATTGGATATGGGAAAGGAATCCACCCTTTTAAACCACCTACTGTGTGCCAGGGACTGTGCTGTGTTAATAAATTTCCACTTATTTAATCTTCACAAGCAGACACTATACTGACTTTGGTCCCCAGTACCAAGAGCAATGCATGGCAGGAGTACTCTAATAAAAATAGAATGAATGCAAACATGGATAAATGAGTTAGAATTTACCAATTCTGTTTTTTAAATAAGGAAAGGGAGGCTCTGAGAATTTAAGTTTCCCAAGGCCACACAGCTATAAGTGGCAGAGCTAGAGTAGTCTTGTCTTTAAAATGTTGTTTGATTTTTTTAAATTTTATTTTATAAAATTAGAATTCATTTACAAATATTTTGTTTGAGATTATTTATATTTATGAAAATAAAGTGAGACCAGCAAGCCTATAATTTTCTTGTCTCAAACTACTCTTTTCAGATTGACATCAAGGTCATATCAAGCTCATGAAATACACTGATTTGCTTTTCCTATATTGCTACACTCTAGAAGTTGTTGTACAAAATAGGGATTGTCTGTTAGTTGAATATTTGGTACATCTTACCTATAGAACCCTTCCAAACAGTTGCTTATTAAAGGAGCATGGGTAGTTTTAACTATTACTATTGTTAGTGCGTGAGTGTGTGGCCCCTCTGGGTCAATTCTGTGCTTTGAGTTGGGGACATGCAAATGAAAAATCAAGTTCCTTTCTGGATCCAATTTTGAAACAGTGATCTATTTATTCAACAAATATTTACTAAGCATCTCTAACAAGTCAGGCATTCTTCTAGGCACCATGAGTACAGCAATAAAACAGAAAAAAAGAATCCCTGCCCTCATGGAATTTATATTCTAATGAAGGGAGACAGATAGTAAACAGAAAAGTAAATAATACAGACTATTACAAGGTGATAATACTCCACAGAAATAAGTCAGAGAAGGGAGATAAGAAATGCAGGGCCTCTCTAAAATGTTTACATGTTAGGCAAAGACTTGAAGGAGGTAAGTATTGCAGAGAAGGAGGAAAAGGCATATGCAAAGCTTAGAGTGGGAAAGGCACATGCAAAGTCTAGAGGTGTGTGTCACATAGGAAGAAGAGCAAGGAGGTCAGCATGGCTGGAAAGAGTCCAACAACAGAGACAGAGAATCAGATAGGGTCAGAAAGGCAATGGGACCCAGCTTGTGTACAGCCTTTGGAAGAACTTGAAAGAAATTTGACTTTTACTCTGACCGAGATGGAAAGTAATAGGAGGTTATTAAGCAGAGACATGATGATATCTGATATGTTTTAATAGGATTACTCTGGCTTCCATGTTGAATAGAGAAAGAGAATAACAGCCAAGGGACCAGTGAAGAGGCCAGTGCAGCCAACCAGGTAATGACAATGATGGCTTGGACCATGACAACTAAAGTGGAAATAGACAGAAGTGGTCAGATTCCAGATATATTTGAAGATTAAGCAGTAGGGTTTGCTGATACATGTAAAATAGGTTACATACTGGTGACAAAAAGACACCAATGTTTTTAGCTCAAGCAATCAAAAAATCAAATTGTCATTAATTTAGGTAGAAACTCACTTCAATTAATTGACTAAGAGTTCCATTTTGCACATGTTAAGTTTAAGTTTGATAGACAAGTGGAGATGTTGAGTAAGAAAATGGATATGGGAGTTTGAAGTTTAGGAAAGAGGCCTAAGCTAGAGATATCAATTTAGGCTTCATCATCTTCAGATGGTATTTAAAGCCATGATATTAAATAATATAGCCAAGGGAATGATAGAGAAGATGGAGGGTCCAAGGACTGAATATTGGAGCACTCTTCATTAAGAAGCAGGACATATGAAAAGGAATCAGCAGAGAAGACTGAGGAAGAGTGGCCAGTGAGAAAGGAGAAAATCAATGCACTGTGATCCACTGGAAGTAAATGAACAAAGTATATCCAAGCAGAGGAAGTGATCAACTGTGTCAAATGCTGCTGATAGATCAAGAAGGTCTGTGGATCTGGACTGGGAGACTAGAAGATGGAGAATTAACCACTGGATTTAGCAATGAAGAGATCATCTGGACAGGACCAAGGGAAGTTTTATTATAATTATGGGAGCAAAAATCTGATTAAAGTAACTTCAAGACATAATGGATGCATTATTCTGCTATGGCTGCTAGAATGAAATACCCCACACCGGGTGGCTTAAACAACAGAAGTTTATTTTCTCAGTTTTAGAGTCTAGAAGTCCAAGATCAAGGTGCCTGCAGGTATGTTTTCTCCAGTGGCTTCTCTCCTTGGCTTGTAGATGGCCACCTTCTTGCTGTGTCTTCCTTTGCGTGTATACACTACTGGTGTCTCTCCCTCTTCTTATAAGGACACCAGTCTTATCAGATTAAGGGTCCATCTTATAACCTCATTTAACCTTAATTATACCTTTAAATGCCCCATCTCCAAATATAGTCACATTGGAGGTTAGGGTTTCAACATATGAATGGGATGGGGGGGAGAGGAAGGAGACACAATTCAGTCCATTACAATGGAAGAGAAGGAACTTCCTCTTATGGTGGTGTGAAGAGATGCATAATTCTGCTCAACAAGAAAACAAGTATAAAATTGAACAAGATAGTCAAAAGCAAGCATTTTGGGGCACTGTAAATTAGCCAAGGGCAGACAACAAATTGAGAACTGTCTGTTGTTGAAAAACTGCAAGAGTTTCAGGTAAGAACAGCAGGAGTCTGTCTTCTTACCTGGAACTGCACCTATCCTCCACCTACCAACTCAGAGAGTAAAAGAGTGGTTTTAATCAGTATGGAGTTGGCCTTGAAAATCAACAGCTGTGCTGGCAAAAGGAAGACATCATCTAGGGTAGAGAAAAGACAAAAGCCCTGTGTTCTTGCCAGGTAAACATGGTAAAATTGGTTGGGAATGAAGAGAGAACACCTTTAGCTTTGCTAACGCAGAGCTGTGATCTCAGATGGGGTGAGAGCTGGACTAGCCTGAAATCCTGGAATTGAGGAAGTTATAGAAAGGTTGAGATAGGCTTTACACATATTGCTGGCTGACTGGAAAAACTACACATATGTTCAAGAGAAACCAAAAGAGCATAGAAGAAAGTAAAAGACAAGGCAAACTTGAGAACTGCCTGCAATTTCGAGTGCATTCCCCAACCCACACACATATCAATCAGCATATACTGGGGGCTTGGGTTTCAGGGTGTTTGAGCACAATCTGTACCCAAATCATTGACCACTCAGTTATGTAGACACAGGGGTCCCCCTGGGAAGCAGGGCTAATAAATAAAATCAAGAAGAGAAAATTGAGGAGAGACATCAGTGGGTGCCCATTGCAGAAGAGATGGATTCCACAGCTTAGGTCCAAGGAAGTTACTTTTAAAAATAAAAAGAAATCTGATAAAGAGGTAAGACTCAAATAACTAAGAAATGAAAGAGGTGACATTATAACAGACTTTATAGAAATAAAAACAATTAGAAAAAATATGAATAATTGTACACCAACATATTTGGCAACCTAGTGAAATGAATAAATCCCTGAAAACATACAACCTACCAAGACTGAATCAAGAAGAAAGAAAAAATCTGAACAGACCTATCACTAGACCATTATCTAACTAGTAGAATCAGTAATCAAAAATCTACCAACAAAGAAAAGCCCAGGACCAGGTGGCTTCACTGGCAAATTCTACCAAACATTTAAAGAATTAACAATCCTCCTCAAACTCTTCCAAAAAATTGTAAGGGAAGGGACACTTCCAAACTCATTCTAGGAGGTTAGCATTACTCTGATCCATAAGCTAGACAAAGACACTGCAAGAAAAGAAAACTACAGACCAATATCCACTGATGAATATTGATGCAAAAATCCACAACAAAATACTAACAAACAGAATTCAACAGCACATTAAAAGCATTGTACAGCACTACCCCGTGGGTTTTATTCATGGAATACAAGGATGGTTCAACATACAGGAATTAATCAATGTAATACACATAAGAGAATGAAGGAAAAAAACCACATGATCATTTCAACTGATGCAGAAAAAAAGTATTTGACACAACCCAATACTCTTTCATGATAAAAATACTTAAAACAAGGATAGAAGGAAACTACCTCAACATAATAAAAACCATATATGAATGACCCACAGCTAACATCATACACAATGGTGAAAGACTGAAAGCTTTTTCTCTAAGATTAGGAGCAAGACAAGGATGCCTACTTTTGCCACTTCTATTTAACATAGTACTGGAAGTCCTAGCCAGATTAATTAGGCAAGAGAAATAAATTAAAAGCTTACACATTTGAAAGGAAGGAGTAAAATAATCTTGTTTCATAGATAACATAATCTTACATGTAAAATACTCTAAATAGTCCATACAATATCAGTTGGAGCTAATAAATTAATTCTGCAAATTTACAGGATATCAACACCCCCAAATTTGTTACATTTCTATACATCAATAATGAACAATCTAAATAGAAAATTAGATAAATAATTCCATTTGCAATAACACCAAAAAGAATAAAATACTTAGGAATAAACTTAGTCGGTGAGGCAAAAGATTTGTACATTGAAAATTACAAAAGCTTGTGTATGGAAATTAAAGGAGACACAAATAAGTGGAAAGACATCCTGTGTTCATGGATTGGAAAACTTAATATCATTAAGATGTCAATAATATTCAAAGTAATCTACACATTTAATACAATCTGGAAAGATCTCAATGGCATTTTTTTAAGAATTGGAGAAATCCATACTAAAATTCATGCAATCTCAAGAGACCCCAGATAGTTAAAACAATTTTGAAAAAGAAGAACAAAGCTGGAGATCTCATATTTCCTAACTTCAAAACTTATTTCAAAGCTACAATAATCATGACAGTGTGGTACTGACATAGAAAAAGACACAGATACCCAATGGAACAAAATACAGAACCCAGAAAAAATGTGTAGGTGTGGTCAAATGGTTTCTGATATTCAATGGGAAAAGGACAATCTCTTCAACAAATGGTGTTGGGAAAACCAGATATCAACATAGAAGAGTGAAGCTGGATTTTTGCCTAACACCATATAAAAAAATTAACTCAAAATGGATCAAACACCTAAATCTAAGACCTGAAACTATAAAACTGCTAGAAGAAAACATAGAGAAAAACTTCAGAACATTGGATTTGACAAGGATTTCCTGGATAGGACACCAAAAGCACAGGCAACAAAAGTAAAAGACAAATTGGACTACATCAAAATTAAAAACTTCTGTGCACCAAAGAATACAATCAATAGAGTGAAATGACAACCTACAGAATAGAAGAAAATGTTTGCAAATCATAGAGTTGATAATGGGTTAATAGCCAGAATGTATAAATAACTTCTACAGCTCAACAACAACAAAATCTGATTCAAAAATGGGCAAAGGACTTAAATAGACATTTCTCCAAAGATGATATACAAATGGCCAACATGCATATGAAAAGATACTCAACATTACTAATCATTAGGGGAATACAAATCAAAGCCACAATAAGATACCACTTCACACCCATTAAGATGGCTACTATGAAAAAAATATAAAATAAAATAACAAGCATTGATGAGGGTGTGGAGAAATTGGAACCCTTATGTATTGTTGGTGGGAATGAAAAATGCAGATGCTGTGGAAAATAACATGTTGGTTTCTCAAAAAGTTAAAAGTGGAATTACTATGTGATGCAGCAATTCCATTTATCAGTATATACACAGAAGAATTGAAAGTAGGATCTTAAGAAATATTTTCATGTTTACGTTCATAGCAACAATTTACAACAGCCAAGAGGTGGAAGCAAATCTGGTCTCTATCAATGAATGAATGAATAAACAAGGTGTAGTATATACATACAATGCAATGTTATTCCATCTTAAGAAAGAAGAAAATTCTGTTCATGCTACAACATGGATTAAGCTTAAGGACATTATGGTAAGTGAAATAAGCCAGTCACAAAAAGACAAATATGATACAATTTTACTTATATGAAGTATCTAAAGTAATCAAACTCAGAAACAAAAAGTAGAATGCTGGTTATCCCAGGGCTGAGGGAGAGAAACATGGGGAGTTATTTTGAATGGGTACAGACCTTCAGTTTTGCAAGAAGAAAAATTCTGGAGATCTGTTGCACAACCATGTGAATATACTTAACACTACTGAACTGTACACTTAGAAATGGTTAAGATGGTAAAGTTCATGTTATGTGTTTTTTATCACAATAATTTTTTTCAAAAAACTAAGTCTAAAGAAGAGGAAGCACTTCCTCACAGCCACTTGCATAATGAATGGCAGAGACAGGGTTCAAATCCAGGTTTGTCTAACCCCTCAGTTAAGGGGTTTCTTCTACTGTACTACAGAGTTTTTGTTTTATAAGAAAAAAGGAAAAGAAAAACTCTTAGAGTGTTGGAGTGGCTATATTAATATCAGGCACAATAGACTTTAAGCTCAGGAATACTACTAGAGACAAAAATATTTCACAATGATAAAAGGGTCTATTCATCAGAAAGATGTAACAATGATAAATGTGTATCTACCTAAAACAACAACACAAAATACAAAAGCAAAAACTGACAGAATTAAAAAAAGAAATAGATAATTGAATAATTTTACTTGGAAATTTCATGCTTCTCTCTCAGTGACTGATAGAACAATGAGATAAACTTGACCTAATGACACATCTAGAACACTCCACCCAACAACAAAAGAATATAGTTCTTTCAGCTTCACAGGGAAGATTCTTCTGCAGCATAGATTATATGCTGGGCCATAAAACAGACTTCAATAAAATTTAAAATTTGAAATCATACAAAGTATATTTTCTGACCATATGAAATTAAACTAGAAATCAGCAACAGAAAGAATCTAGGAAATTCTGGAATATTTGCAAATTAAACAACACATTTCCAAACAACACATGAGGCTAAGAAGTTACAAAGAAAATAAATAAAATAAAACACAAAATAAAAATATGTAGGATGCAGTTACAGCCATGATTAGAGGGAAATTTATAGTTTTAAATATAGAAAAAAATATCAAAAATCAAAAATCTAAAGTTCTACCTCAAAAACCTAGAAAAGGAAGAACAAATCAAAAACAGCATAAATAGAAGGTCAATAGTAACTTTAAGAGCATAAATCAATAAACTAGAAAAACAGAAAAATAAAATGGAGGGAATCAATGAAATCAAACATTAGTTCTTTATAAAGATCAACAAAATTAATGTACCTTTGCCGAGAATGACTTTTAGAAAAAGAAATAAAGAGCACACAATTACCAAAGTCAACAATAAAGAAAGGGAAATCACTACAAACCTACAGAAAATAAAAAGAATGTAATGGAACATTATAAACAAGTTTATGCCAACAAAATAGACTTAGATGAAATGGTCAAATGCCTAGATAGACACAAATTACCAAAAGTGACTCAAGAAGGAATAGAAAATCTGAATAGACATATATCAAGTAAATAAATTGAATTAGTAATTTAAAATCTTCCCACACAGAAAAGCCCAGGTCCCAAAAGCTTCACTGTTGAATTCTATCAAACATTTAAGGAAAAAAATACTACGCAAACTCTTTCTGAAAATAGACAAGAAGGGAAAACTTCTTAATCCATTTAATGAGGCAGGTGTTACCTTGATACGACAGCAAGATAAAGATATCACAAGAAAGGAAAATTACGGATCAATGTCTCTCATAAGCACAGACACACAAAAAAAAATCTTAATAAAATATTACGAGATCTGGCGATAGATATGCCTGCTTTCTTGCCCTTTGATTGAGATGGCTCTGGGTCATGTTTTACAGTTCCTCGGGGCCACCAGTGGGATTGCACCTCAGTTACAGACACGGTAACCAGCTCATAATTGCACCCTGTATGAGCTTCTTTCCCTTCCCTGTCTCACTTCCCCACTCCTGCACTGAGGCTCCCTGGGGTGACCTCCCAAAAACTATGTGTACTCAAATCCTTGTCTCTGGTTCCACTTCCAAGACACCCTTCCTTGCCAACTCCTTTCTTTCTGCAATGGCACAAGCTAAGAACAGTGCAGGAAAGTCTCCCCCCAATTTTTAATGTAGTTGTTTGGCTTGAAGCCAGAAAGACAGATGGCACCTCAGATTATAACTGATTTTTCCAGAAACAGCTTGAAAAAAAATTAATTTGGGCAGAGAGAGGAAAATTCAGCAACAGAAGGAACTGGGTCGCCCTTGGCATTTGGGTTTTCATATCTCAATAGGCAGAGATGATGTGGTAATTGCGGAACTCCAATCCAATCATCGTCTTCATTATAATAACGGTGCTGACTTCACACAGCAGGCGCAGTGAGATTAGGAGACTTTCCCCCATTACCTTGGCACTTACCTAAGTGAGGCAATATTCACTTTACAAGGCAATCTACACCCCTTATCCCCACCCCAAGGCCTGGCTGCCCAATTCTGTACATGATCATCCTATATGCAGGGAGAAATGCAGGATGAGAATTAGGATCCAAGAATGTGAGTCCAATCTATTACCTCTCTTTTAAACAAACTCACATGTCCATGTGAATGAAAGCTGCCAAGGTATGGAAACAAAAGTCCCATCTGGGATTTTCCTGGACCTCCTTTCACCAGATTCACTTTTTGTCATTCACTTCTTCAACAAATATTTATTTTGCATCTACTGTGTCCCATCTCTGTGACAGAGTATGGTGGATAAGTCTTGAAGTGACCACCCCTGCTGAGTCACACCCTTGTATAATCCCTTCCCCTCAAGTACAGAAGAACCTATGACTTGCTTCCAAGCAAAAGGACATGGCAAAGGCAACAAGATGTCACTCTGTAATTATATAAGACCTCACCTTAACAAATAGGAGTGGGAGACACTCCCTTAATGACTTGATGAAGTAGGCTGCCATGTTGTGAAAGTGATCCAAGTGGCAGCCTCAAGGAACTGTGGTGGCCTCTAGAAGCTGGCCAACGAGAAAACAGGGACCTCAGTCCTTAGCCATAAGGACATTGATTCTGCCAACAACCTGAGAGAGTATGGAAGTAGACTTTTTCCCAGTTAAGCCTGCAGATAAGAATACATTCCAGCCAACCTCATGATTACAGCTTTGCAAGATCCTGAGCAGAGGACCCAGCTAAGCCATACTTGGATTTCTGATGAATCTAAACTCTAAGATAACAAATGTGTGTTGTTCAAAGCTGTTAAGTTTGTGGTAATCTGTTATGTAACATATAAAATTAATACACAGAGCTAGGGATACTTCTTTGTTCTCTCACACCCTTTGTATTTAAACCTAGTTTCCCCATATTTAACCTCAGTCATCTTCCTTGACACTCTTAATTGGATGCATCACTCAGGCTCCAATTCTGCAAGATTTGAGTATGTGACAGACAACTGGCAAAGCGAATACTACTCATGGCCTGGAATGACCAAGCCGACTTGCAGCTGAACTGCACTAAGGGAAGGGGAAGGAGCCAGGGCACTTGCAACTTCTCAGGGGTCAAGATTGCTAATGCTCTCCAGTATCTGAATTCTCATCTTCTTCCGGAGTGCAGTGCCAGATCTCATTTCCCAAACCCCTTGGTAGTCATGACACTGGTTCTCACCAGAGGAATATCAACTTCCCAAAGTGCTTTAGTCACCTCTAGGACAAGAGAGTTAAGAATGAGTGTGCCTTCTCTGTTTTTTATTGCTCTTCTCTCAGCTACCAACTGAAAAAATTCCAGTGGAAAATCTTGAGGCCCTAAGAAATGGCAGAAACATGATAGAAGGCACCTGGATCCCTGAAGGACTGCATGGAGCTAAGCCCCAACCCCCTCCCTGACCATTATTGGACAAGGTCTATTACTTAGTGCTCAAATAGAGAAAGAGAACTCGTGTCCGCAGACAACCCTATTGTCAGGAACCAGCAATTCCCTGGGTAATAAGCAGAGTGGACTAGGACACTTACAGGGTCTCCATCTTATACCTGCAGTTTGTGGCCATAATCATAATGCACATAAGGCTTTACCAAGAGAGTAGTTACTAATTAAATATTATTCAAAATGTCTCACTCTTGTGCAGCCTTCTATATGTGAAGTATAGTGTACCAAAAAACAAATCTCACATCAAATGATTTTTACCTATCTGCTTTAATTTCAGTAAGACCCCTTAAGAAAATGGTAGATGTTGATTGCCTGTCGAAAACAGCAGGCAGGGAGATGCATATCAAGATATGTATTGCAAGAAATTGGCTTACATGACTGTGGGGACTACCTATGCAAGTCCTAAATCCTTAGAGCAGGGTGTCAGGAAAGGCAGGATGGAACTTTCCAGCACAAGCTGAAGCATCAATCCACAGGTGGAATTTCTTCTTCTACATGGAAGTCTTAGAGGCTCTTAAGGCTTTTCGACTGATCAAATCAGGCTCACCCAGAATATCTAGGATAATCTCCCTTACTTCAAGTCATTTTAGATGTTAATTACATCTACAAAACACCTTCATAGCAACACCTGGATTACTGTTTGATTGAATAACTAGACACAGTAGCTTTGCCAGGCTGACACATAAAACTGACTGTCACAACAGTGATAATAATTAGTGAACACAACTGTGATAAGCCACTGATGTTTGGGGTGTGTCTGTTACAACAGTTAGAGTCTGCCTTGACTAATATGAGTGAGTTGTCATTCTTCAAAGCCTCAGTTTTTACTTCTGAAGAATGGGGATAAGAATATCTAATTCCTGGGGCTCTCTATACCCCTAATTAGTAGAGATTAGGGCCCCTCAAAGACCTCTGGGACCCCTTATCAGGACACAGGTGGGTTTTCTTCTAATCAGCCTTTGATTTCACAACAAATTACTCTGAATCTCTAGTGTGTCAGCATCCCCATGGCTATGACCCTGCCCCAGATCAAGCCACTTCATCCCTCACCTGGGCCACGATACTAGTCATAACTTGCTCCCCCCTTCCTGTTTATCATTCGTACTGCTACAGAATGAGATTTTTATGCCCAAATTTGACCATGCTGTATCGCTTGTTAGTTATTTCTATCATTCTTTTTTGCTTGTATGTAAAACCCAAAACCTTTATCTCAAAAGACACTTGAGATTTTACAGCTTACATGTTTAGCTTCATCTTTTATCACCTGCCTCCCCAGCTCTGGGGTATCATGTCTTACATTAATTCTATCCACACACAAATCTACTCCCTTTTCCTGCTAACACTGTATTATATTTATATGCTTTTATTAAAAGTGATGTTGGTCATTTATTTTGATGTTCCTAATAACAAATAATATGCATTATTTCTTATAATTTTCACAATACCACTTTGAGGTTGAAATATTATAACCACCAGCTAGAAATTATTAGCTCTGGCATTCAAACCCAAACCAGTCTAACTCTAAAGCCTAAATTCTTAACCACCATACTAAACTACTCTCAAGCGTTCATACCTATTGTTGTCTGCTTGGAATTCCCAGTCTCACCTCCCTAGCTCTTACTTCTTCCATCTGGGTAAGAGCTCCTTCTCATCCTCTGAGGCTCCGTTCAAACATCACAGTGTCAACAGAGCTTTTCCTGTTCACTACCAGGCATCTGTATTTCATCCTCCCACAAACAGCTGTATTTCCCATTCTAAGAGCACATATCACACTAGTGTGGCTTCTCCTTTCCTGACTGGACCTTGACTAATATAAATTCCATCATCATAACAATGCAGAAAGCAGTTAGAGCCCTGATATGGGCCCATGAAAAGCTGATGAATAGAACTGCCAACTAGGCTGTAGATACTGCAAAACCCACCAAAATCTCTGACGTTTGTCACCCAGGTCCTCCTTCTTATTCAAAAATAATAGGTCAAATGAATTTTTAAAATTATGTTAAGTCCTACACATAAACCAAAGAGACACAAAAATAAATATTGCAAGGCAGTAAGAGTGAAGATCGTCACTGAGAGCATCCTGTTATGTGGTTATAGAAGTTAGGGGGTTTAACAGTGCCCAAGTCCTCCCGGGGGAAAAAAAATGTTGAGAAAGGCTAGTCAAATAGACGATTCTACCACCTCCTTTAAGAGGGATCTCAGTCCTGCTTCCCAAATTCCAAAAGCATATTTCTCAACAGAGACACTGGAGGGAGGGAGACCAAGTAGAAGGCTACAACTCCAGTCCTTAAGAGAGAGAGAAATGTCTTTTCATAGAGCCATGAGAGTATTGAAGATGTGGCTGACCCAGGATAAAAATGTTGCAAGAGCAGGTAATAAAACTTTCTCATGGAAAGTCACTGAGATTTTTAGGTCATCTGTTATACTGCAGAATACTAAGGCTGTTCTGCTAATAAAGAAATTGGTTCCAAGGCTGGTATTTCTTCAACAGAGTCTAAAATATGCAGCTTTTGAAACTGGAAGGATGGCAGTGTAATGCATTGGTGAAACATTTGGTTAAACTTTCACCTGCCATAATTTAGAAAACATGTAATCCCCTTATGAGCTTGTGACTTTAGTCTAAAACAGAATTTTAGCAGTGTGCTTTGATTTCCCTTTATAGCAAGTGACAAAATAATACAAGAAAGAGATAGATCAGAAAGAATTGGCCAATTTTTGTCAAGACCCAAACCTGATAGGGAATCCAGAAACTCAAGACCTTGTATATTTTGAAGGGTTATTCATTCTAAGCCCAAACAGGAAAAGATAAAACTGAGGTCTTTGAGTGGCTAAGGCTGATTAAAACTTAGCCTCCTAGGGGCTTCCCTGGTGGCGCAGTGGTTGAGAGTCTGCCTGCCAATGCAGGGGACGTGGATTCGAGCCCTGGTCTGGGAGGATCCCACGTGCCACGGAGCAACTGGGCCAGTGAGCCACAACTGCTGAACCTGCGCGTCTGGAGCCTGTGCTCCCAACAAGAGAGGCCGCGATAGTGAGAGGCCTGCGCACCGCGATGAAGAGTGGCCCCCGCTTGCCGCAGCTGGAGAGGGCCCTTGTGCGGAAACAAAGACCCAACACAGCCAAAAATAAATAAATACATAAATAAATAATTTTTAAAAAAAAAGAAAAGAAAAAACTTAGCCTCCTAGAAAGGGCCAACTCAAGAATGTAGCCATCAGACATCACGTTAAGCCCTCTGAATTAAGTGGGCATCTGTGTCTTTTTATTAAGTTAGCATGTGTGTATGCACATTTTACTCCCCTTGAGTGTGAGCAGAAACTATGAATATGATGGGCTATCACTCCCATGATTTTCTTAAACCATATGGTAAAAGAGATTTTACAAATGTAATTAAGGTTCTTAATCAGAAGACTTTGAGTTCATCAAAAAGAAGATTTTCCTGAGTGAGCCTGATAATCAGGTTTGAGAGATTTGAAGAAAAAGAGAAATTCTATTTCTGGCTTTGAAGAAGTAAGCTTCCATGTAAGGATCTGAGTACAGACTCTAGGGGTTGAAAGTAATCCCTGGATAACAGCCAGCAAGAAAATGGGAACCTCACTCCTACAACCACATGGAACTAGATTCTTCCAAAAACCACATGAGCTTGGAAGAGGACTCCAAGCTCCAGAAAAGTACACAGCCCTGCTGAAACCTTGATTTCAGCCTTGTGTGACTCTAGGCAGAAAATCCAGTCACACCATGCCCAGACTTCTGACCTATAGAATTATGAGATAATTACGTGTTTTGTTTTAAGCCAATGAGATTCTGGTAATTTGTTAGACAGCAACAGAAAACTAATACAGCACCTAATAAATCTTTTCAAAGATTTATTAGGACCAAATAGCTCAGGGGAAAGATCCTAAGGGTGTGGCTCTTGCTCAGAAAACTAATAAACTCAAGATACCCACAACTAAATATTAAGAGGAAGTCATGTCTCGAAAAGAATTGTGGGAGCTACTGACACATGTTGACTGAAAGACACCAGCTAAGTTTTTGAGAAAGTTTTAAGTCAAAAGAACCATCATTCTCAGCAAAAAGGATTGTGACAGTGCAAGACTTAAAATGACCTGTGGGTCCTCAAACTTTTATAGGAGAAAGCAGGTGAGAAAGCTATTCAGCCTCCAATTAGGATATATTCTTCAAAGTCCTCTTCAGTTGCATCTAAAAAAAGATAATGGAAAAAGAAAGACACCCCAGGGGGATGAGACAGGCAAACACTGTCTCATCTTCAGCTAGAACTCTCATAATGTCTGGCATACAGAATTACAGAATTGCTATGGACCAGTGACTGCTGTGTGCCTCCCATTCTTTCTCTTTCCAAATAAGAGTATTTAGTGATATTATCCTATCCCTGTTCCAGCACAGAATTTTGGGTAGGAATAAACAAATGACTTGTATTTTTGGTTCACTGATACATGATGTTGTTGGTGTCCCATCCCTGTCCCCTCACCCTTAACTCTTTAGTACACACCTACTGAATTTAAGCTATTTATATAGTCTGAAATTTTTGCCTGAGGGTTTTCTCCGCCCAAGTGGCAATCCAGAAGTGCTGAGGAATCAACCCCACCCAAGGAGCAGCTCTCAAACAATAACTAATGAGAGTCAATGTGTAAGTACCCAAGGTTCCTTGTCCTTCAAGTGGCATAATCCTGAGGTGTGTACCTTCACTGACTCTCACAAGTTCTCCAATGGGATTTAGCTCTAGCTGCCCATGTCTTTTACTGGCTACCTTCTGTTCTTTATCTCATTTCCCCTATCCTCTATTAGCTTTTCCTTTGCTTCCCGGAAAAATCATTTACACTTGAATCCCTGTCTCAGGGTCCCATTCTAAGGAAACCCAACTATGACAATTGCTCTCTAGATCCAGAGGTTACATATCTGGTAGAGGCCATGCAGAAATTACTGCACATCCTGCAGAGATCCTGAACTTTGAGTTTGGAGCAGTGACTAGGTCAGGGCTGGGGGCACTCTTGAATTGTCTCCCTTAGGGAGGAGATGAGTGTTTCTGCTTGAGGTAGAGTAAAGGAACTGAATACCCAGTGACTAGAAGAGTGAACTTTCTCGCTCTGTGTTTCCCTTTCCTGTGGGAAGATAATACATCCCCATTCTACTGAACTTAGAAGTAAACCATGTGACATTTTTGGCTCATGATGGTGGGAAGAAAGTAATGAGTCATTTCCTGGGGAAAGTTTTTAGAGTCAGCACATGGTTGGCTATATCTCTTTTCTTTCTGCTATACAACTGGCAATGCTCCAGACAGAGGTTTTTCTGTCAGCTGGATCTCAGAGTAAAAACTTAAGAGTAGAACCTGGTTGACTCAGGACAGATAGTAATAAACCTTTGTTCTTATAAGACACTGAGATTTCAGGATTGCTTGTTACTGTGATATAATCTAGACTGTCTTGATGGATACGGCATTCCCAAACAAGGATTTTAGAAAAACAAACAAGACACAAATACCTAATGAAAGAACAGACTGAACCTATGCAACAATTCACATTCTCTGAAAATGAGGAGATTTCAAAGAAGAGACTTCAGCTCTTGTGGTTTGGAAAGAAAGACAATCAATACTCCATGGCTATTTAGAGGAGCAGCAATCATAGGAATAAGAGGGCAAAGCAAAATTATGCAAAGGTCATCACTCAAGGAATTCAGGAGAATTTTTTTTCTCCCCACAGATGGAGGTGTAAATAGCCAGAATATATTATCATGGGCAATCAGAAAACTGTTGTCAGTAATTTTAAATGGAACTTTGGCAAGTGAAGTGTTGAAAGAAGAAAAATCATTATGAAAAGCTCCCAGTAATCGCTTGTATGTTTTCTAGGATCCCAGTATCAGGCACCTGTATGGGACACTGGCTCTAATTTAAGCAAAAAAAAAAAAAGATTTCTTGTAGGGATATTGAATACCTCTTGCATCCCAAAGATGGCTGAAGAACTGGGTACAGTTGCTATGTAGCCAAGGACAATTTCTCCAAGTCACTGTACATTGTTGACCCAGTAAATGCACCAACTCATAGCTACCACTACTAGGGACAGACTGCAGCTTACACTGGCAATATTATGTGTCATGATGGTAGAACTGGAACTTGGATGAGGCTGGCACCATCGCTACAACCCATCACCACAAAAGATTTGGCATGATCTTGCCTTTTTTTTTCTCTAGCTTGTCATTCAAAGTCTAGGGTGTGGTCCACTTGAAAGATAAATCCAGTACCGTGTAGAGCTTAGAAAAAGAAGATCTGGCACTTTCATTTTTTTTATAGTGAAAGATGGATTCTGCCCCAAAATGAGGGAGTCTTCAAACAGAGGAAGGGGGTTTAGAAGTTAGGTGGAAAAGAATAACAAACATCTACTGTATGACCACAGCCTTCAGCAAGGAGAGGCACTGAGATGAAAGTATGTGAAAAGGACATGAACTTGGGTTAAGTCCCTGCTCCTCCTACCCTAGCTGTGTGAAACTTCTCTCTGGGCCTCAGCTTTTCATCCGTAAAATAGGTGATCACTATCTGTATGATTCCTATCTCTATCTATCTATCTATCTATCTATCTATCTATCTATCTATCTATCTATTGATCTGTAACAGACCTATCCTGTGGGCATTACTGTATCATGTTTTCAAAAGTCACAAAAAGTTACCATGGGCAGGTGGTAAGCCACAAACATGTTTGGATTGGACCACTATGCTTCTTAAATGTTTGAATTAGTTATCAACACTTCAAATATTTATAAAAGACCTGGATTTATTTTTTATAAGTTGAAATCAGTATTCTGATTGCTATTTTTTCTTATGCATATAAATGGTATCAACTTTCACCATACACTCCTCATCCAGCTTCCCTAAAACCATTTCCTTACTTTTCCTATCTGCCAATGTAACTTTCAAATCTATGACACAAAAGGAAGAATCAGGGGGGCTCGAGTTTGATTCCCACTTCTGCCACTTTCCAGCTATGTGAACTTGGGACAATAATTTTTTAAGTTTCACCTCATCTTTCAGAATGACCGTGACTACCCTTTGTAACTGAGCACAATACCAAGGAAAGGACACCACAAGCCCTTTGTTTTCAAGCCCTCTGTTGTCCCCCTAAGACTCACGTCCTGCCACTACTTTCCTTCTTACAATTTAAGTTTTAGCAACAGTGAATTACATTCTCTCTTACACGGTCATACATTTGCATATGCTGTTACTGCCTTCTGGGTTGTCTCTTCCCTTCTTTCCTCAACCTGGTTCAAGTGGCACCTCCTCCATGAAGCTCTCCATGATCTCCCTAAGCTGCGTTGGTTGCTTTCAGTATTATCAGGGCTCTGATTCCTTATGCCTTACTACCATTTATCTCACACTTCTATAAGTTATCTTCCTAAGTCCCCACTAGCCTGAGCACCTTTGAAGATGAGGTCTTCATGGGGAAAATAGATGAGTTTATTCTCATTTATCAATGAGCTACTTGGGACAATCTCAAAATCATATTAGTGAATAGATGTCACAGAAGAATACATACAGAACAAATAATATTAATATTAAATTTTTAAACATGCAAGAATATTATATATTTTTTAGAAATATGTGCATATGTGGTAGGAGTAAAAAGATATGCATGAGAAAAATAAATGCAAAAGATGTATAATAAATGTTTCCTGGAGAAGCTAAATGGGACATGCAATGGAAGGAGGGTATGTCTTTTCTATCCAAAAGGCTACATCTTTACTGTAATATTTTGTTTCTTAAAGCTGGATGGTACATTATTATTTATACCTTTGTATGCATGTTAAATATCTTTAAATGAATTCTAAAAGGAAAACAAAGAGCATGGGATTTGGAGTTGGAAAGTTCCTATCTCTGCAACTGTCTGGGAGATCCTAGACACCTTACTTTTTAAGCCTCAGATTCCCCATGCACAAAATGGGAATAAAGAATTATTTCAAGGGTTTTGTAGAAATTATAAGAAATTACATCTACGAGTATACAGCACAGGGTCTGGCACAGATCAAGTGCTCAGGAAATGTGTGTTGAATAAATGAACAAATATTAAGAACTATATATTTGTAAATAATTCCAGAGGAGCTTACTTACTTAGCACCTTGACATCTTTAAAGTATAACATCCTATCTGTCTCATTTGTAAATACTTGAGTGTGGAGAGTGGAACAAATGTCAAGACCCTGAAATGTTTTCTTCCCCTTCAGAGATCATCTTGAATGTTTAAATATCCATCATGAAGATAAAACATGAGCCCTTCAGCAGAAGAATCGCAGTGTAAAGAAGAGGAACTTCAAACAGGACGTACTGCCTCCCTGGAGTCCACTCCTGCTACCAATCACTTTCCTTCTGCCCTTGATCCAAACTTTGGAAACTCACAGAGCTGCAGGCGGTCAGCATTCACCTTTTTTACATACAGTCCCCACTGCAGCATCTTCCATCCCATCCTCACTAAACTGTCAAATCTCAGGACCAAGGACAGCTCCCTGGCACGATGAACCTGTGCTACCAAAACTGATCTCGGCAGGCTCCCAAAGCTCTCGAGGAATGTTTGGTCATGAAAGCAAGCTGAGGCAGCCAGAACCAACCTCTGCAGTTCTCTGCTAACTTCGGTAACAGGGTCTTCTTAGTGAAACTGTGAGAAGCTGGTGGCCATTTCTTGACAGTTCTTGGGAAAATCTTGGAAACTTGAATTTCAATCATATTGAACAGTTCATTTAAAATAGTTTTCAACCAGATTGTGTGCTAGACGATGTTCTACTGGGGAAGAAAGATTTTAAATGTAAACATCTAAATTTATAAATACATATTTTTCTAGATAAATCAAAGAAACAACCCTGAGATAGAGGTTGACAGAGGAGCAATTTAAAATTGGCTGACCAAAGGTAATCTGAGAAACTAATATTGAATCTGGACTAAAAGGAACTGACCATACAAAGAACAGAGGGATACACCCACTGAAGATAAACAGTGTGTGCAAAGGTCTGGGGAAGGGAACGAAATGGTCTCGGGAGGCAAAATATTTCCATAAGATGGAACAGAAAGGGCAACAGCTCTGAAGGCAAAATGAGGCTGCCCTGTTTGTGGAATAGAAAGAAAGCAATGTGGCCTCAGGGCTCTTAGCAAGATGAAGAAGTTATGCGATGAGGTCAACCAGGGTACCTGGGACCACAACAACCAAGGCTACCAAGGTCATGGTTAAGAGTTTGGGTTTTATTCTACAAGTGATGAGAAGTGGTTGGAATGACTTAGGCAGGGAAGTGATGTAATCAGATTTATGCTTTAAAAGACTGTTGTTTGGAGAATGAACTGAAATGAGGTAAGCAGTAGGAACAAAGAGGTGTGTGAGCTGTCCAAGTGAGAGATGAAGCCAGCCTACATGAGGAAGGTGGTTGAGATGGAGAAAAGTGTATGGATTCAGGAAATGTTTTGGAAGTTGAATAGATGTGAGGGTAAGAAAAAAGGAAGATTACATTTGAAGTTTTTCATCTGAGCAATTGAGTGGAGATGCCTTTAAATTGAGGTGGGGAGAACAGACCAATGAGAGACCAGGAGTTCAATCTTGAGCATGCTAAGTTTGAGAGCTGAGAAGCATCCAAGTGAAGGTATTAAGTAGCTGGTTATATAAACGTGGAGCTCAGTTTGAGTTGGACATTCATTCAGCATCTTTCACATATAGATTGTACTTAGAGCAGGGGTTCTTATACAGAGCAGGGGGATTTTGTCACCAGATGACATTTGCCATTTCTGGAGACATTTTTGTCTGTCACACCTGGGGGGAGGAAGAATGTTACTAGATCTATTGGGTAGATGCCAGGAATGCTGCTAAACCCTCTGCAAAGCACAGGATAGGCTCCACAAAAGAGAATTATCCCACCCAAAATGACAATAGCGACAAGTTTGGGAAACTCTGGCTTAGCATCTGGATAGAGATTGTACCACCCAAGGAAGAGTATTAATAGACAGGAGAAGGCATCTCAGGACTACTCAAGATTCCTCCGTAGTCTACCCATGTCCTTTCACTCTTACTACGTGTGATCTAAGCCTCTGAAAATAATAACATCAACAACCCCTGGGCTTGTGAAAAGGGAACTGAGATGATATTTATGAGATGTCAGCACATTATCTAGAACCAGGAGGTGCTCAGCAGATGACTACGACTCCTACATGTGGCCCAGCTTTACTTCTGTGCTTTTATGAGGCCTCTGTGCTCATCCCATCCAAAACAACAACATTTTCTTAGCCTAGACTCCCATCTATGAGCTCCCCAGCACCCTCTGCACACCTTTTTTGGGCACATTTCACATCAGAAGTCTCTATGTATGAGCCTGTCCACCCCTGCTTGTCAGGAAGGAGGAAGCAGATTTTACTCACATTTCCTGAACTCCTGTAATTTGGCCAGACTCCAAGTCAGACCCATTCAGTCTCCTTTAACCCTCACACCAACCCTGGGGAAGCACGAGCTAGTATTTCCAGTTTACAGTGGCTGTCAGCAGGGCTCAGTGTAGGTAATACAAAAATTAACTTCAAACGTATAGCCTTTTAAAAATTGTTTGATACCAGCCCTGGGAACCCGAACAAAGGTGCCAACTCCCATCCCCATTTGACCTTGGTTTCCACATCTAGAGTTTCATGGGGCAAAGACAGGCCAACTCTGGTTCTCCCTGCTCAGCCCTTCTACCTTCCCAGCCTCAGGCATCCTCCTTGGACATTCAGCCTATGTGCCCACAAGCTGTTCATGCCTCAGCTCCTTCGCTGAGACAGTTTCAGCCAAGCCATGGCCTCTGAGCCCAGCAGGCTTTAGCTATGTTGCTCAGGGCTGAGCACATAATGGCTGAGCCCCTGATCCTGCAACAACCTCTTCCCAGGTCCTGAGGGGGAGAGGGGAGCTTTTCACTGCACCGGCTGCCTAGCAAGAAAGAGAGAGGGCTAGAGTTTATCAGTTGGATCTCTGGTGAAATATCTAGAAGGAACCACTGAAAGATGCCCAATTTGGAAAAGATCTGGTGGCAGCTTTTGGGAGAGGTAACAAGTGGCCTTTAGTCTCTAGCTTTTCTAAGTCTCGGTTTCCTCCTTAAATGCATGGAAATAATAATCACTTCCTTGCAGGACACCTGTGGGGCTTCAACAGCTAACATATATGTACATAGATGAATCACCAAGAGTTCATCTATGTACATAGATTCTATGATCCCATTTCATATTGCACCATATTTGAATGCATGGTATAAATGAATGGCTTTTTACTTTCATATTTCATAATACTATCATATTAATAGTATCATGGTCCCATTAAAGGCCTATTAACCTCATATATTTGTCATTAGTCTTTGTCAAACTTTTCCGAAAAATTTTAAGTCCTGCTGTAGAGAGAAATTCTCATGTTATACATACATATTTACATATTATTTCTTCAAAGTATATCACGTGAATTCAGATATACCTCAATGCCAGGAATAATGTTTAGATAAGGAAAAAGAAAACTGTTATGATCTCAGGTAGAAAATAGATTGCTTTGAGTTTTAGATTGTTTTAAACTTTTTCAAAACTGGAATTTATTCTGTTTAACTAAAAATGATTAGAAAATCATGCCTTTGGTTTACTTATTGATGACTGCACTATTCTTCTCTTAGCCGTTTGTATTCAACTTCCAGAATCACATTTAATTAGATCCAAACAGTGTTATAAGAATCTGATTGATATTTATCACCTTCATTCAAAAACTACCTTCTGCACACTTCAAAGCTATTAATGTGGATTGATTTGACCAATAACCACTGTTTGATCCTTAATATTAAATTTTGTAGCTAAAAAAAAGAGCTAACATATAGAAAAAGCATACTGTATCATGTCCAACACACGCACACACACACACACACACACACACACAGAGCTTGGCAAAGAAGAGCCATTACAGTATATTCTATTTTACTTTATTAAGCAATATGTGTTCATTGAAGAAAAATTAGATAACGCAGAGAAATACAAAAAGAAAAGGCCAACCACAGCCCACCATCCTAAGATAATCACCATGAACATTTTTGAGAGGAAATTTAAAACTTTTTTTTTTTGATGCATGCACCTGTGTATGCATCTAGACTCACAAAAGTGTGATCAGATCATTAGCAGAGGCTGTTATCATAAAAGCAGAAGTTCCACAGTTCCCAGAGGACCCGCTAGTGTCCATGAACGTGTGTGTGAGCTTCACTTTGCCCTCTGCCCCTGTGTGAGTTGGCATTAGACAAAAACAGGTCAGTATCCTCCAGACGAAGACAAATTCCCTGCAGATGAAGTTGCCTAAAGACCAAGGTTCATACCACATGAGCTGCAGTTAGAATGACTCTTGTATGCTTGTTTGGACTGAGTTCCTTTGAAAGTGGGTAATCTTGCAGTGCAGATGCACGTGAGTTTGGTGACTGTGGAGGAGCTTTGGGTTCCCTGAGAGTGAACTTCGGCATCAGGAATCACTAATAGTCCAAGAGATTCACATTTACAAACACTTACTATGGAGGAGGCACTTGCTTTCCTGCTTTACGTAGTATTTGCTCATTTAATTTTTGCAATTTTATGAGGTTTACAGATGGGGAAACTGCGGCATGGAGCATAAAGGCAACCCTAAGGCTGGCTTCCTCTATGAACTCCCCATGGGACCTCGGGCAATTCATTTAACCTCTCTGAACCTCTGTTTGCTTGGCTGGAAAAGGAAGGTGATAAGCCAGTCTAGAAGTGCAACCTAGAAAGACACAATGTACAAATAGTTCTCAGCACAAAAAGGGAGCTCAAAACATGTTAGCATATTTTCTTTTTCTATTTCAAAAAGCCCTTGGCAAAATTTTAACTCTGCACCCCACCCTAGCCTCCTGGACTAGAAATGTAGTTTAATCAATTTAATCAACTAGTTGTTACCTCTCGTCCTGGCCACACATGTGTTTCTGTCTCTTGCAGCCTCATTAGCCAGTCCATGGTGACCGGGCTTTGAACACGCCAAGAGCTGTCAAGTGTAACAGCCCATGGTTCCCACGGCCTTGGAGTGGACCATTTCCTGGTTAATTTTCACCTGTCCACAGAGACTGTCAAGCGCTGGGGAAAGCGGAAAACTCACAGAACTCAATCAGAGATTCAAAGCAACCGAGAGCTCATCTAGGTCAACCAGTTCACTGTACAAATGGGGAAACTGAGGCCCAGAGAGGGACCTATTCCTTTAACATTGGACATTTGAGGAATTTATTTTTTGAACAAGTATTTTCCCTTTATAGGCTCCCAGAACTTCTGGATGGGTAAAGGAAGGTGCTAAAATAATGAGGCCATGGAGCAATAGAATGTCTATAGCCTTGTAGCTATTCACCTCTCTCAGCTCCAAGCTAGAGGGGACCCCAGAGTTTTCATGGTGGGGATGCTTGCTTCCTGCTATCCCTACACTATCATGGGATGGTGAGAGGGTAGTGGAGAAGGAGAGGTTTGATGGAAACCCTGTTTCCAGCCCATCCTCTATAAATGAAAGCCCCTCATCACTATGTACATTTTTCCATGGGATGAATGCTCTGAGTGTGTGAAGCTTTGATCATGTGGAGAGTCTGCTAGACAGAAAGTATAGCTGTTCTCCACACAGAACCAACTTGTCACCAAAAGGAGAGACCATTTCTCATTTCTGCCATCTGTTACCTAGGGAATAAGAAGGATCTTCCGAATGAAACAGGGAAGGCTGTCCCTGTGATTACACTGCCTGGATTCTCCAGATTGATTTTCCTGGATGTTTGCCAATGTGCCTGGACTATCTCTGCAAGCTCAGTGGATGCTGGGTCGAGGTCTGCACTGGGTGGAGACCACAGCACTAAAGGGGACCAGCGGGGTCAGAGCCAGAGACAACAATGGTCAGATCCTTTGTGCTGCTGGTTCTCCCTGCTGAGTGCTCTTGCATCCAGAGGAAATCTTGTAGTGTTTGGGGTTCTCTTTTACTGAAAAAATGTCTTCTCCTCCACTCTCCCAGGAACTGAACTTCTGTAACAATAAATGGAATAACCCAAGGCCGAAATAAAAGCCCTGAGGTAGAGGGGCTAATCAATACTGGTTCACTCTCTCCTCCTTCTGGAAATATGTCACCAAACACATCAAGAGCCATAGAGAAGGATCCAGGCAAACTAATTATCTTTGATAAAAAGAACTAATAATAGTTAAGAAGTACTGCGAGGCTTCCCTGGTGGTGCAGTGGTTGAGAATCTGCCTGCCAATGCAGGGGACACGGGTTCGAGCCCTGGTCTGGGAGGATCCCGCATGCTGCGGAGCAGCTGGGCCCGTGAGCCACAACTGCTGAGCCTGCGCGTCTGGAGCCTGTGCTCCCAAAAAGAGAGGCCACGATAGTGAGAGGCCCGCGCACCGCGATGAAGAGTGGCCCCCGCTTGCCGCAACTAGAGAAAGCCCTAGCACAGAAACAAAGACCCAACACAGCCAAAAATAAATTAATTAATTAATTAATTTAAAAAAAAAAAAGTACTGCGTACTCAGGGATGACCCACATTACAAGCATTGTCTAATTTAACCCTTGCAAGGTGGGAATTACTATTATCCCCATTTTACAGATGAGGAAAACAAAGCTCAAAGGGGTGAAGTGACCGTCCAAGGTCATCCAAGGCACAGCTGAAATTCAGAGGTCTCACTCACTTCCAATTCCATGCTTTCACCTCCTCTGCGGGACAAGATGAGAGCCCCCAAAGCAGCATCAATCATCTGTTCCACCCTCACATGGGGCCATGTCAGGGTGTGGAACCCTGGCTGGTTGGTGAGACCATGCAAAAGTCACTGTGGCCGGCCGCCTGTCCTCAGCATCAGCCCGAGCCTTTGCGCCTGCCAGCTGCAGAAATATCGCTGCCGCCTGTTGGCTCACTCACACACATCAGCTACAACCTGCCAGACGCGTGTGGGCGTCGACAAGTTAGGTACAAACTCCAAAAAGTTACGTTGCCTCCGCTCCAAACCCAGCACTGTAACCCCAGGCATTTTGCTTTTCATCTTCATTTTGCAAACTCAACAGAAGCAGTGTTGGCAATGAATCCCTGCCACCTGCACAGGTCCTGGGAGGGGAACAGCCATGGAAAGCAGAACTGTGGGCCAGCTTGGCCCAGCTCACCTGGCTGAGCCCCCAACTGTGCCCTGTCAACCAGCATCTTAGCCCACAACTTCTAGGGCTTGGCTCAAATGCTCCCAAAGCCTCCTGCCAGGACTGACCTGGGCATCTTTGCACCCAGCTGGGGACTCAATGTCTTGTTCCACAGAAGTGGGAAAGTGATCAGATTGTGGCCTCTGGGCAGACAAACCTGCTTGGAATCCCAGCTTGATTTTAATTAGCTGTGTGGTCTTGCAAAACTGCTTAAACCTTTCAAACATTAATTCTTTCATCTGTAAAATGAGGAAGATAATAATTACATCTAATAAAAAGGAAGTGACCTGGGGGAGTATGTGAGATGATATCTGGCACGTAGACCACACTACTTAATTATACTGTGATGCCTATTATACTATATGAATACTAATTAATAATTAATAATCATTTATTACTAGGTCACGTATTCCTCCTCTTCTTAGCCATAAAATATCTAAAGTTCCTTCCAAATCTGCTACCCAGTAGCCTACTAGGAAGTGATAACTACCACATGGTGTCTCGTGGAGAGTAAATGAGTCCATGAAGGCATGCGAAGCACCTGCACAGCTGGCACATTACAGTCATGCAAGAGGCAGATGTGAGGCAACATCACTAGCAGTTATGAGTCTGTGCTCATAAGGATGCGGTCTTACTAACCAGGTGGAGGTGTCTTCACGAGGACAATTAAAGTGCCCACCTCATAAGGTTGTTTAATACATACAATGCAGGCTCCAACATTCAACCCACTCTCACCTCTTCCCATCACTATGGCTGCTGCCACTCTGGCTGCCAGATGCTGGCTCTTCCCACCCCCAGCTGCCCCTGCACACTGGGGTCTTCCTGCTGGTCCCTGTTCTTATCCACAGACATAGTCCCTTGAGGGTGCCTTTATAGCCTTCTTTTTTCTTTTGCTCTTTTTAGATACTGTTGCAATAAACCTCTTAGTGCATACAGCTTTTCCTTTCCACTAAGTTACTTCCTTGGAGAGTAAAATTATTATTGTTTTTTATCTTTTGGCCACACCATGTGGCATGTGGGATCTTAATTCCCTGACCAGGGGTCGAACCTGTGCCCCCTGCATTGGCAGCGTGGAGTCTTAACCCCTGGACCACCAGGGAAGGCCCCCTGAGAGTAAAATTATTAGATTGAAGGAAGCAACATTGTTTGACTTTGTGTACAGCTTGCTACTACTTTTCAAAATGTACTATGTCCATTCACACCATTATCCCTAGGACACAAGTGTGCCAGTTTTACCACTTCCTGACCAGCAATGAGAGTTATGATTTTCCCATTTATTTTACTTATTTCATAGGTATAAAACAGTACCCCCCCCCCTTGTTTAAATTTGTACTTCTTTGACCACCGTATGAATAATTTCCCTTGTGTGTATTATGTCTTTATCTCTGTTGCACCTGGGTCTCAATAGTTGAGTATTTTTAAAGGATTGCTTGAATCTGAATAACTTCGATTTTGTTAAAGTTGGTGATGGAGAAAGCCCCACTCTGATCAGCTGTGGTTAACTGGGCTTATATTAGCCCGAACTAGGTCAAGCATGGTGGTCTGTGTCTCTAAGGGCTAGTTCCCTTGCTTAAAGCACTTTCCAGATTCTTCTGGATTCCCATAGTTTCTGCAACAAGAGCTCTTGGGCAAACACATGACATTTTCCTCTTAATCCTTCTAGCTTCCATCTATAAATCTAGAGACATGTGGCTGCATCTACCACAGTCAGCCTGGGAGACCTTCTCCTAGAGGAGAATTTCTGCCACACACTCAGGTGACAGGAATCCAGCCAGGGTTGATGCCGCCCCCGCCTCCTCCATGTGAGGATGTAACATGTAGGATTAAGAATCCTGGCTCCAGGCTTCCCTGGTGGCGCAGTGGTTGAGAATCTGCCTACCAATGCAGGGGACACGGGTTCAAGCCCTGGTCTGGGAAGATCCCACATGCCGCGTAGCAACTGGGCCCGTGAGCCACAACTACTGAGCCTGCGCGTCTGGAGCCTGTGCTCCGCAACAAGAGAGGCCGCAATAGTGAGAGGCCCGCGCACAGCAATGAAGAGTGGCCCCCACTTGCCGCAACTAGAGAAAGCCCTAGCACAGAAACAAAGACCCAACACAGCTAAAAATAAATAAATAAATTTATTAAAAAAAAAAAAAAAAGAATCCTGGCTCCAACACCTACTGGCTGGGTGACCTTGAAGCCTCTCTAATCTGTTTCCTCATCTCTGAAGTAGGCACAAACAATGTACTTACAGCAAAGGGATTCCAGGAGGAAAGATGGTGTGGCCAAAACAAAGGGATAACAAGGGCAGAAACTTGGGCGGTAGATGGTCTTGGGTTCAGATCCCAACTCATCATCTATTCACTGTGAGGCTTTGGGAATGTCTGAACCTCGATTTTTACATCTGTAAAATGGGAGAGTTATCTTCACTCCATCAGATTGTGAGGCAGACTAAATGACACAACATGTATACAGTGTTTTGTGCTCTGCCTGGCTCACATGTGAGTAAAAGATACTACTTCCCTTTCTTGCCTCTTCAAATGAGCTAAATTCTGTGAAAGTGATTTTATGAGGCACCAAATACATTTTAAGTCTCAACCACAACAAACAGACCCTGAGGGTCCACTGGGGGCAGACTCTTCCCTCCTGGTAACTCAGTCAGGATGTGCGCAGCTCAGTCATGCCCTCTGCCCAGGACTAGGAAAGATTTAGGAGAAAGATTCATCACAGGTCCTACCCTTGAGAGACTGCCAAACAAGGTACCTAATGTGTCTACTCCTTGCTGACAGCAATGATCCACAGTGCCTTTGAGGGCATAAAAAGTAGCCAGAGATCTAGCTTAAAAGAAAAATAAAGCCTACATCCCCAGAGATTCTTTCTCCATAGGGCTGGAGCCCAGGATTCTGAATTTTTAATAAGGTACTTTTAAGTACTCCCACCAAGGTACTTTTCATGCAGGTGGCCTGTGGACAGCTTGAGAAACTGTTTAAGGTAATAGGTAGCAGCTTTTCTTCCCAGTCATCAAATAAATATGTCTGCATTGTCTGCCTCAGACACACACTGAGCTAAGGACAGGGACCAACTGGTGACCAGGCAGACCCAGTCCTGCCCTCAAGGATTTTCAGCCTCCGCCAGTGATGGGAGGAGGGGAGTTAGCAGTTAAAAGTGCTGATTTCTGCATTGGGGAAATTCAAATCAAAACTGCAATGAGATATCACCTCAGACCTGTCAGAATGGCTATCATCAAAAGGAACACAAGTAGCAAGTGTTGGAGAGCACGTGGAGAAAAGGGGACCCTCCAACCTTGTTGGTGGGAATGTAAATCGGTGCAGCCACTGTGGAGATAGTGATTGCTCAAAAAACTAAAACTAGAACTACCATATTACCCAGCAATTCCACTCCTGGGTATATATCTGTAAACAACAACAACACTAATTCAAAAAGATACATGTACCCCAATGTTCATAGCAGCATTATTTACAATTGTCAGTATATGGAAGCAACCTAAGTGTCCATCAACAGGTAAATGGATAAAGAGGATGTGATATTTATATACAATGGAATACTACTCAACCATAAAAAAGAACAAAATTTTGCCATTCGCAGCAACATGAATGGACTTGGAGGGTATTATGCTAAGTGAAATAGGTCAGACAGAGAAAGATAAATATTGTAGGATATCACTTATATGTGGAATCTAAAAAAATACAACATACTAGTGAATAAAACAAAAAAGAAGCAGACTCACAGATATAGAGAACAAAGTAGTGGTTACCAGTAGGGAGAGGGGAGGGCTATGAGGCAATATAGGGGCAGGGGATTTTTTAAAAGGGGGTTATTATGGGATTATAAGAAATCATCTGTGTGAAACTTTTGAAAATTGTAAAGCACAGTAGAATTTTAAAAATCTTTCATTCAATATAAACAAACAAATAATAAACTATTTTTTTAATTTAAAAATTTTTAAAAATTGCTGATTTCTGGGGCACAGCCTAGCACCGCTGAACCAGAATCTCTGCAGGTGGGCTCAGTGTCTGCATGGCTACAAAAGCTCCCCAGGTGGATTTTGTGGACACAAAAGCTTGAGAAGTACTCTCCCAGATAATCCCACACAGCCCTGCCCTCCCAGAGCTTATGATCCCACACTGTCCGCTGACCAGGGAGCAAGTCCCCTACTGGCAGGGATATGTCATGACAGGGCAGCTATGAGAACTAACTCTCTGGGACCTGACCCAGGCCAGAGTCGGGGGGGCCTCCAAGAGGAAGTAATGCTTATGCCAAGCCTTGTCAGGGACAGGCATTCACCAGGCAGGGGAGTTCTGTGATGGACCAGTGGCAAAAGATGTGACACATGTAGGGCAAGAGAAAGAAATCCAAGAGTCCTGGGCATCACCTACAGAGGTCACAAGGTGATGAAGCTGTGAGTGGAGCAAAGGAGACAACTGTCCAGTTCTTACTTCTGCACAAGCCCAAAGTCTACTTTGATGATGAATATTGGGGAAAGTGGGTTCATTGCAACTATCTCAAAGTTTTCAGAAAAGATAAGACTATCTCCTCAAGATATTTGTCATGTATTTTAATAACTTGTGCTGAATATCTATACACCAGGCCCTTTTAGATGGAGTGTCTCACGCAATCCTGGAGGAATAGCAGTGGTTCCCCATTCTAGGAATGGGCAGATTGAGGCTCAGGTTTTTAACAGCGGTCAGTTTGTGAGCAGAGAACGGTTGCTATGGGCATGGAGCCTAGAGCAGCTGGCTGGGTTCACATCGTGGCTTCACTACTTATCAGGAGGTGGCCATGGACAGGTCACTTACTTCTCAGAGCCTCAGTTTCCTCATCTGTAAAATGGGGCTAATAGTCGCACCTAACTCCTAGGTTGTTATGATGACTGAGAGAATGTATATAAATGTCTTTAACAGTGCTGGGCATATGGCAATTCAATGTAATTGTGAGCTACCATGACTATCAATATCAGCAAGCCCTAGAACAGCCCCATGAGGTGGCTTCTTATTGTTTCCATGCTGCAGGTAAGGAGGCTGAGAAGTGACATGTCTGCTAAGGTCACATGCCAGGCAAGAGGTAAGGCCAGGTGTGCCTGACCTCAAAGCCTTCATTTCCTCTCCTTAAGCCCCAACACCTGCCTGGTTAGATCAGAAATGGTCATTTGGGAGAGGCTATCAGTGGGGGGATAAGAGCACAGGCTGTGGAGGCGGAGTGTGGGGCTAAGATCTCACCCTGCCATTCACTAGCTGGGCAACCTCAGGCACGCTAACTTCCCTTGCTGCAGTGTTCTCATTTGTCAAAGAGGCATTGTAATATGACTTACCTGGGAGAGTTGCCTGAGGATGAAAAGTTACTACACAGATGCTCCTCAGAGCAGTACTGGCACAGAGAAAGCACTGTGTTGGCTATTTCTGGTCCACATTTCTCTATCTGAAACCCTGACACCAGATGTGTTCCAGGATGCTTGGATATTAAGAAAGTAATATGTTGTATATGCCATACACTAAGGAATAGTCCAGAGGATTCTGGACCACATTCCATAATTAAACACAATAACATGCCTACGGAAAGACATGAATATCACACTCAGTGGAATAAACAAGTTGCCTCAGGTTTTGCTACTTAAGGAAGGGGTCACAAAACTCCTCTGTAAAGGACCAGATACGGAATATTCCAGGTTTTGAGGCCATAGCGTCTCTAGCACAACAATTGAAGTTGCTGGCCCATGGCTTATTGTGTTACAAAACTACTCTCTGTTTCCAGAGCTCTGACGATCTGGGAACTTCCTGGAAAGGACTGTGGCCCAGGACCATCATTATTATCACATCATTCCCTCCAATCGAAAGTTCTGACCAGGGCTTCCCTGGTGGCACAGTGGTTGAGAATCTGCCTGCCAATGCAGGGGACACGGGTTCGAGCCCTGGTCTGGGAGGATCCCACATGCCGCGGAGCAACTAAGCCCGGGAGCCACAATTACTGAGCCTGCGCGTCTGGAGTCTGTGCTCCACAACAAGAGAGGCCGCGACAGTGAGAGGCCCGCGCACCGTGATGAAGAGCGGCCCCCGCTCGCCGCAACTAGAGAAAGCCCTCCCACAGAAACAAGACCCAACACAGCCAAAAATAAATAAATTTTAAAAGTAAATAAATAAATTAAAAAAAAAAAATTTCTGACCAGTTCTTCTCCGTGTTTACAATTAACAGAAACCCAGAAAACAAATGTATTTTTCAATACTACCCACAGTTCATTTAGCAAAGCAAAATCTTTCCCAAAAATATGGTTGCAAAGAGAGAAGGAATGATTAAAAGGTGCCACAGAGAATGCTATTGTGCTGGCCCAGAGCAGAGAACCACAGGGGCTGGCAGCCAGATTGCAGGGAAGTGTAAAATTTCTATCATGTCTTCAGAGATATTGAAAATAGCCGTGGACTTTTATGGCACTTCCTGATGGTTCTGGGGTTTCAGCTGCTTTACCAGTGATTTATATTTTAGGGGAAACTGAATGATATACCAGCTCTGCCCTGCAACCCCCAGAAAAAAAAAATCACTTGATTTGTGAATCGTGGTCATGGATTTTTTGGCGGTAACATGTAATATATTCTGAGATGTGCATGGTGTAATTGTCAATATTTCATGTTCATGTAGCTCTGAATTATCTGAGCATCTTCCTACATTGAACAAAGAACCATTTTATTTCAGGAGGATTATGGGAGAGATGCCTGTAAAACTCCATGAGACTCACAGAGAATGAACACTGCATGCGTGCAGAAACCAGCGTTTAAAACAAGGGAGGTGGCAAGACTGAATTGAATCCTTGGAACAAAGGAGCTGCTTTGAAAAAAAAAAATAGAGCAGTGTGTATGTGTGTGTGTGTGTGTGTCCTTTTTGGAGTGTGTACACAGCCCGTTAGAGGCGCATGGTACTGTCTTAGTGCCTGTTAGTCAAAGGAAGAGTCCTGAACTTGAACTTAACTCCACCCCTACAAACTGTGTGACCTTGGGCCTCAGTTTTTACAGTTATATAATAGCAATAATGTGCTCTTATTAGGCTGCAGTGAAGATTAAATGACCAATCACTTGTGGAACTTCTTAGCATGGTCCCTAGCTCATTTTATTTCAATTCATTTCAACAAATATTCATTTGGTACCTGCTATATGCCAGGCACTCAGTCAGACCTGGGGATTCAGGGATGAGTAGGACAGAAATGGCCCCTCTCTTTCATGAAGTTTGCAGTTTAGTGGAGGAGTGAGCATGAAACACACACATAAATCAAAACATCTCAAAATATAAGAAGCACAAAAAAAGTTTTAAAAAATAGGGTAATACGAGAGATAGGGTGGCAGAGGTACCAGCTGATTTAGACTGGGTGCTCAGGGAAGCTTCTAGAGAAGCAACAGTGCCCCACAGACCTGAGAGTAAACAGAAATCAAACATGGAAAGTGATGACGAAGAGCTTCCCAGCCAAGGGAACAGCAGATGTCTACGTCGTAATGCAGGAAGGTACCAGAACCTTTCAACATCATCTGAGTGGCTGCAGAGCTTTCTCCAAAAGAGTGAACAACTTGTTTCCACTTCTTAGCCTGTGGTCAGTGCTCAGTGAACATTATTTTTCTTTATTTCTTGTGTAGCACTGAACAAGTCTCAGCTGTAACCTGTGAATAATTGATGCCCATTTCCATTAAAATCAACAGCAACAGCTTCATGAAGCCTCAGGATGAACCCAGAAAGTCAGCTTGGCTCTTAGGCATGTAGCTGAGCATGTCCTAAGTCACCTCTGGCATCGGTCTTCTCCTCCCATCACTTCCTGCTTCCCCATCCCCACTCCCAGCCAGAATGGAGCTCAGAGCCAATTTTCCCACCTCTACTCCCACCATCCTCCTGGCTAGGACTGCCTTTCCTCCTGTTCCTCAACATGTGTACCAACTTATCCTTCAGCACCCAACTCCAAGGTCACCCTCTCTTTCAACCTTCCCTGACCTGTTCCCTATTTCTTCCCTCTTCTATCTGGCAAATTCTCATCCTTCAGGTTTCAGCTCCAATGTCACCTTGAGTGGACTTCCCTTGGCCATCCCAGCTGTTATGAACTGCATGTTTGTGCCCCCCCCAAATTCATGTGTTGAATACATTCACGTGTTGAAGACCTACCCCACCCCCAAATATGATGGTATTAGGAAGTGGAGCCTTTGGGAGCTGATTAAGTCATGAGGGTGGAACCTTCATGATGGGATTAGCCATTATAAGTAGAGAGATGAGAGGGAGTTCTCTCTCTCTCTGCCCCTGCTCCCCAGCCTGGTGAGGATACAGCAAGAAGGTGTCCATCTGCAAACCAGCAAGCGGGCTCCCACCAGAACCCAACCATGCTGATACCCTGATCCCGAACTTCCAGCCTCCAGAACTGTGAGAAATAAATGTTCGTTGTTTAAGTTCCCACTTGAGGGTATTCTGCTCTAGCAGCCAGAGCTGACTGAGACACCAGCTAAATTAAAGCCCCCTCTTTCTTCTCTCTAAAAGCACTGCCTCATTTTCCTCCATTGCACTTATCACAATCCATGGTTACATAATGATGTGTGGGCTTATTTACTCCTCTGAAGCCTGTCTTCCCAAGACCAGGAGCTCCATGGGCACAGACACCAGGTTACTTAGGCTGATGACTGCATTCCACACAGGGCTTGACACTTAGAGGACCCCAGTAAATTCTCCTTCAGCAGCTTCATTTTTCTCTATTGCATCATGTGAATTTTATTTGTTCTCTTGTTTGTTTCCTTCCCACTAGAATGCTATTTCCATGAGACCAGGGACTTGTCTGTCTTGTTCACTGCTCTCTCCCCAGCACCTCAGTGTCTGGCACATAGTAGGTGCTCAGTAAATATTTGTCCAATGAGTGAATGAATAACTGCCTTCTCTGGGTTCCCACATGAACTGATCACACACAAGATGCTCACAGAATGCCCTCTCTCTGCTTGATGAAATTTGGGGAAGGTTTTGATGCAGTTTGAGCTGTAGCATGTGCCCTGTGAAGAGGGAAACTTTTATCAAAATTCTGACCTTGCTCATTCATCAACACACTTGACAATTACAGTTTGAGGTATTAGTATGGAAATAAATGGGGGGGGGGGACAGAGTGTGGCTTGGGGCGCCAGGCAGATGCAAGAGTGTATCCCAGCTCCATCAACCACCACCTGTGTGACTGTGACTTCACCACTGCATCTCAGTGTCCTCATCTGTAAAATGGGAATAATAATCATACCGCACTCAGAAGATTCCTGTGAAACTGACCCACGCTATGTACCCGCCTTCTAGCAGTCATACCAGTTCCACATTGCCCAGAGGTGGAGAGAATCCCACTAGAGTTGTCCCAAAGGCCAGCTCTTCCCATGGAGAATGGGGTCTTGGTATTCTTACCTTTAAGGAGATGCAAAAACAGGCGGACTGAGGCCTCTTTCCTGAGCTGTCCTTCCACAGACTGATGGAAAGGCCACCTCATTCAGAACAGGGACCGGGCTTCACTGCCCATGAAAAGTGGAGCTTGGAGAGTGAGCGGGCTTCACTGCCCATGAAAAGTGGAGCTTGGAGAGTGAGCCATCTGACAGCTGTGGCCTTAGAGCCAGGATGGTCCAAGCCACCTGCCCCCACCATAAGAATTCCTGGGAGGATGCTACAGTGGGATTCTGTGGTTTTCACCAGCCCAGCAGCCACCCCATTCTTCAGTGGTAAGAGTATCTTGACTTTCCTTTAAGAAACCTCTTCCTGATGTGGCACATATATACAATGGAATATTACTCAGCCATAAAAAGAAACGAAATTGAGTTATTTGTAGTGAGGTGGATGGACCTAGAGTCTCTCATACAGCGTGAAGTAAGTCAGAAATAGAAAAACAAATACCGTATGCTAACACATATATATGGAATCTAAAAAAAAAAAAAAGTGGTCATGAAGAACCTACGGGCAAGACAGGAATAAAGACACAGACCTACTAGAGAATGGACTTGAGGATATGGGGAGGGGGAAGGGTAAGATGTGACAAAGTGAGAGAGTGGCATGGACATATATACACACCTAGTGGGAAGCAGCCGCATAATACAGGGAGATCAGCTCGCTGCTTTGTGACCACCCAGAGGGGTGGGATAAGGAGGGTGGGAGGGAGGGAGACGCAAGAGGGAAGAGATATGGGAAAATATGTATATGTATAACTGATTCCCTTTGTTATAAAGCAGAAACTAACACACCATTGTAAAGCAGTTATACTCCAATAAAGATATTATAAAAAAAGAAAAAAAGAAACCTCTTCCTGACTCTCAAGTCTTGTGGTTTCTGTAGGGTGATTGTCTTAGGAATGGGCACAGGAGCCAGATTGGTTCAGTGGGACTCAATTCTGAAGCTTTTGTTGGACTTATTAGGAACAAAACTCTTTTTCCACTGAGGTTGCTAACTTTAAAGGTGAAGCAAGGCAGAAACTGCTGGCAGCCATCATGTGGGGAGAGTCTACCTAAAGGAAAGCCAACACAAAATAAGGCAGAGTCCCAGAAAAAGCAAGATGCTGAGTCTTGATGACTTTGTCTAAGCTCCTGGATCCAGCCACATCTGAAACTAATACATCCCTGAACTTTTCATCTACATGAACCAGTAAAATCTGGATTTTTTTTACTTAAGCTTATTCACATTGGGTTTCTGTACTTGCAAAGGAAAAACTGCAATACGGAATTTTTGTTTCTTTTTTCCTGCAGACTTTGGGTTTTTCATCTAATTAATGTGGGCACTAAAAATATTAGCTGTCCTAGACCACCATCTTGAGCTCTAGGCTTGTGTTTCAAGCTGCCTGCTAGATATCCCTCCCCTCATTTGAGGTGTCATGACTAAAGGGAAGGAAGGCGGCTGGCTTTCCAGTACTCCCTGTGTTTCAGGTCTTGTGAAACAGTGGGGCTATAATCTAGGAGGCTCATGGGTTAATTCATTCTTATAATCATAATGTTCCTTTAACATGCATCATACACTTTATGAGTTTCCTCCTCTCTTTGGAAAAAAAATGATATAAAAGACAAATTATGACTTATAACTCTTGTTCTCAAGTAGGACCCACTGAGATAAGTGTACACTTTTCTCAAATGATATGGCTCCCCTGGATGCAACAGACAGAACATAAAATGCTTATAATTTCCTGTGAGAAATGTTTGTCCCATTTGTGGCTCGATACCCCTGTTGAAGGTCAGAGAGTTACTCACTGTTCCAACTGCAGAAAGGGAGTGGTGAATGGATAGCATCTTCACCAGTCAGGGCTGCCCAAGAAAGATTGTGAAAATGTCAGAGTACCCTCCCTCATCCTACACAGTCTCCTGATGCAGGCAAACACCTCTGGGTCAACCTGCTGAAAAAGGTGGGTGAGTGGTCCAGACCTGCTCAGACATCCCTAAATATAGTGTGCACAGCAGAAGGCTGGGTCCAAGGTAATCCCATCTGAGAAATGGGTATGCTAGGTTAAGTGAAAAATGAAAGGGTGAGAATATAATCCTCTGACTGGTCTTCTGGAACTTTGGGGTTTCTGGACTTCTGCTATTGCTTATTTTGAAAGATGTTAAAAAATTAGGTCTAACCTAGAGAAGAGAGTCAACTGACTCATATATAGAGTGGCCATATATATGATCACACAAACCAGGACTGCCCCTAGCAAGCAAGACATAGTGACTCTATTAAAACAGGGTATGAAGACGCATACAGTCCGTGGGGGAATGTCACAAATGAATGGATTATTATATTATAATACAAGCTCTTCTTCAACAAACTCTGCCCTAGAAGTAAAGAGTATAGAAAAAAAAAAAAAAGCCAAGGCGTAGACAAGGAGCTCACAGTCTTGTGGGGAGAAAGATGTGTAAGTAGACTATTATAAGATGTCAGAATCACAAGGACGGAGAGAAGCTGGGGTCCATAGGAACAGGGGGAGGAGGACCATGGTTAGACCACAGGGTGCCCCAGTATCCATTCTCCCATCTGTCAAGAGTAAGCCAGGCACCTAGCCGCCCAGAATAAAGATGATGCGTTATTGTGATTTCTAATAAAAAATATGTATTTAGTCTTCGCCCAGCTTCTCGTACAGAGCTCCTCAAAGCCTTGGAATATTTTAAGCTATGAGAGCAATAAAGGTGTTTTTTGTCATATTAATGAGGTGACATTTGAAAATCACCTAAGGGTGAGGGCTGGTCACCAGGGGAATCAACCATGTGAGTAGAGAGTTGGAACTTTCAATCCCATCCCCTGGCCTTCTGGGAGGGGAGAGAGGCTAAAGATTGAGTTCAATCACCAATGGCCCATCATTTAAATAATCGTGACATGTAATGAAGGTTCCATAAAAAACCAAAAGGATGGGGTTTGGAGAGGTTCCAGGTTGGTGAACACAGAGATTCAGAGAGAGCATGGAAGCTCCTGGTCTTTTCCCCATACCTTGCCCTATGTATCTCTTGTATCTGGCTGTTCCTGAGTTATAGCCATTTATAATAAAGCAGTAATCTAGTAAGTTAAATGTTTCTCTTGAGTTCTGTGAGCCACTCTAGCAAATTAATCAAACCAAAGATGGAGGGTCACAGAAATCTCTGATTTATAGCTATTCATTCAGAAACACAGATAACAACCTGGACTTATGATTTGCATTTAAAATGGGGGGTGAGGGTAGTCTTAGAGGACTGAGCCCTTAACCAATGGGACCAGAATTGAGTTGAATTGTAGGACACCTAACTGGTGTAGGAGAATTGCTTGGTGGTGCGAGGAAAACTCACACACACTATGGAATTGGTGATCAGAAACATTAGATGGAATTTCCAAGCCTCCCTTGCAGCTAGCAGTTGGCCTTGCGACTAATCCTGACCATTGGGATATGCACTTAAAGAATGTATACAACTTCCAGGTTTCTTTAAGAAAAAAAGGATGTTGCCTCCCTTTTCCTTCTCCCCCATCACAGTGGCTATAACATGGAGGTGACGGTGAGCCATCTTGGACATGCCCACAAGGAAAATAAATAGCCTAAGGATGACAAAGCAAAAACAACATTAAAGGAGCACAGGCCCCGGGTGAGATGACCAAGCAAAACCACCACACTAGCTCAGACTTTTTTACAGAAGAAAGCAAATTATGGGCTTTCAAATTAGACCACTAGGATTTGGATCTCTGTTGCCCACAGGAGAAATTGCATACTAACAAACTAGGGCACTTAACTTCCTGGAGTGGATCAGGAAGCTTCTCAGAGGAGTTGACTCCTGACTCAATTGAAGGATCAAGAGGAAGGGCATTCCAGACAGAGGAAACCGCATGTGCAAAGGCATATAGACATGAGGAAGAGAAATGTGTTGGCTATCTCAGCATAGGAAGAAGGACGCTTGCAGGTTGTGAAGTAGCAGGAATGAGGATGGAGAAGTGGACAGGCAAGATGATTCGGGGGTGGGGGGCAGGCAGCATCAGATGGAGACAGGAATGGACTTTTTGTCAAGCACCCTGAAATGCAAGCAATAAAGGATGAGCCTAGACCATCTGTCTTTTTTTTCCCATAATTCCTGGAGAATATGGGGGAAAAAATAGTATCGTAAGAAGAAAGACACACGCATGCAGAAACGTGCCTTCTAATGGTGCCTGCAGAAGACGCTGTAAGCTGTAACCAAGGCCAGGGGCAGGGCTGTCCTCTCAACAAGAGACATCCCTAGGCCTTGCCCAAGCCTGTGTACACCCATGGCAGAAACTGTACTCCCTGCATCTTCCTGGCCATGTACCCTCTTAGCTGTGAAAACTCCGACATGTCTCTGTTGTCTGATCTGCCTGGAGGCAGGTTGGCCTGGTTGAGTAATTGGTTTGGAATCCAAAGAGCTTAAACTCTGCACAAGGTAGAGTGAAAAGGCCCTTATAGGGGAGCAAACACATCCTGGATGTTATGGGCTAAACTGTGTCCCCCAAAATTGAGGCCCTAACCTCCAGGACCACTGAATGTGACTGTTTTTGGAGATGAGGCCTTTAAAAAGCTGATTAAGTTCAAATGATGCCATTAGGATGGACCCTAATCCTATCTGACTAGTATCCTTATAAGAGGAGGAAATTTGGACACACAAAGACACACAAGGCACACAAGCGCACAGAGGGCAGACAATGTAAGGACACAGGGAGAAAGTGGCCATCTGCAAGTCAAAGAGAGAGGCCGCAGAAGAAAACAAACCTGCTGACATCTTGATACTGGACTTTGAGAAAGTAAATTTCTGTTGTTTAAGGCATCTAGGATGTGGTATTTTGTTACAGTAGCACTGGTCAACTGGTACACTGAGTTTGAACTGGGTTTGCTAGACTTCTAGTATCCATGGGAGAGAAAAAGAGCAGAGGAAAGGACTGGAGTCAGGCATGCCTGGGCTTGTGACCTTGAACACATCCTTCAGCTTTCCAAGCCTCAGTTTCCTCATCTCTAAAGTGGGAATAAGAATGTCTATCTTCTGGCATACAGATGGCCAACAAGCACATGAAAAGATGCTCAACATCACTAATTATTAGAGAAACGCAAATCAAGACTACAATGAGGTATCACCTCACAGCGGTCAGAATGCTATCTGAGTCTACAAATAATAAATGCTAGAGATGGCGTGGAAAAAAGAGAACCCTCCTACACTGTTGGTGGCAATGTAAATTGGTGCAGACACTATGGAAAACAGTCTGGAACTTTCTTAAAAAACTAAAAATAGAGTTACCATATGATCCAGCAATCCCACTCCTGGGCATATATCTGGAGAAAACTCTAATTCAAAAGATACATGTACCCTGATGTTCATAGCAATCCTATTTACAATAACGAAGATATGGAAGCAACCTAAGTGTCCATCAACAGATGAATGGATAGAGAAGGTGCGGTATATGTATATATATTATATTATATATATATAATATATATGTATATATATTATATTATATATATATTATATATATACATACACACACAATGGAATACTACTCAGCCATAAAAAAGAATGAAATAATGCCATTTGCAGCAACATGGATGGACCTAGAGATTATCATCCCAAGTGAAGTAAGTCAGACGAGGACAAATATCACATGTTATTGCTTATATACGGAACCAAAAAAATGATACAAATGAACTTATTTAAAAAATAAAAACAGACTCACAGACATAGAAAACAAACTTATGGTTACCAAAGGGGAAAAGGGGGAGGAATAAATTAGGAGGTTGGGATTAACAGATACACACTACTCTATATAAAATAGATAAACAAGAAAGTTCTACTCTATAGCACAGGGAACTATATTCAATATCTTGTAGTAAACTATAATGGAAAAGAATCTGAAAAAATATATATATGTATACACACACACACACACACACACACACACACATATATAAAACAAAATCACTTTGCTGTACACTTGAAACTAACATAACATTGTAAATCAACTATACTTCAAAAAAAAATGTCTATATACTGGGACTGTAAAGATTAAATGAGATTAAACGCCCTGGGGGCTGATGTAGAAGTGTTAGCTTGCTCTCCCGCCCCCGCCCCTGCTTGCTATGTCTATTCCATGGCCGTTATACAAACCTCTGACTCCACAGTCTGTGCCTTTTTCACTCTGCAACGCTGCCAGGTACGTGCTTCCTAATCTATGACTAACTATGGAACCCTGAAATGGGGAACTATTTCATTATTTCATGATGTATGTGAGTTCCCTGGAATAGGAATCCTTAGTGCCACTGCTTCCCACAGATTGTTCACCTTCATGACAAACAATGACCATCTCAGGTGAGAGAGAATCATTTTGTCTGACTCTAATGTCCCTTAGGGGAACCATGTAAAAAGACGCAGCAGTCCCTCACAGGAGATGTCGGGTGCCTCTGACTGAAGCCATGTTTGAAGAAAATGACATTCAGGGCCTGGACATATTTTGCTTCCAGTTCTGCCACAGTCACCCTCACTCTGGGCCCTGTTGATACCTTTTCAGCAGACAGAGGCCTTCAGCTGATAAATAAAGGAACTTCCTTGCTGGAGGCAGAGGTCAGGTTCAGGCAATTCCCCAAAAGGTGACCTAGGCAGGGCTAGCATTGAGTAAACTTTACCCCAAATCCCAGGCACCCCCCCCCCAAAATTCTCCTCACTTTCCAAGGGTATGTCCTTCTATCACTAAGACTTTTCCTTATTTATCCAAAAGATTCTAGTAAACACATTTCCATCCAGGAAGCTTTCTTTATTGATTCTGCCAGTCTCCCTGGCCAGAACATAGAACATGTGGAAGAATCTTTCTCTTTATTTCAGTCTTCACCCCTGAGTTCCCCGTGCATGTAATGAGGAACACCAGCTCTACGAACCATCCTTTCATCATTATTATTTACTGAGCCACTACTATGTACCACTCTGGGGGGAAGAGTGTGAGGATGAGAGGATATGACCCTCACACTGCCAGAGGTCCCCTTCTAGTGGGGAGACAGATAGTATAAAGGTCAGTCCTGATCCAGCAGGACAAGTGCAGTGACAGGCAGGCACACAACATGCTGTAGAGTCCTGATGGAAGGAGAGACTCATTAGGCTCATGGCATTGAGGAGACTACCCAAGGGAGATGCTATGGAGCTGAACATTCTAGGCTATGCATCAGATGGAGAGGAGGAGGCACTCCAGGGACAGAGAACAGCATACTTGGGCCAGGTCACAGGATGTAGTAGCTCCAGACAAGGTCAGAAGTCCTAGGAGGCTGCCCTATGGTTGCATGGCCAAAAGTAGGAGAGATGAGTCTGGAAACAGAATTGGGCTACATCAAGATGAGCCCTATGCCTTGTAAGGGTGTTTGGATGTCATCTACAGGCAAAGGAGTCCTGGGTGACTTCTAAGGAGCAGAAGGTTATTCTAGAAAGATTTCCCTGAGACAGGGTTAGAGGATGACAGATACAAAGGAGAGGAATTTGAAGGAAGAAGACCAGTGGGTGACTGCCATGTCATTGGGATGGCTAATTGTATGTGTAAACTTGGTTGGGCCATGGTGCCCAGGTATTTGGTCAAACATTATTCTGCATGTTTCTGTGAGGGTGTTTTTTGGATGAGATTAACATTCATATCAGTGGACTAAAGGAGATTGCCCTGTTGAGGGTGAGCCTTGTCCTATCAATTGAAGGTCTGAATAGAATAAAGAGAGACCTCCCCCGAGCAAGAGGGAATTCTGCAGCAGATGGCCTTGGACTTGAACTGCAACGTCAGTTCTTCCCTGGGTCTCCAGCCCACCAGCTCACTGTGTAGATTCTGGACTTGCCAGCCTCTGTTATTGCATGAACCCATTCCTTAAAATTAACTAATTAATTCATTAAAATAAAGAAATATGTATTTGTATATAGGGTATATCTTCTATCCTATTGGTTCTGTTTCTCTGGAGAAGCCTGACTAATACCATTACATTCTCTCCAAATCTATTTCAAAGCCACTTCTGTGGCTCTGGGAAATGCATGCAAGGCAGTTTCGGCCCCCGGGTGCTTTCTCTCCCACTTCACGGAGGGCACAAGACTGAGCTTCACTCATCTGTCTCTGCCTCCAGCACTTAGCACGGGCCTGGCTCAGTGAAAGCACTTATAAACTTTAAAAAGGTATAAACCAGTGACTAAATGATAGTGTTTTCTAAACGATGGTGCATATCTCATTGGTGATGAGATGGTTTAGGGGATTTGCACACATTTTCAACAGTTATAGAGAATAGCATTCCCTCAAAACAACATCCACTTTACTGAACTCTCCATTTTCTCAGTCCATTTTGTTGATTGACATTTGCATCCCTACAAATACTCACTCGTCCACTCACAGTCTTCCATTGCCACCGGGATCATTGTATGCTCACCAAGATGGCTCTGAGTTTGTTCCCAAACTGGGCTACGCCAATTGCATTCCTTATCGGACATAAGTGATTCAAATAAATATCATGTAAATCAATGGAATATCAGTAGGAAAAGAATGAAAAGCTCAAGTTATATGAAAATCAAGTTGAATGCTTTAGAGAGAGATGACAAAGGTGAATTGCTAAAGAACAATATGGTAAATTGTGCTGCTGAGTTTGGTGGGCAGAAAGACAGCAACCAGTAAGGAAAAGTAATAGAATCCTAGAAGGTTTCACATCCAGATTTATATCGAAGGTCTGAATTCTCACCCCATTTTAAACAATCTGAATTTGGAAATTGTGGGCCATGCACTTTGGGTGCGGTTTATGTAGATGTCACAAAATCCTAGTTAATATACCTGTTATGGGGAGAATTGTGTCCCCCAAAAAAGATATGTTGAAGTCCTAACCTCCACTGTCTCAGACTGTGACCTTATTTGGAAATAGGGTCATTCCAGATATAATTAGTTAAACTAAGATGAGGTCACACTGTAGTAAGATGGGACCCAATCCAATATAACTGGTGTCCTTATAAAGGGGGAAATTTGGACACAGACATGAACACAGGGGAAGATGAAAGGAGAGATTGGAATGATGCATGTACAAGCCAAGATTTACCAAAGAGTGTCAGCAGACCACCAGAGGCTCAGAGAAGGCATGGAACAGATTCTCACTCACAACCATCAGAAAGAACCAATTCTGCTGATACCTTCATCTTGGATTTCTAGCCTCCAGATTGTGACACTACATTTCTCTTGTTTAAGCTACTCTGCTTGTGGTACTTTGTTATGGCAGCTCTAGGAAACTAATACAATACCACACTCAAAGAGAAGTCCATCGTTTACATCAAACAATGTACATATTTGAAGTTAGGATAAACTACTTATGATATGTATGTACCATTTTTTAATACCTTGCTTTAACCTGAATTTATTCTATTAACCATTCAACTACAAGGCTCAGTGACATTGGATAAAAGACCTCTTATTCTATTTATCTTAATGCAAATTAGAAAAGTTTGTAAACAGCACATCAAATCCATGATCCTACAGATATTATTAAATAACGCAAGGCTAAGTAAAAATAGAAAAATAGAAGTCTACATAAAGAAAATTATTGAGTGTGAGGTAATACACATGGCTCATGGAAATAACCTTAATTGTGGAGATGTTATGGAAAATCCTCTAGTTTGGGGAAACACTCATGAGGAGGAGCTTCACTTGGACATGTGACATCTTAGAAGCTGGAGCAAGTAACATTACCATCTTTCTGAACATCTGTTACCTCATCTGGAAAGGGATGTTAACAGCTGCTTCATTGGCTGTGAGAATCCTATGAGATGGTTTCCATCACAGCACCTGGAAGGCTGCATAAGGTGGTAAACAAATGGAAAGAAGGCAATGAACATGACATGTGCCTTGTGTCTAGCGGGCTGGACCACCACCGTCATCACTACTAACCCTGCCCTCATAAAACATGCCCAAATTAGGAAACTGCGACAGGCAGAGAATCACCCAGTGCTTACTCTCTGCAAAGCATTGTAAAAGGCTTGGTCTTCCCATTTTATTTGTAAGTTCTGCTTCCCATTGCTCCACATAAATCAACCTTGGTTGGTCGATAGGTCGGAGGGAAACGTGGGAATGACAGGAGGGAGGAGGGGTTCCTTAGAGAGTATTTCCTGGAGGGAACCAATAAAGTCAAGCTTTCTTCACAGCCCAGTGGCCCCTGTGCAGACCTGATGAGCTTAGAGCCAAAACTACTTCCCCATAGTCTCTAAAGAGACAGAGTCTAATTGCCAGTGCTCTGGGGAGAAATATCCGACATGCATTTATTTAGCACCAGCTGAATTGGATGGGTCTGCCCCCCCAGGGCATATGGGGTAGACCCCCAGAGAGGGCAGGGGTGCAAAGAAGTGTGTGTGAGCAAAGCACTAGAGCTGAAGGTGAAAAAAAAGTTTCCCTCTCCAACAGAGGTCACAATTTCCCTGGGCCACATCTAGCTTATCAATGGGCTTCCATGGGTCAGCAGTGTGTTTCTGCTTTAGTAGAACTAATATTTTTTATATTGGGAGACTTTAATTAAAATCTGGATTTCTGATTCCTCTTGAAAAATTAGAAGATACAGAAAATTGAACCCACTTCCCACAGGGCAAAAAATTTCTCTGAGAAACGAAATTGAGTTATTTGTAGTGAGGTGGATGGACGTAGAGTCTGTCATACAGAGTGAAGTAAGTCAGAAAGATGCTAACACATGTATATGGAATCTAAAACAAAAAACAAAAAAACTGGTTCTGAAGAACCTAGGGGCAGGACAGGAATAAAGACGCAGATGTAGAGAATGGACTTGAGGACACGGGGAGGGGGAAGGGTAAGCTGGGATGAAGTGAGAGAGTGGCATGGACATATATACACTACCAAAAGTAAAATAGATAGCTAGTGGGAAGCAGCCACATAGCACAGGGAGATCAGCTGGGTGCTTTGTGACCACCTAGAGGGGTGGGATAGGGAGGGTGAGAGACGCAAGAGGGAAGAGATATGGGGACATATGTATATGTATAGCTGATTCACTTTGTTATAAAGCAGAAACTAATACACCATTGTAAAGCAATTATACTCCAATAGAGATGTTAAAAAAAAAATTTCTTTGAGCAGAGAGGCAGTTGCCACCCCACCCCCACCCCCATCCCCAATCTTAGATGACCCTGTACAACCCAGGCCTTGTTGTTCATACCCTGTATGCACAGACTCCCTGCCCTACAGCCAGCTGTGTTGCTTACCCAGCACTGAAGGACTGAACTTGTGAATTCTGACTCATCATATAAAAGGCCTAAGTCCTTAGTATGTCATTCAAGACACTTCATGGCTTGGCCCCTAACTGTTTTTATATACTGTAAGACAGGAGTTCCAAACGTGGGGTCTCCTAAAAGTTCTATGGATCTCTCTGAAATTGTATAAAATTGTGTGTGTGTGTGTGTGTGTGTGTGTGTGTGTGTGTGTGTGTGTGTCAGAGGCAGTGGAATTCATCAAACAATGCACCTGCTCTAGTGTCATTGCTGTTAGTTGGGGCCACATGGTTAGGTCTGGCTGATGGGAAAATAGACTTCTGCAGTGTTAAGGCTGTAAGAATTTGGAGGTATTTGTTACATCAGAAGATCCTACCCTATCCTGACTTATAAGTGTAAGTGGGAGATTGACCACAGATTTCATTAGATTTCCAAAGGACCCATGACTAAGATAAAGTTCAGAATCACTGCTCTTAGGGAAAAGTATACAGTTACATTCTTGGTGAACATAAAGTGTTTACCATAGTCCTCCTAATGTGAATCATCTTTTTAATCATTCATTTATTCATATTCATTTATTCATTTAATCATTCATTCATTGAAACACTTGCTAGACACAAGGAACTGTGCCAGCCTCTGGGATGCATAGGTAAGTGATATGACTCCTGCATCGCCCTGCCTCTGGAGTGGGTGTTCCATTTGTTGTTGCAGGGATTGTTGAATGCAGGAATATGCAAATGTTTGGATGAAAATGAATGAATGCACAATGCATATAAGGTAGCTGTGTATCCTATGTGCACACTGCATGAGGGTCCCCAGCGGACGGAGCAAGTGAGGACAGGAATACAGGCTCCATGTCACTGACCAAGCCAAGCTATGAGAGCCCCCAGACGTGCTTTTTCCTAATTTTGCAAAGACACTGTATGGGATAGCAGAGCCTCTGAAGAGATTCATGCTTGAAGGAAAAGAAGAGAGGGGAAAAAGTAAGCCTGGGCCATGCTCGGGAAGAACATCTAGACTAAGAGAGGAGAATGGTAAACTCATAAATAATTTCTCTATCTCTACATCTCTAAATGCAACAACATTCACAGGAGTAGCCACTCTGCCCTGGGTGTGGAAGGTCAGCGAAAGCCTGAGAAAGATGGAGAATGACGGCTGTGTAGTTCTGATGGATGGACAAAAGGGCGAGGGTGTTCCAGGAAGAGGGAATGGCATGGACAAGCAAGCTGGAGGGTTTGGGGTTTGAAACGATCAGGAATCCCCAAGACCACTCTCACTTCTGACACCAACTACAAGTTCGGGATCCCCAAGACCATCCTCCTGTTTGATAATTTACTAGAAACACTCACAGAACTCACTGAAAGCTATTATACTCACAGTTGTGTTTGTCACTGTGAAAGGATACAGATTAAAATCAACCAAGGGAAGAGGCATGTAGGGCAGGCTCCAGGAGAGTTCCAAGGGCTAGATGCCAGTTTCCTCTCCCAGCAGAGTCACGTGGACAGTGCTTACTTCTCCCAGAAATGATGTGTGACAACACACACAAAGGACTTCCAACCAGGGAATCTTAATGGAGCCTTGGTGTCCAGAGTTTTACTGGGGCTCAGTCATGTAGACATGATTGACCATCCACGTGACTGACCTTAATCTCCAGCCCAAAGAGAGGGAGAGCTGATAACACGAGACCCAAAGCCTTCACCAGAAATCACATTATTAGCATAGACTATCCAATGTGCTCCAAACCCCCAGGTAAAAAGAGACACTCTTGTCAGGCAGGACATTCCAAAGACTTCAAGATCACCTCCCAGGAGCCAAAGGCAAAGGCCAGACCTCTCTTTGGGCAAAGTTCCTTTTCTGCATAGTGCATAGCCTTGCATGGTTGGAATGTAAGGCAGGAGGGTGGGAGGAGGACTATAAGGGAGAAAGCAAGAAAGACAAGTTGGAACAAGATTGCAAAGGACCTGGCTAAAAATGTGGGCTTCAGTAGCTGGGGAAGGAAGGAAAGGGACCTCTCCTCTGTGGACAATCACTTTTCCTGCATTATTTCATCTGATCCTCAAACAGGCTGATCACTTTCCTGAGGCTCAGAGACATGAAATGATTGAAGTCAAGACTGGACAAGCCAGGATTTGAACTCAGTTCTGGGTGTTACACCAGTTATATCCAATCAACATATATTTGCTGAGTACCTACCATGTGCCAGGCTCTGAGCCTTATGCTGGATAAACAATGGTAATAAAATAGACATGGCCAATGCTCCCCTAGGGCATCAAGCACATAAGTGAGATTAAGTCCATAACCTACAAATAGACTCTCCTTTTTAACTATGATAAATACAATGAGAGAGAATAGCAGAGGCACCTGATGTAGACTGGGGTGGTCAGAGAAGGCCTCTCTAGTGAGTGGAGTCCAAGCCAATACCTGAAGGAGGACTCGGAACTGAGCAGGTGAAGAGCGCCTGACGGAAGGCATTCCTGTTCCATCCTGGTTCTATCCCTGGAAGTAGAGTTATCCTCACCTAAAATAATCCAGGGTAACGGAATTAGAAAAAAATCGTCCTACAACTTCTGATGAAGTAATTGCTTCAGGCAAGTTTCATCATTAAACACTAAAACTATAAGGTGAAAAGTTTTGAGGGGACAGGGCAATACTTCAATAAAAAAAAATTATCTTTGCAATGAAGATAAACATTGCCCTAACCAAATGAACAACCTAACAGATGGGACAAATGACACAATAGCATCACCTATGAAATATTCTTGCCAAAAATGTTTAGCCTGAATATAAATATTAAGCCATGGTACTTAACCTCAAAATTACAAGAAAAACAAGAAATAGACTGGGATGGGGAAAGCTTCAGATAATCTCTTTTAAAAATCTGTGTCATTTTTTTAAAGTGGGGGTCGGTTGCCCACTCTCACCACTATTATTCAACATAGTTTTGGAAGTGTTAGCCACAGCAATCAGAGAAGAAAAAGAAATAAAAGGAATCCAAATCGGAAAAGAAGAAGTAAAGTTGTCACTGTTTGCAGATGACATGATACTATACATAGAGAATCCTAAAGATGCTACCAGAAAACTACTAGAGCTAATCAATGAATTTGGTAAAGTAGCAGGATACAAAATTAATGCACAGAAATCTCTTGCATTTCTATACACTAATGACGAAAAATCTGAAAGTGAAATTAAGAAAACACTCCCGTTTACCATTGCAACAAAAAGAATAAAATACCTAGGAATAAACCTACCTAAGGAGACAAAAGACCTGTATGCAGAAAATTATAAGACACTGATGAAAGAAATTAAAGATGATACAAATAGATGCAGAGATATACCATGTTCTTGGATTGGAAGAATCAACATTGTGAAAATGACTATACTACCCAAAGCAATCTACAGATTCAATGCAATCCCTATCAAACTACCACTGGCATTTTTCACAGAACTAGAACAAAAATTTCACAATTTGTATGGAAACACAAAAGACCCCAAATAGCCAAAGCAATCTTGAGAATGAAAAATGGAGCTGGAGGAATCAGGCTCCCTGACTTCAGACTTTATTACAAAGCTACAGTAATCAAGACAGTTTGGTACTGGCACAAAAACAGAAACATAGATCAATGGAACAGGATAGAAAGCCCAGAGATAAACCCACGCACATATGGTCACCTTATCTTTGATAAAGGGGGCAAGCACATACAGTGGAGAACAGACAGCCTCTTCAATAAGTGGTGCTGGGAAAACTGGACAGGTACATGTAAAAGTATGAAATTAGAACACTCCCTGACACCATACACAAAAATAAACTCAAAATGGATTAAAGACCTAAATGTAAGGCCAGACACTATCAAACTCTTAGAGGAAAACACAGGCAGAACACTCTATGACATAAATCACAGAAAGATCCTTTTTGACCCAGCTCTTAGAGAAATGGAAATAAAAACAAAAATAAACAAATGGGACCTAATGAAACTTAAAAGCTTTTGCACAGCAAAGGAAACCATAAACAAGACGAAAAGACAACCCTCAGAATGGGAGAAAATATTTGCAAGTGAAGCAACTGACAAAGGATTAATCTCCAAGATTTACAAGCAGCTCAGGCAGCTCAATAACAAAAAAACGAACAACCCAATCCAAAAATGGGCAGAAGACCTAAATAGACATTTCTCCAAAGAAGATATACAGATTGCCAATAAACACATGAAAGAATGCTCAACATCATTAATCATTAGAGAAATGCAAATCAAAACTACAATGAGATATCATCTCACACCGGTCAGAATGGCCATCATCAAAAAATCTAGAAACAATAAATGCTGGAGAGGGTGTGGAGGAAAGAGAACACTCTTGCACTGTTGGTGGGAATGTAAATTGATAGAGCCACTATGGAGAACAGTATGGAGGTTCCTTAAAAAACTACAAATAGAACTACCATACGACCCAGCAATCCCACTACTGGGCATATACCCTGAGAAAACCATAGTTCAAAAAGAGTCATGTACCAAAATGTTCATTGTAGCTCTATTTACAATAGCCAGGACATGGAAGCAACCTAAGTGTCCATCATCGGATGAATGGATAAAGAAGATGTGGCACATATATACAATGGAATATTACTCAGCCATAAAAAGAAAAAAAATGGAGTTATTTGTAGTGAGGTGGATGTAGTTAGAGTCTGTCATACAGAGTGAAGTAAGTTGGAAAGAGAAAAACAAATACAGTATACTAACACATATATATGGAATCTAAGGGAAAAAAAAAAAAAGGTCATGAAGAACCTAGTGGCAAGACGGGAATAAAGACACAGACCTACTAGAGAATGGACTTGAGGATATGGGGAGGGGGAAGGGTAAGATGTCACAAAGAGAGAGAGTGGCATGGACATATATTCACTACCAAACGTAAAATAGATAGCTAGTGGGAAGCAACCGCATAGCACAGGGAGATCAGCTCTGTGCTTTGTGACTACCTAGAGGTGTGGGATAAGGAGGGCGGGAGGGAGGGAGATGCAAGAGGGAAGAGATATGGGAACATATGTATATGTATAACTGATTCACTTTGTTATAAAGCAGAAACTAACACACCATTGTAAAGCAATTATACCCCAATAAAGATGTAAAAAAAAAAAGAAAGAAAGAAAAAAGAAAAAAAAAGTGGTGGTCATGTTCTAAAACAAAAGAGACTAGAGAATAAAGGCATGAAACTTGACTGGATCTTGGTTCAAAGAAAACACAGCCAAAAAGACTTTGAGGGACAACTGAGACTGGGTATCAGATGATATTAGAAAATGAGTGTTAATTTTCCTAAGTGTGATGAAGTCATGATTATGAAGGCTAACGTCCTTATTTTTAGGACATGCATAAAAGAAGCAGTTATGGGAAAAGTGTCCTGGTGTCTACAGCTGACTTTAAAGGGGTTCATATACATAAAGGAAATGTGGAAAAAAATGTTAATTTTTAAATTTGTGTTAAATATTCAGCTGATCATTACAATATTTGACATTTTTCACAGTTGGGGGGGAAGAAACATAAAGGCTTCAGTTATACATCACGGCTCATCTGCCAACACCAAGAGACCCCAAAACATTCACCAGAGCCCTTTTCAAGAAACCAAGCTTCTTGTTAGGCTGCTGGCTCAGGCTGGGGCTCCCATTCAGAACTTTGTCTTTGTTTCCATGCCCCATTGACAAGAACTGTAGGCCCACTCATGGGTAACCTGTCCATAAGAAAAACATATTTGTCCCTTCTACCCCCCTCTGCCTTCCAGCCATGAGAGTCATGAAAAATATTGTAAGCCACTGGGTAATTCACTCCTCCTCCCCTTTGATCATCTGATATGGATAAGTGAGCCAATGGGATAAAGCTTTCTCTTCATCCAAGGGAACGAAAGAGAAGCCCTCTCTTTTTCCTGCTGGACATTTATGAAGAGAGATGTGGCCCCAGGAGCTCCTGGTCAACATCATGGAACTGGGACTGGGAAGGAGGATGCCTGAGACTAGATGCTCTCCAAGGAGCTGAGAGATGGAGCGTCTCAATCACCTGCTGGGCCCTGGACCTCGCCACCTTGTGAAACTACTTGTCCCTGGACTGTTCAATAAAATGATGCAATACATCGTCTAAGCCAGTTTAGTTTGGATTTTCTGCTCTTGGCCACATGAACAGTTCAAACCAGGACAGCAGGGAGTGAGTCAATTGATGCTGTTACAGAAAACAGCTGTGACCACCATGTTCATATTCGAGAAATGGCTGAGCAGTCCCTAAATGACTCAGTCTCAAGTTCCTCTCCTAACCCGCCCCATCCGGCAGCCTTCTCTGCCAGAGTGCACTTCTAAAGAGACTCCCTGCCAACTTCCAAAGCACACTTTTTTTTTTTTCAAAGGTGCTATACTCTAATTTGGAAGTTACATCAGGGACTTTGGAAGTATCCATGAATTATTCAAGCCCATCAAGATAATGAGCCAGTTTCTCAATGGTCTGTTCAAGTCCCATCTATTTCTCCTGTAGATCTCCATCTTGTCTTCCTTTTTCCTCTCCTGCTCTCCTATGGAGGGGCTGCTTTGAACTTGGAGTTAGACGGATCTCTCAACCTTGAGCACATTACTTTACTTCTAAGCTTCCATTTCTTAATCAGTAAGATAGGAATAAGAATAGTCACTCCGTAGTGTGGAAGTGAGGATTATCCAAGATTAAATAAGAGAAGACTAGCTCCAGGGCAGTATGTTCAGCTTTTCTTCTTTGTCCTTCTCTCACATAGCATTCTGCTTTACTCTGAGAGCTCCACATCCTCCCAGACTTCTGGGGTCACACTTTCCATAACATAACTGCCAGGCAAAGTAACCCAAGTTCCCATCCTCTTGGACCACAGGAAAGCCAGCCTCCTTCTAAACATTTCCGAAGGTTCCCTGGCCACGACTGTCACTCATTCTCACCCATTAGTGTACACCCTATATCTCCCTTCTGCCCCAGACGTAGGGTGGCCCCTTCTCCCAGGTGTGGAGAAGCCAGACCCTCCCATCACATGCTGGAGGCAGCACCAAGAGAGGGCTGCTGGTTCCTTTGGTGTTTACTCCAGACTTGAGGCTATTAGAGGCAAATTCCAATGCAAAACAAGATAACTGATATTTGAAATTACTTTATTAGCACACTTACACAAAATGGTATATAATTAAAGTGATGCTTCCTCACACTCCAATTTCCTACCCCAAAAGGAACCACTGCTTTTAGTTCCTTATGTATCTTTCCAGATAGTCTGTGGATTTACAAGGATACTTTTTTCTCCAGAAAATAAACATTGACACTTAATATTATAAACCAGGGCTCTGAAGTCTAGAAGTTCAAGTGCACAGCCATGTCTCTCTGTGGTCCAGCTTGCTGTCACTTCCCAGCGTCCCCTCCCACTCAGAGCCAAGCCCTCTCTCTCCTGCTCTCCCCTTATCATAAGCCACTAGCCTCTCAACTGCTCCCAAAGCCAGTTAACATCCACAACTGCTGCTTCATCTCCAGAGTAGCCTATTCTCACCTGCATACGGCAAAAACCCATGAAGACATCTTCCCAACCAAAGGTCAGCTCTCCTAGGAGCCAATTACGCCCCACCTCTCAAGCCGCGGATACAAATGCAGCGGCTGACGGAAGAGTAACACTTTGTTGGATTTGTCCCCACTTCATGGTAGTTTTCTGTCGGCTAAGCTAGTTTCAGCAAATGCTGCATGACTGTTTCTCCCATCTACCAATTTTCTGTCCAGAGGCATTGGCTGAGTGTGAAGGATGCCCATCATCTCCAGGGAGCCCTGTGAATGGACATCACCAGCCCCACATTACAGGTGAGCGGGTGGGGCTCTGAGAGGCTGAATGACCTACCTGACCCCAGAACAGGCATCCAGTGTCGACTCCCACCCTGTGATTGACCCAACAACAGCCTTGCCTCTCCCGCTGCCACCCACAGGGACTAACTTCACCAGATAATCAAACTGCTCCCTTAACTGCCAGCTAGGAAGCTTGCAGGTTGAGCTTAGAGTGGAGACAAGAAAAGGAGCAGACCTAAATGTTGGAGGAAAAGGCATTGGGTGCTGAGCTTGCAGCAGCAAAAAGAAAGGATCCAAGGACAGTCAAAGGTTAAACAGTACATCGAAGCACACAAGAGGCAGAGTAGAGCAGGTTGAAATGGGTGCAGGTTGTCCCAGTGCCTTCACAACCGGCTCCCAACCCACCTCGCAGTTCTCATCTCCTGCAGTCATGTCCCTCTCTGTTTATTCCCAGCCGGCACAGCTCTCTACTGGAGGACCCCCTATACACCATTCTGCAAGCTTGAGCCATTCCACAAGCCTCCCTGCTCTGCCCACGCTGATTCTTCTGTCCGAACTCCTTCCCATCTCCCCTGATGTCATCCCTCTTGAACACCAAACTTCCAAAACCCAGCTGAAGACACCTGGTCTATGACTCTAGCCATTTCTCCACCCCGTGCCGACCCACCCAGCTGGCTCAGAAGGTCGGGGTCTAGGGAGGAGGGAATCTCCTATTGCTAAACCTGCAAGGAAGGCTGACACAATGGAAGAAAGTTTTATTTCAAGCCTAATATATGCAAATTGTAATCTAATCTCATCATCTCATAGTTGGTAGAGCATGACAACAGGGAGAGAACAATTATAATCATAATTAATTATGAGGGAAATCGAAGATGTTTTTGAATATGTTTTGAAGCTCAACTGTTATTCTGAGGGAAGCTCTTCTGAGATTAATCACGTTTAAATGCAAGAGGACACGCTATATATCGTGTAGGGTAACTCTTCTTCTAGTTTATTGTTATTTTTATTATTATTGCCAACTATACCTTATGCTTGCAAGTACCCAAACTTGTCACACAAATGTCCTTTACCTCTTCTCATCTATGAGTGTAATTGTAGTCAGTGAGAACAATAATGACTCCAACTGCCCTGGCTCATTGCCACCATGGCTGGCACATGACAAGCAGCCTCCAGCAAAGTCCCCACCCCAAGTAGTTCCAGAAGGCCCCAGACAATCCTCCTGCCTGTTCACGTTCCAGCTCCGTTCCTGCCAACTCTGCAGTCTCTCTGCTCTTCCACCAGGCTCCCCGGTTCACACTGCAGAAATATCCTCTTAAGTCTTAAGTTCATGTCTCCACTGGCACCACCACCAGTCTCTACGCCACTCTACTGAACACAGAAATCCCCCACCCCCTGCCCTGTGGTCTTCCCTGGTTTGCCAGCATGTACCAGTCATAAAGACTGTTCGTTGGACCCAGAGGTTTCTACTGGGGCTGCTACATCTCTTGGCTTGCCCTCTAGGTACCATTTTCCTGCCTCTGGCTGCCTCTTTGGGAAAGCAGCTCCCCAGAGTGACTGCAGCAGGAGCGGTGGACGCTGTGTTAGACACAGCTGCTGGCTCTGGCACTGCAGCTCTGCTCTGGGGGGCAGAGCCTTTCCTCACTGACCAGAGCAGTCTGCTGCCCACTAGAGATGCCCCAAACTCACTCTGGGTCAAAGGTCATGGCAGTGCATGGCAAAGTGGGCCAGAAGAACGGCTCTCTCTCTTTGGCTGAGAAAGGGACCCCACCCAGAACTGCTTGGACCCCAAGATGTTACACGGACAACTGTGAAAGCGTTCCTTCCTTTTTTCACTACAGTGCATACAGTCTCTTGCTAGAGTCCAGTCGTACACCCAGGCAGCTGGTCCAGGGGCATATGGAGTAGTAGGTATGTCGCTGCACAGTCTACGTAAGAGCCTCACTTCCCTCTAATGACTAAGACTTGGTTACTTAGCAACCACCTCAGCCACCCCTAGTACCTTCCTCCCTTGGGGTCAGTTCTCTGAAAAGAGACTCCCCCACCCCCTGACACATATGTATTGCAATCAGGCAGGTCCCACCATCTCACCTGAGCAGCCATGGGGAGAACTGGGCTCCCACTAAGTCCCCATCAGGATAATCCTATCAAACATTACCTTCAATCATTTTTCACTAATTGAGCACCTGCTCTGTGCCAAACAACTCTCTGGGCCCTGGGGAGACAAAGTTCCACACACACTTCACAGAATCAGGCTCAAGAGGTTACAGGTGACTTAACTGGAACCTCACAGGCAGTGAAGGCAGAGCTGGGCCACCCAGAACCAGCCTTCCTGAGGCTCTGTGACCCCAGGAAGAGATTCTCTCCAAAGGTCCCCAAACCATGCTCTTTGCAGAAGCCTTCAGCTATACCAGGAAATAATTTTGCTTTTTCTGCCCATGTTTTGGCTTCTGCCCAATTTCCTGAATATGAGGGAATTCTGGGAGAATAAGGACCACTTTTAGAAACTAGATGAATCAAGGAGCATTTGAAAGTAAAATGTGAATTTGGGCTCAAACACAAGTGTTAGTCTCTAATCTTCAAGGCATAAAATTTGCAAAGAGCCTACAGGAGTGGTGGGGAAATGGAGTTAGCATTGCAAATATGGGCTCCCGGTGGGATCTGAGGCCAAGCTCTGGCACTTAGCATGGTGCTAGGCACCCATACCCATGCACATTGTGATTGGAATATTAATTTCCATTATTCAAACAGAGATGGCAACCCTCCACCGGGGCTTTGCATTCCACAATCCAGAACGTTTTCTGAGCCACGCCCTGTGCTGAGCATTTATGTTATAGATACGAACCGGGCACGATTCCGCTCTTAAGGATCGCGTGATCACAAACACGAGGCAATCAATGACAGAAGTGACAGCAGCTGCCACTAGTTGAGAGCTTCTGTATTCCAGGTGCCATGCCGGTACTTTGCATGCATGATCTCATTTAATCTTTACAACCTTGCAAGGAGGTTCTATTATGCCCCAATTCATAGAGAGGGAACTAACTCTGAGAGAGGTGCAATAATAACCTATCCAAAGCCACACAGCCAACAGACGGGAATCTGGGTCCACCTGGGGATTCCTAACCCGGGTCCATCTGACTTCAAAATCCATGCTGTTAACAACTGTTCTGTCATAATCACAAAACAGCAAGCCGAGTGCTGCACCAGAAGAGTGGATAGGGTAAAGTGGGGTGCAGAGGACAGGAGGAAGTAATTCAGTGGAAGAGGTGAAATGGAGAAGTGGAGGGAAAGAGTGAGTTGGAGGAAAAGCTTCCTAGAGGTAGTTGCGTTTGAGCTCAATTTAATAGAATTCTGGTGAGTTTTTTGGGTGGATGAGGAGTCAGGCAAGCATTCCAGGCACCAGGAACAACATGAACAAAGACAGAGCTTCAGAGTGTGTGGCATAAATAAGAGAAAGCAAGTTGTTTTCAATGGATAGAATGCAGGTGAGTGGGGAAGGGCATTTGCTACCAGTGACACTGGCAAAAATGTCTGGCACAGAAGAGCCTTGAATGCTGTGCTGACAGGGCTGGACTTCATCCTTGAAGAACTGGAAGCCATTGAATGATGTAAAACACAAGATCAATCTGATGACGGGTTTTGTTTCCTAGAAAATTCACTCTGGGGCATGTAGAGAATGGATTGATAAAGGGAATGGATGATAAGCTATGAGGACATTAAGGGTGGGGAGATGTGACACAACTTCTCAGGTCTCCTAACAGTTGAACAGACATATTCTTCTGAGTTCATGTGCATCACTTTCTTGGTTGAAATATGACCTGGTCAGAAAGACCTAAATAACCCCCCAGAGAAATAACTTAAATGGTCTGAGAAAATGGTTCCTAAAAAAGGCCAGCTTCATTTTTCTAAGTTCTATACTTGAGGCTCAGAAGTGATCGTGGCCCAGGCAGAAATGAAGACACTGTGGAAATTCCCCAGCAAAGCTGGGCTTAGCCTGCTGCAGACATGGGGAAGGCATGACCTTTTAGGCTCTGGAGAGCCATGATAACAACACACATTGTCCTGGGGATACAGGAAAGATACTCTCATCAGAGATCCAAAGGTCTGAATAGCATTTTTCCTGGCTTACTTTTCAAAAAACCTGAGATTATGGCTCTGGGCTCCAAAGGCTGCCAGGACAGTGTCTGTCATATTTTGTTTTAAAATGCTAGGGATTTTGCACTTTGCTGATATGCCAAGAAAAGACTGGCTTTTCAGAGACATCGTTTTTTAAATTGCATTTCTTATCCTAGGACTAAAACATCTATCACCACAAAAGACACAGAGGGAATCAAAAGGAAATAAAATATAGGCTGTATAACCTGTCCAGCCTAAAAGGATCATTTTACACATGCAATTTCCTTCCACACTGTGCCATGTGCAGACATATTGCTTATAAAGTTGTCATTTCAGAAGATGCGACATCTTTGGGGGGCAAAAAAAGTTGCATTGAAAAAAGAAAGTTGCATTGCCCATCTTTCATTGCATAGCATTTCCTTAGGAAGCATTTCAGGAGGACAAGAGTAAACAAACAAAAATTAACAAAACATGAGATTTGGAGTCAGAAAGCCCAATTCTGCCTCCCACCAGCTGCATGAGCCTAGGTAGGTGACCTCCCATTCAGGGTTTCCTCCTCTGCAGGAAGAGTGTTAGGAGAACCCCTACTTCATTGGATACCATGAGAAAGAAATGGGATGATGCCTGTGAGATTCCCGGCAGGGTGCCTGGCACAGGGCGAGCATCCGCCAAATGTCAGCTGGTGTGACCCAGCCATTATTATTATTATTATTGAAATATTAACTTTTAATCTTATTATAAAAGTAATCACCTTCACGTTAAAATATTTTTAAAATATAGATAGGCTAAAAGAAAAATTTTAAGTTATGCATAGCCTTGCTGATCCAAATAATACTGTGCATATTTCTATGTTATACCTTCTTGTCTTTTTTCTATCCATATATACTTGGGTATACACAGAAAAAAAGTTTCAAAAATAGGACCATACTATACATACTTTTTGTCAGTGAGCTCTGTGGCAGGAGACCTCATGAAGGCAACAAACTAGTGAGAAGCACCACGTCCATACTCTGCACTGAGTGGAAAGAGTATAAGAATGTACCCAACGTAAGCAAGTGACCCAGGATTCAAAATTCCTGATTTCTTTCTTGACCAGCAGCCAGCCATCTGTGCAAGCTTTCTAAGAAAGAGGTCATGCTTGGATTCCCATCTATCATAAATAGTAACTACTAATCCTTCGCAACCGAGTTCTGATATTAATTTCCATTTTCTTCTTACTAAGCAGTTGGTGAAATCGTATAGGCAGATGAGGTGAAGAGACTCTGTGTGCTCAGATCTGTTGAGGTCCAGTGTGTGTCTTGTATTCTTCTGGGATTTCTGGGTTTGCTGCAAATCTCTGTCTGCATATAAATAACCCATCTATTCTGAGGCGCTGCTTTGTCCCTCAGTTTCCCCTGTTATCGTCCATGCTCAGAAGTCCTCTAAGTACAACCACATAGAGTCCCTTCCTAGAGAGCTCTGCTTCCTCCAAGGCTCTCTGGAAAATGCCCTTTGCTAGTTAGTGATGGTGTAGAAATGGCAACTCTACTTGCCTGGACATATAGTTCTCTGTGCAATTTAGAAAACTGCTGGGAGTCTGACAAGGATGGTTGTAATCCACCCCCTCTATGGAGAAGAGTAACTTCCCAGCTGAGGTCCCTGGTGAAATCAGATCCCCCAGGGAATCCAGTGCAATCCAAGTAAAAATGGGTTGCCCTAAAGGCAGCCTCGATTTTGGGTCGCATCCAAAAGAAATACAAGTACAGTTATGAAAGCCTTGAAAAGTGAGGCAGGTCTGTATTCCAAGATCTCTTCGAGAGCATGCAAAGGGGAAATTGCATGTCACAAAACCAAGCAAGATTTCCTTTAAAATCTCTTTACCCACCACTGTCTCCAAAATCCATCGCTCCTAGCAACTGCATCTTTCTCCCTTCTTTCTTTCTCATCCCTCCCTCCCAACAGGCTCCCTCCTCCTCACTGGCCTGCCTCTTCACCCACAGTAGGTATTTTGTTTTCCAAGTATCTGGATGCCCTTGCTGATGAAGATCTCCATGTTCTTTGCTACCATTAATATCCTCAGAAACACATGGAAAGATATGGAAATCGGATACTATAAAAAGAAACAGAGAACAAAAAAAAAATCTTGGAAAGAGTACAAATTAAAAACTCAATAGCAGGTTTGGAAGATAAGACTTGAGGAAATCTTCCTCCCACCCCCCCAAAATAAGCATTAGAACAAAGAAGTAGAAGATTTTTTAAGAGGATCAGGAAACCCAAACAATTCTTATTCAATAAGAACAATTCAAACAATAAGAACTTCAGGAAGAAGAAAAAAAAAAAAAAAAGGAGGGAGAGAGAATAGAAGGGAGAAAATCTTCATCAGGATAATTCAAGAAAATTTCTCAGGCAGCTAGGAGAGTCCAGGTGGAGAGAACCCACCACCCAGGGCCCTACACAGTGGATTAAAATAGACCAACGCCAAAGCACCTAATTGTGAAATTTCAGAACTTTGGGGGGAAAAATATCTCTCAAGCTTCCAGCAAGGAAATTGTCACATCCAAAAGATCAGGCATAACTATTGCTGTGGATTGTTCAACTGCAAACTGGTAAACAACAGTGAATACCTTCAAAGTTCCGAAGAAAAATAAATTCGGGCAGAGAATTCTAGAGCCGGCCAAATTGCTAATTGAGTGTGAATAGAGATTAAGAATATTTTCAGAAATGCAAGGTCTCAACACACTCATGCACCTGTCCTCAGGAAGCAGCTTGAGAGTGTGCTGTTTCAAAAAAGGAGGTGGCAAGCCCAGACAGGGGAAGACAGGGTGCAGGAAACAGGAGGACGAGGAGGAAATCCTCAGGGAAGGGAGAAGGGAGATGGCAGGAGGCAAGCTGTGCACCAGGCACAGGGGGCACCCATCCAGCATGGAAGGGGCCAGAACTTCCCAGAGATGGATTCAGGGAGATGAAACCTACAGACAACCCAATGCAAGCAAACATCTTGTGAGGACATTTAGCTCAGGCTTGAAGCGGTAAGAACCATATAGAAAAACTAATCAGCACAATAACAACACTTCAAGGGGAAAACTTTTTTTTGCTGAAATGTATTACATGACTCACTCAGAAAAAGAAGTTTGCAAAGTCAAACCATTACAATATATAGATCTTATTTACATTTGATTCGAAAAGGAAAAAGAAATCTTCAGAATGTCAATACTCACAAGGTACAATGTGGTTGCCAAGGGCTGGGGGGAGGGGAGTGGAGAGTTGTTTGTTTAATGGGGACAGAGTTGCAATTTTACAAGATGAAGAGTTATGGGGATGGATGATGGTGAAGGTGACACATTGTGCATGTATTTCAGGCCACTGAGCTGGCCACTTAAAAATGATTAAGATGGTTAATTTTATGTCTGTGTCTTTTACCAGAATACATAATAAAAAAAATTGGAAAAGATATGGAGGTTATCATTTCTAACTGATACCAATTCCAGATATTATAGTAGACAACAAAGCCTTCAGTTATTATATTCTTAGTTAATTTTGGATTGTTCTCCTTTTTTTTTTTGCTTTCTATGGATTCCTTAGTTTGCAAGGCCAGTTCTCAGATTGGGAGTTCAATGTTGCTGCTTTTCTCAACCGTTCAATTATTTTGCTTTGTCTTAGTGGAAAATAAAATTTCAGATTCAAAACCTAATCAAGACATTTCTCAGCCGTACAATTTTATTTGTGTCTCTTTAATCAACAAACCAAAAGTGAGGGGAAAATACACTGATACAAAGAAATGGAATAATCCAGAAAAAGATAAGCAGAGAGAAAGGAGGGTAGATCAAATGGAAAGCATAATGTGCTAGAAATAGATTCAAATGTAGGTCATTTAGAATACAGAGATGCTCAATTGTGTAAGGAAAAAGAACCAGCTATATTCTGTTTTATGAGATGTTATGATGGCATAGCAAGTTTGAAAATAAGGTGAAATGATAGTCTAAAGCTGGAGACAGAAAATGTTATCTGTGAAGGGCTTGATAGTACATATTTTAGGCTTTGCAAGCCATAAGGTCTCTGTGACAGCTACTTACGTCCCATTGCAGTGTGAACGCTGCCACAGACAAGAGTAAATGAACAGGGGTGGCTGTGTGTCAATAAAACTTTATTTAAAAACTCAGCCATCAGGCTGGATTTGCCCACAGGCTATAGTTTGCTGATTGATCTCTGATCTAGTCCCCGGTCATGCTCTGGTCTCTCCCTCCTCCTCCTCCCCCCTGCTCTACCTGCTCAACCCCTGGCTCTCACCCACATCAGCCTTTCTGTTCTTCAAACCCATGAAGTCTTCTCCCATCTCAAGATTTTGCTTTTGCTGTACCCCCTGTCTGGAACATTCTTGCACCAGACTCACATCGTCATTTCATGCAAGAATCTACTCAAATGTCACCTCCTGAAAGAAATCTCCCCTGATCCCCCATCTATGATACCAACCTTCCCCAGCCTCAACATACTTTATCTGCTCACCTTTGATTTCTGCTTTTTAGTGTGTTTATCATCACCTGACACATTGCACACGTGACACATCTTTAATTCTTTTCTTGTTGCCGATCTGTCTTCCCAGCCTAGAATATAAGCTCCATGAGCAAAAGCTCTGTCTACTTTGCTCATTGTCACCTCCCCAGTGCCTAGAACACTGCCTGGTCCACATTATCAGAGCTAAATAAATATTTTTTGAATCTGTGGATGAATGAATGAATGAATGAATAAATGTATATCTGCAGCATTATGGGTATTAGAAAACTTCTCTCAGTGAAGGACACATACATTCTCTTTTCATCTAGAAGAGCAAATTCTCATTTTTCTTCATCAATGATGTAGCAAAACATGAAAAAAACTCCCATCTCCCACTTTTACAAATAAATGGCACAAAAATCTTCCCCTGTAGACAGGATGTTTCTTAAACATGTCTAAGCACTGGTGATGTATGAACAATAAAGCCAGCTACTTCTAATTTTTAAAATAATTTTTTTTAGAGATTGTTCTTTATAAAAGATTTGTGTCATCAGAGGTGAAATGCCCTCATCCATCCCTCTCTTCCCAGAGGGGACCATGAGCCTAGAGAGGGGAGAGGAACTCTCAAGTTCACAGAGCAGGAGGGCAAGAGCTCTGACTAGCATCCTTACAGTGAGTCAAGGCTACATAACTTTGCACTCTAAGATAACACATTTTCAGAAGCATGTCTTTTTTAATTTTGAAAGTAGCATTTATAAGAAAATCGATTCAGCTATTAAGTGTGGAGCTTTAACATCTAATGGATTCTTCCCTGTCTCTCAGTTATAAATAATCAGAAAATGAATATACTCCCCACACCTTTAAAAAAAAAAAGCCCCAGTTGCATGTGAAATTATTTTTATCTTTCAAACAAAAATTCTGGCTTTGGAGTTTAATTAGCTAATCCTTGGTATCTCACATCAAAATTAGTTGTCTCCAATGTAGGTGTATAATCATTGAAGTGTTTACCAGGGAGCGTCTTTCATCCATTTTCAAACCATTTTTCTCTTATTTTGAGTATTTGAAGTAGAAAGAGCTTCTTAGTCCTTCCACTCCTTCTTTTCCCAAAACTACTGAGGCTGGAGAAGGAAATCAAATTTACTGAGAACCAACAATCTACTCTGTTGTGAGCATTTTATAGACATGATCTCACTTAATCTTCACCCCTGCCATTTGAGGGGTTTACTTTTGTTTTACAGATAAAGGAACAGGCTGGGAGAGGGAAAGTTAGTTTTTTCAAGGTCAGGGAAGGAAAGGGAACAGAGGATTTAGAATCAGACAGACTTTCATCAAATTTCAGCCCCAGACCTATCTACTCTGTGACTCTGGACAAATCACTCAACTTCTCTGAGCCTCCAGACCAGTGCTGTTCAGTAGAACTTTCTATGAAAATGGAAAGAACCTGTATCTGTGATGTCCAGTGTGGTAGCTATGAGCCACATGGGGCTCTTGAAATGTGTCTAAAGCAACTGAGGAATTGAATTTAAATGTTATTTAATTTTAATTAATTTAAATGTACATAGTCACATGTGACCCATGGCTACCATATTGGTTAGTGTAATTCCAAGTAGTATTCTCTTAGACACAGGCAAGAGGGCCCCTGTTCTGGACCGTGAACTTTCCAGGCCCTATACTGCTCTCCTCTGGCCACAGCCCTCCCCATGGTGTGAGGAGTCGACAGTCCCCCTGGCCCATACCTACTCCACACCTCCAGACCATGCTCTGAGTGTCTGAAACCATGATCTGGAATTCCTGCCCAAACAGCCCAAGTCCAGGGCTGCCAAGACTTCTTCCTTAGTGTCAAGCTTCCAAGAGCAATCTGTACCTGTGTCATTCACACCTCTGATCCCCAGGAGTATCTAAAAATGGCCATTTGGGGGAAGTGTAAACACACGTTAGACACAAGACTGATGGGTCCATATGGGATTTCACAAGGCCCCCTGTGACGCTGCATAAAGCCAGGTGTGAAAAGAGTGCAGCTGGGAACCCATTCTCCCTGCAACCCAGTTGCCAATGTGGAACTCACCAAGAGCTTTCCCACACATCCCCTTGAGCCTAAGCCTTGGGGTCTAATGTACTAATCCTTGGTATCTCACATCAAAATTTGTTATCTTTCCAATGTAGCTATATAATTGTTGCTACTGTTTGCAGCCAAAGAACGTTATTCCACCGTCTTATCTCCCAGCAGCAGCTCCCAGCCCAGAAGATTCCTGCTGCAAGAAATTATCACGGCTCCTGCTTCCTACTTTTTAGAAATCCTTGGGTTCTGCCTGTTTCCAAGCCTCCCTCTCCAGCCTCCCATCAATATGCTCTGGAGAATGGGTTCTTCAATCCAGCAACTGGCCCATCACCCCCACCACACCCCATCATACAAGCCTGGAGGTCATCCTGGGCCCCTCCTTTTCCATTATTCCTCACATCTGCTCACCTACCAAGTTCTGTCCAATCAGCCCCATTCCTCAGGCTCATTCTTGGTCTCTGAGGAAGATGTGGGTTCACATTTTTTGGCTCTGCCATTGCGGTTGAGGCTGCTGCTGCTATCTTATAGAAGAACAGGTGGCGCACACCTCAAAGGCTGCACAATTGCAAAAGCCAACTCCAAGGCCAGTGACTGTTTCTTTTTAGGACAAAGAATGTCTTCAAGTTAAGACAAAGACTAAGGAGGAGTTAACTTGGAAAACCTGTGAATTATACTTTCCTCAAATATTCCTTTCTGAAAGTTCATCAAATGTTGGCTTAAGTAAAGCCTTCTTCCTAAATTGCAATTGTTTGGCCACTGACCCCTCAGAAGGGAAGTAAAAGAGATTTTCATTTTAAATCATCTATCTCAGTAGAGTAGTTTTTCCCCCACAAAGTCTAAGGGCAGAGATGATTTTGAATGAAAGAGAGTTCAGAAAGAAATCAGACAGGGACAAATTGCCTGTTGCCTCTTTAGGTATGCTGTTGCCATGCCCTCTTCCTGGCATGCCCTTTCCCCCTTGGCTACTGATGAACTCCTATTCATCCTTCAAAACCCTCCTTGAATACGTCCTGTGTAAACTCTTCCCCCACACACATATCTATGGAGGCAAGTGTTCCTTCTGTTATCTCCTACAGCTTCTTATACAGCCCTCTCTTAGGACATTCCTCATGCTGCATTGGAATTTATTCATTTACCTACACCAGACAGTGAGCCCTGGATATGGAGGGTAGGAGACTTGGGAAGAAGGGAGGGGAGGACATGCTTCTTACAACTAGTTAAATCACACCTGAGAAATGAATTCCTCTGTCAGTCTTTCTGGGTCCCTGAGGGTCTGAAGCATGCGGAAGAGGAAGAAGAGGAGGAGGAGGGGAGAAGGTGATGGAGAGCAAGACCATCAAGGAAGGAATTAGTGACCATAACCTGATAGGCAGCATCCGAAGCCAGGAGAAGCTGAAGCAGTCAGGACTCCCGGGACCAGCATGTGGTAACTGCAGTCCCACGTGAGCTGGGAGTCAGGGGCATGAGAAGCAGGGTCCAGGGCCCAGGACAGGAGCTGATGGGGATTAGGCCCAGTGCCGAGATTTTCTTTCTAAATGTCCTGGACTTGTAGAAACAGGATCAATCCCATGGTCCTCTCAAGGTTTGGAGTGATTCCCCCCAAACAGATCTGGGACAGACACGCAAAGGCAGCAATGGGTATGGTCAGTGTTGTGAGAGAGGTGTGGACAAGATGTTTCGGGACCCCAGAGGCAGAACTCACCCTGTCCACAAGGGTGGAGATCGGAGCTCCAAACCCATGGGGCAGCTGAGATAGGTCCTAACTGCTACAAACCTAACCCCCTCCCCGCCAGAGCCCCAGGCTGCATCCTTATGAATCTAAAAGCTGGACAGACTGTCACTCCAGTGATCCATCCCGAAGGGCTGAGCAGAGGGGGAGAATGGTAGTGACAATGTTCACAGGCTGGAGACACAGGAAGCAAATAAGAGCAAGGAGCCCCCAAAGGAAGGGAGTCCTCCAGAGCAAGTCAGAAACAACACCGGCAGGAGCCGGCATCTCCCCTGCAGTCTGGTGTAAGTAAATGAATAAACTGTGTTTCCCAAGACCTGTGTGGGTGAGTGCCTGTTGGTCTTGGCTGCACATTGGAATCAACCAGGGAGATTTTAAAATACTGATGCCTGAGCCCTTCCCCAGAGAGTCTGAGTTCATGGGTCCGGAGCCTGGCCTGGGCATCAGGATGTTATCAAGCTTCCCAGGTGATTCCAATGCACAGTCAAGATTGAAAACCACTGATTTAAAGGGAGATGACACCAGATCTTTCTCAGACAGAAAGGGAGGGAGGGAAGTGCTTAGAGGCAAAGATGGAAGGAAGCAATGTGACCACATGGAGGTGTGGAGAGCTTCTTGCAAAACTGCAGAGGCGCTGACTGGGGAGGGGCTGGGTTTCTGTCCACAGTGAAGGCGGATGTCCCTGCCACGGCAACTCTCACCCCCTTCTCACCAACTGCGTCTGTTCCTTCACAAGGCATATTCCAGTAGATCCAACTCGTGCCTGTGCAGTTGGTAAAAGAGGGGAATGACATCAGGACAAAGCGAAAGGTTCATAATTTCATACCTGATTTTTCCCAGCATGTTCATGACTGATGAATCATAGTAGCATAAGAGAAAACTAAAAGTAAACCAACACAGCTGATCGCAGCCCTGCTATATTTTTTAATTTTATTTTTAAATTATCATACTATAAAATCGACCTTTTTCCTTTCGTGTCCATTTCTATGAACGTTAACTCATGCATACATTTGTGTAACCACCACCACGATCAGGATACAGAACAGTTCATCCATCACGCAGGGAAACCCCCCCCCCACTGCTCTCATTCATTGTCACACCTTCTCCCCATTCCTGTTCCCCAGCAACCACTGATCTGTTCTCCATCACTGTAGTTTTGTCTTTTTGAGAATGTCACCTAAATGAAATCAGACCGAGCGTGACCTTTTGAGGATGAATTCCTCCCTGCTGCATGATGCCTTTGAGAAACATCCAAGGTGGTTCATATATCAATAACCTGTTCCTTTTTATTGCTGACTAGTACTTCCTTGTATGGATGTGCCTCAGTTTATCCATTCACTCACTGAAAGACATTTGTGTTGTTTCCAGCGTTTGGCAGTATGAACACAGCTGCTGTACACATCTGTGTACGGGTTTTTGTGTAAGCATAAGTTTTCATTGCTCTAGGATAAATAACTAGAAGTGAGATTGCTGATGAATGCAGTCTTGTCATGTTTGGGGGCCCAGTTTTTAAGAGTACAAGGATTTTTAAGAGTAAATAAAATAGGGCTTCCCTGGTGGCGCAGTGGTTGAGAGTCTGCCTGCTAGTGTGGGGGACACGGGTTCGTGCCCTGGTTCGGGAAGATCCCAGATGCCGCGGAGCAACTAATCCCGTGAGCCACAACTACTGAGCCTACGCGTCTGCAGCCCGTGCTCCGCAACAAGAGAGGCCACGACAGTGAGAGGCCCGCGCACCGCGATGAAGAGTGGTCCCCGCTCGCCGCAACTAGAGAAAGCCCACGCACAGAAACGAAGACCCAACACAGCCAAAACTAAATAAATAAATAAATAAAATTTTTAAAAAAAGAAAAAGAATAAATAAAATAGTATTAGAGAAGGAACACTGTACAGTTCATGGCATGGAATAATCTGTCTTTTTTTTTAAGCCTATTTACTAACTGTATTCGAACATAATTCTTTTAGTTTCAAGGAACAGAGTCCTTAGCTTAAGCAAAAAGAAGTGTATTAACAGGAAACAAATGTGTCGCATGGAGCCTCAGGACAGAGATGCAGCGGAGCCTCAGAAAGATCTAGAACAGGGTAGAAAAAGCCATCAGTATCTTCCCTGCATCCCTGTGCTTGCTTCTCTCTATGCATTTGCTTCATTTTTCACTTCTGGAAAAAATTCACACTCTCTGCAACTTGGCCCTTGGGGTATTTAGAAGATGCCACCTAGAATCCCAGAGTTCACATATTATAAGCCTAACCACGCAACAAGACTGACTCCCCACCAATGTGAATTGCATATTTGTAGGACAAGAACTCTAGCCGGTGCATCCAAGTCAGTATGGCCAGAATGACAGGCCCATATGGAACCAACATGGTTAGTCAGTGACGCCCCATGACCTCTTATGGATGGGGAGGCACTGCCCAGAGAGGAGAAACTTGTGTAGAGAAAGGCTGGTCTTTATCACCCTCTCATCATGCCAGGGAGGTCTCTGCCCTACCCTTCATAGCTCCCTGGCAGGGAGGAAGATCAGCCAACTTTTGGTCAGAGTGTGAGACGAGATCTGGTCTCATTCTACCCTTGGGTAGGTTTACCATACCTTAAATGCTTTCTCTTCCCTCTCTTGCATCTCCTAACATGCCTAGTTCTTCAGGGCAAGTCAGTCTGCCTCTTCTCTCTTCCACTCAGAGAAGTGGACCTCCCATGGGCCTGGGTACTTCTCTCTTTCCTAGCAAGCACACATGGACATTCTGGTCTCTCAGTTTGATTTGAAGAAGAGGAGATGGCTTGGAGAAACTTTTCACAGAAAGCTGCTAATATACTTACCTAGATATTAACAAAGTGGTACTTTAATTCTAGTTTTTCTCTTACGCTCGGTGTAAAGCTGCCTTAGGTACCTTCCCAGTGCGTGGAGAGTGATTGGCAGAGCAGGATATGAGCACCCCTGGGTCCTTGTCCATCATAGCCTCCCCTCATGTCTAACCATGCCAAAAGGTAACTAAGACTACATCCCAGCTGACCCCAGGGGTTCTTTAATTGTATACTTCCCTGAACCTCTTTAGAGACATACCAAAGAGATAATAAGAAGATACAATGGAGCTCTAAATCCCAGCCTAGCTTGGAAGAGCATTTGCTTAAAGATACAGCCGTTCACCTCTCCCTACACCTCCTCCCCTCAGTCTCCAGAGGTTACCATGGCTCATGGTCAAGGTCAATAGCCTTTATCCTGACCTCTCAAGCAGCCACATAACACATAGATTTGCCCCTGAAAAAATGATAGCACCCTTCTTTGCAGAAGGCTCTAGCCTATCTCCCGGAATAAAATGAATTCTCTCTAAAATTGGAGGCAAGGGTCTGGCAGAAGGAGCATGAGCTTTGAGGACTAGAAGGTTGGGGTTTGCATCCCAGCTCTGTTCCATGTGATTGAGGGGAGCACCCAAGCTCCCCAAGCCTCATTTTCCTCCCCAGTGGTGTGTCCCAGGGTTGTTGGGAGGATTAAATGAAATGCCTTCTGTTAAGTGCTGGCCCAAGATAAATGCTCCATATTCATTGATTCTCCTTTCCTTTCTTTTATCAACACAACTTCAGTGAAATCTGTTTTAAAGTTCCTTAGGTCTTAAAGCTCTGTTTGGCATGTTGGACATTGTTTGCTTAAAAGTAAGCACAAATCCTTCCTTGTTGACAATTTTCTAAGGAAAGGAACGAAGCAAAGGCGTTCTGTTTTTGACTCAGAAATGCATTTATAGCTTTTATATACATCCAAGACAATTTCATTCTGTCCATCCTCCTTCTGGGCATCCCAAACCCCTGTTTATCCATCTTTGTTGGCCCTGATCACATAGCTAATATTTGTCTGCATGCGTTGGTCTGCCCCACTAGCCTGTGAGCTCCTGCCGACCTCCTATGTGTCTAAGTCATTGGGGAGGAAGAAAACTTTCCTCGACCCTCATAGGGTCTTCTGGCTGATCTAAGAATTAAATTGACATGAGACAAATTAACAGGAGAAAATTGAATTTCATTTCATAGGTACAAGAACCCCACATAGGTACAAGAACTCCCACCATGTGAGAGGTTCAGAGACAAAAAAGTAAAATGAGGTAAAAATGCCATCCTGAGCTAAGGAATGAGTTAGAGGCCTGGGGCTTCCAAGGACAGGAGGGTCAGTGACAGGGCAACAAGAAGAAGGGCAGATGTTTGATAATTAAATGTTTGCCCTGCTGTACAGATGTAACTTAGATGAAAGTTATCTCTGAAAATAACCCTTTTTCTGGGAAAAATCTCCAGTTTAAATTCTTCTAGGTAGTTAAGGGAGGGGCAGTAGTTTCTCTTGAGCCCAAAGGGTCTCAAATGCCTTTAGTTCAAAATAATCCACATGTCAATGTGGCGCATCTTGGGGAGACCTGTTCTGAACCACCACATCCTCAGTTTCTGGCACAAGGCCTAGAGCAGAACAGAAATCGTGCAAGTTTGCTGAGGGAATGAGGGAATGCCTGGAATGTAGCTACAGCTACATGACCTAGAAAGATTTTGTTTCACATCTCTGTCTGGCTGACAGTTGGCCACCTTGAATTTTACACTGCATTCAAACACTTCTTTTACCTGGGTTTTCCAGGAAGAAATAACATCAGTTGCAAGAAATGAATATATTCAATTCATCTGCAAGTTCCTTGGAGAAAAACACTCATCCCAGATCAATTCTGCTGATTTGATCAGATCAGACCTTCCTATTTAGAGGGCAAAGGCATATAGTAAATCTACCCCCCACCCCGGCCCCATTGCTTGCCACATTGGTCTTCCAGAAGGTTTGACCCATTATGAAATCTTCCTAGGTGACTCTATGCTAAGGTACCCTGTAATCCTAATAAAAAACAAGTTTTCTTCCAAGATGGAACCCAGAAATAAAGATAAGTCCTCTAATCACTGAAGTTTCCACTCTGCAAGATTAAAGTTCATTGCACACCAAGGTAGAGCTCCAAGTTTAACTATAGCAGGAGATGATATGGTATATCGGACATCCAAGTTGGAAAGATATGGCTAAAAACTCAAGGAAACGTTTGTGCAAAGGGATTGCAGGCTGGAAAGGGATGTCATTTAACATGATCACTAAACAAAGCCCAGTGCTTTTTTGCCCCATTTGGACAGCTCCTCATTCTTCAAGGCCCACTTCAAGGTCTACATGTCATGGCTCTTTGCACCTTCCCTCCTCCCAACAGAAGCAGGCTCAGTCCTTCCCTCTCCTGTGATCCTGCAGCCTCCTGCCTATGCAGGGGCTTTAGTAGAGCAGTTCTTCCCTGTGCTGGGAGTATTTGCATCTGCTTCCCCCACTAGGAGAGGAAATGGGGTCTTATTCCTCCTGGATCCTCCCACATTACTTAGCATATTTTAGGAAAAATGGTAACAGCAGTTTGCATTTACTGAATCCTACAGGGCTCCAAGCACCCCTGCTAGGTACCTTACAAACACCATATCCTTTAATCCTGAAAACAAACCTGCAAGGTTGTTTTGTTTGATTTGCTTTTCCCCCCAATATATTATGAAAAATTCCAAACATGCAGAACAGTTGAAAGAATTTTATCGTGAACACCCATAGACTCACCACCCAGATTCTACAATTAACATTTTATGATACTTGCTTTATCACACACTCTCCATCTGTCCATCCCTCTATATATCTATCAATCCACCTTATTTTTTGATGCATTTTAAAGTAAGGACAAATGTATTTTTAATCTCTATTTTACAAATTCACAAAGTTTTAGTGAGGCTGAACATTTTGCAAAAGGCAACACAGCAAAGTGGTAGAAATAGGATTTAATTTCCCATCTGCTTACTGCAGAATCCATGTTCTTCCTACTCTACCATCCTGCATCTCATCAGTATTTGTTGAATGAATGAGTGATGTCATTTGTGAAGAGCATCGGTAAAGATGCTAGTTTATTGGCAAACGAAAAGCTGCCTTGAAGTACGCTAGGTCAGTATTTTGAAGAAGGTTTCCTTTGGTAATCAAATAAATATTAGTTACTGGGCTATGAATTTATATTAGAATTTACATTAGTGTGGGGGAGATAGACAATTTAAAAAAAAACAAATTTAAAAATTGGAAAAATTCAGATAGTGATTATGCTATGAAAGAAATCAAACAGGATGAGGCTCTAGGGAGGGTGTGCATGCTGCAGCTGACACTGGTTGGGCAGGAAGGAGAGGGGGGCACCCAGGAAGGTAACAGTAACTCTGGGGGTGAACCCGAGTGATGAGAAGATGTCAGCCTTGAGGGAGAGCTGGAGGAAGCATATTTCACCCAAAAGGAAGAGTAGGTGCAAAGTCACTGAGGTGGGAATGATTTTGGCATGCTTGGGGGATAGAAAGAAAGCCATAAAGGCTGAGCAGACAAGAGTCATAACAGATGAGGTTGCAGAGGGTAGGGGTGGCCTCATAGGCCGAGGTAGAAATCTTAAATGTATTGATAAATATAGATGCACTAGGAAGCCATCAGAGAATTTTCAGAAGGGAGGAGTGCCAAGATATTTAAAGATTACTCTGACTGAATATGGGAACCATACTTTAGGAGACAAGAATGAAAGCAGAGAGACCAGTGTAACGAGCTGAATTGTGTCCTCCCAAAATTCACGTGTTGAAATCCTAGCCGCCAGTACCTCAGAATGTATTTGGAAACAGGATCTTTACAAAGGTAATTAAGTTAAAATGAGGTCATTAGGGTGGGCTCTAATTCGATATGATTGGTGTCTGTATAAGAGGAGATCAGGACACAGACACACAGGGAAGAGTATGTGAAAACTCAGGGAGAAGATAGCTATCTACAAGCCAAGGAGAGAGGCTTCAGAAGAAACGAACCCTGTCGACAACTTGATCTTGGACGTCTTGACTCCAGAATTATAAGAAAATAAAGTTCTGTTGTTACAGACACCCAGTTTCTGGTATTTCGTTATGGCAGCCCTAGCAAACTAATACAACCTGTTCAGAGACCATTGCCATGGTCTATTTGTGATATGATGGTGTTGCAAAGAGAAGTGGTAAGATTTAGAATCTATTAGAAGCAGAGCCAGCAGAATTTGCTGATAGATTGGACATGAAGGAGAGGGAAAGAGAAGAATCAAGGTCAGGGATGACTCTTAGGATTGGGCTTGAGCTACTGGTTGAATGGAGGTAGGGAAGTCTTGGGGAAGAACTCATTGGGGTGGGATTCCAGAGTTCTGTTTTGGACAAGCTAAGTTGAGAAATTGAGCAGGCAATAGCATATGAACTTTGTTGAGCCCTCATGGTAATGACAGAAATAACCAATTCCACTGAGCATCTGTTAGGTGCCAAGCACCATGGAAGGCACTTACACAAAAAAGAGAAGAAAAAAATGTAGACCTCGTGATCCAGAAAGCCAAAAACTTGTTTTAAATCCTCAGCAATATATGTCCCATAGTATTGTATTTTTCTAGTGGTCAACGTTAGAGAAACAAAAGTCTTGAGGGGAGCTGCAATGATATAATAAATCTGGGGGGGGGCATTTCTGGGGCCAGGTGTATGTAACGCTTGTCTGAGTAGGAGTCGAGGATGTGACACTGCCTACATAGTCATGTTAAATGATCAGAAATTAACTGAACATGTTTTTGTTAAGATGATTTCATTTGTCTAGGAAGCTGCATTCTTAGAACAAAGAGAGTCAGGGACAGAAATGTATTATAAGTTCCACCTTCAGACTCAACCCACGCAAGTCAAAAGCAAAAAAGTTGCATTATCCCTGAGTTCATGAACAAATGGTGCTTGACACCCATAGAAATGATAAGGGATGGAGATGTCGCCCTCTTTTTGTCTTCTTTGGAATGGAGAAGCAGAAATCCATACTGCCTTTACTTCTTGCTCTAGGCTACAGAAACTTGGCCAGCATGTTTACTGCCAGGTATGGAGCTGGGTCTTGGTCAAGGTCCCAGCCTGGCCCCTGATGGCAACACTAGGGCTTAGGTCAATTTTTCCCTTTTGCTCTCCATGGTAACATTTGGTATACTTTTCCCAGTCGTTTCCAGGGTCCTCTTAGTTAGATCATGATGAATATAGAATTTTCACTCTGATTTTTTTAACTTAACATTGTATTGTGAATATTTTTCGGTTCATTAAAAATTGTTTGACATTACATGCCAATGGTCATTGGATATTTCATCATCTGGACACATACTAATCTAAGCAAGTCCTTAGAGTTGAACATTCAGATTGTTACAAATCATTTCCCTTCAAAGGTAACGGTGTAATTAGTGATTAGAATGCAAATTTGGGTATTTTTTGACTCTACTAAACAATGATATTTTTATGGACAGAGCAATATCTTTGGGCCACATGTTTGAATTCTGTTCACCATTGGTTCTGTCTATAATTCTTCTCTCCTTCATCCCTTCTCTTATGCCTGATACCCTCACTAGAGCCCCCCTAAAGTCCCTCTTTAGCATTCAGTATCTGCAACTCCCCTACAACATCCCCACTTCCCATCCCCAAAGCAAAGTGCTGCCATGGACGCAGCCTGAGAAGGCATTGGAGGAATTCCTTGAAGTTGCATATGGAGAGGCTTAAAACCTAGGGCAAGACCATGGCTCCAGGTGGGTAGGGAGAGAAATCAAAATTATCAACAATTTAGAATCCCCAGTCAAGAGTGGTTTTCCTCAAAGCTCAGCTGAGAGGAGCAAAACCCTGCAGGAAAGTACAGAAGCCCAGTGGGCCAGCTACTCCAGTGCCCAGAGCAGACAGACCGACATTCCAGAAAACAGCAGAACCAGTATCAGCTGATGATCTATACTAGAATTATAAATGATGTAATATTTTTATGGATAGTTTGGCTTCGTGTTTTGAAATGTGGATAAATTTTTTGTGAATTACAGTAAATGTCTATTTATTGCATTTACTCATTTTTCCAGCTATTGAATTCCAATCATTACATTAATGATTAAATTAATTAGATAAATCAAATAAAAATAAAATATAGCTTGGTTTTAAATGAAATAAATACGGAAATACCAGTATTTTCATTGTATGCCAGTGGAATATCTTTGCATATAAATCTTTCCACAAAATTATACAGAGTTCGATGCCCCAATGTAGAGGGACGTGTGACAAATTCTCTCACAGCTCAGGGCTGTGATTCTGAATAATTTGTAGCCGTCTTTCCACCAGACTGTAAGAGCTACGTCAGCCTTAACATTTCCTTCTTTACCAAAGTTGTCAGGAAGCTTAGAACTAAGTTTTACATTCAAATGCTATAGCCTTTATAAACAGAGATGTTCTTTTTCCGTATATATTTCAAGTCCTTCCCATTAGGTCCTTTACCCTCTTATTGTGTTTTATTTTTTCTTTGATTATACTCTAAACTATTTCATATCTTTTTTTTTGTTTTTTTAAGTGGTAATGTTGAGAAGAGAATGCAATCAGAATTCATGGTTTAAATGGTGGGAACCTAGAGTTAAATCATCTTTAGTCAACTGACCAGTCAATAGCAGAGACTTTTCTCCTTCTCTCAACCTTTGTATTTTCTTATCTTTTAGAAAGAGTCACTGAGTAATAAGCCTGTACCAAGATCCCGTTGTCAAAGAACTTGCCTCACCTTTCCCCTAATTGACATGTAAGGTTTCTGTTGTTTTGATATTGATCTCATCTATTAATGATGGAGGACCATAGCAGCCCTCCTTGGGTGCCATGATGTCAAAAGATCCCAGATCCACCTGCAAACTGCTCATTGCTCATAGACTAGAGCTGAGGAATATGTTTCAACTGGTCTTGCGAGTTTCCTCTTCTTCCCATCTTTTTCAATTACTTCCCAGCTACTTAGCACGGCATGTGGATTGTTATTGTGATGCAAGTGATACTGAACTCAGTGGGGATTTTATAATGTAGTCAAGATTGCAATATACATATATGAACATTGAAAGGTAATTCTTTGAGCTAAGTTTTGGACATACTTAGCCTGATGCATAATAGGTAATTCAATAAATATTATGGACGGGAGGAAGGGAGGGAGGGAGGGAGGGAGGAAGGAAGGAAGGAAGGAAGGAAGGAAGGAAAGAAAGAAGGAAGGAAGGAAGGAAGGAAGGAAGGAAGGAAGGAAGGAAGGAAGGAAGGAAGGAAGGAAGGAAAAATTCCAGCAGGCATCATGTTGTCAATAAACTCTCTGAAGATTCTGGGATCTAGACAACTTCACATCTTCTTCATAGTTTCTTTAAATCCCTGGGAGCCTGAGGTATTAAACTTGGAACTGAGGGCCATAAAATGGGAGAAATATCCTTACTCCCGTAAACACTAGGGGGAAAAAAGAAAGAAAAAAAAGTAACCTTGATGTCTTCCTTTGGTCTATAAATGTATTAATACTTCTAGAGATGTCTTGCATTGCTTGCATATGATACGCCTAGAAATGATTAGAAGCCTGAACAAGCAGTATCCTCTTCCTTACCCACTTTGTACCCAAACCTTGCAAGCAGTCCTAATACTGTGGTTCAGAAGAAATAGTGAAAAACTTCACACACAAAAAAATAGTCAAGTCATCTATGGATGCTGAGAGTCACACACACAGTCCTTCTCCTCTCTCCCTTGAAGGCAGAAGAAGCCCAGTAAGTGGTTCTTTCTGTCCTCCCAAGCTCTCTGAAGTGGGTGCTTACATGGGTGGCTGGAATCTGGCCTCTCTCTCTCTTTTCCTGGGTCATGGCACCTACACCACCTCACACATCTGAGAATCTACACTAACTCTTCTCCCATCCAACATATCCTTGGTTCTGTGCTCTTCCTGATTCATAATCCTGAAACCTGCAGTTCACAACCCCTCCCCACAAAATAAACAAAAGCCATCATCTTAGAAGAGGGGAAAACACCTCTCTGCAACTTTCCTTGACTTTGCCATATATTTTTCTCTTCTTTAACCATCTCACAGAAACCACAGAAAAATAAGAAAAAGAAAGTAAAGAGCCTCATATCTGATGAAGTGACCAAAAAAATAATCACACTACATCCTTCTGTCCCAACGTTTAGCCAATACTAGAGCAAAGTGTAGCAGAAACAGGGTAGGCAAAAATTAAACCCTGGCTCTACCACTTGCAACCTGAGTGGACTTGACAAGTTATTTCTCAGAGCTCTCCTTTCTTACTCAACAAAATGGTGTAATAATACCTATTGCACAGGGTTGCTGTGTGGACTCAAGATAATATATGTAAAGCACCTGGAGTACACTAGGCCTTCAAGTCCTGGAGCTGTTGTTAACGCACATACCTCATTCATGGCTCCCATCTATACTGAGTTGGAAAAGTGCCTTAATGGTGTCAAACAAGAGAGCATACTTCCTCGACCCAGGAGAGCAAACTGAAAGCACTGCAAAGGAAAAATGTATTGACACTGTGCCATTACCAGAACTAACAAACATTCACTGGAAAGTCCCTTGGTGCCCATAAGCCATTACAAATCTACCAACCTTGAGTCTGTCTAAGCACATTTTTAAGCAATTTATACTTTTCAGCTCATAAAACCTACTGGGATAACAAGTTCCACCTGTTAGTCATAGCCCATAAATCTCCCCTTCACGAACACAACAGCCTTCAGGGAAGGTGAAGAGACCCAGGGGAAGGAGTTCAGATGCTGTTTTCAAATGTGGGTTGAATCTGCCATTTTCTACCTGTAAGGGCTTAGATAAGTGGCTAACCTCCATGATCCTTGGTCCCTTCCCTATGAAGTGGGGATAATAGTACCTAAGCCACACGTGGTTCAACCTCAGAGATTTTGACCCACTCTTCCTTCTTCCAAGAAATGCTTTTTCCGCATAGATAGGTATCTTGTTCATTTCATTAAAGTTTTTATCCAAAGTGCACCTATGTAAAATGTCCCATGTCTATACCATAAACACTTAAAAAACAAGACAAACTTTTTTCAGACATTGGGCAATAAGCAGAAAAGTTACTGAGAGTAGGGAATAAGGATGAGCTTTATGAATGCATTGGCTGTCTGTCTGGAGTTAATTTCTGGAACTCAGAATAGGCAGAAGAAGCCCAAACTGAGACTGAAATCTTGCTAAGTTGAAGAGACTAAGATAAGAACACTATGAGACAGAGGTAACTGGAATTCTGTGGGGAAGAATACCAGAAAGGAGAGAGCTAAGCAGAGAAAATCTTCCCCAAATCTGTATAAGGTTCCCCTTCCTGTCTTTGGATGAATGCTAATTTGTGTGTGCATGGGGTTAAACTCTACAAGACTATGCAAAGAAGAGCTGCTGGGGAACTATAAATTGAACAATTCCCATTGCTCACATGTAACTGGGAGACATTTGAGTTTCTACCAGTCAGAGTGGAGAAAACTCACTAAAAACCGATGCCCTTCAGTAAAGACCCCAGACAATACCTAATAATTGCAGAATATACATTTCAGTCAAGTGCACATGTAAAATACTGTTAGATGATATGCTGGTCCATAACAAGTCTAAATAAATTTAAAAGAACTGCAATCACATGGATATGTGCTCTGACCATAATGAAACTATATAATAAATCAATAACAAAAAGATATCTGAAAAAAACCTAAATATAAATAAGTAACATACATGTAAGTAATCCATGAGTCAAAGAAGAAATCACAAGAGAAATTAGAAAATACATAACAGAATGAAGTAAAAATAGAACATAACAAAATTTGTGGGATGCAGCTGAATCAGTGCTTAGAGAGAAATGTATAGCTATAAATACTTATGGTTTTTAAAAAGAGAAAGACCTAAAATCAATTACCTAAGATTTCACCTTAAGAAGTTAGGGAAGAAAAGACAAATTTAACCCCAAGTAAGGAGTAGAAAGAAAATAATAAAAATGAGAAGGGAAATCAATGAAATAGAATATATAAAACAACAGAAATTTTAAATAAAAGCAATAAACCCAATTGAATTTGTTCTTTGAAAAATATATTTAAAAAAAACAAGGTTTATCTCAGGAATGAAAGATTGATATACCATTAGAAAATCAGGCAATGCAATTCACCATATTAACAAACACAAAGAAAATAAAAACCATACAATTATTTCTTTGAACTAGAGAAAGTATTTGAGAGAATTCAACTTTCATCTCTGGAATAAAATAGAAATAAAAGGAAACATCTTTAACCTGTAAGGGGAATCTGCAAACAAACAAACAAACAAAAACCTACAGTTAGCTCCATATTTAGGGATATGAGACTGAGTGATTTTCTACAAGATTGGGATAAGGCAAGGCTCTCCACCCTCATCAATTCTATTCAACAATCTATCGGAGATCCTAGCCAATGCAATAAAATAATGAAAAGAAATGAAAGAAATACAGGCTGGAAAGGAAGAAGTAAAACTGTTTATTCTCAGATGATATTATCATGTACATAGAAAATCATAAAGAATACCTGAAAAAACTTCCAGAACTAATTAGTAAATTTAGGAAAAATTATAATAAACAAGAACAATATATCAAACCCAATTGTAATTATATTTAATAACAGCAAACAATTTAGAAATAAATTTTTTAATGCCATGTGTAATAATATCAACAACAAAAAATACTTAGGGATAAATTTAACAAAATATGTGTAAGATTAGAACACAGAGAACTATAAAACACTTCTGAGAGTAATTAAAGAATTCCTAAGTAAATAGAAAGATAGTTCCTGTTTACAGACTAGAAGATTCAATATTTTTAAGGTGTCAATTATCCCCAAAAGGATCTAGAAATTCAATGCAATTCCATTCAAAATCTCAGTAATTTTTTCTTTAGAAATTAACAAGATGATTTTAAAATGTATGTGAATGCAACAGACCCAGGATATCCAGAGCAAATTTGACATAGAAGAACAAACATGAAGGATTTATAAACCTCATTTCAAGACTTGTGACAAAGTCAGCAACTTTCTCTTTAAAAGGCCAGATAGTAAATATTTTAGGCTTTGCATGCCATATAAAACTCTTTAAAGATATGAAAACCATTTTTAGCCCATAGGCTGTACAAATCAAACTATGGCTGGATTAGGCCTAGAGACTTTAATTTGCTACATGACAAACTTCCCTAACAATAGTCAAAATAGTGTGGAAATGATGTAAGGATAGATATATAGGTCAATGGAACATAATAGTGTCCAGAAATAGACCCACACATATATGGTCAATTTGATTTTTGGAAAGAGAGCCAAGGTAATCCAACAAGGAAGACATTAGGCTTCACTGCCCAAGAAGACAGGGTTGGGGCTGGAGACATAATTTAGAGAGGCAAGAGTTTACATCTCATGGTTTTACAAACCTTCAGCAAGAGGAATAATCAATAATTTTTCATTCAGGTATTTAACCTTCTTAACTGTTTCCAAATCCCACATTGGTTGCTTGGTTGTTTACTGCTGTTCAGTCCCAAAAACAGGAACACATAAAAGTAACCATGACATGGTTTTACAACTTCTGAGAACACTCTTAAGGAAGTCTAATCTCTACCATGCCAAGAAACCTGCCACCCTTCCTCCATATTTAAGAAGGCTCCTTTAGAACTGGACCACTCCCCACCTTCATCCACTAAGTCACACAGCCCCAACCCCATCTTCTTGGGCAGTGCAGCCTAATCTCTTCCACAGGCCAAGATTTCAAGAACAAAGACCTGTTAACTCTCTCTAGGAGGAAAAAGAATCACAGGTCTCAAAGACACAAAGTCCTACTGAAAAGTAGAAGGAAAGATGGGTTTTCCTCAGTGATGAGACTACTTCCAATAAAACAAGACCTAGTCAATTTTTAAGTGTGTTAGTCTACTTTATTAATTTTTCAAGAAATTAATTGCCTTGTTGCCAGAATAAATAAGAAAATTAAAACAACTCATAATCTCACCCCCTGGAGATTAATGAATTAATATATTTGTTATACACAGAGCTAGAACTAACTGGTGAAACTGAAATTTAAAAAAAAAAAACAAAACTCATAAGATGCCAACACCTAAATGGGTAAACGACATGACAGCTAATTCACAAAAGAGGAACTAAAGCTGGTAAACAGCTTTATTCCTCCTTAAAGCCTAAAGTGCAAATTCAAACAATAGTGTTGTTCTAAACATCACCTATTAAGTTAGCAACAAACACAAATACTGGAGATACAAATCCACAATTATAGTTGCAGACTCCAACATACCTCTCTCAACAACTGATAAAACAATTAGACAAACAAATCAGCAAGGATATAGAAAACCTCAAGACCACCAACCAGCAGGATCTAATCAGCATTTACACAACACTCCACCCAACAACAGAATGCACATTTTTTTCAAGCACCTATGGAACATACATAAAGATAGACCACTATCCCGGCCATAAAAAAAAAAAACAAACTTCAGCAGATTTAAAATAACTAAATCATACAGAGTGTATTCTCTGACCACAATGGAATCAAACTAGAAATCAATAACAAAAAGATAAAAGGGAAATCTCTAAACACTGGAAACTAGACAACATAGTTCTAAATAATCCATGAGTCAAAAAGGAAGTCTCAAGAGAAATATTTAAATACATTGAATTGAATAAAAATGAACTAAGATGAAAATTTGTGTGACAGAGCCAAAGCAGTGTTGAGAGGGAAATTTATAGCACTAAATTCATATATTAGTAAAGAATAAAAGTTTCAAATCAATTATCTAAGATCCACCCAAAGAATTAGAAAAAGGAGAACAAATAAACCCAAAGCCAGCAGAAGGAAGGAAATAATACAGATAAGAGCAGAAACCAATGAAATCAAGAACAGAAAAGCAGTAAAGAAAAAAATCAATGAAATAAAGAGCTGGTTCTTTGAAAAGATCAATTAAAATTTCAAATCTCTGATAAGACTAACAAAGAAAAAATAGAGAAGATGTAAATTACTAATATCAGAAATAAAGCAGGGGATATCACTACAGACCCTGCAGACATAAAAAAGATAATAAGAAGTACTATAAACAATTTTGCACACATAAATTTCACAATTTAGATGAAATGAACCAATTACTCAACAAGTACAAACTATTACAACACACCCAATCTGAAATAGATTATTTGAACAAGACCCACAACTATTAAAGAAGTTAAAAATCTCCCCCCAAAAAAGAAATATCCAGGCCTAGATGATTGAAGTGTTTAAGAAGAATTAATACAGATTCTGTTTATTTTTTCCAGAAAATAGAAGAGAAGGAAATACTTCCCAACTTATGCTATAAAGCCAGTCTTATCATGAATTCCAAAACCAGACAAAGGCAATACAAAGAATATCCCCCATGAATATAGATGCAAAAATTCTTAACAAAATATTAGCAAAGAGAATTCATCAATACATTAAATAATTATACACCAAGATCATGCAGGGTTTATTCCAGGGATGCAAGTCTATTTCACTATCTGAAAATCAATCAGTGTAATGCACCACATTAACAAGCTAAAGAAGAAAAATCACATAATCATATCACAATGCAAAAAAAAAAGTATTTGACAAAATCCAACACTCATTCATCATTTTTTTTAAATCTTTCAGAAAATTAGGAAGAGATAGATCATCATCTATCTATTCTATCTATCTATATAGATCCTTTACTCTCAACTTGATAAAGAACATCTACAAAAATAAAATATAACAAAACCTATAGCTAACATCATACTTAATGATGAAAGACAATGCGTTCTCCCTAAGGTTGAAAACAAAGCAAAGATGTCCACTTTCACCATGGCTATTCAACATAGTACTGGAAGTTTTAGCCAGCACAATAACACAGGAAAAGAAAATAAAAGACATGCAAATCAGAATAAAACTATCCCTCTTTGCAAATGATCTATATAATACCAATAAACAAGATACAAGATAAAAATACAAAAACCAATTATATTTTGTATATACTACCAATGAACATGTAGACAATGAAATTTTAAAATACAATAACATTTATGATCATTTAAAATAATAATAACCAGGTATGAATTTTCCAAAACATGTACAGGACTTGTATTTTGAAAACTATGAAACGCTGATGAAAAAAAAAATCAAAGATCTAAATAAATGCAAAGGCATGCCTTGTTCCTAGATTAAAAGACTGAACATGAGAAAGATATCAATTCTTAAATTTATAGACAAGTTTAATGCAATTCCTATGAATATTTTGTAAATAAAGAGAAGATTATTTTAAAATTTTTAAAGGACTAAAGTAACTAAAGCTATTCTGAAAAAGAATAAAGTGAGAAGAATCATTCTACCTGATTTCAAGACTTATGTAGTTACTGGAATCAAGACTGTGTGCCTGCTCAAAAAATAAATAAACTCTTAATTAATCTTAAAAAAAAAAAAAAAGGACTGTGTGGTATTGATGAAGGACACATAGATCAATAGAACAGAATAGACAACACAGAAATAGCCTGACACAGTACAGACAACAGATTTTGACAAAGGTGAAAAACAACTCAATGGAGAAAGCACAGTTTTTTCAAAAAATTGTATCAGAACCACTGGATATCCATAACAAAAATAGATAAACCTCAATCTAAGTGTCACCTCTTACACAAAACTAACTCGAAACTGGCTGTAGAGTGAAATGTTAAATATAAAACTATAATACTTTCAGAAAAAAAAAAAGCCACAGAAGAAAAACCTTTGAGATCTGGGGATTGGTGAAGAGTTCTTAGATATAACACTGAAAACATGATCCATAAGAGAAAAAAAAATCAATAAATTGGAACTTATCAAAATTAAAAGCTTTTTCTTTGTGAAAGACTCTGTTAAGACAATGAGAAGGCAAGCTACAGACTTGGAGAAAATATTTGAAAACCACTTATCTGACAAAGGACTCATATCTAGAACATATAAAGAACTCCCAAACTGAAGATTTTTTTAAAAATCAATTCAATTAGAAAATGGGCAAAAGACATGAAGAGACATTACATAGAAGAGAATAAACAGATGGCAAATTGTTATATAAATGAGCCAAAAATGGCCTTTTTGTATTGGCCCCTAGGTTGCTTACTTCTTCACTGCAGGCTGAGACGCATTAGCCTAAAAGCCCGCTGGCACCAACTTGAATTTTTACACATCCAGCTGTTTTAAAGATAGCCCAACTAAGCAGATTTTTAGGCATTTAAGGCTTCCTTGCTTTACATTCCCTGAAAAACCTCATTCCGTATCTGTTGACCATTGATAAGCTAGAGCCTTTTGGTTATAAAACCCCAAGCTACTATGGCCCTTAGGAGGTCTGTGACCCAGAGGCTCCCTGCTGTGCTGCTACATCACCCAAACAGATAAGCCTCCTCTCTGATCCTCCTCTTTCCTTGACCTCCCCCCATTCTGAGTAGCAACCCCTCAAGCCATAGCTTCTGAACAGACTTCTGCTAGGAGAGATTTCCCTTCACATGCAACCCTGTCCAAGCACCACCCAATAAAGCTTGTTGTGTTTTACTACCTCTCCTGGTCATATCTTTTTTCTTGATCTGTCCAAAATCTCTCAATCCCCAGCCATAAACAAACACATGGAAAGTTGTGCTGTATCGTTAGCCTTTAGGGAAATGCAAACTAAGACCATGGTGAGATATCACTATATACCTATTAGAAGAGCTGAAATTTAAAAGATTGACAATACTAAATGCTGGTGAGAATGTGGAGAAACTGGATCTCTTATCTATTACTGGTAAAAATATAAAATGTACAACCACTCAGGGAAGTAGTTTGGCACACACAAACCAAACGACCCCAGGAATTATGCTCTTAGACATTTATTCCAGAGAAGTAAAGGTATATGTCCACATAAAATCATGCACATGATTGTTTATAGAAGCTTTATTTGTAAAAACCCCAACTGTGCACAACTAAAATGTCCTTCAATAGGTGAATGGTTAAACTCTGGTTCATCCATACCAGGAAATACTATTCAGCAATAAAAGAAGTGAATTATTGATACATGCAACAATTTGGATGGATCTAAAAGGCATTATGCTGAGTGAAAAAGCTCAATCTCAAAAGGGCAAATACTGTATAATTCCATTGAAATAACATTCCCCAAATGACAAAATTATAGAGATATGCAATGGATCAGTTGTTGCCATGGGACAGGGATCATGGAGGGGAAGGGTGTAGGTGTGACTATAAAGGGATAGCACTAGGGAGATACTTGTGATGGAATCATTCTGAAATTGACTTCAGGCGTGGTTACACAAATACACATGACATAGAAAAATACACATACATTGTGCCGATGTCAAATTCATGGTATTGATATTGTATCATTATTATGTTAAGATATGGAGAGGGTTAATTTCAACTGGCACGGTGGAATTTCTCCTAAACAACTCTACTTAGCCAGTTTGGCATTCCCCCTGTAAAGCAAGCAGACTGATGCCCACTGAGACGTTATCACTCCCACTGTAGTCTGCTCTCCAGGACTCTGTGTTCTAATGCTCTCACCAATTGAGCTGCCTGTTTACCAAGAGTAAGTTGTACTTGTTCTCAAGCCTGTTGGGACCACTGGAACTGTTTTTCTAATTACTTAATTAAAATAAACATAATAAAAACCAATGAAATATTAGTGGGATAAGTAGGAAAGTGGCTGTTTCATTCAAAACGAAATTGAAGGCTTTGGAAAGACTCAAAAAAAGAGCCAAATTATGGATGTCGAATTAGGGGTGGGTGAGCCAACAGTAAAAGATTCAGAGGAGGTAAGAATTTTTAAAATCCAGAAGAATGCTGCATTCGGGTGGTCTCACAAAGACCTCTAGTTCTTGCTCTCTTTTACAGAATCCTAAAGGGGAAATTTCAGATAACGCATTGGGGGTAATGCTTATGCAGGAAAGACAACACAAAAGCCCAAACAGGGGAAACATACACCATGATCGTGGCTCTACATCAAATGATTACCAATGTAATAGATTTAGACATAGACGTAGGTAAAAGAAAATGCTTAAGGTGTGTTTGTATAATCCTTGATTCTCCATTTTAACTAACTACCACTTCCTACTACTTCTAATAAGGTTCCTCCTGTACTGCCATATACATATTTGACAATGTCCATCAAGAACCACCCCAAAAGTTCTACTCTCTCATCTCCTCATCCCACTTTGGGAAATTTCATCTAAGAAAATGATTCAAAAATCTAGAAAAAGCTATATGTGCAAAGATGGAATATTTATATAGTAAAAACTTCGTTTATGATTTACCTAATGTAATGCCACTGCCCTTATTTTCTTTGAGGGGTTTATACCCCACCTCCACTGTGTATAGTCTTGGTGCTACTGTGCAGCTAGGCATTCAGGCTTCACCTCTCCTAGGTCTGTGCATGTGACCCAAGCTAGGTCAGTCACATTTTCTCTCTCTCTCTCTCTCTCTCTGTAGTGGAATAACTAACTCAAGGAGAGGAAACCAGAGCTAACATGTATTCAATCTAACAGCAAAACTCTAACCAGATCATCAAGCAGTTCCTGTGATCCTCATCCCCAGAATTTCCCCAACTCTTGGGTTTTTTGTTCACCTGGTTCTTCAATCTCCTTGTGAACTTTGAGAACTCATCTATACGCTTCACATAAATCCCTTCTCTGCATAAGCTATCCAGAATTGGTTTCTGTTACTTGCCAATAAAGAACCCTTACTGACTTGATTTATAAAAGTAGAAAAATATAGGAATCATCTAAACGTCAAAGAATTGGAAAACAGCAACATATAGTTTAGCCACTCAAGGAAATATTATGCTGTCATTAAAAATTATAGTTATTAGGATATATAATACAATAATGATGTCTATAATACAATATCTGTGGGGAAAAAAGTCAAGGTGCAAAATCTTACATGCAGTATAATTACAACTATGTAAAATATACACAGAAAAACTTCAAAATAATAATATGGTTGGGATTATGTTTTTTGTTCTTTTTTCATATTTTTTACATTTTACTAATTGAACTGCCTTCTTTTCAAAATAGAAAAGCTAATTTTTATGTTTGTTTGGTTTTTTAAATAGGAAAAGAAACAGATGCAAACACTTTGGTCCTTTATTGTTGTCACTGTCTGTCTTTATAATGGGGCATGAGTTCTCCCATTGGCTCACTGCTTAACTGTCTGTTGCCGTATAATGGATATCGCACCTCAGATTCTTGAGTGCCTAGGATGGGCTGGGCACAGTGCTAGAACTTTACACCATCTCTAATCCTTATAACAATCCTATGAGGTCAATAATATCGCTCCCAATTTTCAGAAAAACAAATTGAAGCCTAGAGTTTGTAGCAGCTGAAGTCCCCATGATAAGTGACAGAGACAGGATTCAATTAGCATCATGTATCACATATGTTCTATAGACAATTTTGTTTATATATGAAACAAGGTATTAAAATTAAAATTTCATTAAAATGAAAATCTGAATTTTCATCCAGACACTAATATACAATAGGTATGACATTTCCAAGTGAGGAATCACTATAGACTTTCAAAGTAAATTCTTGAGAACAATTTCCCAGACCCCTCACCCACTTGGATGATATAAAAGGGTAGAAAAATAGAGGAAGGAGAATTCTGTGAGTAGGCTTATTTGGGAGAGAGCTGTGCTGGAAGTCCCATTCCCTCTCCCAGGTGGTTAGAGGGTTTCTTTCACAGAGCTACTCAGACGTGACCCCTACATGTGGGAGCAGCTCAGCAGATGGACTGGGGTCCATCTCCTGCCAGAGAAATCAACAGAAGGGGCAATGGGCTGGCAAGTGCACTTCCAGGGCTGTCAGGGCCAGGGATGCTGATTGCTTCTTCGGGACCAAATGAGGTCCCCTGCGGCAAGAGCTGAGTTGATTTGTCTCAGTTCTGGTCAATTAAGGCAGCTTAGAGGGACCAAGGCACCCAGCAGCAAGTAGCTGGATGGAACTCCTAGAGGTTGGGGAAAGAAGTCACAAGTCACCACCCAAAATAAGGATGGATCCAAGGACTTACAAGGGAGGAGAGCCCAGTAGGAAACTTCTGAAAAGCACACAAAAGAAAGAGTCACAAGTAAAAGAGACAGCTATAAGCATCCACTGGGACCAAGGAATCCACGTGCCACACACAAGACAGCACCAGTTCAAGAAGGACCTCCCTTTACCTTAGCACCTTTCTCCCCATCGGACCCTGGCAGGGTTAGACACAGGGCAGCTAGGGGGCTGGGAATAAGAGAAGAGCAAAACAGAGGAGAGAGAAGTTTCCAATGAAGCCCATCTTCCCCACATCACGCTTCCCACTGGCATCAGGGAGGAAGATTTAAAGCTAAATCCAGCTCAGAACTTAAATCTTATCTTGGACTAAGCTTTCAAATTACTGCATTAAGAATGCATTTTCAGGAACTTCCCTGGTGGTCCAGTAGTAAAGAATCCGCCTTCCAATGCAGGGGACACAGGTTTGATCCCTGGTCAGGGAACTAGGTTCCCACATGCTGTGGGCAGCTAAGCCTGCTCGCCACAACTACAGAGCCCACATGCCCTGGAGCCTGCACGCCACAACTGGAGAACAGAAAACCCCTACGCCACAACTAGAGAGAAGCCCGCATGCCACAACTAAGACCCGACACAGCCAAAAAAATTTTTAAATTTAATTTAATTTTAAAAAAAATTTTAAAGAAAGACTGCATTTTCAACTAAAAGTGATTGTCAAACTGTTGAAACTGTGTACAAGCCCCTGCGTCCTTATTTTTTGAAGTAAAAGGCTGACTCAAGAGTTAATGATTGGGAAATGTGAAGATGTAGAAACAAAGAATAGCTATTGGGCTGGGGAACAGGTAACAATTTAGACTATAAATCTGCCAAATAGCAGAATCACAGAACTCCCAGTTCCCTGAAAGATATAGATAAAGGCCTGATACACATTCCTAAATTGTTTTTACAGGAAGCAGACCCCCACCAGATGAAAACTGCTGACCAAAAGAACATGGGCCCTAGACTGGTTGAAACCAGAAGGTTGATGATGCTTGAAACTTCACCTTGATGCCAATCAATCCCAGAATTGTGTACAAGCTGATCATGCACACTGCAGCACCCTCCCTCACTCTGCCTTTAAAACATCTTGCCTGAAAGTCATCAGGGAGTTCAGGTCTTTTGAGCATGAGCTGCCCATTCTCTTTGCTTGGCACCCTGCAACAAATGCTGTACATTCCTTCACCACAACCTGGTGTCAGTAGATTGGCTTTACTGCACGTGGGCAGGCGGACACAAGTTTGGTTTGGTTCTTGTACTTAGGAGTGAGCAGAAAAGCCGTGGCACCTGCCAGAATTCCTATGCAGAGACAGGGGAAATAATTCCCACTGAAGAAAACACTCAAGGGAGGAAAAGAATTTTTTTTTAAGTCATGTTTTAATATGTCATGAGCTGTACTTGTTCAACATACTGGTTGAACACATTGGTTTTATTTATAGATGTCTGTCTGGCTGACTAGGCCTGTGCTCTAGGATAGGGTCTAGGGTTTGTCACCACAATATTCCCAATACTTAGTACAACACTTGGCACATAGTAAGAGTTTATCAGATTCTCTCCCCACTGTTAACACTACCTAAAGAAATGGTGGATGAGCCAGGAAGATCATCTTATTTCCATATGATACCTTCAGTAACTTATTTGAATTTCTCACATCTTGAGAGAGATTGGGAAACAATTTATCTGCTTCCTTTATTTAACAAATTCTGGCAATGACCTCTTTAGGTATCCAAAACAGCATTGTTTGAGGTTATTTCAGGGCACTATGTTTTTTCCAAAATAGCATTTTATTGTTGTTTAAAGTAATTCTGAGAGCACTCCATATTAAATATTTTGTGTTAAATCTTCTCTGATGTTTTTAGAGGGTATATAAGAGAAACAGAACCAAAAATATAGGTAGACAGAGAGATAGGTAGGCAGATAGATAGATAGATAGATAGATAGATAGATAGATAGATAGATAGATAGATAGATAATAGATAGATAGATTGATTGAGTTTACAAAATTGACTCATATGATTTGGGAGGCTGGCAAAGCCAAAATCCATAGAGCAGGACAGCATTCTGTAGACGCAGGGAAGAGTTGATGGTACAGTGTTTAGTCCAAATTTCACAGGGCAGAAGTCTGGAATTCCTTGTTGTCTTGAGAATTCCTTCTTCTTCAGAAAACCTGTCTTTTCCTCTTAAGACTTTGAACTGATTGGACAAGGCCCACCCACATTGTGGAGGATAATCTGCTTTACTCAAAGTCCACTGATTTAAATGTTCATCTCATCTTTAAAAAGTGCCTTTACAGCAATATCTAAACTGGTGTCTCACCCAGTAACTGGGCACCGTGGCCTAGCCAAGTTGACACACAAAATTAACCATAATAAGGGGAAAGATTTACCTTATATTCAAGAATATAGGACATTATGGGGGTAAACATGCCTTTTCCTGGTGCTCCTGGACTAGGGGAAGTTAAAAAGTTTTCCCGACATTATTGTCATACATGAGTTGGAAATTTTTTCTTTCTTTCTTCCTTTGCCCAGGTCTTCTAGAAAGGAGAGCCTGAGGCAGAGTTTAGTTGCTTACAACTTATATGGAAGGGCAAGCCCAGGGCTCTGACAATGAAGGAAAATGGGAAGTGAGGAATGGGAAAACATGATGCCTTGTGGGGCAGTGTATTACCGTGTGGGTCATCACTTCACAGCGAGCTAAGAGACTCAGCATATCACTCAGAAGGCTTGCTCATCCAATACTGTACACAGATGGGCCAAGAAGAGAGAGACTGCCTCAAAGTGGTACCAAGGAGAGAGAAGGAGATATTCATCTGTCTGACTCACCCCTTCTCCTGCTTCCCGTTGGCCAAGATTGACTCCACAAGGACATAACCACATACACACACTTCCCGATGCATCATCTTGGGGACTACTCAGGAAGCCACCTCCCAGGTTCCCACACCCTGTGCCATGGTGTCAGGTCCAAATTCACAAATGGAGTGGTGACCTGACAAGGTGAGGTGTCAAGAAGAGAGAAAGAAAGAAGCAGAGGAGGACATCTGAGAAAACTAAAGTTTGTATCCCAAGGCACAGCAACTTTAGGGAGTGAATAAAAACAGAAAAACAGTGAGAAAAGGTGATTAGAGTGGAATGCTGATCCTATTTGTAAGTGCCTATTTGGCGAGTCTGAGGTGAGATTTTAATTCCCAAGGGTTAGGGGAAAAGAGCTTTGGAGTCAGATGAGTCAGAGTTTAAATACAAGCCCAGCCCCTTTCCTGTTGTTACCCTGAGCCCCCTTCATTTCTCAATCTGTAAACCCAGGAGAATGAATGCTCCCTGCAGCCAGAGCTGTGATGAGATTTAAATGAAATCCTGTCCCTAGACTGACACACAGAAATGCTCAATCAGGATAAGAGTTCTTCATTTTCCTTCTTATTTTATCCAACATTCTTCATCTGCCCTATAGTAAGATATTCAGAGAAGGAGTTTAAGACCTGAATAACTATCCACGATCACTTTCAAATCTCATGGATGTGTACATTTCAGGTAAAAAGAAATATAGGAATAGTGTAAAAGAGTTATTAGCTACATGGTATGAATTTTAATGAAATTTAATTTTAGAACAGTTTTCTGAACATATTCTTAGCTTTCATCACTCAACAAATATTTGTGGAGCATCCATGTGTCACGCATAGATTCATAGGCTGTGTTATGGTAAATTTATGCCATTAGAGGTAGATAATTTTAGAATCTGATGTGGCAAGCAGAACATCATTTTGATAATAGTAAACTGTTAAAGCAAATCCACTGGTCTTTTTGCAGGTCAGGAAGTGGGTCTGGGGATATTGTTGGCAGGAGAGGGGGCCACAAGGTAACAGCTGTAACAGAGGTGGTGGCTTCAGCCACATAAAGGAACTTGTTCTTGTTCAATTGTGCCTTGCTTTAGTACATGCTATTCCCATGAGCTAGATTTCTCTTCTTTATCCTTCAAAAAAAATTTCTAGGCAGCCATCTATTCCCTTCCTCTATCATAGCCCTACTCTGGTTCAGATACCTGTCCTCTGCCCTTCTCCATCACAGCACCCAACATACTCCATTGCTGGGTAGTTGCTGATTTTCTGGTCTATATTACCACATTGAATAACAACTCCTTGTGGACAGACTCATGCCTACTCATCTGGCTAAGTCCAGGGCCTGACACAGTGCTTGGCACATATAGGGCACCCAATGGAGGAAAAGAGGGAGCAAAAGAGGAAGGAAACCTACTACATTAATACATAAATAAATTAATTAATATATAAATACATATATAACTGGGTCAATATATAAAAGAGTAGGCATTATATATAGTTATATAGGAGTATATAGAACATGAATTTTGATAAAGTAATTTTGTAATCATTTTGGTTTTAATTTTATAGTTTTAGCATCTCCCTTTTTTGGCCAAAGAACCCTAATTTTTTGTTCTTACTGAAGAAACTGAAACAGAGAAAAGGAAAGTTATTCTCTTCAATTCACAACTTATAAATGGACAGAAACCCCATCCAAACTAAGTTCAGAGAATTTATTGGCTCTGGTCTTTGAAAGTCCAGGGAGTATATCAGCTTCGGCAGTAGCTGGATCTGCGGGCTCTTTCCACTTCTCAGTGTTCCTTTGGGTTGGCTTTTCAGATTCAGATTTACCTCACTGATACTTCTAGAAGCTCCAGTGAACAAAAGTACAGTTTTCCAACAGCTCCAACAAAAGTCTCAGAACTGAGTCCCACTGGTCTGTCTTGGGTCATGTGCCCATCTCTGAACCAATCACTGTAGTAAGGCAGATGATCATATAGGCCTGGGCCATGGTTCACCCCTGGAATTTGGGGCAGTATCAGAGCCCCCTGTACACCATGGATAAGAGTGGGAGAGATGCCACTCTCCAAAAGGACATGAAGATGCTGTCCCCAGAGGAGGGAATGGTTTTGCTGGATGGCAGAACAGCATCTGATCAAAATAAAGCGATGATAGAGCCAAGAGTGGAGTTGATGGCTTTCTATGAGAAAACTTCCAAAGTTCTTGAGGGGGTGGGGGTAGCAGTGGAAATAGAAGGAAGGGAGGGAGTGGAAAGATAAAAGGAAGGAGACTGAGAGACACAGGGTAATGGCCAGGCTGCGCTGGGTAAGGACAGAGAACAAAGAAGGAGGCAAGCAAGACAGCCAAGTGACAATGTGGACTGGACAGGTGACATGAAGATCAGTACTTCGAGAGGATCTCTCATGCATGGGTACCACCCTAGAAGCCTATCCATTTCCATTTGACTTTGTTAAAATCCTAGAATCACATTTCTAAGTTTAGGAAAACTTCCTTCTCTTTGTTCCTTCAAAAGGAGCCTGGTCTTTGAAATCCGGCTTCCAAAAACAAGCCAATTTTATTATTATTATCATTATTAATCTCCTGATTGAAGAAGAAGGTCATGGGGTTAGCAGTCCAACAGACCCTGTCAAATCCCTGCTTTGCCACTTGGCAGCTGTATGAATTTGAACAAGTTGCTTCCCTCTCAGAGCCTCAGTTTCCAGAGCTGTAAAATGGGGGTCAATCAGGATTTTGTAATATGTGACAGCCACCAGTCAAGTCCCAGAAGTGCTCAACTCCTGTGAGCTGCTATCACTGTTACTAATGGCACTGTAAAATTTAGAGATCTAAAAAAGCCCAGCCATGAGTTCCTCACAACAAGTTCATAACTAAAGCCAGCAGGACAGGCCCCAGATGTGTCTGCAACCTGTGGAATTTTTCATTATGGAGCAAATGCTTCCACTTTCTGAAGATCAACATTAACCCAGGGATTTCTTTCTTTTTTTTTCCCCATATCACCATTAGACTCTGCTCAGGATTCTCAGAAGGAAACAGTACTTACATAATTCATTTTTAATCATCTGAGCCACACAAGAAAATTTCCTTCTTATCAAAAGATGAAAAAGCAGAAATGAGGGCAAGAGCAAAAGGGGAAAGGAGTTTTACTGGATCTGAACTTGAGCTATGGCCTGCACTTGTAGAGAAAAGTCAGTGACCTGCTGGTTTTCACACTGGGTGGGCCCACCTTCTACTACATGAGCTTGCATTTCATCCTTTTAGTCATCCACTCAGTTATTCATCTCCCAACATTCACTGACTACACCCTGCACCAGGTTTGAGGCTGGGCACCAGGAACAGTGTGAAATAAGACCCGTCCTTCGCCCTAAGTAGCTCATAATCCACAGCGGGAGTCCATGAACTGTTTTAATAAAGGACCAGATAAAAGTAAATCATTTAGACTTTGCAGGCCACATGGTTTCTGTCGCAGCTACTCATCCCAGCCATCATAGCACGAAAGCATCTAGAGACACCGGGTATATGAATGGGTGGAGCTATGTTCCAATAACCCTTGACAAGCAGCCCTAGTTTGCCCACCCCTGCTCTAGAGGCAGAGGAGGTCACAGGCAAATAAATACAAGGTTTTTAATTGTCCCAAGACAGAGATGAAGGCAAGAGGGAACAGTGGCTTGTGCTGGAATTTAGGCAAGAAACTAGGAGAGATGATTAAATATTGGGGAACTTTTGAGACTTATTGGAGAGAAGAGTCATTAAGGATGATGCCTAGATTTCTGGCCTGGGCAACTGGGTGGTAGCACTTACTGAGGCTGCCCCAAGGGGAGGGTCATCCAAATCAGCGTCTCTCAACCTTTTTTAAAATTATCACCCCTCATCTGGAGCTTTTTTAGACATTATTTTCTTAGCCACCCCCCATAAAATTCTAATACCACCAATGTACTATATATATTTGTGCACTGATGTACATCTCTGCTTTATACATAAAGAGAGTAAGAGGTTTTTTCCCTATCCACAAGAGACAATTTTCATCCCCTTGGGAGCAAGTTAGCCCCTGTCGAGAATGCATGGTCTGGATCTAGGAGAGGTGACTCTATCTCCTGTCTATCCATGGCCTTCGAGGGGGCATGGCCAGAACCTCGAGATGTCCAGAGGAAGACCATGTTAGAACACAGCAGGGCAATGCCACCTTCCAGGGCTTTTGTCACCTTCTCAATCTTCTGAACCTTCTGGGATTACTTTGCCCCAGATTTTCACTTGGCTTTTGACCCACAGTCACAAGGTGATAAAAAAGAAAAAAAGGATATTCACAATTGGCACCATAACTCCGCTTAAGAAGAGGATTCTAATTCGGTGTGGAGAAAACACCTAAAGAAGTGCTTTGGGTAGAAGATGAGAGCTTTGGTGTAGGTATTACTGGAGAGGGGTGTAGAAAGCATTTACTGTTCTGGAGAACAGGATGGGGTGGAAAGAGAAGCTAGGGTAGACCCAGCAAGACAGGAAGGCCACCTGAAACACATTGATCCCTTCCCTGAACCTGCAAATCTTCAAGGAATGCAACAAGCACACCCAAAATGTCCCACACGAGCACATTTCTTGTGGGAAGATGTGAAGGGGCTGGGATTTGTACCAGAGAGGAAGGCAAAGGAAGGTGAATGCATGAAGGTGCAGCAGGCAGACCCCAAGCAGGTGAGCACAGGAATAGAAAAACTTTGGAGGTGCCTCATTTCCAAGGCAACATAACCGGGAGCATGAGATGATCCCACTCAAATTTCCAGGTCCAGGGAGGCCCAGGAAGATGGCCAAGGATTGCTTTCTGTATCAGCTCCCATAAGCGTGCAAGCCACGGAAGACCCAGCAAAAAGTTAAGCAACCAGGAAGTATTATCTCAGGAATAAAAAGTTCAGAGGGAGGACATCTCAGGGTTGGTTCATTCAATCCTAACATTGTCATCATGGCATCTTCCATCTTTCCCCTGCCATCCTTGTCATGTGGTCTATGTCTCCCTTCCGGGGTTCCCAGGGGCTACCACAGTTACAGCCACATCTAGAGGCAGAAAAAGTGTGAGTGGCTGTTGTGTAAAAGTTTTTAAGAGTGAAGAAAACTTTCCCAGATTCTCACCTGAACCCACAGTCCTCAGCACACATCTCAGAGGTAATGGATTTATCATAGATCCTTGTCCATAGCAGCCCCAGGCAAGAAGAATGGAATTAACTTGATTGGCCAAACAAATGATTCTCAGAGTGCAGTCCCTGGATCAGCAACGTCAGCATCACCTGGGACCTGCTGAGAAATGCAAATCACCAACTCCAGCCCAGGCCAACTGAATCAGAAACTTTGAGGGTGGGACCCAGAAATCCATGGATTAAGAAGCCCTCCAGGTGATTCAGATGCACCCTGAAGTTTTGAAACTAACCACCTGGCTTAGACTAATAAACATGCATCCCTGTGGACTTCCCTGTCCTGCAGGTGGCTACCTGAGCATGAGAGAGGCTAACTGGAAAGTCAGCAGTGTGGAGAGCCTGTACTCTCATCACTTGCCAGGGCAGAGATGAATGAATTCCTCATGGATCAGGTGGACGCATGAAAGTACCTGGGCTTAAGCATCTTGCCAAAGGCAAGACAACGCAAGACTTTAAAGGAAAGATCTTTGCCCCACATTTAAAGATTAGCAACAAAATGTATACTGCTATTTTATAGAGTAAAATAAAATGCTTAAGATATGTTGGTATAATCTTGTTTTAAATGATCAATTACCTATTTAAATTACCAATTTCCCTGTTGCTTTGAATAAGAAAGGAAACTTAAACACCTCTCTCTCAACAACTGATAGAATAAGCAATGCCCCAAAAAACATTATAAAGATGTAGGCTATCTAAACAACATGATTAACAAATCTGACCCAATTGACATATATAGAACACTGCACACAACCATCGAAAAATACATTTTTTAAGTGCACATGGATTTACCAAAACTAGCCACATTGCTGGGTCATGAAGCAAAGGTCCACAAATTCCAAAGGACTGAAATCATACTGAATATGTTCTGACTGTGATGGGATTAATCTAGTTATCAATAACAAGAATATTTTCAACATTTGGAAATATTTGGAAATTAAGCAACATGCTTCTAAATAACCCACTAGTCAATGAAGAAGTCAAAAATAGAAATAAGAAATCATCTTGCACTAAATGCTAAGGAAAATATTACATGGTTGTGGGCCACAGCTAAAACTGTGCTTAGGAGGAAATATATGTCAAGTATAACTTTAACTGCGTGTATCTAGAGAAAAGAAAGTCTGAAAATGAATAATCTAAGAATCTATCGCAAGAAGTTAGAGAAAGAGGAGCAAATTAAGCCCAAGTGAAGTTGAATAAAGGAAATGATAAAGAGTAGAAATTAATTAAATAAAATGGAGACTTAAATGAAGTCTTACATGGAAAGCATCTAGTGTGTAACAACCGCAAGGAATGAGTAGCCGTCTTTCACTTTAGTTGGAATGCTGCTAGTGTTTCCCCATTCGACATAATCCTGGCTTTGGAGCTAAGTATATTTTATTATGTTAAGGAAGAATCAATTGATTTCTATTTTATTAATAATCGTTGAGTTGTGTCAAATTTTGTGTTGAGGGCTTCCCTGGTGGCGCAGTGGTTGAGAATCTGCCTGCTAATGCAGGGGACACGGGTTCGAGCCCTGGTCTGGGAAGATCCCACATGCCGCGGAGCAACTGGGCCCGTGAGCCACAACTACTGAGCCTGCACGTCTGGAGCCTGTGCTCTGCAACAAGAGGGGCCGCGATAGTGAGAGGCCCGCGCACCACGATGAAGAGTGGCCCCCGCTTGCCGCAACTAGATAAAACCCTCGCACAGAAACGAAGACCCAACACAGCCAAAGATACATAAATAAATAAATTTAAACGGGAAGGGAAATTAAAGTGTTAAGAAAACCCAAATGTATATGGCTAGGTTTAAAAAAAAAAAAAAAAGAGTCTACTTTAAAAAAAAAAAAAAATTTTGTGTTGAGTTGTGTTTGATTGTTTCAGCAATCATAGAGGTATTCTGGTGATTTTTCTCTTTAAATCATTAATTTAATCAATTTCCTAATATGAAATCATCCTTGAATTCCTGAAATAATACTTGGCCCTATAATATTATTTCTGTTACATTTTCTTTCATTTGTGAGAGTTCTTTTCAAGTCTTTTATTTTGATGCTACACTGTGGTCTCTAATACTTTATTCAGATTTTTGTATTGATATTCATAGGTGACTTTGGTCTTTCAGTTTTCTTTTCATCTCAATCTTTATCAGGTTTTACTAATGTTAATGTCACTATTTTTTAAAAAAGAAGAAAAACATGTTCCTTTTCCTTTTTCTTTGTTCTAGATTAGTTTAAATAAAATTGGAATTATCAGTTATTTAACATTTTGCCTTGAAGAATTACAGATTTAGAGAAAAGTTGTTTTTTTAAAAAGTACAAATTTACCATACCCCAGATTCCCTAAATCTATATGTCATTTTTTCTGAGTCGTTTAAGAGTAAGTTATACACATATCCCTTTAACCCTAGATACTTAAGTGGGTATTTTCTGAACTCAAGGACGTACTCTTACAAAACCACGAGACAATTGTCAAAATCAGGAAATTAACATCGATACAATCCTATCATCTAATCTATAGACCTTATTAAATTTTATCAGTTTTCCCAAAAATGTCTTTCATAAAATTTTTTTCTCTAGTTAGGACCCAATCCAGCATCACATGTGTATTTATCATGTCTCTCCAGTCTCCTTTAATCTGGAGCTATTCCTCAGTCTTTGTCTTTAAAAATCTTGATATTTTTGAAGATTTTTGAAAAAATCTTGATATTTATTTATTTTGTGTAATATCCCTCAACTGGAGTTTTCTGGTGTTTCTTCGTGACTAGATTTAAGTTATAATTTTTTGTCAGAAATGCCACAAAAATGAGGTCATGTCCTTCTTAGTGCATTATATCAGGAGACACACATATGTTTGTCCTGCTATAAATGATTTTTCACTTTGATCATTCAGTTAATGGGTATCTACCAGATTCTCTGCTATAAGGAATATCTGTGCTTTAATAGTTTGGTTAAAATTCCCCTAGAAACTTTATAGCATTTTTTTTTCTTCATGGAGGGGATGGTAGCTTTTTCAAGACTTCCTTTATAATTGGTTTATTTAGACTTTAATCTCTTCTAAGATCAGGCTTGATAAATTACATTTGCCTAGAAAATTGTTTATTTCATCTAGATTTTAAATTTTATTTTCAGGGAGTTATAGGAAGTGATCTCATTTTTTAAACTCCTGTTTGATAGTGTTTCCCTCTGTCATTTCTTATTTTGCATATTTGAAGTTTTTTTTTATTTTGCTTTGTTAGTTGGCTAGTGGGTTTTTTATATATTTTTCCAAGAACTTGCTTTTGGTTTCATTTGTTTATTACTTCTAAGACTTTTGTTGCCTAATTTGTTAATCTCTGCTTTCATTTTTTTAGTTTTTAAATTAACATACAATAAAATTGACTTTTGTGATATAGTTCTATGAGTTTTAACACAGGAATAGTTTCATGTAACCACCACCAATATTAGGAAAACAGAATAGTTCCATCCCTCCCAAAGTTTCTTCATGCTGACCCTTTGTAGTCACTCTATCCCCTAGTCCCTAACCCTGGGCAACCACTGATCTGATCTGTTCTCTGTCTCTCTAGTTTGCCTTGTACAGAATGTCATGTAAAAGGAATCATACAGGAACTAGACTTTCGAGATTGGCTTCTTTCACTCAGCCTAATGCCGTTGAAATTCATCTATGTTGTTGCATGTATTGACAGTCTGATCCTTTTTATGGTTGAATAATATTCTGTTGTATAAATGGACGAAAGTTTGTTTATCCATTTACCCATGGAAGGACATTTGGGTTGTTTCCACTTTGGAGTGATTATGAATAAAGCTGCTAAAGAAGCTGCTACGAAAGGTACATATAAAGAAATTCTCTTTATTCCTTACAAGGTACTAAGTTTCCCATATGCTAAATATATCTACCTTATTAATTACTTATTCAATTTAAATCTACTTGACCTGTTATTGACTAAGAGAGTTAATGTTGCTTAATATTGTTATGTTTCTATCATGTATTTTTTTTTCCTCCAAGTAATTCTTGTAGTTTTCACTTTAATCAGTGCTGATGCATCATTGTGAATCACATTCTCTGCCTGTTTTTTTTTTTTTTTTTCTTGGCTTATTGAATCCCTTAATTTTAGAGATGTGTCCTGTAAACATTATAATATTGGTTTTTCATTTCTGACCCAATCTGAATTTATTTTTCCATTAATAGATGAGTATATTAGTTTCTCATTGCTGCTGTAACAAATTATCACAAATTTAGTAGCCTAAAACAACACAAATTTGTTACCTTACAGTTCTAGAGATCAGAAGTCTGAAATGGGTCTCACTGGGCTAAAAGCAAGGTGTTGACCTGGCTGCATTTCTTCTGGAGGTTCTAGGGGAGAATTCTTTCCTTGCTTCTTCCAGGTTCCAGAGGCTGCCTGAACTTCCTTGGCTTATGCCCCCTTCATCCATCTTCTAAACCAGAATGATAGGCTGAGTCTTCTTCAGATTGGACCACTTCTCTTCTATACTCAAGTTTCCCTCTGCCTCTTTAAAGAACCCTTGTGATTATATCAGGCCCACCTAGAAAATCGAGATTAATTAAAATATCTCCTTAAAGTCAACTGAGCTGTAACCTTAATTCCATCCACAACCCTTGCCATGTAACATAGCTTAATCACAAGTTCCAGGGATTAAGATGTAAACATGTTTGGGGACCTGGAGAGGGAGGATTATTCTTCCTACCACAGTGAGTTTAGTCCTTTTACATTTGATAGTATGACCAATACTTTGGTCTAAATTCTGACATATTTTTGTGCTTTCTTTGCTTGGTGATCAATTTTTTTTGTTTCATTTCCTGTAGGCAGTTCTTCTGATATTTAGAAAAGTTCTTACTTTATTCTAGTGATTAGTTTTAAATTATAATAATATATGATACTCTTAGTCATTAATTTTTTTACTTATCTATTAGTTCCCTATCATCAAATTTTAGTTAATAGTATCCTTCTTTAGTGTTTATATTTGTACTCTTAAATATGCCGTAATAGATTGACTTATTATCCTAAGTTCTTCACTCAAGAGCAATATATTCTCCCCACCACCATTGATGATGGGCTTGGACACGTGACTTGCTTTGGCCAATGTATTGTTAACAGATAGGAAATGAGCAGAGTCCTGAAATGTGCTTCATTAGTTGGCTTGGCCCCTTATACTCTCGTGGTGTGCTATTAGAAGACCTCCCTCTGGGAGCTGCTGCCCCTTTAGCCTGGGTCTGGAGCTAATACATCTGAATATCTGAACCCAACCCACAGCTTGCAGCCAAACCCAGATGACTCACAGCCTGAAGCAGGTCCTCCCAACAATTTTACTTTGGATCAGCCCAAACCTCAGTCAAACTGGTAACAGATGAATGTGAGAATAAATGTTCTTGTTGTTGTTCTTGTAAACCCTGACTTTGGGGGATTGATTATTATATAGCAAAAGCTGGCTATTATATTTTTATTTCTACTACTTTGTCAGCTTTAAATGATATGATTTTACTCCCAGCCATTATATGAAACAATCAATATACTTTCTTTTCCTTCTATTTTCTTTACCTTTTCCTCCCTGGTTTTTGTAAGTTTTATTATTTCTATGATGTTTTACAATATATAACATTCATATTCTAGTCTACCACTTTAATACCCACATTAATATTGGTCTTGGTTCCAAATACTCTATGTTTTCACTTATATGTGAAATCTAAAAAATAATAAAACAAATAAATGTATATAAGAAAGCAGAAAGAGACTAATAGATACAGAGAACAAATTGGGGGTTACCAGTACAAGAGAGGTAGAGGGATGGGCAAGACAGAGGAAGGGTATTAAGAGGTACAAACTACCAGGAATAAAACAAGTAAGATGCAGGGATATAATATATAGCACAGGGAATATAACCAACATTTTTTAATAACTTTAAATGGAGTATAATCTATAAAAATATCAAATCAGTTTGTTGTACACCTCAAACTAATATAACATTGTAAGTCAACTATATTTCAATTAAAATATATATGTAAATTAGTCTTGGTTCTACTGTCAAATATGTACAATGCTCACTCTCAGTCACTGTTAAACTTATACATAGTTTCTCAAAAAATGTCTTGGTTTGCTGAAGTTTGTCATTTTTATTTTCATCAAGGAGGGCTCATGGGAACACATTCTCAGAGTTCTTGTGTTTTTAAAATTGTATTTTTCTGGCTTTCATATGTAAAGGATATAAAGGTATGAAACCATTGATTCATATTCTCTTTCATTAGATATTGTTTAAATGTTGCTCTATTTTCATTTGGAACTGAATGTTGCTCTGGAGAAATCTGAAGCCAGATGGAGGAGAGAAGAAATAAAGTCCCGTATAAGGGGGAAAATCAGGAATCTTTGTATTTGAAGTCCACTAATATTATGAGACAATGTCTCGGTGTTGACCATTTGGGGTCATCTTTGTCAGGCACATAATTTGTTCTTTGCAATGTGTTGATTCAAAAAAAATTTTTTTAGGAAACTCTTCTTTATTTATACCTTTGTTATTTGCTCTGTTTCATTATTTTGGTTTTCTTTTTGATGAACTCTAATTATGCATATATTTGATCTCCTTTGCCTCTCTTCTACATCTATACAGTCCTCTTTAGCTATTCTTTTGATCCACTTTTCACTTTGTTTGTTCTTCTCACTTCTATTTTCTGTGTCCTTTCTTGTGTTTTCATAGTGTTTATTCACCCTGTGCTCTCTCAAATTTTGTCTTTATTTTAATAATGGTTTCATTTTTTCTTCTATTTCTTTTCTGAGTTTTGCCAGATCACATCTCATCCAGTGCTGCCTTGCAATCCCATCCCTGAGTTATTGCATGGTGGTTGTTCTTAGAGGCAATTGCTCCTATATGATATTTTCTGTAAGGTGGAAGTTTTGCTGACAATTTTAGTCTGTTCCAGGGCCATTTTACTAGTGAGTGTTCTTTGTTCATAAATTTTACTGCTCCTTTCTCCCTTTTTTTATAGTATTTTTGTTAAAATACAGCACTGGTTTGTTTGTATTGCTCATTGTTGACTGCATTAGGACTTTCTGGACCAAACACTGGACAAAGTTTTCTGTAGGTGGGGAGAGGCCAGGGTAGAATTATAATAAAGTTGCTTTTCACAGCTCAGGGTCTCTCTTCTCCTCATTTGCTACAAAGTCAGAGTGCTTCTACATATAACCTCGTGTGGAGGACTAAATTTCTATCCTCACTTATTCATCTCCCAAAGTACTATGCATGTACACTCTTGTCATGGTCTTATGGTGATGGATTGTACTTCCTTACCTCTTGGTTTCAGATTTGACCATGCAACTTGCTTTGGCTAATGGGCTATTAGTGTGTATGCCATGAGCAAAGCATGAAATGTGCTTGTGTAGTTAGATTTACTTTCTTGACTCTTGCTTTTCATCATGAGAAGAATATGCCTCAGGTTGCCACTGGATGAAGAAGGTTGAGATACACATGGAACAGACCAGCACCCAGCCCTCAGACTGTAGTCAAACCCAGCTTAGACCAGCCTAGATACATTAACCCCAGCCACCCTGAAGACACATGAACAGGAAAAAATGTTTATTGAATTTGGAGGTGTTTGTTATGTAGCAAAAAATGACTGATACTTTCAGCCTCCTTACTTCTCTGAATCTAAACAAGTTTGGGGGACTCTCTTCTTCTCAGCTTATCCTATGTCCTCATCCTCTTTTTCAATCAAAGGATAGAGATTTTCTCCTTTAGACTAGTTCCCCCAGCATCAAGAAATTTTGTTTCTGTCTTTGTTTTTTGGTCAAATACTTTACTGAGCTCTCATCTCTGCTTTTGGCTACTGCCTCTCTCACAGCTACTGTGTGCTCTTGACAGCCCTTACATAATATTTTTCAGCCTGTCTCCTAGCTTCACTAAAAAAGGAGTTTGGAATTTTGTTTTCTATCCTCCTTATTGCTTTTGGATGGTTTCCAGGAGGAGATGGAAAGAATATCAAGTTGGCACATCCATTTTCAAATGGAAGTCTTCACCTTGTTTCTAGAATAAGAATAAGAAGGTAAGGAACATTGATTTTACTCTTAAGGATCTTGACATCTATGTCTTTCACTTTTTAAGAATCAGGCTAAAAGCATAAAAAGAAAAGTCAGAGTTGTGGGGCTTTGTATGCCTGGTCAAGACTGAATTCACCAGCTGTCTCTCCAGTCTCCTGGCAGCTCTGGCCACAGGGGACAGGCCACCATCACCACCCCAGAGCAACTAGTGAACCAAGAGGAAAGGAATTACCCCTTTATGGAAGACCCACCACATGCCAGGGGCTGTGCTAAGGATGCAGAGCAAAGGGCTAAATGTACATGCTCTGGAATCAGCCTTTCTGGGTTTGAAGCCCAGATCTGCCTTACTAGCTGAAGGCCTTGGTCAAATCTCTCAACCTCTCTGCCTCAGTCTCTCCTCTATAACATGAGGACTGTAATAGTACCTACCTCATTGGATTGTTGTGAGTTGGTATATGTTGAGTACTAAAAACAGTTCCTGGCACATAGTAAGAGCTCTCTCTGTATGTATCAACCAGAAGTATTGCTACTGTCTTGTTTAATCCTCACACCCATCCTGTGAGATCGAGGTTCTCATCCTCTTCTGAAAGACGAGGAAACTTAGGCTCAGAGTGATGAAGTGACTGTGGCTGGGAAAGGGCTGGAAAAGATGGATTTAGCCCAGCTACATTCACTTCCAGCTGTCAGGCTCTGTGCCCACATTTGCCTTCAAGATTCATAGTCCAGTTGAATAATGCCCCACATTAGAAACTCAGAAGTGCCCATCACCAAAGGACAGTATCGACAAGCTACTGACAACCAGACACACAATAGCCTGGTCATGTTCCATTCTGCGACTGACACTGAGTCTCAGAATTTCTAATGACATAGTTCCATCCATCATTCTAGCCACTAACTCACCCATTCATCATTCACCCACCCATTAGCAAATATTTACAGAGATCATTCTCTTTGTCTCTTCCTGGTGAAGCTGCCAAAATCTTCAAAATAGCACCACATTGAATTGCAGACTGAATTCTGTACCAGGTGCTAGAGAGACATAAAAGGATTATCCGACAGACCTTAACACAAATATACATTCTTTATCTTTGGTATCCAGAATACATTTTCCATTTACCCTCTATACTTACCAGTCCTCACCACCACCACTGAGACATTTCTCAATCCGCACACCAGGTAAATTGACTAGTTATGTGTATAGCTGACACATCCAACCTCACTAGTTTGAGATATATATTTTTCTTAATATTCAAGTGAAACAACTCCAACCTGCTATTCTACCTATCCGGGAATGTCTTTCTTCTCTCCCAGGGCAATACCATGTACCTACAGGCTGTTGATTCAATCTCAGGAGACAGGTCTGTTAATCATTGTCAAAAGGTCAGAACACAAATATCCCTGTTTGGCTCAACAGCTGGCCGAGGTGGCTTGGGCTCTCTAGCTTTTGTGGCTGATGGGACCCCACTACAGTATCTCTGAGGGTTCATAACATCAAGGCCATCTCTACCTGGGACATGCATCCCCACTGTTGATACTGCACTATTTTTTCCAGATGCAGAATAAGGAGGTCAAGGAGCTTTGGGGGATAAAAAATTCCCTGTTCACAAGTGTTTTACTCAGCTATGGTTGCTGCACCAACCCTCTGCCTTCCAGAGTGAAGCTCCTTGGGGACTCAATTCTCTCAATACACACCACACAGGTGCACACTTTCTTGCATTATCCATGATCCAGGGAGTCTCTGTTAGAAAGAATTCAGTTCTGCCTAGAACTAGTCCTCCCCTAAATTCTTGGGAGATTTATACAAAGAGGTAGGTGGGTCAGAGCAGTGAACTCAATGGTGCCTCACGAGGCCAAGGGTTAGGGTTAGGATTAGGGTTCTGGTTCCTACCACCAGAACCCTGGCTGGGCCTCCACACACACCCCTGCCTGGTCTAGAGGAAGTCCCTCCTTCCCCCATTTCCAGGACCTACCCACATCCTGCCCCATAACGATTGCTAGTCAGAATGCCCATTCTCTCACCCTATGTCTTCCTAAAGACAGATAATAGCACATTTCCCTCTGCCTGGGATATCCAGTCACCATCCTATATTCCTTTCCACTTTATTTCCACCACTTTATTTTCTGGGATCCTTCTCTTCTTCCCTAGGAAGCATCATTATGCAGTGGGCCGGGGGAGAGGGGGAATCTACAGGCTGTGCAGACATTTCATAAGCTTGTTCTGGGTATTAAATGACATGGATGCAAAAGTGCCCAGGGCAGTGCCTAACTTAGAAGCACCAGTAAACTTGAGCTCTCTTCCCCCTTCCTCAAACTACTTAATTTTCTTTGAAACTAAAATTTATTTTCTAATTGCCCTTGACTTCAAATGTCACATTCTTTAGCCCATACCCTATTACTAATCCATTCTTGCCTAGTTCCTCCTACATTCCTTTTGTTCATGTTAAAGATGACTTTTCTTTTCACCTGTGTAAGTCTTGCTGCCTCCTACACTGATTAATTCAGCTAGATTGAAAAAGAGGACTAGCTCCTCCTCCATAAAGCTCCAATTAATCAATCATCCTAGAACCAGAGCAACTTGGTGCCTTGATATTTTGTAGAAAGAGCAGCAATGTTGCTGTCAGACCTGGGACATAGCGTTTAAGAGCAGAAAGAGCTTAGGCAAGTGACTTTACTCTGGTAAGCCTCAATTTGCTCATCTCTGGTACCTTAGCACATAAGGTTGTTGAGACATTTGCAAATAACCTAAGAGGAATCTCTAAGGCGATGCCTGGCATATAGGTGCGACAGAACATGAACTTACTGCACCTAGACAGACATACCTGGTTCTGGTATGCCACTTAGCCCATTTTTATGTATAGAAAGTACAGAACACTCCATCAGACAAGAGCAGAATTCACATTCTCCTCAAGCTCACATGAACATTCACCAAGATAGACTACATTCAGGGCCATAGGACACAATTTTTTTAAATGTTAACGCATAGAACCATACAAAATATGTTCTCAGACCACAATGGAATAAACTAGAAATCAATCACAGAAAGATAACTCCCAAATATTCGTAAATTAAATAACACATTCCTAAATAACACATGGGTCAAAGAAGAAGTCTCAGGTGAAGTTAAAAAATATTTCGAGCTAAATGAATATACAATTATCAAAATACATAGGATGCAGCAAAACCAGTTCTTCAAGGGAAATTTATAACATTAAATGCATATATCTTTTTAAAAAGAAATCTAAAATCAACAACCTAAGCTTCCTTAAAAAACTAAAGAACTAAGAGTAACTTGAGCCTAAAGGAAACAAAAGAAAATATATATTTTTTTAAAGAGCAGAAGTCAATGTCAATGAAATTGAAACAGAAAAACATTAAAGAAAATTAACAAAACCAGAAGTTGCTTCTTGGAAAGAATCAATAAAATTTATTAAAATTTTGATAAGCCAAGATAGTAGAAGAGAAGACACAAATTATAATATCAGAAATGAAAGAAAGGTCATCACTACTGATCCATGGGCATTAAAAGGATAATAAAGGGATATTATGAACAATTCTATGCCTCAAATTGGAGAGCCTAGATGAAATGAACCAGTTTCTTGAAAGATACAAACTCACAGACACACAAAAAGAGATAACCTGAATATCCCTCTATTAAACAAATCAAATCAATAATTAATAGCCTTCCAAAAAAAGAAACTACTAGGCCCAAATGATTTCACTAGTGAATTCTATCAAACATTTAAGAAATAATGCCAATTCCCTGTGATCTCTTTCAGAAAATAGAAGCAGGGAAAATAATTCCTAACTCATTCTATGAGACCAGCATCACTCCAAAACCAAAACCAGATAAAGACATTCCAAGAAAGGAAAACTTGAGACTAATATCTCTCATGAACATAGGCACAAAAATGCTCAACAAAATATCAACAAATCAAATCAATAATTTACACAAAAATACACTATAGTCACATGGGATTTATTCCAGGATGTAACCCTGGTTCAACATTCAAAAATCAATGTAATCCACCATGTTAACAAGCTAAAGAAGAAAAATCATGCTATCAATTAATGCAATAAAAACATTTAATAAAATCTAGGAGCCATCCATGGTTTTAAAAACTCTTAGCAAACTAGGAATAGAGGTGAACTTCCTCAACTTAATAATGAATACCTTCAAAAATCCTCCAGCTAACATCATATTTAATAGTGAGAGACTGGACGTCTTTACCCTAAGATAGGGGACAAGGAGATTTCCTCTTTCACCATTCCTATTCAGCAGGCTCCCTGAGAAATACCTAATTCTATAGTTGGGTCAGGAAATATACGTGATGAGTCTAGAGCATCTTGTAATTCCAGAAACTAAGGAAGTACAGAAAAAAAAAAATCTCACAATGATGGAGATATGTCAAAGGGACACAGAAGCCAACTGAAAGAGCTCCCAGAGCAACAAGATAAACAAAGTACTTATGGGTTATAACCCAAAGTAAAATATAGATACCCATGAGCCATACTGAGGTAAATGAATGAATGAATAAACAAACAAACATGGGAGAATGGACAAGTTTCCATACAGAAGTATTCCAAATAATTTATGTCGATATCCCCCCTCCTTAGGTGCAGGTTGCACATAATGACATCCCTCCAAAGAGTACAGTATGAAAGAGGGGGGAAAGATGAATGTGACAGTAGAGAGACCCAAAAAACGCTACTTTAGTCAGGTGATCAGAGTGATGAGTCATGTTGATGGTATATACCCTTGATATGATGTGATAAAAATGGCACTTTACTTCTGTGGTCTTCTTCCCAAAGCCCCATAACCCCAGTCTAATTATAAGAAAAGCAGACAAATTCCCACCGAGGGACGGTCTACAAAATACCTGACCAATACTCCTTAAAACTGTCAAGGTAATCGGAAACAACGAAAGTGTGAGGGGATGTCAAAGCCAAAAGGAGCCTAGAGAGACATAATGACTAAATGTAACATGGTACCCTGGATGGAATCCTGAAAGAGAAAATGAATATTAGGTAAAAACTAAAGAAATATGAATTAACTATGGATTTAGTAAATAAGACTATATCAATATTCGTTCATTAACTATGACCATACTAATGTAAGAGGTTAACCATAGGGGAAACTGCATGCAGGGTCTATAAGAACTCTCTGTTCTATCTTTGCAATTTCTCTATAAATCTAAAACTCTTCTAAAGTAAAATTTTTATTTTAAAAAAGTGAGATGCCAGAGTTTAATTTCTTGAGAAACCTCAAGCTCTCCCCTCCTTCTCTATCCCCCCTCCCTCCACCCCTCTCTCTATTGAATTTGGAATCTCTGTCAAATACACATCTGTAATTTAATAACTGTCAGGGTGAAAAACAAGAGAAATAAAGCTAACTACCTACTCCTCACTGCTCCTTACTGTGAAGCCAGAGGGAGTCTGGGCAGAGGTCATGTGGCATGTAACCTTCCTCTCCCCAAAGCAATCAGCCATTAATGCGAACTGATGCTCTGACCAGATCCCCAAAGATCCTTTCCTATACAAAGTTATGTTTGAAATAACTTAGTGTCCCAGTTTAACAACCTCAGTCTGCACGTGACGATTAGCCACTCTCCCTGACCAGTATCCGGCCTCAGCATCTCCTCTGCCTGTGACTCGTTGTTCAAGTCTCTTACAGGTTACAGAATCCGAGCCTTCACACTTAAATTTCTTCCTCCTTTTAGAATAAAAGATCAAATAAGGAAGCCTGTCTTTTCCTTCAATCCAGCCCTCATTGCTTTTATCCTCACACTTTGAATTTACCATCTAAAATGAGCGTGTGGGAGCATTTAACATAAAAATATCACTAAAACATTTAATATCTATGTCAATGATGAGAAAAATAGAATTTGAAAACCTCTCAAAAGGTTAAACCTAAGAACAAATGCTAGGGTGTTTTTCAGTTTCAAAGTAATCCAAAGTGGTTTGTGTCACTGTGTAGACAAGGCCCTTAAACATTTGAGCAGTAATAACCCAGCTAGAGAACAAGAGACATTTCAACAGGGAAAACGGCCGTGGCCTCATCTCTTGCTGTGCCTAAAAGCACACGGCATTTCTGCTCTCAAAACTTGGAGAAAATTCTGGCTGTAGCTCGTTCAGGGCAGAGAGACTAGAGGTCCCTAAGGCTCTGAGCTTTTCAAAAGCACCCCGAAATGTTTGAGACCAGAGGGGGAAAATGCATTGGTTCCAAAATATGACGAAGTAACTGCAAAATTGAAATCAAAATAATTTCAAGACACTTAAAAATCCTTCTTTTTTGCAGCAATAAAATAATATTTAAGAAGCATTTTAATATGTTTGAGGTGATGTGCACTTGGATACCACAAATAAGACCCTTTAGGGTCCATAAAGGTTGTAAAATAGCCCAGACCCCTGAGACGAGTTGGTTCTTGAAAAGAGGACTTCAGAGGGCCTCTCGCTAGTGACCCCCAACCTGAGGTCCCCAAGGACCCCAGCATGAGTGCTTTCTGTCATTTCTCAAAAGCTGAACAGAGAAAATGCTTGAACCTATCAAAAGGCCACACAGACTATGATTCTCTAAATGAGATGCTTTTGATCAACAAAATTATTCCAGATATGGGCTCTGTGGAAGGACCTTTTGTGTGGGAAACTAAGACCCCCCCCCCCATGGGGTGGAGGAAGGTCTTGTCCTGGGGGAAAGGGAGGGGCTTTGGAGCAGGTAGACCAGAAGTTCCTGTTCCCACTGACCTGCTGTGCATCTGTGAGCCAGTGCTGGACCTCCCCCAGCCTCAGCCAGATCAGGCTCTGACTCTGACCATCAAGAGCACATGAGCACAGAAGGTGCTCAATTACTGCTCCTTCTTCCAAGGACGCACCCAGCAACCACAACTAGAATTCTACTTTCCTCACCCCTGGTTCAGCATGCTTCTAAAAAAATATTTTAACTACACACGTGATATATATAAACACAAGCTTCTTGTAAAAACCGAGAAACGTAAAAAGGAAAAAGTGAAAGCCGCCCCCCTTTGCTCTCCCCAGAGATACCACTGTCTTCAGGTAGGTGGGCATTTTCCTAGACCTTTTTCTATGTATAGACATAAGAAATATATACTTCTTACACTGTTTTAAATAAAAGGGATCATACCGTCCATATTGTTTTTTAACTTGCTTTTTCGTTTCATGAATATCTTTGCATAATAGTGCATATTGATCCGCCTTTCTTTTTAACTACCACATACCATGGACATCCTACATTTTAGTTATTCATTTCACTTAGCAGGCTTTTAAAGCAAGGCTGCAGCCTTTACACAGGCATCTCTGAGCATACAGGTAAGGATGTACATAAGCCAGATTCCTGGAAGTGGACTTGCTGGGTCGAACTGTATGCACAATGTCAGTTACATTCCTGTGAGCAGGCAGGAGAGTGGCTATTTCCCATCCTTAACCCAGAGGTTCTGCTTCTGTCCTTTGACAGAGCCACATCCAAGTGTGACATTCTACAAACTTGTGATTGCCAAGGAAAAGAGGGGGTGGGAGAGGGATGGATTGGGAGTTTGGGATTAGCAGATCCAAACTATTATATATAGGATGGATAAACAACAATTTCCTACTGTGTAGCACAGGGAACTGTATTCAATACCCTGTGATAAACCATAATGGAAAAGACTATGGAAACAAATATATATATATATGTATAACTGAATCACTTTGGTGTATAGCAGAAATTAATATAACATTGTAAATCAACTATACTTCAATAAAATAAATTTTTAAAGAACACTCAAATACAAACTTCTATACATAGAACTGGGTACCAAATAAAGGCAAATTAAAAGGAAAAGAAAAGGGTGACATTCTAAATTGCATGGTCTTGTGAGAAGCAAATAAGTTTTAATTTCAATATGGGTGCAATGGATGTTTTCTAAAAATGGCATTAAAATTTACTTTTGCCTTGAAAGTATTACAACCAGGCTATTTAAACTAACTGTCACCTTCTTGCCTCTGGTCCCCTCTCAGAGTGGATCCTCTTTAATCCTCCCCTGTAACAGTCAGGAACATGTGGTTTTATAGGGACCCCACCATCAAGCCAGGAGAAACCCACAGCAGTTTGGGCAGAATTAGCATGGAGCTCCTTCCTTCCTCCCAGTTTAACAGTAAACAGCAGTGTGTGTTAAAGCAGCATCTTACAAATGGGGCTGGACATTATCTAAATTAGTCAACATGTTTATAATGCTAAATACTTCTGACCTAAAAACTCAGCCTCAAAACAGCACGCATGCAGCTAATCTCAGAACACACTGCTGGCATTTGGTTGACATTTCCTCTCCCTCCCGTGTGAAAGGGTTGATCACTCACTATCCATGCACAGCGATAGGAGAGAGAACCCTAGTTTGCCATTTAAATCCTATTCCAATTATTTTACTGCAATTTTATCAGTATTGGAGAAACCTAACTTAGCAGAGATCAGCCCTTATAAGCTCAGCAGAGTCAACCCCATGGTGAAAATTAAGGCATGTGTATAAGCAGTTATTCATTTTCATAAAGTGATTAATTCACCCATTCATTTAAAAATTATATTACCTTGGGTACTCCTGTGTGCCAGGCTATGCTGGGCACTGGGAAGAGAGTGTAGAAAAGGACACATTCTGTGCCTCTGGGAGCTCCCCCGAGAAACAGGGGACACGAACAGCACAGAGCAGGATGCATGCCCTGCAGTGGGCCACCAGCCCAGGGGAAGAAGGGCCAGAGAAGGGCTCCAGTGAAGCGGACACCTGAGATGAGGCTCAAACAGAAGACAGGAGGAAGGGAGTCCCAGTTGGAAAGAGAGGAAAGGGGTGTCAGCAGAGTCTATTTGAGAGCAGATAAGATGTGAGCAAGGCTGCAGGGAGGGTGTGAGGAAGGGAGGGGTGAGCCATTATCACCTGACCATCTGGTTAGTCATCCAGATGCACTGAATTCGCCCCTGCAGAGCATGGAGACCACCCCAAAGCAGTTACTTTGACAGCCTGTGGGACCTCACTTGGATCAAACCTTCTAGTGCGTTTTAGTTCATCTCTGCTCCAAGTCCTGTATCCAGAAAATTCACCCAGTGCCCATTCCTCAGCCCCACGTTTGCAGGTACTGGAGTTCCAACCTCAACTGTTCTCACTCCCTGCCGGTTGAGTCCTGTCCTGTCCATCCCTCAAGCCCACATCCAATGCCATGTCCTTCCCAACCCTACCCCATCCCCATGCCCCTCCAGCAGCACTGTCTCCCTCACTAAGCACCTTCCCCCTCCCCACCCTGTTCTCTCATCCTTCCCTCCTCACTCCCCCTCTCAAAGCAGCGCTGAGGACCAGGCAGGTATAGATAAATGTTTGCTGAATTAAACTGAGTAAGGGTGCCCTGATCAAACTGATCCCTGAATATGGAGTGTTTCGACATTTGAATAAACCATCTCCCCATTCTGTTATCTTTGAACTCCACAAGGTGACGTTTTTGAAATTGCAATGTCCTGTTGACTTCCACCTTGTGCTCTATCCAAAGACATGGAGCCCCTGTTATTCCTTAAAGATCACCAACTATAGTCTTGCGAATGTTTCAATCTGGGTAACAGGATGGGTGCTCAGGGGTTTATCATACAATCCTCTCTATTTTTTGTACATGATTGAAAATGTGAATAATAAAAAGTATTTTTTAATCCACCAGTATCTGAGGTGATGTGGAAACCCCTTAACAAGTTACTTGCTTGGTTAGAGCTAGTTCCTGGTAAAAAGAACAGGTTCCAGATCAAAAGAATAAGCTTTAAAGTCAGACAGCACTAGATTTAAACCTCCCCCATCATTTACCAGCTGTGTGATCTTGGACACATTACATGCCCTTTCTAAATCTTCATTATTTTGATCTGTAAATTGGGAATGTTGATGATGGTGCCCACCTCACAGGATGGGTGTGAGAATGGAATAAGATAATAAATGAATGGCACATGGCATGATGCCAGGTGGGGTTCAGTAGAATGGTGCTATTGGCATCACCTGGAAGAAAACATTTTCCTTCTTCTTATATTTTACTTTTAAAACACTCTTTGATGATGGTTTATTTGCATACATGTTTCTACTTTAAGCTCCTCGAACACTGGGATAGTGTCTGATTCATTTCCAGCATTGGGCACATGGCCTGAATCACAAAAAGTACTCACAAAGTTTACTGATTGTAAATGGCATCAATTATATACATGAACACACATAAGAATGAGGGGGCAGTGTTTGTGTGTATTCAATGACCTCTATACAACCATTCAGACCCCAGGGAACTGCAGGCCTCTGAGACCACATGGGGATTCTACCCAAAGATGTTAGAGAGAGCCTAGCAGACCTGCACACATACACCAAGCGCTCCAGAAATAAATTTCACTAAAACTGTGGCTCCAGTCTTCCCTGTTTTGACTTGCTTGTTCTTTCATTCATTCAACAAAGTTCTAACAAGCAATTCCTATAAGCCAAGCAGTGTGTTGGATGCTTAGGAATATATAGAGAAAGGGAAACAAAGTAAGGCAGTCTCTCGCTCTCAAGAGACTCATAATCTAGGGAAAGAGATAAGGAAGTAAGGAGATTATTTCATTCCAGCACGGTAAACCCTTCGAAAGAAATAAGAGAAGTAGTAGAAGCAAGAAGAAATTGCCAAGGAAGGCCTTCTGCAATTATGCCCTACTGAATCTTGAAAGATGAGTAGGAACAAGCAAACAAAGGCAACAGGGAAGGGTGTTCCAGGCAGAGGGGACAGCATGAGCAAAGCATAAAGACAAGAAAGGACCTCGTACACTCCACAAGCTGTATGAAGTTCAGAACCTCTGTAGAGAGAGTGCTAGTGGGGTAGTGGCCATAGATGTGCCTGCATAGACCACCAGGGGTCTGCTCATGAAGGGCCTTACATGAGTTTGTTTGTTTGTTTTTCCTGAAAGTAATTGTGAGTCATTGATGAATGCTAAGCAAGGGCATAACCTAATATTTGCATTTTGGAAATATCACTTTGTTAGCTTTCTAGCAGCAAAGAGAACAGACTTGGAAATCTCAGACTTATATTTTTACCGGTAATAGATCTCACATCTAGTATTGTCAAACCAAAAAAAAAAAAAAAAATCTTAGAAATCATCTCTTCTAACCCACTTATTGTAGAGATGAAAAAACTTATTTTCAAGGGTTGTAAGGTAGTTTATCCAAACTACTTATCTTTTAAAAAATTATTTAATGAAATTAAAAACGCTACCCTACAATTCAGCTCTTCTAGGTCTCACTACCACCTGCCACTTTGCTGGCATTTCTGCTAGGTGGGCTCATTTCTATGGACATAGCTCAGGGCAGATCCTCTTCAATGACTGAAAATATTTACCCATTTTGAGAGCTGGTAGAATATATATTCTATGAGCATGAGAAAAATTTTAACTGGTTTTGTCCATTTTCTCATAGTGATTAAAAAGTTAAACCCTTCTAAACCACAGATTATTCTTTGAGCTTCTAATACTATTTAAATTACAACTCCCAAATCTTGAATGATGTAACATACTCAAGTCCAAATGCTGCTTTTTTTAATTCGGTACATCACATGGTAGTTACTTAACATGACAGAAGGCAACATGACTAGATTGGCCTGGTAACAAGATCTTAGAGGGGTTCTCTGTGCTGTAATGCTTCCCATCCCCTCAATCCTTCATAAAAATAAACAGGTTGATTATGTCATGTTTCTATCTAGGAAATGTCAAAGAAATCCACAGAGGTGCATCTAATCTATATAATGCTACACTCTCATGATCCACTGGGTTTGTTCTTTCAAATGACAATGGTAACCATATTGTGCAGAGCAGCAGGTCCCAGTTTTAACAGCCCAGAGCTAGCCTGCCATCAATTCATCATTCCTGAAACAAATTCTGCAAGGTAAGTAGATTTCATAGACTAAAACATCGTAGACAGACATATTTAGTCGATACCTAGTGGAAAAAAATTAAGGCAACTGTCTTAGCCATGCAGATATAAAAATCTACTTGCTTCTGGAATACCAGATAACCACAGCAAAAGAGAATGGTGTCTGGGAGAATTCCAAACCACATGCACTCTAAAAGTCATTGCCATTTGCTTCAAGCAAACATGCAAGAATTCAAATGCACAGTAGCTCCATTATTAGTAATGCAGTAAATATTGTCATCAACCCCTTCCAAGTAGAGATCCTGCAAAGAATTGGTAAGCGCAAGATCTCAGGGCTCAGGACCCTTATAAATATTAGCTTCATTTCAACCCTCACAAGAAACTGCATGTTTATTTCCATTTCACAAATGGCCAAACAGGCTCAGAGAGGTACAGACATTTGTTTAACTCTCACACAGCTTGAAAGTGGTAGCTACAATGTGAACCCATATCCATCTGAAACAAATCCTGGGCTTTCTGTGTTCCAGGTCCCCACATGTGGACTGGCTCCTAGGGGGTGGAAGGATCAGGCTGAAATGCCGCTGGTGCAAGCCTGGGGGGAAACCATGATGGAGCCCCCAGAGAGTACAGAGTTCAGAAAGTCCCTGAGATTAGACTACATACCAGTTTGCTATTTGGAGTGACCCCCTCCACTGAAGAAGTTAATGCAGAGGTTTTGTTCTTCCCATTTAATGGATCAAGACAACTGAGGCTCAAAGACCATGACTTGCTTAGATCCCAAGAAAAAGCAACGACTTTCCTACATAAACTCCAAATCTACCAATTGGAGCCCAGGGCTCAGCGTCCCTTCCTTAAGACTTCTTGTTATTTTATCACCAGTAAGAGCTCTATATTTATTTGACCAGGAAAAGCATCTTCTTAGCTTGAAAGGGAAAAAGAACACCTCTTTTAAATTGTCTCTGTCTTGCTAAAGTGTCTTACATATATTTATCATGATGAAGGCTCATCACGATAGTTAAATGAAATGAAATGTCATACTTTAATTTTGTTTTTAAGGTTGTAAACTAAATTCTCTGAAAGATGCTGTCAGTCAAATCAACATTTCATAAGATACCCTTTATCCATCCAACATGCCAGAAACCCAAAATACAGTCTCATCCACAGTGTCCTGAATTTTACAATTATTTAATATAATTTCTACATGTGTCTTTATTTTTCACTCTGCCAGTGAAATACATGGTGAAGGCTTCTGTCCCATGTTTCACTGGTTGGACAATGACAACCCTGAGCATCTTAGCTGATGTTGCTGGACCACTAATTACAGAGCAAAATTAAACTGCAAAGAATCAAGATGTGCAGAAAGTTAGGAAGCAGAAAGAAAAGGCATCATGCTTTATGCGTGTTCATTCTAGATATGTTCATTATCTGCCAAAGCCTGGGGAAGGCAAATATGGAATTTAAAAAGACACCATCTGTTGTGTGATGTTCCAAATTATAAACTTAACCCTTAATTTCTACATCACCTGCTGTTCAGTCATTCTCCTTCTTTGGGATGAAAAAAAAAGGGGGCGGTGAGTATATGAACTAAGCAGGTTTAGCAGGATCGATGGAAGTGCGCTGTAAGACTTTTTGCTAAGCCCAGCATCACAACCTGTATATTTTTTCCAAAAAGTAATTCTTGTTAGATTTTACTCTTAAACACTACACATACAGTGGTTGCCATTAAGCTAAGGGTCCACGATCACGCATAGCCAGCCACATTATTTTCTGTAATTTTTAGGTTATTTAAAATCTCTGGGCTCTTAGAAAGTAAAAACAGAGATTTTAGAAATCTTTCAAATCTGTGAAATGAAGAGTAGAGTAATTCCTCGAGCAAAGAAGGATTTCTTTTTGAAAAAAAAAAATTTTTTTGAGACAGAAGGAAAACAAGAGTATATAGCCCAAATCAACTTCCTATTTAAATATTCAAAGGCAACACATGGCATACATAATGGGAGAGATTGCCACTAAAAAGGAAAAAAGAAAAGTAACGTATCCTTGAAAATGCCCATGTTTTCTTACGTGTAGATCTGAACTATCCTAGTTTTTAAAACACATTTAACAAATGCAACACAACTCATTCAGGGTTGATTTGAGTTCACAAAATAATTTTATTATATGTAAGAAAGCATACAGGCAATAAAATTAAGAAAACATTCACAATGCATAAATAACACAGACCTGATGCAGGAGATAGTTTTCAGTAGATATCTTTCTTATTATCCATTTCATCTAAATGTTAAGTCAATTGCTTATCAACAAGAATACTTTGTAAACATTTCCAAAAAATTCTCTTGAAATGCCCCACATGAATTAGTATCTGGCAATGGAGCCTTAGGATACTTTTTACAGTTCAGGTGATGACACAGGAACTTGATGCCAAAGCACAGAGAAAGGGCTAACATTTGTCAAAAGAGATGCTGATGGCTTTGGTGTGCTTAACATACGCAAAGAGAAGGGGGTCTCCTGTCTTTCCTACCAACAGAAGTGTCTTGCTCAAGGATGATAATGAGGCACTATCTGTTAGTTAGTATACCATTAACATTTAGACTTTTTAAAAAAATCAATTCTAAGTTCAGATTAAAGCACTACAAAAAGTAACCCCACTGAGTAGCTTGGCTGGTAAGATGGAGATGCAGGATTTGACCTTTGTCCATGGGTGAGATTGTTGTGACACACGAGTTAAGGAAACTCACTGTCTTCATTACACATCTCTAACCAGGACAGTCATTTATTTGGCTCAGAAAAGCTATCTGACACAGGAAATGAGAAAAGACAAAGAGGGCCAATTATTTTACATAAATACAAAGTGTCATATACTTTTTATTACCACCTAAGATCATATATTTCAAGTTGGATTCTTCTTAAGCTAACTTTTATTTCAAATATTTACAGACCTGCAAATTATTCTGGGAAAGTCTTTGTCACTTAAGAAATTTTGAACACAAGAATAGCTATGCTTTTTTAAATCTTTCAAAATCTTTTCAGGAGAAAAAAAAAGCAATCACAGCATTTGTCAATTCTCACCTCATATTTATTTGTTCCCATGAATTTAAAGGAATCATCACAACTTTTTTTTTTTTTTTCTATTAGACTTTGCTGTGTTTCTGGAAGTTATACATGAGCATTTAGACTCTCAGAGAGTCTATGTGTTTGTTTCATCGGCTTATAAAGTGCTAGTTAAATGGACAAAAATGCTATTGTAAGATTTCAGATAACTCATTCATTTATCCTATTAAATATGATAAATATAGATTTATTATAATAAATTAAAAATATCCATATAATACAATAAATAAATAAACCAATATCAACAAAGCATCAACTCTGGAAAAAAAAATCCCATTCCTACTGTAAGGCTCAATTATTTTTTAGGAATAATTTATGAAGGCATGCACCTACCTTTACAATCTGAAAACTTTGCTTGGACCAGTGTTAGCACCTGTTTGTACACAGCAAACTCAACCCTTCTCAATTCCTTCCAGGAAAGATTTAATATTTAAGTGAAGCTGTTCATTGTTGATTCTTTGCCCTATTTCTTAAGTCCTAAGATAAGGCTCAGTTTCTAAAAATATCTTTGGAGCCAAAGACACATCCCTTATGAACATTCGCTTCACTCGTGTCCCTCTTGATTCGCTATGAACAACACAGAAAACACACTGGAATGTAGATTAAAATGTAGTTAGTTGTGTGTTGAGGGGAAGCAGCAGAGGAGGGCTCGCCTGATATCCGAGTCCCACCACACCTTAGTTTCTTCACAGCAAGCCCCAGAGGAGTCTCCTCTAGCTTCTACGTGAGCATGTCTGCTAGGATTCATCTTGGAGATCAGGTTGGGTGCTGCCCGTTTTGTGTGATGGGCTGGATCTTCTCTAGAGAGACATCAGTGTCATAGTCCAAAATGACAGATAGGGCTGGGGACAGCTTCTCCAAGGGCTCGGCTATTCCACCCGCCTCCGCCTTCTTCAGGTCCTCAGAGGAGCCCACGGCATGTGGGATCAGATACACCAGATTGCAGTCCTTGGAGATGGAACCTCGAGGCTCGTGATGGCTGGAAAACACCACAGCCCCATTGTTATTGATGCTAACCGTCTCTATGGCATTATTCGTCGCCGGGCAAAGTCTGTAGCATCCTAAGAGGGTGGAAAATGCCTTCCGAAAATCAGCATTAAAGGCATAAATGATGGGGTTCAAGGAGGAATTAGCCCACCCAAACCACACAAACACGTCAAAGGTGATGGAATCGATGCAGAAGGGCTTGGTCTCCCCAGACCCACAGAAGGGCACCATGCAGTTCAAGATGAAGAAAGGGAGCCAGCAGCACACAAACACCCCCATGATCACAGACAGAGTCTTCAGAACTTTAGTCTCTCTTTTGAAGGACATCTTAAAGGAGCTTTCCGGTTGAGAACACTCCACGGGGTTTCCGTTACCTGTAGTGGTCTGGCAGTTCTTGGCGTGGACTGCTGCCCTCTCCAAGGCCGAGATGCGCCGTATTTGTTTCTGGGCGATCCTGTAGATCCTGGTGTAGGTGACAATCATGATGGCCACTGGGATGTAAAAGCTTATTAGGGAGGATGAAATAGCATATGTCCTGCTCAAGCTGGAGTCACAGTTGTTGGTGGTCTTACCCAGGGAGGTGGCATTCCCATCAGAGGGGCTTGTGGGTTTCGCCTTGTGCCAGCTGAGCTGCACAGGAATGAAGGAGATCAGAACAGATAAAGTCCATGCCACGCTGATCAGAATGAAGGCTGCCTTGGGGGTCATCTTCCTCTCATACCGGAAGGGGCTAGAGATGGCCCAATACCTGTCCACGCTGATCACACAGAGGTTGAGGATGGACGCAGTGGAGCACATGATGTCAAAGGCCACCCAGATGTTACAGAAGGACCCAAAGGGCCAGAAGCCAGCGATCTCAGCCACCGCTTTCCAGGGCATGACCAAGACAGCCACTAAGAGATCCGACACGGCCAAGGAGATAACGAAGAAGTTGGTCACCTTGGACCGCAGGTGTCGGAACCTGATGACAGCAGCACAGACCAGCGTGTTCCCCAGGAGCGTGGACAGGATGAGCAGCGACAGGAAACAGGCTGTAAGGATGCGGAAGGAGAAGTCCCTCTCCACCACCATCCCGGTGCCGTCCATGGTAGAGGTGTTCAGAGTCCTCATCTTCCTGAGGGAGAGCGCAGAGGGGGCTCAGACACCCCTCAATTTCCTAAGCAGGGATTAGGGGTTGGTCAGACCTGCAGGAGTCCTCGCTGGTCAGGCAGCCCCTTGCACAGCCCCACTTGCTCCCCTGGGTGGAGGACCTCACCAGCATTCCATTAGAGGGCTGCAACAATTGTGTGGCAGGAGCCTGCCCTTGGCACTCCAAATCAGCCCCTTGGAAGGTCCCTCTTGCTCTCTACAACTGTCTTCTGACTCCCTTGCTCCAATTCACTCTCACGGGGACCAGCTGGCCCTTCAATGCCCCATGGAAAGCACTGGCTTTTTAGCATATTCTAAGCTATCAATCCAGAGAGTCCCAGTCTTCTGCCGAGCTAGTCAATTGTCATCACATTTCGGGGCTGTTGTCTTTCTGGTGGTGACAGAGAATTCTCCCCTTCTGAGGCGCAGCTGAAAATACATGCCTTGCTCCTCCAAGCCCCTGGCTCTGCACCAGCTCCCCCAAAGCTCTAGAAAGCAAAGAGAAAGCAAAGGACGTTTGCCAAGATAAGCAGATCGCATCTTTACTGTCAAGCCCAATCCAACCCCCTCTGAGCCACCTACCTTGCCTTGGGGTTGTCTCTCTCCAAGCCCCCAGGAGCTCGGGGAGAGCAGGCTTCGCGAGGCGCCCGGGAGGCACGCCTGAGTCCTACCCTGCGCGCGCAGCCGGGGTTCTGCTCCGGATGCGCAAAAGTCGCTGGAGCGGGTTTGGGAAAAGGATCCTGGGCCAGGTCCACAGAGAGCTGGCGCTGCCCCCACTGCCTCCAATGGCTGGAGATGGTTCAAAGCGGACGAGACCCCGGAAAAATGCTCCCGGACGCTTGGAGCCTCCTTGAGAGAGGGCACCCCCAGTACTAGTCACATGGGCAGCTTCTTTGCTTCCTTTCTCCGGAAAACCAGCGCCCGGGCGCCCCTCGAGTGGCCTCTGGTCCCTCGGGGAAGAGCCCTGCGCCTTCCCGCGGAACTGCCCGCTACTTCCCAAAGAGCCCGTGGGAACACGAGGCAGGGAGAGCCGAGCTGGCACCGGCGGGCGCACGGGCTGGCCAGGTTCCCTCGGGGCACAGCCCACCCCTCACCCCACCCCCCTGCGTCCCCTCCCCTGCCCTGGAGGCGGGCTTCGCTTGACAGGCAGAGTTACGGGCGACAGCCCCACGTGGTTCCCCCGGTTGGTGCCGCGGGCGAAAGGGATGGGGGACGCCCAGGTGAGCGCTCGCCCGCCCCGGGTTACCCCGCCGAACCCCGGGCCCCCGGCACTCGGGACAGCACCCGACAGGGGCCCGCGAGAAAAGATCCGATGTTAAAACCTCAAGTGAGCCCGAGTCGCCGGAAAGCAAAGCTCCACCCGACACTCAGCGCCTCCTGGGGTCAACCCGAAGCCCTTCCCAAAGACCAAACGGAAGCAGGGACAGCGCTCACTCTCCCACGGACACCAACCACTAGAACAGCGCGCCCAGGTCCGACAGGCGCTGCCTCCAAGTGCCCCCCAACTAGGGTGAGATGTGCCCTGCGGGCGCCTCTACTCACCGCTCGCCGGGAGGGCTCCGCGCAGCAGCGCGCCTGGCCGGTGCGCTCCGCTGCGCCCAGAGGGCGCTCACTTCGCGCTCAGCTGGGGTAGTGGGCTCGTCCACGGCTGCGGTCAAGGCCGGACTGCAGCCAGTGCCCAAGGCACGGCGAGCGCCCCAACCCCAGAGCCACGCGCTCAGCGGGCCCGGGGCGCCCTCTGCCGGCGGTTTTGGCTTCCAGCGCCCCGACTGCGCCCTCTCAGGCACCAACCTCACTGGTATGGGCTCCAGCATCCACGCGGGACCCGCGCCTGGACCCACTCTTCCCTGACTATGACCGCCAGAACCTGGGAAAGAGGACTCCTCTGCTTGAAATCCCCTAAAAACTGACAAAGGTGAAAAAATTTCTTTTGCTAGCACTGCATTCATTGAGCCACTGTATTTTCCTGAGCCTCACTACGTACCAAGAGCGACAGGGTAAGCAAGATGCAAGCCTTACTCTCAAAGAGTAAACCAGAGAGAACTGGCAGTTACCGAGTGGCCTCTGGGTCCCAGACACACGCCTTATGTCGTCCACCCTTTAAAGAATCCCTCCTCATAAGCCTCCTCATCTTCACTTTGCCAGAGTGGAAAATCAGGTTCAAAAAACTACCCAAAGTTGCAGTTAATGAGGGTCCCAGCTGCCTGACTCCCACCTGCGTGTTTTTTTCACCTACACGCCACTGCCTACTGGGAACTCTGAGTCTAGTGCGGGATCCGGCGAACTAAATAATTACCCACAGAGCTAAAATAGAGGAAAGGACAAGATGGAAGCAAGAAGGCCTGGTGGAGATGATTGCCCCTGAGCCCCTCCCCTGCTGCCCTGGGCAATGCCTCACAGGACAAACTTCACAGCTGTAAATGGCGAGATCACGGCGCCTTGCCGTGCCTTCCTAGGCGTGGGGAAGATAAGCAAGCAGTTTCCATGTCAGACTGCCAGGCTTCCCGTCCCTACCCTGCCGCTGCTGGCTGAGTGTGCCCTCTATCCTCTCTGAGCTTGGTTTCTTCCCCTGTAAAATGGTGATGACATAACAGGATTGTTATAAGTACTAAATGAGATAATGTTTATAGAGGGCTTGGCACGGAGCCTAGGACCCAGTCAGCCCTTTCCAGGTAGGCACCCCTGAGGGCTCGTTAGAAAAGCTATAGTCTTATCTCCTTGAGAACCTCACACCACACTGGAAGCCACAATTTTCTCTGTAAAAACCCTGACCCTAAATAATAATTCCATTCAATTAGCCAGTTCAAACTGCACCTTGATTTTAAATGAAAGAATGGCATTACAGACAGCAGACCCTCCTGTGCCTCTGTTACCAGCTCTGTTCTTCCACCCTCGGTCTTACTGTCACACATATTGACACCATGGGTCATGAGTCATGGTCACAGATACAATTTTTGCCACAAACCTGCCCAAAGAACCACATGCTTATAGAGTCTTAAAGCAATGCTTAACATAATACTTCCAGATCATTTTCCTTAAGGTAGTCATTCCCCAAGCTTCCTGGCTTTATTTCATCTTTCTCTCCCTTTTACTAACAAACACAAGTGAAAGAATATGCTTCTGGTTCAAGACAGTCATGTCAGCATTAATGTTTAACTCCCCACATTCTACCCACCCATCCTGGAGTGTTTCCACTGCAATTACCCAAAAATACACAGATAGGGGAAATTCAGCATTAACCCTGGAAGGCAGGAAAGATTGGGGGGTGGGGGTCCTTTCTCCAGGATAAAAGGCAGATAGGACTGAACTGAAGGAGGGAGGTCTCCCTGGGATTTTTCATCTGGAAAGAAACCCCAAAAGAACACACTACAAGATGGGGGTAACAGGGCCTGGAGGCCAGAACAAGGCCAATTTGAGGGGTAAAATTTCTGTCTAATGATTCCCCTGAGAAATACCACCAATGCCTGAGTCCTCCCAGAGTCAATAATCCTGGCATTGCCCTGCCCACTGCTCTTTATATTAAAGCCCCGTGGCAACCGGTCTGATCTCAGGTGGCATCACATTCAATGAAACACCAGTTCAACAGCCAAAAAATATTTGACATGAAATTTAAATATGAACCTAAACCTCGTTGGCGGGAAATGATGTTCATAACACATTTCGTATCCTTGTTTTTCTCAAGCTCAGCAGCTGCTCCAAAAAAAAAAAAAAAGCCTTTTTCTTTGCTTGAAAAATTCCCTAAATTCTTTCCAAACTATCCCACACTGACCTGTGTTTTTTTCTCTCAACTCATTCACCTGATAGGTCTAGGTGATCAAATCAGCATATATCACTTTTGTACTGGTTGAGAGGTATTTCTTGTACAAGTAAATATCTGCCATTTTTACTTTCAGAGCATCCAATTTCCTCCTTACCCATAACATAAAAAAAAAAAAAAACAAAAAAGCTCAGGAATGCAGCTACAGAAGGAGGGAAGTCTCTGTGAACACCTAACAGGATAATTTTGTTTCCTGTCACCTAAAAAACAAAAGAGTGGGACAATTTCTTACGATTCCAAGACAGACCCTTGAGTTCTCTTTCTGGCAAACTTAGGTCACTGATTTTTGAATGTCATTGCTGAGGGAACAGGAAAAAATAAAATGTAGCTTAAATATCAGGGGTTTTTTCACGTTGCAGAGTGTGAATTTCAGAGGAACTTAACAGTTTGGCTAGAGGTTTGGGGGTTTTTCCATATTTTCTCTCTTGAAGCCCAGGTGAAACAAAACTTTCCATTTTGTTCTGTAAAAATCTCCCCCACAAACATCAGGAATCGAATATAAACGCGAGCAGGTATTAGCATTAGATCATGCTGGGAATGTAAACCCTAACACAAAAGCACATTTGTTTCCCAATCTGGCAGGTCTTTTAAGCTGTATGGTGATTTATGCACTGCAGGGAGGGGGAAGTTAAAATGATGCTTTTCAACAAATTTTTATTGGAGTTTGTAAAAGTAAATGAGTACAGAAGGCACGCTATCACAGGGGAGCTTAAGCTCATAAAAGACTAAATAAAACAACTGAACTGTCAAGTATAACAAATGAAATATTTGGGAGGCTTTAGGATTATTAAAGCTAATTTTATACCCAAAATGATTGCTTATAATGTTAGTGAAAAGAGATAAAGCTTGGCTGACCTTGACTGAGTAACTAGAATGCTTGTTTTAGACCATAAATATAACCTCTGAAATTCCTGATTCCGTGTTGGATTTTCTTCTCCTATAAGCTTATTATATGATTCAAAAATCAACACTATTAAAAATTTTTAAATCCACAAATATCACTTTTAGTAGAGGTTGAGAGGTAGTTCAGCATGCGTAATGTGTATTTGTTATTGTTGTGCCTGTTCTCGGTTTGCTTTTTCCTTTTCCTCGTTTTCTGACTTCTGCAGATTTACCTGAGTAGTTTTTATGATTTCTTTTTATCTCCTTCATTGCCTTATTTTCTACAATTCTTCGTTTTGCTATTTGCATGGTTGCTTTAGGGTTTACATCATATACATGTGAAGATATATAAGATACAGGTACAGACATACCCCGTTTTACTGCATTTCACAGATATTGCATGTTTTACAAACTGAAGGTTTGTGGCAACTCTGTTCCAGCAAGTCTATCGGTGCCATTTTTCCAACAGTGTTTGATCACTTTGTGTCTCTGTGTCACATTTTGGTAATTCTTGTAATGTTTCAAGGTTTTTCATTATGATTATATTTGTTATGGTAATCTGTGATCAGTGAAGGCTCAGATGAGGGTTACCATTTTTTAGCAATAAAGTATTTTTTAATTAAGGTATGTGCAGTGCTTTTTTAGACATAATGCTATTGCACACTTAACAGACTACAGTACAGTGTAAACGTAACTTTCATATGCACTGGGAAACCAAAAATTCATGTGACGCATTTTATTGCGATATTCACTTTATTTTGGTGGTCTGGAACTAAACCCACAATAACTCTGAAGTATGCCTCTATACATCTTATATCAGACATATGTATGATATATATTATAGATCTATGTAAGATATAGATTATGTCATATCTTATACATCTTTCTCACAGACTATCTTCAAGTGATATGATACCATTTTGTGTATAGTTAAGAACCTTACAATAGTATTTTTCCATGTCTTCCCTCTCAATCTTTATGCTTTTTGTCATACATTTTACTTCTATACATGATATAAATTCCAGAATGCATTGTTATAATTTTTCTTTAAATAGTCAATTATCTGCAACACTATTTACAATATCCAAGACATGGAAACAACCTAAATGTCCATCGACAGATGAATGGATAAAGAAGATGTGGTATATATATGTATACACAATGGAATACTACTTAATCATAAAAAAGAATAAAATAATACCATTTACAGCAATATGGATGGACCTAGAGATTATCATACTAATTGAAGTAAGTCAGAAAGAGGAAGACAAATACCATATGATATCACTTGTATGTGGAATCTAAAATATGACATAAATGAACTTATCTATGAAACAGAAACAGACTCACAGACATAGAGAACAGACTTGTGGTTGCCAAGGGGGGTGGGGACAGACTGAAAGTTTGGGATTAGCAGATGCAAACTATTATATATAGAATGGATAAACAACGATGTTCTACTGTATAGCACAGGGAACTATATTCAATATCCTGTGATAAACTATAATGGAAAAGAATATGAAAAAGAATGTATATATACATGTATAACTGAATCACTTTGCTGTACAGCAGAAATTAACACAACATTGTAAATCAACTATACTTCAATAAAATAAATTTTAAAGAAATAAATAAATGGCCAATTATCTTGTAAAGATATTTAAATAATAAGAAAGAACTATTATATATTTACCTGTATAGTTACCTATGTACCACTTCTGATGATCTTCATTCTTCTGTAACTAGATCCATATTTTCATCTGGTATCATCTTCCTGCTTGAAGAATGATCTTTAACTTTTCCTGTAGTACAGATCTGCTGGGGATGATTCTTTCAGCTTTTATATCTCTGAAAAGTCTTTAATTTGCCTTCGTTTTTGAAAGATATTTTTACTAGGGATAGAATATTGGATTGACAGATTTTTCCTTTTAGTGTTTTAAAAGCTTGGACCACAGTTGCCTTACTTGCATTGTTTCCAGTGGGAAATCTGATGTCACCTTCATCTTTGTCCTTCTATATGGAACACGTCTTTTTTCCTCTGCTACTTTTAAGATTTTTTTCTTTATCATTGATTTTGATCAACTTAATCATGATGTACTTTAGTGTAGTTTTCTTCAAATCCTTGGTGTTCTAGAGATTTGTTGAGATTCTTAGATATGTGGGTTTATAGTTTTTGTCAAATTTGAAAAACTTTGACCATTATTTTTTTCAAGTATTTTTTTCTGTCTCCCCTTTTCTCGTTTTCTTCAGGTTCTTCAATTTTATGTATATCAGACTGCTTGTGGTTGGCCTACAACTCACTGATGCTTATTCTATTTTATTTCCTCTCTTTTCTCTGTATTTTCATTTTGGATAGTTTCTGTTGCTATATCCTTGAGTTCACTAATATTGTTCTTTTTCACTGTCTAATCTGTTGTTAATCACATCCAGTGAATTTTCCATCTCAAGTTTTGTAGTTTTCTTCTCTAGAAGTTCATTTTGTGTCTTTTTTACATCTCCCATGTTTCTATTTAACATTCTGAATGTATGAAATATAGTTATAATAATGGTTTCACTGTCCCTCTTTGCTAATTCTAACCTCTGTGTCAGTTCAATTGATTGCTTTTACTTATGATGGATTGCATTTTCCAATTCTTTTCATCCATGGTAATTTTTGACTGGATGCCATACATTGTGAATTTTATCTTGTTGGGTACTGGATCTTTTTATATTCCTACAAATATTCTTGAGCTTTGTTCTAGAACACATTTAAATTACTTAAAAACAATTTTATCCTATCAGGTATTTGCTTTGAAGACTTGTTATGTAGAACAAGAGCAGTGTTTAGTCTGGGACTAATTATTTTCCATGACTGGGGCAAGATTCTTCTGTGTACTCTACCCAATGCCCTGTGAATTATGAGGTTTTCCAGTCTGGCTGGAGACAACAAGCACTGTTCCTGGTCCTGTGTGAGTTCCCTATAATCTTCACACTCCCATTCCTCACATCATACACTGATTAGTTTCCTGCTGAATACTCTAAGGGACTCTAAAGATCTCTGGAGTTCTGTCTCTCTCTCTCTCTCTCCCTCTCCCCAGGTCCCTCCTTTCCAGTACTCTGTTCTGTGACCTCTAGCTGCCTTGGTGTCCCTGGACTCTCAATTCTGTCTCCTCAACTCCAGGAGTCCACCAGACTCCACCTCTGCTACCCTTCCCCACACCATGACCTGGAAATTCTCTTGAGTCAGTAAGCTGGGGCAGTTGTAAGGCTCACCTCACTTGGTTCCCATCTCTGAAGGATCACCGTCCTTTTTTGTATGAGGTCCAGTATCTTGAAAACCATCGTTTCATATATTCTACCCATTTTGTTGCTTGTTTCAGATAGGAGGATCAATCCAGTCCCTATTACTCCATTCTGTCTGGAAATAGAAGTCTCAACTTTTAAAATTTTAAGTCTAAAACGGCAAAGGAATCAAGCCAGAAAGGGAAATTGGGGTTGGAAATGAAGATTGATTCAGCAATACTGATTTTCTTCTTTTTTTTTACACCTCCAAACTGCTACTGGCCCATGGCTCTGGACTGTCACAGGCACCAAATCTAGCCCTGGCTCACCTGTATTATGACTCCAGTGTTCCCCCTCTTCCCCCATCTAAATCCCTCAGTCTTGAGATATATATGGAGTCAGTTTGGCCCAGCCTGGCCTTCTGGGGTTGTGGACAGAGTCAATTCTCTGAGAAGAGATGGAATGGTTACAAATGCCATCATGCATTCCGTAAATATTTCTTGAGTGCCTATTATTGGCCAGGTACTTTTCTAGGCGCTGGAACCACAACACTGTACAAAACAAACATTCCTGTCCTCGTAGCATTTATATTCCTGTGCTAAATGATAAATGTCTTTTGTACAACACAATATAGAATTGCCATGAGTTTCAATTTTGTTGAAAAAAAAGAATGCTCTTACTGGCAAAATCATAACCTAAGCTAAGATAAAATATGGGCTCATTCAGAAAAATTGTTTACACTGTGTAAATATAGAATCTATTTAAGTCACCTTGGAGAGTCTTCTTTAGGCCATTTACAGAAAACACAAAGCCCAGGGGAGAGACTTTGCAGAAAAAAATGCTGAAACAGGCTCTTGAGGCTGTAAATCAATGCTCTGTGAAGACACAAAAGATGCTAATTCATCTGTTGGGCCTATGAGATAATTTATGATTAGAGGACCCCAGAGAGCATCCTTCAATTCACAAAAGAATTCATGAGCTGAGGCCTTTCCTCCCAGCCTATCTCTGCCATTGGTTAAGTTACTGTCCCTCCTGACAACGTAATCACTGGTCAATCTAAACCCCCAGCTTCACGTGTCCCAGTTCTGTGAGAAGGTCCCCTCTGGGGACCAGCATGGGGCTGCAGTGGAAAGAAATTGAGTCAGACAGACCTGGATTTGAACCTTGACTCTACTATTATAATAGCTAGCTGTGGGAACTTAGTTAAGTTTCTTCACCTCTCTGACCTCTTTTTTCTACCCCTTGAAAATGCAAATACTACTATTTACCATGCAAGGCTGTTAAGAAGATTAAATGAGATTCTGTCTATGAAATATCAGGTAGGTAGACAGAGATCAGGAAATGTTACCTCGCTTTACATTCTGTCCTAGCAAAGGCTGTTCGTCATGCATCTTTTGTTGGGTTTACCAGCCCAGCACCCATTTCACCTTCTCCTGGTAAAAACATCCCAGATTCGGGGGAGCGGGGTGGGGGTGGGGGCTGGTTACCTGTTCCTTACTGACTACATTCTAGTGGTCTGATAAGGTAGACTGCCCCTCTGTAGCTAAGAGGATGAACACATGACCTGAGGATGTTTCCTCCCTGAGATTTGAATCTTACACAGAGTGACAAAGAGACTGAAAACATTTGGCTGTCACTCATCCCATCAGCATCACCTTGACCAGATTGCTTCTGTTGTGAGACTATCCCTGTAACTCTTCCTTCCAGGACCCTGGGTGCTCTGCTCTCTGTCTATTCCCAAGCCTGTTTCTATGGCCTCCCCTCCACTCAGTGTTACCTTTCCAGTGAATTTCCTTTTGCTTAGGTTAGCCATAGTGAATTTCTGTTGCTTACAACCAGATAACTCTATTTGATCAGCAGAATAAATAGGAAAAAAAAACCATATTTCATGTTTTATTTGGATTCATATCAACTAGAGCCACTATTTTTACTTGCCTAACCAGCAAGGAGACAAATTATACATAGAGTTCTCAGGATTTTTCCTGACTAACGAAAGAGCCTATTTAATTTGTAGAGTGATGAGTCCTCCCAATGACTTATTTCATTTACAGCCTTCATTCCCTATAACCAACATATTCAACAGATTAAATGAACAACACAATGCATTACCTGCTCCTAGTGGGAAATACCCTGCCCATGATCTCTAGAGTTGCTCTGGCCACCTCCAGCTGGCATCCTTGGGGCCAGCATGCACTCAATGCCCACATTTTGGACACTGAGATTTACCTGATTGGCTACTTTTCCAAAGAGTAGAAGCACCTTTCCCAGCTTCAGGAATGTAGATAGGGGGACCAAGGGTGACTTCCCAGAGGAGACAACACCTAATCTGATCTTAAAAGAAAGGAAGGAAATAATCCACATGAAGAAGGAGGGAAAGGTATGTTTGGCAGAGGGGATGGTATATGTGAGTGATGGTGATGGGAGAGGGGGCAAGGAATGATGAGAGATGAAGTTGGAAGTTTGGAAGAAATATAAAGAGGAGGGCCCACCTCTGCTTTGGAAACTCAAGCAATTTTAAGGTCAATATCCTTTTATTTAGAGGCTTATTGGAGGGGGGGTCTCAAATATAACCAACAGGACTTGTGTTCATGGGACAGAGAAACTAGAGGCAGAAGCCCCCCCATATCTCAGTGGCTCCAATTTGGAAAAGATAGGGAACATGGAGAAGGGTCCAGAGAATGGTCAACAACCTTGCAGATGGAATCCTGGGGACCTCTTTAAAAAGTTTCCTCTCCATACTACCTATAAGTTGAGTGGCCCCAGTCTCCAGCCACCCACTTCTCTGGTACTATTGTGTCACCAACTGCTTACTCAACGTCTCCACCAGGTCATCATAATTGTGTCCTTTATTAAACTTATCATCTTCCTCCTTGCTGCTCCTCTTGTGATTCTTCTCTTGGTGACAGACACCTCTCCTCCCCCAGATACAACAATGGAAGCCAACACATTACCTGATGTCTTTATTCCCTTCTTCTTCCCATCTAAAATCATACACTCTTTTTTATTCTTCTTCTGAGATCCATGGAGACATCTGCTCCCTTCTCTTTGTTTCCAAAACTACTGTTCTAATCCAGGTCTCAATATTTCTCACTTGGTTAATGCAACCAACCTCCCAATCATCATCCCAGTATATGCCTTAATGAGTTGTTAAGTCATGGGTTACGTGTCTCTAGTCTTCAGAGACACTTTGTGAAATGGAATTAGTAAGGATGAGCAGAACCTTTAATTGCTCCTCCCATGTTCCTACCTGATGCTACTGGATATGGTAGCAAATATTATACATTACTTGTCCTTTTCTTTAAAATATATTACTTCTGTATATGTTCTATTGGCTCTTAGATTTCTTTAAGCATCACCTTATTGGATTCAATTCTAGCAAAAGGAATTCTATTTGCAGCTTTTCAAAAGAAACCCTCCTAATTACAAGCAAAGGAACAACAACAAAAAAAAGTTGGTGTAGCTACACTTGGAGATAAAATCCTAAACATTACAGCCTTTTGGGAAAAAAGTTTAGATAAATTTGGAGGCAGAAAACATTTAAAAAGAATAAAACTCAGTTCTCTGTTTAGAAAACAGCAAGGGCCCTCAATTGTCCATAAAAGTCTCTTTGGAGATACCTGGACTCTCAGGGTCTTTCCTGTGGAATGCGCTTTTAATCTCTCAAAGATTTTCATAGTGATTGGCCATCATCAGGCACACTCTTCAAATTGGTATCTATTATTCCTGTCAGGTTCATAAACTGCCATTGTTCTTTACCAGAAAGAACATTCAACCAGAAAATTCAACCCTGTCTCTCTGTTACAAAGGTAAATAATTGGACGAATCTGATGGATTCCTTTCCTTCAAACAGTGAAGGCTCATGATTAGGGCTCTGTCTCTGGGTGTAGTGACACCTTTAGTTTTTGTTCACCCAGCACTTTCCTCCCCTGCCTATCATGGCACTCAATTCCCCTGACCACATGGGACGAGCACAGGACCTACACTACCATGTTCAGACTCTTCTCAGGCATCTGAAATTTGAGTTGGAGACACAGAGGAACAAAAAAGAGGTCAGAGCTCTCTTTTCAACAAATGTTTTCGGGAAGTCTGGATATCTACATGCGAAATGATAAAGTTGAACCCTCACCTAGCACCACATAGAAAAATTAACTCCAACTGAATCAAAAATCTAAAAGGAAAAGCTAAAACTATAAAACTCTTAGAAGAAAATATAGGGTGAAAACACATGACAGTGGATTGGCAATGGACATCAAAAGCACAGGCAACAAAAGAAAAACTAGATAAATTTGAATACATCAAAAGTAAAAACGTGTGCATCAAAGGACACTATCAGCAGATTATAAAGGTAACCCACAGAATAGAAGAAACTATTCACAAATCATATTTGATAAGGAATTAATATCCAGAATCTATAAGGAACTCCTACAACTCAAATTTTAAAATAGACAAAGACTTAATTAGACATTACTCTGAAGAAGGTATACAAATGGCCAATAAGTAAATGAAGAGATGTTCATCACTAATCTTTAGGGAAATGCAAAACAAAATCACAATGAGATACTGCTTTTATCATCAAAAAGCAGAAAATATCAAGTGTTGGCAAGGATATGGAGAAATTAGATCCTTTGTGCATTGCATTGCTGATGGGAATAAAAATAGTGCAGCCAGTATGGAAAATATTGTGGCAGTTCCTCAAAAAGTTAAAAATAGAATTACCATGTGATCCAACAATTCCACCTCTGGGCATATACCCCACCCAAAATTGAGAACAGATACGTACACGCCCCCTAAAAATTGACTCAAACAGATATTTTCACAACACTGTTCTTAGTAACATTATTCACAATAGCTAAAAGATCAAAGTAGGACTTCCCAGGTGGTGCAGTGGTTAAGAATCCGCCTGCCAATGCAGGGGACACGGGTTCGAGCCCTGGTTCAGGAAGATCCCACATGCCGTGGAGCAACTAAGCCCGTGCGCCACAACTACTGAGCCTGCACTCTAGAGCCCACGAGCCACAACTACTGAGCCCGCATGCCGCAACTACTGAAGCCTGTGGGCCTAGAACCCATGCTCTGCAACAAGAGAAGCCACCGCAACGAGAAGCCTGCGTACCACAACGAAGAGTAGCCCTGCTTGCCGCAACCAGAGAAAGCCCGCATGCAGAAACGAAGACCCAACTCAGTCAAAAATAAATAAATTTTTTTTAAAAATGAAAGTAACCCATGTGTCCATTGACAGATGAATGGATAAACAAAATGTAGTATATATATATATATACAACGGAATATTATTCAGTCTTAAAAAGGAAAGATTCTGACATATACTACAGCAGAGAGGACATTATACTAAGTGAAATAAGCCAGTTAACAAAAGGAAAATTATTGCATGATTCCACTTATATGAGATACTTAGGCTAGTCAAATTCATAGAGACAGAAAGTAGAATGGTGGTTGTCAGCGGCTGGGGGAGGGCAAATGGGGAGTCGTTGCTTAATGGGGACAGAATTTCAGGTGAGGAAGAGGGGAGAAGTTCTGGAGATGGATGGTGGTAATGGGTGCACAGCAATGTGAATGTGCTTAATGCCACTGAACTGTACACTTAAAAATCCTTAAAACTGTATATTTTATATTATGTACATTTTACAGCAATAAAGAGCACAGGAGATCAGAACTGAGCCATTAGATGGCAGCCTCCAGAGGGTGGTCTGTGAGTTCCTGCTGTTGAAGATCCAGTGCTTCCCTAGACCTTCCATGGAAAGGTGGAGCTCTCTTTTCCAGTTTGTGAACTCCCATTATCCTCGCTCTGAAGTTCTCTTTTGGCCTAAGGCATCCAGGATAGTTTTCTTTTGGCCAATAGATATTAACTGAAATGCTGACATTCTGCAAAAAACAGCTGCAGCTATTTGCCTATGAGGTAGCATTGCTAATTTATTCTATGGAACAAAGAATATCTGCCATTTGATGAGCATCCTTTATTCACTCTGTTTTCACCTGTACCTAACACTTCATCCCAGGGTCACCTTGCATGTCCGGGGTCTTCAAACTGAAGATTTCTTTGACAGTACACTCATGTTTTTGTATTGGTTTCTCTCCAATATTCTTTCCCCTCTTCACCTCCCTAGATGACAGGTACCACAATCCATGGGCCAGAAAAAATTACCAACTTGCACTGGTCCTAATTCTTGGACATGACATAATAGTCAGCACCCATGAACCTAGAGACTGTCATACAGAGTGAAGTAAGTCAGAAAGAGAAAAACAAATACCGTATGCTAACACATATATATGGAATCTAAAAAAAAAAAAAAAAAGGTTCTAATGAACCTAGGGGCAGGACAGGAATAAAGACACAGACGTAGAGTAGAGAATGGACTTGAGGACATGCAGAGGGGGAAGGGTAAGCTGGGACGAAGTGAGAGAGTGGCATGGACATATATACACTACCAAATGTAAAATAGATAGCTAGTGGGAAGCAGCTGCATAGCACAGGGAGATCAGCTCGGTGCTTTGTGTCCACCTAGAGGGGTGGGATAGGGAGGGTGGGAGGGAGACGCAAGAGGGAGGAGATATGAGGATATATGTTTATCTATAGCTGATTCAATTTGTTATACAGTAGAAACTAACACACCATTGTAAAGCAATTATACTCCAAAAAAGATGTTTAAAAAAAAAAAGAAACTATTCAAACATGATCCCTATTTTACCCAAGATAAATGGGAGCTCAGAGAGGGAAAGTGATTTGTCCAGAGCCACCTAATGAACGAGATGGTAGAGTGAGAGTCTTGCAAGCCCTGTCTGACTCCAAAGACCATAATCTCTCTACGTTGGATAGAGGATGACTGATGTTCTGTATATCAGGGGTAATTATTGCATCAAATACAAAAGAGTCAGGGCTAATTCTCTGAAATCACATTCATTGGCTTGGGACTAGGACTCATTATTTAAAAAATTGGATTTCTTTACTTAAAACATAAAAAGCAAATTCATCAAGTGAAACAAAACAGTCAATATATCAACAGATGTCATTTTTTAAAAGCCAGATTTAGCAAGTTAATTAGAGAATATGAGACACAGTGGCAGAGCCAGAGATCGCTAAGGTCCTCTTGGGTTAAAAAATCACAAAACACTGCCAATGCCAAATGAAGGTTTCTGAATCAACACCAGTATAAAAATGTTGTTTTGTATTTGCTACAATACAATAAATGTCAGGTTCATACTCATACGTGCTAAAATGAAACACACACCAAAAGAATGAGAGCCAGGAAAGCAACAAAGTGGGAAAGAAACTAACGTTTTTTGGTGCCACCTATGGGCCAATTCTGGTGAAAGTTTCATCAGCCTTATTTTAAATATGAAGAAAGTGGAGCACAGTAATATCACGTATTAATAAAAAGCAGGTTGGGATTCACACACTCCTAATTCTATATGATTGAAAAGCATGGGCTTTTTCTATGTTTTTTCATGTTTATGTGGTCATTCATTCAATAATGATTTATCAAAAATCTATCATGGGCCAGGCCTCTGTGACACACATATACAGACACACACACACACACACACACACACACACACTGTTTTTAGATAAATGTGGATTTATTTACAATTTACAGCTATAGTAATTGCTGTGAAAGAAAACAAAAAGAGGAAATAAAAGAGAATGCAGATTGGGAATGAACTTTTTGGTAGATTATATTGTTGTTCCAAATATTTGCTGCCTTTCCCTGGAAGAATATTACACTTCCCCAGCTCATTGACTTTAGGCTTGCCCTGGGACTTATGGTGCTTCCCTAGGGGAGCATTATGCATCCCCACCCTGTTGCACTCAGGAGTGTCCATGCAACTTATTTTGGCCAATAGAATGTGGCTGGAAGCCATGTGTGTCTTTGTCAGGCAGATGCCTTAAAACCAGTTGAGGGTTCACAATCTCTCTTCTCTCTCCCCTGAGTCCAGCAGTGTCCCAGGTAGAGACTGTGATCAATCTGTCCCAGAGTGAAGCCATGGTGGATCAGAGCTGCAGCTGACCCTTGGTAGACATGCCTTTGTTGTAAGTCGCTGAGATCTGGGGCTCATTTGTTAGTGCAGCATAACATACCTTACCCTGACTTATATACCCTCTTACCAGAGGGTGGTCAGTGAAGACCTCTTTGAGGAAGTGACATTTGAGATGAGCCCCGAATGCGGGATCCTGCTAGGTAAAGAACAGGAGAGGAGAGCTTCCCAGCAAGGATAAAACAGGCAGTGCACATGCCCTAAAGTGGGAAAGAACTTGGCATGGCCTCCGTGTCAGGAGCTGATGAGAGTGGTGAGAGATGATGCTGAAGAGATGTCTGAGCTGAGCGTAAGGAAGTGGGAGCCAGGGGAGGAGGCTGGATTGCATTCCATGTGTGATAGGAAGCTGCTGGAGGATTCCAAGCAGGGGGATGAAGTGATCAGATTCAAGTGTTTAACACATTTCCCTGTAATCTGTAAAGCAGGAAAGGAAGCAGAGAGACCAAGTACAAGCCTATTGCATTGTCTTGTTAAAGGTGTGTTCTTTCTGAATTGTGTTCCCCCTAAAATCATATGTTGAAGTCCTAATCCCAGTACCTCAGAATGTGACCTTGTATAGAAATAGGGTCATTGCAAATGTAATTAGTTAAGTTTAGATGAGGTCATACAGGAGTAGAGTGGGCCCTAGTCCAATATGACTGGTATCCTTATAAAACAGGAAAATTTGGATACTGACATGTACACAAGGAGAACACCATGTGAGGAAGGCAGATGTTGGGATGATGTTTTTACAAGTGAGGGAATGACAAAGACTGCCAGAAAATCACCATGAGCTAGGGGAGAGGCATGGAACAGATTCTCCCTCACAGCCCTCAGAAGAAACCAGCCATGCCAACACCTTGATCCCAGACTTCTAGTTTCCAGAACTCTGAGACAGTAAGTTTCTGTTGCTTAAGACACCCAATCAGTGGTATGTTGTTATGCAGCCTCAGAAAACTAATACAAGGACAGAGACAGTGGTATCTTGGGCTGGAGTAATAGCTTTGGGGATGGTATAAAAAGCAGATAAATTCAAGATACACTTCATAATTTTTTTGTCAATTTCTTCTGATTATATTCCATTATTACAAGATATTGAATATAATTCCCTGTGTTATACAGTAAATCCTTGTTGCTTATCTATTTTATGTGTAGTAGTTTGTATATGTTAATACCATACTCCTAATTTGTCTTCCCCCCACCTCCCCTTCGGTAACCATAAGTTTGTTTTCTATGTTTGTGAGTTTGTTTCTGTTTTATATATAGAATCTTTTGTATTATTTTTTAGAGTCCATGTATAAGTGATATCATAGAGTATTTGTCTTTCTCCCTTCACTAAGTATAATGTTCTCTAGGTCCATCCGTGTTTCTGTAAATGGCATTATTTCATTCTTTTTTATGGTTGAGTAATATTCAATTGTATGTGTGTGTGTGTGTGTGTGTGTGTGTGTGTATACCGCATCTTCTTTATCCATTCATCTGTTGATGGACACTTGGGTTGTTTCCATGTTCAAGATTCATTTTGAAGGTGGAAAGGACATTATTTTTTATTGGGTTAGACATAGATTAAAATGGAAAGGGAGGGGACTTCCCTGGTGGTCCAGTGGTAAAGAATCCCCCTTGCAATGCAGGGGAACGTGGGTTCGATCCCCAGTCAGGGAAATAAGATCCCACATGCTGCAGGGCAACTAAGCCCGCATGCCAAAACTACTGAGCTCACGCGCCTCAGCTAGAGCCTGCGTGCCACAAACTACAGAGCCCATGTGCCCTGGAGCCTGTGCGCCACAACTAGAGAGAGAAAACCCTCACACCACAACTAGAGAGAAACCCACGCACCACAATGAAGAGCCTGCGTGCTGCAATGAAAGATCCTGCATGCCTCAAGCAAGATCCCGCATGCCGCAACTAAGACCCGGTGCAGCCAAAAAAATAAATAAAATAAAATTTTAAAAATGGAAAGGGAGGAATTAAAGAGGAAATTATTGAAATTGTATATCAAGCACTCCATCCAATGCTATCATAAAGAATTGCTTTCTTCACAAGAGTCCTGTGGTCCTGTGTGTCAGTCGGGTCCCCTGGGAAGCAGACACTGAGTTGGGATTAGGAATACAATAGAGGGAAGGCCTGTGGAAGATAAAAAGGGAAGGAAGCAGAATTGGACAGAGTAAGGACTGTGATGCAGATCTGACAAAGTTGCAGCCATCTCAACCCAATGGGGAGCCTCAGAGCAAAGACTTCCCATCACAGGAGTCCTGCACTGGGCAGAAATAGACAGGCCCTAGTGTTCCCACTGTGCTTGGTCATCTTCCCAGAAAGAGTGTGGCCTCTGCTTGAACATGAAGGCAGATCCTAAAGGCTCTAACTAGAGGCTGTCAACTGCATTCACTCCTTTCAGTAAAATAGCAAATTCTTTTGAAGGGAGACCCAAGAAGGGCACCATGCCCTGTAAGGTTGGATTTTTAGCCATATCTTACAAATTAGGAAATAGAGGCTCAAAAATCATACTTTGAAACTTTTCTTTGAGTGAGAGTACATAGAGTTTGGCTGCCATCCTCTAATGGCCTGGTGTCTGTCAAGTTCAGGTTAGTACTTATAGCAGCCACTGCCAGCACCCATCCCAAGCCCCTCCTATAGCTTCTCTCTTTGGGTTGTAGCAGATGAAGAACTAAAAACTACATTTCCCAAAATCCTTTGTTGATAGGGTACAGGTATGTGACCTCGTTTCAGCCTGACTGATATATCCCTAGACGTGGATGTTGCAGTGAGCAAGGGAAGGTGGGCTGCCAGCAGATGAGAGGATCACCTGGTGAGCCCTGTGGCAGAGGCTGTCAGTCCTCAGCACCACAGGGTTTTTTCTAGAACACTCCTTGATCTGTTTCTCCCAACTGCGTTTTTTTCCTGGACATGCCTTCCCAAGACAGATTCTTCAAACACCCTGGAGGCGTGCAAACTTTCTAACATCCCTTAACAAATGCCCTTCTGTTTAAAATAGGAGGAGGGGCCTCTGTTGTCTGTAACTGAGAATCCTCAGAGAGATGGTACTGGGTAAAGTACACTAGACTGTAAGGGCACACATGCACCATTCAGCAGGGAAATGGAACTTAGATCCAAAGGCATTTCCCAAGCTCTGGCACACTTCAGAGTGACGTTCCTCCTAACTGAATCACACACAATTTGGCCTTTGCAGCGTATAAACAATATTTTTAAAATCAGATACACACCTCACAGTGTTTTGGTTAAGAGGGTCTAGATACTTTCAGGTCTGCTAGAAATTTCCTTGCAAGAGCCAGAATTTCTTTCCAGCTAGATGCAAATTAACTTCAGCATCTCTCAACAAAGCAAAATAATAGTGCTGAAAAGGAGGATTTAGCTACAACACAGAAAAGTTACTCACAAGATTTTTTTATTCAAGAGCCCTTTTGAAAACATCTCTTTTCAGTCTTTAATATAAGTCAGAGAACAAATATGGTCATCTCTCCCTATTGGTCCACCACAAGCAAATACTAGGCAATTTTCTTCAAGTGATTTTTCCATACTGTGCAACAGCTAAGAACATCAAGGGCTGACCTCCAAGCCCATCATAGTAAGGACCTATTCCTGTGCTGGTGCAGATGTTGTACAGAACAGTAATAAATTAATGAGCGGGAAAGGCATGCTCCAAGGGGGAGAAAGTGGCCCTGCTACCCCTCCCCAAGCCTTTGTGTCCTCCTCTCCCACCTCACAGGGTCAATGTCAGGAATTTACTGAAAAAACTGACAACCAGGAAGCTAAGACGAGGTGATCTGGAAGGCCACTGAATTGAGACAAAGAGCAGGCTCAGAGGCCACCCCTCCCTGAAGGAGCCATCTGAGCAGAACCATGCCCAGCACACCAGGACCACACCACTCCCAGGACATCTCAGACACAACAGTGCTACACCCAAGGCCTCTTGATCAAAAGCCCCTACTCCAGTAGGGCTGCAGATATAGCATTTCCTGTCTCCCAAGAAGCTGGTCTCAAAACTCCTGTTCATTAGATTAAAAAACTGTAGTATATTCGCACAATGGAATACTACTCAGCAATAAAAAGGGATGAAGTACTGATACATGCAACACTGTGGATGGATCCACAGTCATGCTGAGCCGAAGAAGCCAGACACAAAAGGCTAGTAGTATATTATTCCATTCATTTGACATCCTACAGGAGGCTTAACTAATATCTAGTTAAAGAAAGCAGAGGGGAGGGCAGACAACAGAAGCAAGAAGAACTACAAGCCTGCAGCCTGTAGAACAAAAACCACATTCACAGAAAGATAGACAAGATGAAAAGGCAGAGGGCTATGTACCAGATGAAGGAACAAGATAAAACCCCAGAAAAACAATTAAATGAAGTGGAGATAGGCAACCTTCAAGAAAAAGAATTCAGAATAATGATAGTGAAGATGATCCAGGACCTCGGAATAAGAATGGAGGCAAAGATCGAGAAGATGCAAGAAATGTTTAACGAAGACCTAGAATAATTAAAGAACAAACAAACAGAGATGAATAATACAATAACTGAAATGAAAACTACACTAGAAGGAATCAATAGTAGAATAAATGAGGCAGAAGAACGGATAAGTGACCTGGAAGACAGAATGGTGGAATTCACTGCTGTGGAACACGATAAAGAAAAAAGAATGAAAAGAAATGAAGACAGCCTAAGAGACCTCTGGGACAACATTAAACGCAACAATATTCGCATTATAGCGGTCCCAGAAGGAGAAGAGAGAGAGAAAGGACCAGAGAAAATATTTGAAGAGATTATAGTCAAAAACTTCCCTAACATGAGAAAGAGCCACCCAAGTCCAGGAAGCACAGAGAGTCCCATATAGGATAAACCCAAGGAGAAACATGCTGAGACACATAGTAATCAAATTGGCAAAAGTTAAAGACAAAGAAAAATTTTTGAAAGCAGCGAAGGAAAAACGACAAATAACATACAAGGGAACTCCCATAAGCTTAACAGCTGATTTCTCAGCAGAAACTCTACAAGCCAGAAGGGAGTGGCATGATATACTTAAAGTGATGAAAGGGAAGAACCTACAGCCAAGATTACTCTACCTGGCAAGGATCTCAGTCAGATTCGATGGAGAAACCAAAAGCTTTACAGAGAAGCAAAAGCTAAGAGAATTCAGCACCAGCAAACCAGCTCTACAACAAATGCTAAAGGAACTTCTCTAAGTGGGAAACACAAGAGAAGAAAAGAACCTACAAAAACAAACCCAAAACAATTAAGAAAATGGTCATTGGAACATACATATCGATAATTACTTTAAACGTGAATGGGTTAAATGCTCCACCCAAAAGACACAGGCTTGCTGAATGGATACGAAAACAAGACCCATATATATGCTGTCTACAAGAGACCCACTTCAGACCTAGTGACACATTCAGACTGAAAGTGAGGGGATGGAAAAAGATATTCCATGCAAATGGAAATCAAAAGAAAGCTGGAGAAGCAATACTCATATCACATAAAATAGACTTTAAAATAAAGAATGTTACAAGAGACAAGGAAGGACACTACATAATGATCAGGGGATCAATCCAAGAAGAAGATATAACAATTATAAATATATATATGCACCCAACATAGGAGCACCTCAATACATAAGGCAACTGCCAACAGCTATAAAAGAGGAAATTGACAGTAACACAATAACAGTGGGGGACTTTAACATCTCACTTACATGAATGAACAGATCATCCAAAATGAAAATAAATAAGGAAACAGAAGCTTTAAATGACACAATAGACCAGATAGATTTAATTGATATTTATAGGACATTCCATCCAAAAACAGCAGATTACACTTTCTTCTCAAGTGCGCATGGAACTTTCTCCAGGATAGATCACATCTTGGGTCACAAATCAAGCCTCGATAAATTTAAGAAAATTGAAATCATATCAAGCATCTTTTCTGACCACAACGCTATGAGATTAGAAATCAATTACAGGGAAAAAAACGTAAAAAACACAAACACTTGGAGGCTAAATGATAGGTTACTAAATAACCAAGAGATCACTGAAGAAATCAAAGAGGAAATCAAAAAATACCTAGAGACAAATGACAATGAAAACACGACGATCCAAAACCTATGGGATGCAGCAAAAGCAGTTCTAAGAAGGAAGTTTATAGCTATACAAGCCTACCTCAAGAAACAAGAAAAATCTCAAATAAACAATCTAAACTTACACCTAAAAGAACTAGAGAAAGAAGAACAAACAAAACCCAAAGTTAGCAGAAGGAAAGAAATCATAAAGATTATAGCAGAAATAAATGAAATAGAAACAAAGAGAACAATAGCAAAGATCAATAAAACTAAAAGCTGGTTCTTTGAGAAGATAAACAAAATTGATAAACCATTAGCCAGACTCATCAAGAAAAAGAGGGAGAGGACTCAAATCAATAAAATTAGAAATGAAAAAGAAGTTGCAACAGACACCACAGAACTACAAAGCATCCTAAGAGACTACTACAAACAACTCTATGCCAATAAAATGGACAACCTGGAAGAAATGGACAAATTCTTAGAAAGGTATAACCTTCCAAGACTGAACCAGGAAGAAACAGAAAATATGAACAGACCAATCACAAGGAATGAAATTGAAACTGTGATTAAAAATCTTCCAACAAATAAAAGTCCAGGACCAGATGGCTTCACAGGTGAGTTCTATCAAACATTTAGAGAAGAGCTAACACCCATCCTTCTCAAACTCTTCCAAAAAATTGCAGAGGAAGGAACACTCCCAAACTCATTCTATGAGGCCACCATCACCCTGATACCAAAACCAGACAAAGATAATACAAAAAAAGAAAATTACAGACCAATATCACTGATGAATATAGATGCAAAAATCCTCAACAAAATACTAGCAAACAGAATCCAACAACACATTAAAAGGATCATACACCATGATCAAGTGGGATTTATCCCAGGGATGCAAGGATTCTTCAATATATGCTAATCAGTCAATGGGATACACCATATTAACAAACTGAAGAATAAAAACCATATGATCATCTCAATAGATGCAGAAAAAGCTTTTGACAAAATTCAACACCCATTTATGATAAAAACTCTCCAGAAAGTGGGCATAGAGGGAACTTACCTCAAAATAATAAAGGCCATATACAACAAACCCACAGCAAACATCATTCTCAATGGTGAAAAACTGAAAGCATTTCCTCTAAGATCAGGAACGAGACAAGGATGTCCACTCTCACCACTATTATCCAACATAGTTTTGGAAGTCCTACCCATGGCAATCAGAGAAGAAAAAGAAATAAAAGGAATACAAATTGGAAAAGAAGAAGTAAAACTGTCACTGTTTGCAGATGACATGATAGTATACATAGAGAATCCTAAACATGCCACCAGAAAACTACTAGAGCTAATCAATGCATTTGGTAAAGTTGCAGGATACAAAATTAATGCACAGAAATCTCTTGCATTCCTACACACTAATGATGAAAAATCTGAAAGAGAAATTAAAGAAACACTCCTATTTACCACTGCAACAAAAAGAATAAAATACCTAGGAATAAACCTACCTAGGGAGACAAAGATCTGTATGCAGAAAATTACAAGACACTGATGAAAGAATTAAAGATGATACCAACAGATGGAGAGATATACCATGTTCTTGGATTGGAAGCATCAATATTGTGAAAATGACTCTACTACCCAAAGCAATCTACAGATTCGATACAATCCCTATCAAATTACCAGTGGCATTTTTTACGGAACTAGAACAAAAAATCTTAAAATTTGTATGGAGACACAAAAGACCCCAAATAGCCAAAGCAGTCTTGAGGGAAAAAAACAGAGCGGGAGGAATTAGACTCCCTGACTTCAGACTATACTACAAAGCTACAGTAATCAAGACAATATGGTACTTGCACAAAAACAAAAACATAGATCAATGGAACAAGATAGAAAGCCCAGAGATAAACCCACACACCTATGGTCAACTAATGTATGACATAGGAGGCAAGGATATACAGTGGAGAAAAGACAGTCTCTTCAATAAGTGGTGGTGGGAAAACTGGACAGCTACATGTAAAAGAATGAAATTAGAACACTCCCTAACACCAGACACAAAAATAAACTCAAAATGGATTCGAGACCTAAATGTAAGACCGGACACTATAAAACTCTTAGAGGAAAACATAGGAAGAACACTCTTTGACATAAATCACAGCAAGATCTTTTTTGATCCACCTCCTAGAGTAATGGAAATAAAAACAAAAATAAGCAAATGGGACCTAATGAAACTTCAAAGCTTTTGCACAACAAAGGAAACCACAAACAAGACGAAAAGACAACCCTCAGAATGGGAGAAAATATTTGCAAATGAATCAACGGACAAAGGATTAATCTCCAAAATATATAAACAGCTCATGCAGCTCAATATTAAAGAAACAAAAAACCCAATCCAAAAATGGGCAGAAGACCTAAATTGACATTTCTCCAAAGAAGACATACAGATGGCCAAGAAGCACATGAAAAGCGGCTCAACATCACTAATTATTAGAGAAATGCAAATCAAAACTACAATGAGGTATCACCTCACACCAGTTAGAATGGGCATCATCAGAACATCTACAAACAACGAATGCTGGAGAGGATGTGAAGAAAAGGGAACCCTCTTGCACTGTTGGTGGGAATGTAAAGTGATACAGCCACTATGAAGAACAGTATGAAGTTTCCTTAAAAAACTAAAAATAGAATTACCATATGATCCAGCAATCCCACTACTCGGCGTATACCCAGATAAAACCATAATTCAAAAAGACACATTCACCCCAGTGTTCATTGCAGCACTATTTACAATAGCCAGGTCATGGAAGCAACCTAAATGCCCATGAACAGACGAATGGATAAAGAAGAAGTGGTACATATATACAATGGAATATTACTCAACCATAAAAAGGAACGAAATTGGGTCATTTGTTGAGACATAGATGGATCTAGAGACTTTCACATAGAGTGAAGTAAGTCAGAAAGAGAAAAACAAATATCATATATTAACGCATATATGTGGAACCTAGAAAAATGGTACTGATGAACCGGTTTGCAGGGCAGAAATAGAGACACAGATGCAGAGAACAAACGTATGGACACCAAGGGGGGAAAGCCGTGGGGGGTGGGGGTTGTGGTGTGATGAATTGTGCAATTGGGATTGACATGTATACACTAATGTGTGTAAAATTGATGACTAATAAAAAAGAAAAAAAATTTTTAAAAAAAAGAAAGCAGAGGAGTGGTTGTCAGGGTGAGGGCTTGACTGCCAATGAGCACAAAGGAAATTCTGGGGGTCAATGGAAACATTCTATATCTTGATTGTTGTGGTAACTACACTAGTGTCTATACATTTATTGAACTCAACAAGCTATACAACTTTCAGTGAGCTGTGCACTTTATTTTGTATCAATTATACCTCAATAAAATCCATCAAAAATTCCTAGCAGGATGGCTGTCATCTATGTGAAATCTGTGTGAATCTATGTGAAAACCCCCTTGCTACTTGTTCCTCTCAAATACATGCCCCTTCACCTTTCTGAGAGTAGAGATAGTTTTGCTGTCAGCTAAATCTGAATGAGAGTTATCCTTGCCACAAAATGCTATGTTAACATTTTTCTGAAAAAAAAAAAAAAATGTAGGCTCTGCCATTGACTTTCTGTGTGACACCAAGCATGATCCTTTACTTCCCTGAGACTCAGTTTCCACATGTGTAATGTAGAAACAGTATTACAGGGAAAGTTATACAGCACAGCTTATTTGAAAGTAACCAGCTTAGAGCTGGGCAAATGGTGTGTACTCAATATATTGGTTTGCTTTCTCCATTCCATCAATGAGGATTCTTTTGATTGCAAGTAGCAGACAATACAACCCAACTTATTTAAGCAAAGGGGAGTTTATTGGCCGAACAGCTGAAGAGCACTGGTTTTAGGGAAGGCTGGATCCAGAGGGTTGGCATCCATACTACACCCTGGATTTCTCTCCCTCTCTCTGTTCTGTATTCTACCACATCCAGCCTCATCATCTATCTCCACATGGTCCACTCCCTCCCAGCAGCTCCAGCCACTCTCTTTGTGCCTCATTCTCACATCACAGCATCCTGGATGCACTCTCTTGTGTTTCAAATTGGGACCCATGCCTATCCCTGAGCCAAGAACTCTAGCTAAGGGGATGTGATATGCTGATAAGCCAATCACCCTGGAGCTGAAGTCTGGCTCAATCCCACCTAAAACAAATGGCTGCTATGAAACAGTATAGAGGTAACTGTTCCAAATCAGGGTGCTCTCAGCAGAAGGAGGACAATGGATATTGAAAGGCAATCATCAAATGTCCACTGAATGCATTCTATCAGTCAGGGTCTCAATCAGGAAAACAGAAACTACACACGTTAGTTTAACAGAGAGGATTTAATCTAAAGAATTTTTAACTGGGTGTTAGAACACTGGAATGGAAAAAGGAACACTAAGCCATCAGAATGTAGCCACTGCAGGAATCAGCCTCAGCCCTAATGCAGCGGGGGAATGAAGGGAGGGGTCTGGGTTCATTAAATCTTAGAGAACTGTGGGAGAGAGCACAGCTTGGATAGTGCTGGTGTTTCAGAGCTTGGAGGAGATGGCTCTTGGATCTTGGACCCAGAACTCTGAGGAGGGGCACCCCATCTGCAGTGCTAGTATCTCTGAAGAGGTGCAATGAGTCTGAGTCTGGGAGCATCTAAAAAACTTGGCCTCTGAGATGAGGAAACAAGGCTGTGGTGATGCCAAAAAGAATAGGAAGCAAACAGGAAGGGACATGTCCCTCCTTCCTTGTTCAGCCTCTCATTTTCCCCAGGCCCTGGCAAAGCAGAAATGTGGCTTGCAGAGTCCTAGAATCACGAAGCAGAGTACAGAAAATTTGGGTTCGGTACAGAGAGATAATTAGTAGCACACAAACAATTCACATGATCAGGGTATCAGTGAGAACAGTTTGGCTGCAAGCAATGGAAAAAACTCTAACTTAATTAGCTTAAACAATGACAAAATTTTCTTACTCACCAAAATATTAGTTCCGAAGAAGAACAGCTCCAGGACTGCTTAATTCAACTATTCAATATTGCCATAAGGGATAAAGTTCTTTCCGTCTTTCCACTCTGCCATCTTTTTAAAATTTATTTATTTATTTTTTGGCTGTGTGGGGTCATTGCTGTGCGCAGGCTTTCTCTAGGTGCGGTGAGTGGGGGCTACTCTTCATTGCAGTGCGCGGGCTTCTCATTGTCGTGGCTTCTCTTGTTGTGGAGCATGGGCTCTAAGCACACAGGCTTCAGTAGTTGTGGCACGTGGGCTTAGTAGTTGTGCCTTGCGGGCTCTAGAGCTCAGGCTCAGTAGTTGTGGTGCATGGGCTTAGTTGCTCCGTGGCATGTGGGATCTTCCCGGGCCAGGGCTCGAACACAAGTCCCTTGCATTGACAGGCAGATTCTTAATCACTGTGCCACCAGGGAAGCCCCCACTCTGCCCTCTTTAGAATGTGGCTTTATCTTCAGTTAGTTTTCCTCATGGCAACAAGATGGCTGCCACAATTCCAGACATCACACAGGCATTACAGATCCAGACATAGAAAAAAGTACTTTGTGAAAAAAATCTCTTTTTAGTGCAAGGAAACTTTTCCCAGAAGCCTCCTGGCCGATTTCCTCTTATATCTCATTGGCCAGAACAGAGTTACATGGCCATATGGAATCAATCCTCAGCAAAAAAAGAAACTGAAGCAGCAAATAATGGCTTAGAGTAATTAAAACTTACTCCTGGGTGACATATGGGGAGAGTAGATAGTTAAATAAAATTGAGACTTGAGCCAGAGGTGTAGGTTATATACTTAACAACCAGTACTCTGAGAAATATATATATACATGTATAAAATAATTTTATTATAAATATACTGATACAAAGGATGTGTAGAACAAAATTTAAAAATTATAATAAATTATACAATACTCTTTATATCACATAGGCAACTGATTCTCATAAGATGTTTCATTGATTTTTACCAAATTACTGTATTCTTAGCCAAGCTATGATTGCAACCGATCAGTAAGTTTAGTTCTGAAAAAATATTGATTGATATATTAAGACAAAAGTGAAATAACAAAGATGTATATTTGAGCTTCACTCAGCCAATAATGTGAGCAATTTATGTAAATGAACTAAATCTCTATCTCAATCTCCCATTCCACTGAGGTGGTTGAAATTTTGTCTTAGTTAATTAAAAGTTCACCTACCCTCCCATTTTCTTGGGGTTGAATCTAAGTTCCAAGGCATGTTAGAAGGGCCCATCAATCTTTCGTTAATTCAAAGAGGTTGCTATTTTCACGTTCACATAACCCTATGTAAATGTCAATATTCATATATCCCTGATTTCTGTCTGCCAATACTCTTTGGATCTATCAGCTCTGTTTCCATAACCCATACCTGAGAGCCTGAGAATCTCTATGAAGCTAAGACTCCATCTCCCTAGACTCATTAAAGTCTGCCAGAGAAGCAAGAGGCAGGTTCCCTCTCCCTGGAACATATTAATATCTGGATTTTCAGCATTTTCCTTCTTCTCTCCTCTTCCTTCAGCCTGATGAAATCATTCCCAGTCTGGGGAAGGAGTAAATCCTACACTCCTTAAATCCCCTGATCCACCATTTAGTAGACAGTGTAGTGAAAACAGGCTCATTCTTTAGAGAAAAATGAAGTTGAATCCCTACATCACACTATATACAAAAGTAGATTCTAGATTGATTAAAGACCTAAGTGTGGAACATAAAATTACACAGCTAAAGAATTAAATATTGGAGAGTAACTTTACAACCTAGCATTGGGGGAGACCTTCTAAAACCAGACCTCAAAAGCTCAAAACATAAGGTAACAAGTAAATGGCTTTAATTACATCAACATTAAAGATTTCTGTTCAACTACTGTGTAGCACAGGGAACTCTGCTCAAAGCTTTAGGTGGTGACCTAAATGGGAAGGAAATCTAAAAAAGAGGGGATATATGTATATGTAAAACTGATTCACTTTGCTGTACAGCAGAAACTAACACAACATTGTAAAGCAACTATACTACAATAAAAATTAATAAAAATAAAATAAAACCTCCAGACAAAGAAAAAAAAATTCTGTTCAACAAAACACACTGTAGACAAAGTTAACAGAAGGATGACAAGTTGGGAGAAGATATTCACAGTGTTTACAACAGACTCGGAACACGTGCAAAGGAACAAAGACAGGAAAACTGCTTTCAAAAAAAAAAAGGCAATGAATATGATCAAGCAAGTGCTAAGTAGATGAGAAGATTCTCAAAATCACTGATAACCAAAGAACTACAAATCAAAACAATAATATAGAACTTTATTCCCATCAGACTGGCAAAGATCAGAGAGAAGGATAATGGTAATTCTTGGTGAGATGTGAGGAACAGGAGCCTTTTTGCACACTGCTGGTGAGTGTTTAGATATTGCTGCCATTCTGGAGAGTTCTCTGGCAGTACATATCTAAATTAAGTGTGCTTGTATGTGCAGAAATCTCACCCCTCTGTACATTCCCAGAGTCTTTATTAAATAGGACCATAACTGGACATATGAGAAGGCATTTATCACAGAGTTGTTTACGGCACTGAGAAGTAGAAGGCACCCTGGTGCCCATCATGGATAGCGGATGAGTAAAATATTGTGGCTTTACTCCAAGAAATTGTATCCACAGTTAGAAGGAACAAAAAAGATATGCACACATGGATGGACCTAGAGATTACCATACTAAGTGAAGTGAGTCAGAAAGAGAGAGACAAATACCATATGATATCACTTGTATGTGGAATCTAAAATACGACACAGATGAACTTATCTATGAAACAGAAACAGACTCACAGACATAGAGAACACACTTGTGGTTGCCAAGGGGGAGGGGAGGTGGGGGAGGGATGGATTGGGAGTTTGGGGTTGGCAGATGCAAACTATTATATATAGAATGGATAAACAACAAGGTCCTATACTGTACAGGGAATTATATTCAATATCTTATGATAAACCATAATGGAAAAGAATAAGGAAAGAAGAATAAAGGAAGAAATAAAGGAAAAGAATAAAAGAAGTTGGCCCAGAACAGCTTGGTCATTTGAAGGGGACCAGAAAGGGGGTTGGTGGAGGAGACCGGTTAATCATCTAACCAGTTGATCTCTCAAAATATTATCCCACTGCAACTGTTTCAGTCTTCTTGGTAAGCATTTTCAAACCCATAAAAATATCCCATAAAAACTATTATGTAGAGAATGGATAAACAACAAGGTCCTGCTGTATAGCACAGGGAACTATATTCAATATCCTGTGATAAACCATAATGGAAAAGAATATTAAAAAGAATGCGTGTGTGTGTATATATATATGTATATGTATAACTGAATCACTTTGCTATACAGCAGAAATTAACACATCTTAAATCAACTATGATTCAATAACGTAAATTTTTTAAAAAATACCCAGAAAAAGAAAGTCTATTCCATCTTATCATTTTCCTGTGACTTGGGTGAGTCTGTTTTAAATGAACCTCAGTGAGGGCTGCTACATGCAGTTGTACAGTCTGTGCACTGCACAAAGATGCCCCTGGGCAAGGGAGTGAGGGGGAGCTAGAATCCATCAGGGGCTCTGCTTATAAGCTGGGCCATCCTGGAGCTGCTTTAATTACAGGTAGGAGAGCCTTTTGGTAATTTGTCTGCCAGAGAGAGTGACCTTTTGTAACTTCTACCAAGATATTATATGTTCCAGCTGGAGCCCTGAGTCTCAGTCTGATCAACATTATCAGAAATTCACGTATCAATTCAAAGGTTTCTTTGTAGCCTCTGCTTTTAGGACAGTCCTGAGGCTATGTCACTGGCCTTTCCCTCTGCCTGGAACACTCTTCCCTGATCTGGACTGGCTCCTTCCCTCCTTCATCAGGGTCTCTGTTCCAATGTCACCTCCACAAAGACACCTTCCCTGAACATCCCCTCTAAAATCAGCCCCCTCCCCATCCTTACCTTGCTCTATCCTCTTATCCAGCTTTCTTCATTCCACTTTTCACTCCGTGAAATCCTGTATGTATTGGATTATTGTCTGTCTCCCATGGGAGTGTAAGCTCCCCCAAGCGAGGGACTCGTTCTCATTCACTGGTGCCTGTCTAGTGCCAGCACAGAATAGATGCTCAGTAGATGTACGTTGGATGGATGAATGCATTGGACCTAAAGGACAAGCAGGATGTCATATTCTTCTCAGAAAAGTTACGGAAAAGGAACGGCAAGTCCTTAACCTGAGCAAAAAGAAATGTGAAGTATTATTTCTTCCTTATTTCTGCCCTATTATGTTAAGATTAATTTGACTAATGAACCAGTTTCTTAAAACGCATAATGGAGTGACTCAGCTTTCTCAGAATAATCAACATTGTGTTTAGCCTCCAGAACCTGTTTAAGACATAATTGGCTTCCAAGTGATATTCAGTGTTGCTTTATTTTAAAACAGAGCCAATTCATGATGTGTTTTTCAGATGCTTTGTGTGTGACACACTGAGTTTTCACTCCCAAACAAGAATGCTTTTAGGATTATTGTCTGCATATTTGAGGTGCAGAAGCCTAAGGCCTGTCTGCCTGCTGCCCACAGGCCAGCCCCCATCTTGGGCAGATGGCAGGTCAACTCTGCAATTACCCACAAAGATCCCTGTAGCCAACCCCCCTCACCTCAAGAACAGGAGGGGCCACTTTGAATCAACTGAAGGATGATTCTGTGGGTTTGCTGTTTGGTCCATCCCTTTACTGCCGGGACCTCCATCCCTGGCTTCACACTGAAGCATTAAAAATCCAGATTCCAGGTCCTGCCTTTTAAGATCCTGATGTAATTCATCTGGGTTGTGGCCCAGGAAATTGGATAAAATTGGGAAGTTTTTAAAGATCCCCAGGTGATTCCAAGCTGCAGCCTTTTAAAAGGTCTCTGGTAGGACTTAGGCAAACAGCATGAAATCCCACTCTGCCGGCACTCTGCCTCCATAAATGCCCTAAGCTGCTCATTTGTCCATTTTGCTTTGCTGGTCCCTTAGTCTTCCCTTCTTGGGCCCTGGCCCTGGCCCCATTCTCTCCCTAATCTCTCCAATGAAGGAACCCATGAGGATACTCTTTCCAGCTTTGACCTCACCCCTACCCGGGAGGATTCCTACGTGCCCTCTAGCTATGCACCCCTCTCTTGTCTGGGTGCCTCTTCTCCACCTATCCCCAGCCCTTGAGATCTACAGGCAAGCCCACCCCATGCCCATCGTTCCCCACATGGGCCACAGCTCTCCCACCCACGCCCAACCATTTGGCCTCTATGTTACTGCATATACTGCTCCCCTTGCAAAGAATGTCCTTTCCTGTCTCTTTACCTTGCGTTCTCCTACTTGTCCCTTAAGCTCTGGTTAACCTATTACCTCTGTCAGGAACCCTTCCTTAACATGTACACAGAAAAGGCCAGCTGGTCCTTCCTACAGGCTCCATGTCTGCTGCTGAGACCACCTGGCCCTGCCTGTGTTGGGCCCTGAGTGTCTTACCAGCAGGTGGACGGCGTCTAACTCACCTCAGTGGCTGCTGTACCCTCATGGGGCTTAACCTGATGCAGCATCAGAGAACGTGGTGAGTAAACCAACAAACAAATGGGACATCAGAGAAAACTAGGACATTTGTCTTGGTTTTCAGGTGCATCTCTGTTTGGGCTATGAGCAGTAATTTAATATTCCTATTTTTAACTTTCCAAAGTAAGAATGATCAGAATGCAGATGTTGCATGACGAAGTTTGAAGTACAAGAAGCAAATGAGTGAAAAATGGCCTGAATCCAGCCCACAGATGTTTTTTGATTGTCTTACGTTGTATTTAAAATAACTTACCAACATTCAAAAATTAGGAAACTCTACATATTTTGTGGATTTCCGGTTTCTCTTGAAACAAATCAGTAGATGTGGCCCCTCGGAGCTCATACTACCATGGCAACAATGTGCTGGGCTGGCAGGACTCTGCACTCTCTGGCAGATGTGCCCCGACCACTCGGCCCAGCTCCATGCTCTCTTCTGTTCTCATCACCAAGACCAAGACCAAGACCCTCAGGCCCTTTGAGCTCCAACCCCTGGTCTCCTTTAACCTTGCACATGGTGATTAGCATGTACTCCACCATGCACTGTGGTGTTAAGAGCATTTAACCTAGAATCAGGCAAACCTGCAGTCATAGAAGCTGTGTGGCATTTAGGTACATTACTTCACAGCTCTGAGCATCCTTCTTTACCTTCCAGAGCTCACAGACACGAGAGGAGACAGACCATGATCATAGAAATTTATGTGATGAAATAAGTGCTCCTACAACATTAATACCAAACACGTATACCAAAGTGTGTACCCAGTGGAGAGTACAATAAAGTGCCTGACAAACTGAAGGACAACTCCCTAGAGGAGGTGTCTTTCAACTGGGTTTTGAGGGATGTGTAGCAGTTTGCCCAGGAATCAAGACTCTCTGGGGAAAGGCATTCCAGACAAAAGCTGTACAAAGGCAAAGAGGAAGAAAACAACCTGGTACATTCTAGAAACAGTGAGTTGGTCGATGTGCCTGTATCAGGGTGTAAGGCAAAAGGTGTAACTGATTGGAGGTTAAGGTCAGTATCAAAAAGCCGTGAATACCATACCAGGGAGGTTGGACTTTATGAGGAGGCAAGAACCAACTTTCACATGGGGAGTGACATGAGCTTCAGATCTGGGTAAAATCACTCTGGAGGCAGAAATTAGGTGAAAACACATGCCCCAAACATGTGAACTAAATGCAAAAAAAGAACTGCTCTTTTATCCATAAAAAGATTGTACATGACTGTTTATATCATAGCTGCTTTAGTCATAATAACCAAAAACTAGAAACACTGTAAATGTCCATCAATTGGGAAATGGACACAAAAATTGTGGTCTATTCATATGAAGTGGAATTCTACACACTAGGAAAAAACAAGCTACAGCTACATCCAACAACATGGATACATCTCAGAAACATGCTGAGTGAAAGAAACACATACTATATGATGCCATTTAGATAAAGTTCCAGAACAGACAAAACTAATTAGAAATTAGTGCTGGACATCTACAGATAAGTTTTGATGTGGCGCTGGCACATGACTGCAGCTCAGCCAATCAGACACGCGTGCCCAGACGGTGGAGCATCCATTCCAGCAGTGGCTGTAGTAGGCAATTCCAGGAGCAGGAGTAACTCTTGTGTAAGCTGCAGTGTCCGACATCCGGGGTGGAGGCCGTAGGGTCCTCACCACAGTGGTGCTGTGGCGTGATTTGAGCGGGGAGGGTAACTGCAGCAAGCATTGTTCAAGGAGCTGAGAATACAGTGGCAGATAAGGCAGACAGGATCTCTGCCCTTATGGTGGAACATTCTAGTGGAAGAGACAGAGAAGAAACAAGTCAACAAATAAGTCAACAAGGTGATTTTGGATAGTAATAGTGCAGTAAAAGAAATAAAAGAGTGATGAGCTCCAGTGGGAGTGGGAGGGGCTACTCCAGACAGGTAGTCAAGGAAGGCTTCTCTGAGGAGGTGACATTTGACCTGAAAGCATTCCAGGCAGCTGGACCAGCATATGCAAAGGGCCTGAGGTAGGAATAAGTTGGCCTGTTCAGAAGTCAGGAAGTTTAGTGATATTAACATGAAACCACAGAAATAGTACAGGACAGATTATGAGGGTCCATAGGCCATGATGGAAAGTTCAAATTTAATTGTAAGTAAAACTGGTAGCCATTGAGGATTTTAAAGCAGGGGAAGAATTGATCTGATTCACATATTCAAAAGATCAGGGGATGGATTGTTAGAGACAAGAGTGAATGGAGATATAAAATCAGGGGAAGGGTAATGTGATGGTTAGTTTTATGTGTTAGCTAGGCTAGTCTAGAAACCCAGTTATTCAATTAAGCACTAATCTAGGTGCTGCTGTGAAGGCATTTTGTAGATATGGTTAACATCTGTAATCAGTTGACTTTGCATAAAGAAGATTGTCCTCCATAATGTGGGTGGGCCTCATCTAAGCAGCAAAAATTGATTTTCCCAGAGAAGTTCAGCCTTTCAACACTGCAGCATCAATAGGAGTTTTCAGCCTGCTGGTCTGTCCTATAAATTTCAGGCTTGCCAGCTCCCACAATCATGTGAAAAACTTCCTTAGCAAAAATAGACAGATAGATAGATAGATAGATAGATAGATAGATAGATAGATAGCTATAGAGATAGAGATGTATCCTATTGGTTCTGTTCTCTCAGTGAACCCTGAGTAATACAAGTAGTTAACCACTCAGAGTTTCTCTGAGGTCTAGAAAAGATGTTTGTGAAAGTGTCTACTATGTGCCCAACTCACAGTGGGCACTCAATGACTGTTATTCCCCTATGTTCCTTCTCCTATAAGGCTCAGGAAGAACAGAAGTTTGATTAGGTCAGAAAAGAAAATAAAATCCTAGAAGGAAACATACTAAACATCTCTCAGGCAGAGAGCTGAGGAACAGCATAGAGTGTGTACCTGAAGTTTTCCATACCTCTCAAATTCATATGATTATGCATTTCTTTTATCATCACAAATAAATTTTCTAATTGAACCTGGAACTTAAGGTTTTCATTTAAATATTAATTTAAAAGAAACATATTAAATCTCACTGAATTCCCTGTTCTACCATGAGGAAACTTTCATCTTGTGATATATTCTGCAAGATCTTTGATCAGCTCACGGAACTTTTGCTATGCTCAGAAATGTCCCCCTATCTTTGCTGACATAAGCGTTGTTTCGTTTTTGCCATGCCCTGAACAGTTCAAAGTCCATATTAAAATGCCAGTGTTCTGCGACCTTTGTCAATGCTAGACTAGCAAAAATTCCCAAGCCCTCAGTTTCCTTATCAACAAAGGTGAAAAATACTACTTTAGCTTCCTTGAAAGCTCTTTCTGAAAGATGTTTATTTAAAACAATGGTAGGAACACATGTGGACACCTGCTTTTTATTCTTTAAACCTTAGCTCATTTCTTCTTCCTTCATCTGCCTTCTTTTCCTTGATTTTTCAAATTTGATTTCATTCAGCTCAAATGTCACCACTTCTGTGAAGCCCCCAGTCAGTTAGAGACAGAACTTCAACTCAAAAGAGATTATGATTTAAAAAAAAAAAACAAACTGTATGTGGGTGGATTTATTGGCTCTTATAACTGGAAGCCTAGGAGGGAGACCTAGCTTCAGGATTGGCTGAGCCCAGGGCCTGCAATGATGTCATCTGAACTCTCTCTCTTGCCATCTTTCAGCTTACTTTCAATTCTGCAAACAGGCAAAAAGAGCAGCCCTGGCAGCCCCTGATCCACATTCTCCCAGCTTAGCAACCCCTATAGGGTCAGAGGAGGGTGATGACTTCTCTTTTTCCCAGTGTCTACATATAAATTCAGGGCAGGATTCTGTTTAGCCAAGCTGGGGTCACATACCCATGGCAGTGGCCGGCATGAGAAGATAAAAGTCCCATGACTGACAATCTGACCAGGATCAAATGAAGTGAGAGTGAGGAGATCCCCAAAAGAAACTGGGATGCTGGGAAGGCAAAATACACACAAGAAAGAACTTTTGAAAAAGAAAGCCCCCAATTCTCCACTTGTCTATATATCACATCTATTTATAATGTCACTTTGCAGCTCATCCCATCAAGAGATAAAGAATCTGGGCTGGTCTTGTGACTTGGTTTGACCAATAGGCTAAAGCAGAAGTGAAGGCAGCCTTGAGTATTCTCTCTCCATAACTTTGCTGGAAAAATGAGACCTGGAACAGAGCCAAGTCAGTCCACATGTCCTAGCTGGAGCCTCAGACAGTGAGCAAACCCTGCCAAGACCCACAAAGCCACCAACTGAGGAAGCCTTGCAGACCCCAGCTCTGATCAGCAGAACTGCCAGCCAACCCATAGATGCAGAAACAAAAATAACCTTTTTTTTTTTTTTTTGTATACTCCTGAGGTTTTTGTGGTTCTGCTGTAGCATCACCGTGGCAACAGATAATGGATACACTTTGTATCTACCAGACCTCTCTCACATCACCATTCTGTGGGCAGAGCGGGGCATCCCTCCTGTGCTCTCATAGCACGCACTTACATAACCCAAAGTATACTGTTGCAATATTTATACTGAGTTGTAATCATCTATTGTAACTACTTGTTTACATATATATCTCCTTGACACTAAGCTCTTTGAGGGAGGAATTTTTTTTAAATCTTTTTGAGCCCAACACTTGGCACAGAGTGTAGTAAAGAACAGAAACCGGTTGAATGTTCCTAGGAATTCTGAGGATGAGGAGTCCCACCAAAAAACTATCTGTGAAACCTACGCTGAGTGCCCAAATCCCTAGCCAGGTTGAATTTTTTTTTTTAGGTATCAGGGTCATTTGTTTTTCCTTCTCTGTGAATTGCATGTTTCTTGTTTTTTATTTGTTTATCTATTGGATTGTTTCTCTTTTTTCTTATTAATTTGAAAACTTTTTAATATTTTCTCCATATGTATTCTTTGCCAGATCCATGTATTGAAAATATTTCCTGCCAGTCTGTGAACTCTTTCCCTTTTATTATGCTATCATCGGTGAGCATGACTTTTTTAGCTTTAATGAGGTTTAACTTTTCAATTTTTCCTTTATATTCCATCCATTTTGTGTTTATTTAAGGATGCATCCTTAACCTCAGTCATAAAGATACCCTCCTATATTGTCTGCTAAAAAGTTGGGAGTTTTGGTTTTCATATTTGGGTCTTTAATCTGCTTGGAGTTCAGTTTTATATATGGTTTAAGGTAGGGGTTCAATTGCCCCTGCATCATTTAATGAATATCTAACCTTCCCGTTCACTTGGGATGCAGCTAATAGAAGGTTTCTGTATGTGCAGGGTGTGTGTCTGGTACCTCTTATTTGGCTGCACTATTTTTTGATCCCTGCACAAACACACAACCTCTCTGTGTTCATAGGATGAGTCACTCCACCCTGCTCTTTTTCTTCAAAATTGTTTTGGCTATTTCTGGCTCTTTATTTTTTCATATACATTTTACAGTCACCCTGTCAAGTTATACACCAAACTCTTATACCCACTAGAGTTGACAGAATTTTGTTTGGTATTGCATTATATTTTTAGGTTAATTTGGGGAGAATTTACGACTTTAAAAATGGAATCTTCCTATCCATGAACATGATGTAATTTCACTACTTATTAAATTTCACCTGTCTCCAAGATATACCCAGAATCCAGTAATTCTCACCGCCTCTCCTGTTACCAATCTGGTCCAAGCCACCGTCATCTCTCCCCTGGTTAGCCCCGGTAGCCTCCCTACTGGCTTCTCTGCCTCCACGTCATCTCCTCTACAGCCTATTCACACAGCAGCCAAGATGATGATTCTTGTTTAGACATAAATCAGGTCGTGGCCCTTATACCACCTAAAATCGCCTTGTAGCCCCAGTGGTGCCAAATTCCACACTTTGGGAAACAATGGTTTGAATGAATGAATGAGAGGATGCTGACTGTATGTAAGACCCTGGGAATTGAGAAATGATCAAGTAAGGGGTCGGTCTCAGGGAAACCAAAATGGGAAACATGGCACGGAGCCCCGCACCACGGTGAGGGTGAACTTGGGAGTTCATGATGGAGCCAGAAGCAAAAGCGCGGGCACAGAGGATCGCGCCTGGACCAGGCGGAGGCTGCTTCCAGAGCGCAGCGACTGCGAGGGCGCGTCCGGGGCCTCCCGCGCGTGGCCGCCGCCCAGCCCAACCGGGCCTCTGGGCTCCGCACGGGGACGCGCTCTGAGGGCGCGCTCCGGACGGCGGCGGCGCGCAGGGCCGCCGTGGCGGGAGAAGCGCTTCCGGTGGCGGCGGAGGCGGCGCTGAGCGGGTCCCGAGAGCGGCGCGGGCGGTGGCCTGGGGGGAGCGGTGAGTCGTGGGCCGCGGGCCCGGGTGCTGTGGGTTGGAAACGCGCAGGGAGTCTGGCGGAGGGGCGCGGGCTGGAGCGGGAGCGCGCTCCCGCGGGCCGGCTGCCGGGAGACACGGGGGCTGGGAGGTCAGAAGCCCCCTCTCCATCCCCGGGACTTCCCGGACCAGGGGTCCCTGCGCCTTGGAGACCCCTGCCATCCCGCTGCCTGAGCTCCCCACCTCCAGCAGCCTGACCTCCTCTGAGCTCCCCCTGTGCCCCCGCGGTGGAGTGGGTCTCCCGGCATGGGAGGGGGCTCACGCATCCACGCCCGCACGCGCCCTGCCACGCTGTCCCCGCGGCCGCGTGACGAAACTCGCCGCGGGGAGGACACCCAAGATGGCTGCCGCGGGGACAGGCCACGGCGGGGACTGGCGCGCGCGATTGCTAGGTGGCCCGGTGGCACCGACCCCCACGCCCCTCAAGCTCCTAGCTCCTGGCTTCTCCTCCTGGCGCAGAGCGGGGGCTCGGAGGTCAGAGACCACCTGGTCCCTGCTCTAGAACTCGCAATCTAGTAGGGAAGAGAAAAGCAGGTAATGGGAACAGGAGTGATCCTGCCCGGACCTTGCATTTCCGTGCTGACCGCCTGAGCTTTCCCACTTGTCACGAGTCTCTGACCTTCTCAGAATGACAATAGCCACAATGCCTACTAAGAGTTTGCAGGTGATTCAGGTCTATCTACTTTTACATTCCTCCAGCCCCATGAGGTACTTGGCCTTGCCTTCCTAATCCAGACGGGGAAGGAAACGGGCTCAGAGAGGTTGTGTAACCTGCCTAAAGTCACCCAGTTGGTCATCTGTAGTCTCAGCTTACATGTTACTTCCTCAAAGATGCTCTCCCTTGGCTGTGTTGTTTGACATTGCCCCTTCATGCACACATCCTTTGTTAGATTACCCCTGTGATTTTTCCTTAAGAGAATTTGTCACCAGTTGAAATTAACTGTTTACTTGCTTGTTTGATTCTCTGCTTGTGATCAGGGCCTCTGTTTGTCTTGCCCATCTGTCTGTTCCCTGCACCAGGGAGACCCTCATTGAATATTTGTTGAGTGCCTGAATGAAAAAGCTCAGCATGAGTGACTTCAGAGCTCGGGCACTTAACCACTCCATGGGCAACTGCCTTCTGAACCCCCATGGCATTTTGGTTTTACTTTTCTCAAAGTCGTAATCTCTCTTCTGCCTCATCTTCTAGATTTTTACTTGCGTGTCTCTAGCTTTTCTCTTCCTATGCCCATCCCCAGTTTGCTGAGCTGCTTCCATGTTCCAGGCACTGTAATATGTGCAGGGTGGGTATACAGGTAAAGAAGGAGACTTTGCAGCTCTTGTGGTGCTGAACTTGCCATATAAGAGCTGTAAGCTGAGAGGGAAATCTGTGAGGATGAGTGGAGGCTCCACCAGGAGGTTCTGGGACCTCAAGCAGCTCCTTTCTCCCCTCAGGACTGCAGGTGTCTAGTTTGCAAAAAATGATGGTGTTTGGAGAGGAGGATATATCGGTTTCTATCCAACCCTAACATATGATTGCTTTAAGTATGTATTCAAGGGTTTGCTTGAGCAGGCAAGCATTTAATTTAAGTCCCATGGGCTTTCAGGAAAGGGATATCTGTGGTTGCAGTTGTCAGAGAAGAAGCTGTATAGCAAGGGGTAGATGTAGTTCAGGATCAGGAAAATATTTAGAATGCTTTTAATATTCTATAAAAGTTTTATGAAATCCCATGTGGATGAGTATAGAAAGATGTTGTCAGTGGGAGGGGACCCCTTCCCCCTCCTCACTTCCTGCAAAGGAAGCTGAGAAGACAACCAGAGCAGCAGTGACTCTTAGAGCAGATCCATCATACAACTTCTTTGCTCTCTGATGCTTTAGAATGAAATATGGCATCTACATCCTACTAAGCAAGCCATGGTTAGATGCATTCGGTTGGAGTATAATCGTGAATGGAACCAACCTTTTGTTTGAGGTTAAAGGTAAGAAATCAGCACTAAGTCATTTTTTTAAAAGGCTGACTCTTGCCTAGACAGTGAAAAATTATTGTCAGAATACATATCAAACCTATACTTAATTATACAAAGTTCAAAGTTATTAAGTTTTTAGTTAACTACTATTACTTTGTGAAATATTTTCATACACAGTATATATAATCTGTTACTTGATTCTTTAAAGTAGGTGGGAAAATATTCAACTGAATATGTCCAAAATACTACAGTTTAGGAGTACTTTATTATTTTTACAGGCTGATACCACCATCTCAAGTAAAAACTAATAGAATTTTTTTTAAAAAAATGGATAAGAGCTTCACTCATCATAAGAAATAGATTAAGAAACCCAAAGTTGATCTTGAGGTTCATCAGAATATGAACAATGATTATATTGTTACCTGGGTGTTTTAAAGTTCATAGAAGAATGGGATCTGCCTTGTGGATGGGGAGGTGGAGGCAGGGAGTATGGTGGCAGGGAGACAGACAGAAGGCAGTCGTTCCCCATGGCTTCCTGATTCTACACAGGCCCCATGTCTCCATGCAGACCTGTCCCTGGAATAGAGGAGGGTATGCAACAGCAAGCCGTTGCTGAGTGGAAATGCCCTTTGAAAGAATCTACTTAGCACAGGATTCAACTTTCTGATCTATAATTTGATCTCCTGTGTGGCCATGCCCATAAGAAAGGAATGCTGTGTGTGGATGACCAGCACAAAGCCAAATTAGGAAATGTGCTCCTTCGGTGAACGTGATTGCCCTTGCCAGACACATCACTTCTGGCCCCACAAGGGTCAGAAGTGGGGTATAAAGTCAGGCCGAACTGCCTTTTTGGGCATGGCAGTTGATTTCTCTGAGTAACTCTGCAAAATAGGGGGAGATTTCTTAGAGAGCTGAAGTGAGAATTTAGCAGTCTAGTGACACATGGAACACCCTGTGTCTGGCACACAGTGGACGCTCAGCCATGTCCCCCTACGGTGACTTTGATAGGGTATATCACACCTCTCTGGCCCTAACTAAATAAACCAAGAGCAACCAGACTCTTTTTCAGCTCTTTCAAATGCAGTAAACAACTGCATTATGTTAGTTAAAACATAACTAACAATAAGTTTCCAGTTTAATAATTTAATTATCGTTGTTAATCTTTAGCCAGGGTTAAAGGTCTTTCTTACCAAGTCCCTGAGAAAGCACATTCCCTGCTAGTTTGTCTTCTGTGAAGTTTTGGAAAATTCTTCTTTTTTTCCAGTAGCTAAGCATTTTCTTGGCATGTAGCTAAAAGTTTGAAATAAAGCTTATCTCAGAGAAAAGTTATTTTTCTTAGGCACCATCTTCAGGAAGCTCAGGAAGCCAAGTGACATTCCATTCCCCACCCTCCCCCCCACCACCAACCCCACCAATACTACCAGCCACTATGTTTCTGGGCAGGACTTGAGCCAATGAGGGCAGGAGATTCCTTGCATGGAGAATGACATGTTAGTAATGACCCTACCTTTGTTTAGCCCTTTACACTTAATAAAGGTCAATAAAGCCCTCTTGCACACCTCAGTTTCCTGATTCTTCCCACTGTGTCAGCCAACTCTCATCTCCATCTTACAGACGAGAAAACTGAGGCTCAGAGAGGTGAGATGACTCACCCAGTGACATGCTTAGAAAGGAAGAGACAGAGTCAGGACTCTAATCCAGATTGCAGTGGTTCAAGTCCAGTTCTCATTCCGTGGGTTGTCAGCGTAGGTACTCAGCAGACCAGGCTACAGGGCAGGGAGCCTTCCTCGACAGGACCCAGCCAGCAACTGGCCTGAGTGGCCATGGGGTCATCTAAATATTTATATAGCCCCTGAAAGAGGGTAAGAATCTTCCCTTAGCTGGTAGGGCATTTGGTTATTTATTTATAAGTTTTATATTCTTTCCCACATAGTGTTTCCCAAACTTAGCTAATCATAGGATACCCCTGGTGTATTTTTTTTTTTTTTTTTTTTTAATTTATTTAGTTGTGCCGGGTCTTAGTTGCTGCATGTGGGCTCCTTAGTTGGGGCGTGTGAACTCTTAGTTGCAGCATGCATGTGGGATCTAGTTCCCTGGCCAGGGATCGAACTCTGGCCCCCTGCATTGGGAGCGCGGGGTCTTAGCCACTGCGCCACCAGGGAAGTCCCCCCCTGGTGTATTTCTTAAAGATCGCCTTCCTAGGCTCCACCCCCGCTTTACTGAATCAGGATTTCCAGGAAACTGCTTTCCAGGTCAGAACCACCTCCCCAGGGAGCAGGGATTCTGGAGCCAGGTAATAATAAAACGTCACACTCTGGCAGCACCGCTTCCTCGAGCAAGCTCGTTCACCACCCTTGTAACCAAACCGTTATGAGGGTTACATGGGGTAACATAAGGACGGCTCTTATGATAAGTGATTATTAAACATTAGTGTTATTATTAAGCAGCACCCTAATTTTGCTGATAAAGATGCCGAAACTTGGGGCAGTGGGATAATGTGTACAAGGTCACAGAGTCGTCGGTGGAGCTGGCATTTGAACTCAGGTCTGTTGCCTCCACAAGCATAAGCCCCTAACCACTACACACCCCTTCCCTCATCACCTCCATTGGAGGATTCCAGGTTACAGGGCAGTTAGGGAGGTGCGGCTTGGAGCCAGAAATTCAAGTTCCACTAACCAACTGGTTCAGTGAACTTATTTGGAAATGAAACTGATCACCGTTGTCTAATTGGAACAGACTGTTTACCAGCCATGAAGGCTTTTATATGTGATGGGAAGTGGTCCTGGGCCTCTGAGTCAGGGGGTGGTCCTCGCCCTTGCATAGCTGTGCACTGACTGTGTAACATCTAACCTAAAAGGGAGACAGTATTGCCCTCCCAGAATTGGTGATGAAGGGTGTGATATAACTTAAATAATAACTTGAAAAAAGATGGAGTTAAGTACCATTTCCAGTAGGCCTTTAATGTGTAATACAGTATTATGACTAGAGAATCTTTGTCATGGCACTCATTTTGGCTTTAAAAGCTTATAAATTCTGTGACTGAGTTATTGTGGATGTTAAAGCAGGTTTACTTCATTGAAATAATGGATATTTTTGAAAAGTGTGTACAGATTTGGATTTGAGAATCATTCATATCACAGTCTTCAATAAGGTTTACCCAAGTTAGTAGTCTGATAACTCAGTTGAAGACTGCATGGACAGAGGTGGGTGATGTCCATGCATAATAAGCTCTATATGAGAAGGGTGTCTATAAGTACGTTTGGGGAAATTTAGGCTGTATTCATTAGAATGTGTTTGCTTTTCAGTTTATCTACTGCATGCTGGGTCTTTCCAAATCCAGGGCCAAGCCAGCACTGGGTATAGGAGAGGCCTTCAGTGTGTATTGAATGCATATATTAATTTTGTTTATGAATGAATGAATAAAGAAAACTTGGAGAAATTCATTTTGATGAGTTTTGATGAGGCTTCATGGCACTATATTTACCCAAAACCTTAGCCAAGAGATTGAATTTTAACAGGATTTTTTTCCCCTCTAAGGGATTATTTCTATCCCCTTTGAGGGGTTAATTAATGTATTAACATACATAATATGTAAAATAATATCTTTAGGAATGACTCATTTAAATGCAATCTAATGCTATAATTATTAATGGCCCCAGATAGCTGTCATTCTTAGTTTATTGATTTTGTCTTCAGGTAACAAAGCCTTGACTTTATTTCTTAGCATAAGTGATGTCAGTCACTACAGAAATTTTTTTGAATCCCACTTTTTTTCTCATACAAAAAAATATTTTCACACCTTTAAAATCCAAATTTTTCTTTGAAATCATTCATTTAAAAAAAAGATTCTTAAGTCAGAATTAACACCTCAGTTGGTCAAGTGACAAAAAGCAACATTATAACTATTTAAATATACAGAGACCTCCTTTCACAGGTCGGTTCCTGTTAACGCCTCTGTTCCAGAATCTTCCAGCCTCCTTTGCTTCTCTACACCCGCTATTCCATCATTTCTTCAGGTCATGGAAACTGAGTTTGTTGACCATCAGATATCTACTGATACGATTATGTGTAAACCATAACATTCCACAGTTGACCGTCTGCAGCTATTCAGTCAGCTGGTCACTGGTTAGTAAATTTCTCCTTGGGAAGCTCTTCACTTAATCCATCTGTAGCTGTGATATTTCCACCTTTCCTGTCTCTCCTTCTATAGCCTCTCTAAATTTCTGAAGATATTTCCACCCTTCTGCATAACTGTCAAAGCCTCAGATAGACGTGGCAGAGGGAAGATCCTCCCACTGATGTCTTCTAAGTCCGTCCATGGCATCTTTCACTTGCATGGCTTGTTGTAAAGCTGATAAACTCGCACATCCTTGAGCACATTGTTTGGTGTCCCGTGCAGTCTGTCCCTTGGAGGTGTGGCATTTTCCCTTATCCCTGCCACCCCTGAAATTAGACGATATATACATATATGTATGTATATATACATATATATATACCTTGTTCTCTGAAACTTTCTTTTGAGCCATTGTGGCTTCGCAATCATCCACATGGTCCTCAGTATCATCACTAGGGCTGTACAGCAGAATGACTTACGCAGTCTACTTTGCAGAAATTCTTAGCTGAGAAGCACTTGTTCTAAACTGTCACCATACATTGTCATGAAATACTGTCAGAAATGTGTGGTCAGTGGTGCTTAAGAACTCTCTGGAAAGGTATCTGATCTTTGACCAATGTCAACCTTGGTGAGGAGGCAGAGAGGAAAGTCCAGGAACCACAAGTTCAGGGATGGCTGTGCTCTTCATGCATAAACCAGACAGTGGGGATACCAAATCCATTTCTTCCCCTACCACCCCTGGGACTTCGCTTCCTTCCCACGAAGGTGCCCGCAGTGGCCCCAGCCCCATGGCCTGGCCCACTGGTCGGTACCGAGCGTGTGGGGTGGATGACCCCAAAGCGCAGACCCCGGCAGCTGGTGGGTGCCCTGGATGCTGCAGGTCGCCGACCAAGTGACCAGCCCACCAAGCCCTGGCGATGAGGCAGGTAGGAAGGCGATGTACCCCAGGGACCCCCACATAGCAGCCAAGGCCATGGGGGTGCCTTGGCCCCGGAGGCCGCTACTAGATCAGGAGCCCCAGCCGTGGCCCCCTGCCTCTTGGGCGGATGTGCAGAGCTGCTCTCAGGTCCACAACTGGAGGGAGACCAGTGATCCAGGGCAGCAGCGCCTGGGTGCACTGGTTTTTTAGCGCAAAATAAGAAATAATTGTTTTGAAAACTGGACCCCTAATTATAGAAACTGGTTATTTATTTAGAGTGGGGAAGAAAGTGAAAACTCTTCCTGGGCTTGAAGGTTGGTGTGTGAAAATGCTTGTCTAATTGGAACATGGGAGTCCTAGTCAATAATTAAAATTTTATCTGGTTTAAGATCAGCTGTCTTTGTAAGAATGTTCATATGGCATTCCTGATTAGCCTTATGGTTTTGAAATTGGTGGGGGCAGGACAGGCTCTCAAGTCTAGTTGGTATTTCTTATGCCAGTATAGAGTTATACTAAAATCCTTTTTAAAAATTTTTATTTATTTATTCTTATTGAAGTTTAGTTGATTTACAATGTTGTGTTAGTTTCAGGTGTACAGTAAAGTGATTCAGATATATATATATATATATATATATATATATATGTTCTTTTTCAGATTCTTTTCCCATATAGGTTATTACAAAATTCCAAGTATAGTTCCCTGTGCTATACACACAGGGAACTATAGGTGTAGGTCCTTGTTGTTTATTTTATATATAGTAGTGTATATATGTTACTCCCAAATTCCTAATTTATCCCTCCCCCGCCCCCCCCCCTTTCCCCTTTGGTAACCGTAAGTTTGTTTTCTAAATGAACTTATTTACAAAATAAAATCCTTTTAAGTAGGGGAAAAGAGTGCTGAATTAGTAGCCTATTGCTATTTAGCATATTACCACAAATGTACCTTAAAACAAAACAACTATGTGTTAGCTTACTGTTCTGAAGTCAGAAGCCTACAGTGGTTCTGTATTGCTTCTGGAGGCTCCAAGGGAGAATCTGTTTCCCTGCTGTTTCCAGCTTCCAGAAGCTGTGCACCTGCCTTGGCTCGTGGCCCTGCATCACTCCAAGCTCTGCTTGTCCCTTGTCACATCTACTTCTCTGACTCTGCCTCTCCTGCCACCTCTTTCTCTTATAAGGACCCTTGTGATTATCAGGCCCCCCTAAATAATCCAAGGTGGTTTCCTAGTCTCAAGAGCCTTAACTTAATCATACGAGCAACCCCCTTTGCCGCGTAAGGTAATCTATTCAGAGTCTGTGGCGGTTGGGAGGTGGACATCTTTGGGCGGGCACGATTCTGCCTACCCCAAGTCTATACGAAGTGGATCAGTATGAGCGTTCAGTGTTGGGGTGTTGGTGGGCTTGGCCTGCAGTCTGATGATAAGCCTGCTTCCTCCCTTGCCGGGGAGATAAGGGGGTAGCTGTGAGTGACATCTCAGAATCTTACTTTCCTCTTCTGTGAAATGTGCATAGTATGCGTAAAGCACAGCGTTGTGAAAACTGACATAGACTGTTCTGCCACTGGCACATAGTAGGGGCTTGCACTCTTAGGCAAGCATCCAGCCCAGTTCCTTGTATGTAATAGAAACTCCGAAAATGTGGGGTTTCCTTTCCCCATCTGTCTCCTGTTTCTTTGCCTTTTTAAGAAGCGACTTTGTACACACTACTCTATATAAAATAGATAAATAACAAGATCCTACTGTATAGCACAGGGAACTGTATTCAATATCTTATAATAACCTATAATGGAAAAGAATCTGAAAAAGAATACAGACACACATACACACACACACACATACACACATACATACATACATAAGTATGTATATATATATCTGAATCACTTTGCTTTACACCAGAAACTAACGCAACATTGTAAATCAACTGTACTTCCATTAAAAACAAAAAAGAGACTTTGTGAGGCCTCCACAGCATTCTTCTCACATATACTATGGAGGCACCAAAGGGTTAGCGTAGCACAGAGCTTCGTGGTGTGAGTAGAGCTGTTTTTATTTAAAGGAAAAAAGGAGGGCTTCAAAGATACCAATTCTGTGCAGACATTAATTGCTGTACTTTGGCGGGGGCGGAGGGGAATAGCTAAAAGCGAGTAATAGAGTAGAAAGAGTGAACTGGCTCACCAGTGCTCAGGAGTCCAGGCTGGCTTTGCATCCTCGCCCACTGCCTTCTGCCACCAGCACCAGGAGCACGCCCTGGACAAGTTATTTCCCCCTCTGTGCCTCTGTTTCCTATATGATGAGAGCATTGGGTGGATTATTTTTAAGATCCTCTCCAGCTCTTATGCAGTAGAACATTTTTATTTTATGAAGCACCATGTTGTAAAACCAGATCATGTTTTCTTTTTCAACAGCTTGACCTAAAGTTTGCCCTATATTTAACAAATTGGAGATGGTTTGTTATTAAGAACTAGAATTCTGTGAAAGCTACATTTTAATTTTTTGTTCGTGCTATTGTTATATGTATTAAGTGTGAAGGGGAAACAGTGAGAATTATACTTTAAAAGGAAGATAGATTGCTTGGTACTCAATTTTACGAGAAAAAATCAGTATCAGATATCCACTGGGAAGCACTGCAGATTGCTCTGGCCTGGGGGAAGGCATAGGCAGTACAGAGAAAGATGCAGGGAAGGAAACAGCTCCCAGCTTCATGTAGAGTCACAGCCTGGTGCCCAGAGAGCTGGAGCTCCAGACCCAGAGCGCCTGCAGAATCACATGCCCAGCCTTATGTAAGACCTCCTAGGTCTGAATCTCTAGAAGGGGAATAGTATTTGTCTTTTTCAGAAGCTCTCCAGGTGATTTCAATGCATTCTGTTGGTTAGGAACCACCAGTCTGTGCCGGTGACTTTGCAGGAATAAACAGTGCCCCGAAGAGGGGGCATTTAATGTGCTGTGCATTCACTCCCTACTTGCCATCACCATTGCTAAGAATTTTTAGAATTTGCCAAGATAACCATCTTTGCAGTGTTCCCATTCCCTAGATGGCCCTTCAGGAGTTGTATCCCCCTCTTCACTAGCCCAAGATGGGAGTAACCAACTACCAAGGTGTTCTTCCTTTTGGCCGATGGGACTACCAATAGACTCACTTCACCTGTCCTCCAGGACACCACACTCTGCTGAGTTCCTACCCACTGGTCACTCTTTCTCAGCCTCCTTTGCTATAACTTAGTCTTTCCTGACCTCTTAACATTGGAGGCCTTGGATCTCTTCTCTGTTTACATTCACGTGCCTGTTGCTCTCCCACTGCATGAGTTTCAGTCGTCTCTGCTCACAGATGAAGATCTGCAGACTAAATGTCTCCTCTGAACTCTGGACTCTTGTATGCAACTGCCTCCTGGACATGTCCACTTGGAAGTCCCCTAGGCATCACAAACTCCATCCATCCAAACCTGAACTTGCTGTTTGATCCCTGACACCGGCTCCTCCTCCAGTCAAACATCTTAGGAGTCATGCCTTTTCTTTCTCTCACACCCCACATCCAAGATTTCAGGAAATCCTGTTGGCTCCATCAACAAAATATCCAGAACGTCAGCACTTCTTGCCCCTCCTTGCTACCACCTGTGCCACCATCAGCCCTCTCCTGGATGCCTGCAGGAGCTTTACAATTGCTCTTCCTGCATCCACTCTTATAGCCCCACTGCATTCTCCACACAGCAGCCAGAGAGATCCTTTCCAGTTGTAAGTCAGATCATTTTAGTCCTCTGATTGGAACCCACCAATGACTCCCATTTCCCTCAGGGTAAAATGCAAAGGCCTCACGGTGGCCACGAGGCGCCAAACAGTGTGATTCCAACTAAACCCCTCCCCATACCTCTCTGACCCCTCATCTCCTGTCTCCCTCCCTCTTCCTCTCTCCACCCCAGTTGCATGCCTTCTTGCTGTTCTTTGAAGACACCTGCTTTGGGGCCTTTGCAATGTCTGTTCCTTCTCCCTGGAATGCTGTTCCCCTGGATACGCACATGATTCAGTTCCTCACTTCTTTTTGATCTTGCTCCATTGTTATTTTCTCAATGAGGCCTACCCCTACTGCCCTGTTTAAAAATGCAGTCTGTCCTCATGATGCTTCCCATTGTGATTCTTCCCCAAACCATTCATTCCCTTCTAATATAGTGGATACTTGGCTTACCTTGTTTATTGTCTGTCTACCCTTCCATTGCCAACACCCAACATCAGCTCCACCAAGGCAGGAATTTTTGTCTTTTGTTCACTGATTTAGCCCAAGAATCTGTCACATGGTGGGTGCCCAGTCAGTGAACACTAAAGGTAGGAGCACTTTCTAGACCTTAAAGAAAAAACAAAGCTAAAAGTTTTGTCCTGGTCAGAATTTCATCTGTTCTGTATTTAATCTGTGATCTACTAGAGGGTAGGAATTATACCTTCTAGTGGTCCATTCAAAAACAGAAGTGAGTTAGACCAGATTATCTGTCTTTTCTAGTTACATGATCATATGTAGCATTTATTTGGTGACGTTTAAGTATAGAAACAAATTGTGATCTATACGCCTAAGTGTAAATTCAAATTATGACCCTTGGACGAGGCCAGTGTCCTCATATTGGGGAAAATACAGAAATTGGGGGTAAGCATTTAGGAAATTTCATAACAATATGATAGAGTTCTAGTATATCTGCTGAACCTAATAATAAAAAATGGGGGCTTTTATATGTGTCCCACTTTTTTATTTCATTTTTTCAAAATTTATTTTTAATATAGTTTACAAAAGTATTGGTTCATGATGGGACTGGAAATTAGAACAACCAAAGCAGGTCCTTCACCGCACATAGTTGAAGAGGCACTAATCAAATGGATGCCAGGGCTGACTTAGGAAGCTGGAGTAAAAAAAAAGCTTGAAACCTTCTGGACCTTTATGAATCGTCTCATAGATCTTCAGATTGTCCTCTCCTATAGTGATTTTCAACTTTTTTCTTTTTTGCTTTTTCTTCCCCCTGCCAAGCATTAGAACCCTCCCTTTAAATGATCATTGCCATAAAACCCAGATGTAGAGAGCAGATGAAAGCAGACCTGCTCTAGTTGACTATAAACTCAGGGGCTCAGAACCCACCTGCTTGAATCCCCTCCACTCCCTGCAGGTCACTAACATGCCTCAGCAGAGCCCTAGGTCCCTGCACACAAGTCTGAAAACTGTTCTCCTGGATGGGAATTAGTTTTTGTTTTACTTTTTGTATGTTTTTATAAATAATACATTTGATACATTCTTATTCAAAATTGGGACATTTCTTCATACAGTGACACAGCTCTTTGAAGTGCATTATATCCTTACATCCCTGGACTTGACGTTCGTGACTCAGAGGTGTCCTTATTTGAAATTCAGACACTTCTCTTATCATAACCCAGCTGGCTGAAAACCAGCAGGGACAAACCTTAGTTAAACAAAGTCATGTGTATTTCAATGAGGGAAACCACACACTGGAGGAACTGGGAGTGTCTCACCAACAAAGGAAAAGATAGGTCTTTCAGAGCACCTTGGAGAATGGTGGAGCTTAGGGAAGTTTAATGAAGCAATATTTTGATTGGCTCAAAGCAGGGCTGGGTGTAAAGATCTGAACTGTGAAGTAGCCTATGACCTGGAAACTACAAAGTTTCCTTGGAAACTACAGAGTTAAGAAAGACACGGAAGGGACTTCCCTGGTGGCGCAGTGGTTAAGAATCCTCCTGCCAATGCAGGGGACACAAGTTCAAGCCCTGGTCCGGGAAGATCCCACATGCTGTGGAGCAACTAAGTCTGTGCGCCACAACTACTGAGCCTGTGCTCTAGAGCCCGCAAGGCACAACTGCTGAGCCTGCCTGCCACAACTACTGAAGCCCATGCACGTAGAACCCGTGCTCCGCAACAAAGAGAAGCCACCGCAATGAGAAGCCCACGCACCACAAGGAAGAGTAGCCCCCGCTCGTCACAACTAGAGAAAGCCCACGTGCAGCAATGAAAACCCAACGCAGCCAAAAAAATAATAATAATAAATTAATTTTTTAAAAAAAGAAAAAAGACATGGAATGTTGTGTCCAGAAACTCCCTAATCAGAAACTCTGCATCTGGGCTGGAAATCCAGGCTCCTTTTCTGTGTCAAAAGTGGGATGATTCATTCTTCCTAGTATGATTTCAAACAGCAAAGTTTCTGACAGTCTGTGATTGTGGAGAACAAGGTTTCTCAATGAGATAAGAAAGCAGTGGTCACCCAAAAAAGGGGGTTGTTATGACACCTTTTAGCTTCAGTGTGACCTTGGGAGAAATATGGTTTCCTGTCAGCTTTGCAGCTGACTTTATCTCTGTTTGTCATCCCAGCCTGCTTTATGAATAATGGGGCTGATTTTTACTTTCTTACTCTCACTGACCAGCTGTTTTACATATACTAGATTCCTCACATCTCTGGGCCTAACATGCTTGATTTCGATCCAGTGGGCCGTGAAATGTGTTAATTTGAGATTCTGATAAAGTTCAAATGACAGGCATCTGCACCTGACATCTTAACAGACCTATGATCTAGTGAAGCACTGAAAAATAACTTAATGAAAAATACCTGGAAAAGAAAGCTACTATAAGAACCAATATTAGAAATATAGAAAGAGGGAAGAGGTATGAGAAAGCAATGGTTTGAAGCCTTAGTGATAAGATCCTTTGACCTGCTAATATCACATAGAGAGATCTAGTTGAAGGAAGTCACCAGTTATGAGGAAAAAAATTAATAGACAAGGATACAGCATTATTTTTCATGGTGAAAAACTGAAAATAACATAAAGGTTGAAGGTGTTGCTAAATACCTGAAATGAATATTTAGTGCCATAGGGAGTGCTCGTGAAATAAGTACAGCAGGAAACAATCAGGATATTAAAATATAGAGTATGATATCAACTTCATTTTTTTAGTTAGAGGATAATATGTATAGAAAATGTCTGCAAGGAAATATATCAAAACATCAACAATGGTTATTTCAGCATGGCTAAATTATAGCAGATTTTGTTTCTTTATTCTTTATTTTCTACAATAAGCTTATATTATTCAAAATACTACAATAAGCATGTATTACAGCAATACAAAGCAGCTCTAAAAATAAGCATATATTACTCAGCGAAAGAAACTAGTTAACTTTAGAAAAAAGTAATGGTTCTTAGCCAGAAAATAAGTATTTTATGAGGAAAATTATATGCTCTATGTTATTACTATTTATGGGGTTGTCAAAATATGTTTTTCCCACTATGACTCTGTTAGATTGAGGAGAATAATTTTTCATTTTTGATTGGTGGTTTATATGCTGAATAAGGCTGAATGAATCTGAATCTTTTTTTGATTGTAGAATTTTTAGCATGTAAGCCTTTTTGCATAATTAGTCACTTCTACTTGTAGGAAAAACAAATTTAGTAAACCAGAATGCCGCAGTAGTTTGACGTTGGTTCTTTCATCCAGAAAAAGTGTTTCAGACTTCAGACCCTATTATTTTTGATGTTATTTTTAACTTTTTATATTTTTTTTTTTTTCTGAAGAATAGATTTCCAAAGTAAGGGATGATGAAATACTATGTCCTTATAAAAAGAACTATGTGGGAAATTATTGAAATTTGGTTAAGATAAATTGAGATTTACAGACAAATTTAGCTTTGGATTTAAATAGCCTTTCTGCCATTTATAGCAAAATTATTTTCATAAATAGGAATGTACATAACTCTTTATTTGAAGATTAGTGTGACTACAAAGTTTCTAAATGTGTAGTGACTTTGTAAGTCTTAACTAGGCCTGTCCTTTTGACCCTCTACAGTCTAGGACAATGTCTGGAGAACTTCCACCAAACATTAACATCAAGGAACCTCGATGGGATCAAAGCACTTTCATTGGACGAGCCAATCATTTCTTCACTGTAACTGATCCCAGGAATATTCTGTTAACCAACGAACAACTAGAGGATGCAAGGAAAGTAGTGCATGATTACAGGTAACATTAACAAGTATGCTTTGGGGCTTAATATATTAATAGATCATCATGTTAGCCTATTGTCTTTAAACCTTCCCTTAGTGATTTTTCAACAATTTTTTTTGCAACTGAATCCTTTTTAAAAAAAAAAAAAAAATGTAAGAAATAGGAAGACGTGTTTCATTCCCCATTGTTGACCCTTAACACAGATATCCAGGGTTCGTAGTAACCTGAAAATAAGCCAGCCATCCCTCCGACTCATAGGTGCCAATCCATGAGGTCCCCTTTCTAGAGACCTGCCTTCTGCTCGCCAGTACAACCGCACCTGCATCCACAGCCTTCTGTCTCCAGATGGAGAGACTACATCTTACAAAAAGCAAGTTGTCAAGAATTAGGGTAGGTTGTTCGCGTCTTCTCAGATTAAGCCCCAGTGAATAAACCCCACGTATAGTAGCTCATATGGGAAGGATGCTGGTGGCACAGTTTGTAGGTTTGGGATGGACTCCATCAGTTCAAAGAGCCAGGCATGAGGTGAGAGAAGAGACATGCTCTAAGGCAATGGTCACAACCTCCTTTCTTTTTTAAATGTATTTAATCTTTTAATACAATTTTTAAAGGTTATGCTCCGTTTACAGTGACTACAAAATATTGGCTATATTCCCCGTGTTGTACAATACATCCTTGAGCCTATCTTACATCCAGTAGTTTGTACCTCCCACTCCCCCACCCCTATGTTGCCCCGCCACACTATAACCGCTAGTTTGTTCTCTATATCTGTGAGCCTGCGTCTTTTTTGTTACATTTACTAGTTTGCTGTATATGTATGTATATGTTCCACATATAAGTGATATCATACAGTATTTGTCTTTCTTTGTCTGACTTATTTCACTTAGCATAATGCCCTCCAAGTCCATCCATGTTGCTGCAAATGGCAGAATTTCGTTCTTTTTTATGGCTGAGTAGTATTCCAGTGTGTGTGTGTGTGTGTGTGTGTGTGTGTGTGTGTGTGTGCCACATCTTCTTTAGCCATTCATCTGTTGATGGACATGCAGCTTTCTTGATACAAGACCATATAAGAACTATTTCAGCCTTCGTAGACCACAGAGGATTTCCCTCTTATTCTGCATGTTCTGCCTATTCTTCTTAGTGTCTTGGGGGTTTGTTTGCTTGTTTGTTTGTTTTCTAGGGCTTTTTGTTTGGTTGGTTGTTTTACAATCCTTTAAAACATGTAAAAATCACTCTTAGCTAGCCAGCCATGCAGGCCACAGACAGTAGTTTGCTGACTCCTGCTCTCAGGGAAAGTCAGCCAGAAGCTGAGAATTGGATTAGTGGGAGCTATGAGCCTAAATATGCCAAGAATAATCCATGCAAGGTACGTATTTGACTGTCACATGGGCAGTCAGCGAGGCCACCAAGGGCGGTCTATAAACTTTGTTACCAAACACTGAGTCTGGCCAGGTCTTAGCATGCACAGCCGTGCAGAAAGAGGGCTCCCTGAGGAGCAGAGCGTCACGGAGCCCTGTGAGCAAGTCCTGAGGAACGAGGCAGAGGAAGACAGCAGAAGCGCGTTTCAGAATTCCGGCAAGTAAATGTTCCATGATTCTGGAACAAAAGCCATAAAAAGAGGAAAGGTGGACATGTAAAGACAGCTAGAGGACTTGAAAAGAAGCCATAAAAGAGATTGCAAAGCCCCTAAACTTGTAAGAGCAAAATTAAAATCTTCACTGGAGGCAGTGGTAGAGAAGTAATGACATCAATGGTACCGAGAAAAAGTGGAAACAGAGATGCTGGGGATAAACCTGAGTCACTCTCCAAGGATGAAGATCTGAGGTCGGCACACTTTTTCTGCAAAGGGCCAGATGGTAAATATTTTCAGCTGTGCAGACCTTACAGTCTCATTCTGTGTTGTTTTGCTTGTTCACCACCCTTTAAAAATGGAAAAACCATTCTTAGTGCACCAGCCATTCAGAAATAGGCGTGGGCTGTAGTTTGTCAACTCCTGATATAGATGAAAAGGAGAGAGTGTGAAAAGGATTATATTTCAGGGGACTAGAGGATGGAGAGTGAAGATATAATTTACTAATGCTTCTCAAGGAGAAACTAGAAAAATGCTAAAGAAGTCATAGTAAGTAGATAAAAGAATTTTCCTGTAGTGAGGACAAACATCCACAAATTAGGCTCACCCTGTTTCAGGCAAAGAGACCCACATATGGAGATTTTTTTTCTTTTTTCTACAAAGCAACTTTTAAAAATTTCATAAGCATTCGAACAGGGAAAAAAAGTTATTAAAAAAGAACAAATGACAGAGAAGTCTCAATCTTCTTATCTATGCACTGAGCGCCAGAGGACAGTAAAGGAATGTATGCCGAGTTTCCAGGAGAAAGCATGTAACCCAGGAATTTTATACCAGAGTGTCTCTGTTTACAGAGGCAACAGAAAAATACATAACAACATCAAAAATAAACTCCTCATAAATCCTTCTTGAGAGGTCAGGAGATGAAGCAAAATTGAGTTCAAAAATAAGAAATCCATAGTATGTTGTGATTCCTCAAACAATTCAAAATGGAATTACCATATGATCCAGCCATTCTGCTTCTGAGTATATACCCAAAAGAATTGGAAGCAGGGTCTTGAACAGTTATTTGCACACTCGTGTTCATAGTGGCATTACTCATGATAGCCAAAGGTGGAAGCAACCCAAGTGTCCATGGATGGATGAATGGAAAAATAAAACGTGGTATATTCACACAATAGAATACTATTCAGCCTTAAAAATGAAGGAAATCCTAACACGTGCTACAACGTGGATTAACCTTGAAGACATTATGCTAAGTGAAATAAGCCAGTCACAAGAGGACAAATTATTGTACAATACTACTTATATAATGTGCCTGGAGTAGCCAAATTCATAGAGACGGAAAATAGAATGGTGGTTGCCAGGGCCTAGGGGGCCGGGGAATCAGGAGTTATTGTTTAATGAATACAGTCTCAGTTGGGGATGATGAAAACATTCTGGAGATAGATGGATGATGGCAATAGTTAGACAGTTACATGAATATGCTTAGTACCACAAAACTGTACAGTTAAAAATGGTTGAGATGGTAAACTTTATATTATATATTGTATTACAGTAAAAAAAAAAGTAAGAAAGCTGTAATATAAATAGACTAGTGCCGAATGTCGAAACTGTAAAAATAGAAATAGTTGTTGCATTTCTAGTTATAAAGCATTGTATAGGCAAAAAGAAATTTTAAGTGTTTTGTAAAAAATAGTAATAGCTATCTGAATCTAAAGCCCTAGATTGTAGTATCAAAAAAAAATTTTTTTAATAAAAGAAAAACCAAGAAGAGGAGGAATTAAAAGTATACCAAATATTTATCTTAAATAGGAGGTGGACTCAAAAGTGTGTATGGTTTGGTGCTTTACCATGTTAGAGAAATGTATTGTAGAATGGTTTTGAGAATCTTAATGGTAACCACTAGTCAAGTTAAATCTTAATATATATCTTCTAAAACCCCAAAGGCATAAAAACAAAGACAGTGTAATAAGTGTAACTAAAGGTAAAACCAAAAAACTGTCATAGAAGCTTTTAAAATAACGTAAAACAAGATGGAGGAGGCCAGACAGCTTAGTAATAACAGTATGTGTAAAAGGGATTAAAACCCTCTATTAAAATCAGAGACTTTAAAATTGTGTAAAAACACTTTAAAAGCTCAACAGTGACATGGCATCCCAATTAGAATGCATGAGGGTTGCTAGCTACATGACTAATCTCTGTATGAGGTCACTGTGCATGGAAAAATACAATGCCTTCCTCCAAGAATCACTGAGCACCTCACCTTCTTTTCTCTTCACCTTTTAAGGAATATAAAATCCTTAAAGTCTGTGTCATAAATTGCTCCACTGGGGATTAGGGGTAATGCTGCTTTTATCATGTCTGCTTTTATATTCATTATATATCTATATCTATATACCTATATCTATATCTTTATATATTCATCAGTAAAACCAATTGGTGAATTAATGGATAAGAAATACCCCAGAATTCTCCCCCTACCCACTAAGAGACAAATTAGCTGTGAACTCTCAGAGGAGAATAGCTCAAAGGGTTAGTTGGAGTCAAGGAAGTATCATGTACAGTGTACCTTCAAGGAATATGAATACCAATAATCTATAGTCCTCATGGGATACCAACGTACTATTTTAGTATGAATCCAAAGGGAGGTAATAAAAATGGCTAACATTACAAAGCAGGGTGAAGGTAACTGCAAATAAAAAGGAAGCTGTATGAAAATCAGAGAAAATTCAATTCAGGGCGAATAGATCAGAAAAATTTGATATTTATAAAATAACCATGTTTGGTATTCATGAACTAGTTAATGTTACATCAAAATATACAAAGAAAAGACTGTAGAAATACATACAGAACTTGATTAATCACGTCAGAATTGTTCAGTACTTTCCTTTAACTGTACGAAAAGAAAAACCAAAAGTAAATTACAAAGTAAAAATAATGAGAAAATTGATATGAAAACTTAAGGGATTGTGCCAAAATTGTACTCTGAGTGGAAGTTTACAGTTTTACATGTCTCTCTGATTAAACGTTAAAGGCTTACAACAAATGAACTGAGACTTCAGCTTAAGAAATTAAAGAACAGCACAAAATAATAAAAGGAAAATATCAATAGCACATGCTGTGTAATGATACTGCCTGAATCACTTCATGTGCATTCATTTAAGCCTCAACAGCCCTTGAAGGTAGGTGCTTTCGTTATGCCCATTTTTCAGATGAAAGAACTAAGGCAGAAAAGTCAGAGTCCTGCCACTGTTAAGTGGCAGAGCCAGCATAGCAACTCAGACAGTCTGACTCCAGAGTTCATGCTGTTAACCACTATATAGACTGTTTTTCAAAGAAAACAGAGAGCAGGTCATTTTTCTAAGGTCAGAAATTAACAGAATTGAAAAACACATGAAAAACTGGTTCTCTGATAAGCCCAGAGAAAGATAAGCCTCTGGCACATCTAATCAATATAAAATAAATAAATAAAACTCAAAATATGTAACAAGAGGATAAGAAAGTTGCCTGTGAGAAATAGAAATATAAAAATGAAGGGGCTTCCCTGGTGGCGCAGTGGTTAAGAATCCTCCTGCCAGTGCAGGGGACATGGGTTCGAGCCCTGGTCCGGGAAGATCCCACATGCCACAGAGCAGCTAAGCCTGTGCGCCACAGCTACTGAGCCTGCGCTCTAGAGCCCATGAGCCACAACTACTGAAACCTGTGCGCCTAGAGCCCATGCTCTGCAACAAGAGAAGCCACCGCAATAAGAAGCCCGCGCACCGCAACAAAGAGTAGCCCCCGCTCACCACAACTAGAGAAAGCCCGTGCGCAGCAACGAAGACCCAATGCAGCCAAATATAAATAAGTTGAATAAATACATTTTTTAAAAAATGAAGCCCACTATGTAGCTCTTTGCTAAAAATTTTAGAAATATTAGTGAAATGTCTAGCCTTCTATGAATATATAAATTACCAAAATTGACTTAGTCCAAAATAAGGCAAGGAAAGAGAAAAAAAAGGAACAAGGAAGAGATGAGGCAAACAGAAAACAAAGAGCAAGATGGCAAAATAGATAAATAAAAATAAAACTTTCCCACAAAAATCTCCAAGGCCAATTAGCATCACAGGTGAAAGAAATTATTTCTTCACAGAAAGAAACTATATCAATTCCATCACAAACTCTCTCAGAAAATAGAAGAGGGGGAAAGACTTCTTCATCCATTTTATGAGGCCACTGATAGCAAAACCAAAGGGATTACAAGACAAAAATTACAGACCAATATCCCTCATAAACATAGACACAAAAAAATCCTCAACAAAATTTACAACTTAAATCTAGCCATCTTTAAAAGGGATAATACCCAAAATAAGCAGAACCCAAATATGGTTCATCACAAGACTGCAAGTTCATTTTAACATTTGGAAATCACTGTATCAGTAGACTATGACAGAAAAACATACAGTCTTCTCAAAAGGTGCAGAAAAAGCAGACAAAATCCAACATCCCTTCATGATAAAACTCCCAGCAAACTAGGAATAGAAGGAATAAAGTACATCTAAGTAAAGCCTATAACTAACACCAAACTTAATGATGAAAGAATGAAAACTTTCCCCCTGAGATCAGGAACAAGGCAGGGAGTTCAGCTTTCACTACTTTTATTCAGCATTGGACTAGCATAGCTAGTCCAATAAGAAAAAAAGAGCAACAAAAATAAAAGATGTACAGATAGGAAAGGAACTAAAACTCTCTTCATTCACAGAAAACATGATCATCTATATAGAAAGAATCTACCAAAAATGCAAATAGAATGTGTTTAGCACAGTCACAAGATATAAGATCAATATACAAAAATCAATTGGGTTTCTGTATAGTAACAATTAACAACTGGAAATTGAAATTTTAAAAATCATATTTTCAGTAGCAACAAAAATATTAAATGCCTGATTTCAAGACTTACTGTAAAGCTCAAGTAATCAAAACAGTATAGATACATAGATCAGTGGAACAGTATAGAGAATCCTGAAATAGACTCAAACATATATAGTCAATTGATTTTTAAGTAAAGATGTCAGGATAATTCAATAGAGAAAGAATATTCTGTTCAATGAGTGGTTCTGGAAAAATGGATTTCCACATTAAAAAAAGAGTATTAATCTTTAAACAAAATCATAAACATAACTTGAAATGGATGATAGACCTAAATATACAAGCTAACACTGTAAAACTTCTAGAAGAAAACAAGATAAAATCTGTATGACTTTGGGATAGGCAAAGGTTTCTTAGATAAGACATAAGCATGAACAATAAGGGAAAAGATATGTCTCCCCACTTCATAAGACACTGTTTAGAAAACAAAAATGCAGTTCACAGACTGGAAGAAAATATTTGCAAAACGTGTAGCTCATAAAGGACTTATGTCCAGAAGAGATAAAGAATTCTTTTCATTCCAACCCAATTTGTTTAAATGGTCAAAAGATTTGAATAGGCTGATGACACTAAACCAAAGAAAATATAGAAATATCAAGTAAGCATATGGAAAGATGCTGAGCATCATTAGTTGCTAGGGAAATGCAAATTAAAACCACAATGAAATATCACCTCACACCTCTCAGAATCAAAAAGACAACAAATAACAACTGTTGGCGAGGATGTGGAGAAAAGGGAACCCTTCTGCCCTTTTAGTGGGAATGTAAATTGGTGCAGCCACCTATGGAAAATAGTATGGAGGTTTCTTTAAAAATTAAAAATAGAACTACCTTACAATCCAGCAATTCCATTCCTGGGTATTTATTCAAAGAAAACAAAAACACTAATTAGAAAAAGTACCCCTTAAACACTAATTAAAAAATGTACCCCTGTGTTTATTACAGCATTATTTACAATAGCCAAGATATAGAAGCAACGTAAGTGCCAATCAGTAGATGAATGGATAAGAAGATGTGGTATATATAGATATGTAAAACATCTATTACTCAGCCATAAAAAAGAATGAAATCTTGTCATTTCCAGCAATACAGATGGACTTGGGTGTATTATGCTAAGTGAAAATAAGTCAGACAGCGAAAGACAAATACTGTATGATTTTACTTATATGTAGAATCTAAAAAATAAAACAAATGAACATAAAACAAAAACTCATAGATACGGAGAACAAACAGGTGGTTGCCATAGGAAAAGGGGTTGGGGGGAGGAGAGAAATTGGTGAGGGAGATTAAGAGGTACAAACTCCCAATTACAAAATAAATGAGTCACAGGTATACATGAGCCACAGTACAGTGTGGGGATATGTCAATAACTATAATTTTAATATCTTTGTAAGATGACAGATGGTAACTAGACTTATCGTGGTGATAATTTTGAAATGTACAGAAGTACCGAATCACTATGTTGTGTACCAGGAACTAACATAGTGTTGTAGGTCAATTATACTTCAAAAACAAACAAACAGACAGACAAACTCATAGAAAAAGAGATCAGATTTGTGGTTACCAGAGGCGGGGGTTGGGAGAGGGGGAATTGGCTGAAGGCAGTCAAAAGGTATAAACTTCCAGTTATAAAACAAATAAGTACTTGGGATGTGATGTACAACAGGATAAATAGAATTAACACTGCTGTACGTTATATATGAAAGTTGTTACGAGAGTAAAGTCTGAGTTCTCATCAGCAGGAAAAAATATTTTTTTCTATGTCTTTAATTTTGTATCTGTATGAGATGATGATACATGTTCACTAAACTATTGTACTGATCCTTTCATGATGTATGTAAGTCAAGTCATCATGCTGGATACGTTCAACTTAGACAGTGCTGTATGTCAACTATATCTCAACAAAACTGGAAGAAAATCAAAGAGTATACATTGGAAAGTCTAAAAATAAAAAACAAAACAGAAACCACAATGAGATACCACTTTATAGAATACCAGTTTAGAATGGCTAAAAAGAGAATTGATAAATACCTGTGGTTCATTCATTGAATGAAGTACCACTCAGCAATTAACCGGTCACTGATACAACAAAGATGCATCTGAAAGCACTATGCAAAGTTGAAGAAGCCAGACACATAGTACTACTCACTCGTATGATTCCATTCATGTGAAATTGTCAAAGAGGCAATACTGTAGTGGTAGAAAGCAGATCTGTGGTTGCCAGGAAGTGGGGGAATGACTCCTAAGGGGTCTGAGGGAACTTTTGGGGAGATGAAAATATTCTATACCATGATTCTGAAGGTGGTTACACCACCGTGTACATTTTTCAAAACTCAACAAATTGTATACTTAAATGAATGACTTTTACAATATTTAAATGATACCTTAATAAAGAGATTTAATTTCTTTTAATGTTATGGGAACATAGAAAACAAAAAGAGATGCTTTCCCCTTTGGTAACCATAAGTTTGTTTTCTATTAGACAGTATTTTTCAATTTCATTCCTAAGAACAATATATATATATATATTTTTTTTAATATATATAAATAAATAAAATACCTGGGAATTAACTTACCCAGAAGTATGAGGCAAGTACAGACCACTGGGCGACATTAAAAGATGCCTTTGAGTAACTGGAGAAATATGTGGTAGGCCTGGATAGAAAGTCTTATTGCTGTAGAGATAGCAGTTCTCTTCAGATTAATATAGTTTTGGTCAAAATACAATTGTGATCCCCTATAAAATTAACAAAATAATTCTAAGAGTTATCTGGAAGAACAAATTACTGGGTGTAACTAAGGCACTTTTGAGAAAGCAGAAGAAGAGTAGTGGAGGGAAGGACCATTGCTCTACCAGATATTAAAATGGACCCTCAGTTACAATGGTGGGTTTGGCAGCATGAGGTGTAGATGATGGGCACACTGTAGAAAGTCCAGAAATCAAGCCTAACATTCACAAAAGTTCATGATGGTAAATATAGCATTGAAATCTTGGTATTGGAAGGGCAGACCAGCCAACTGGAATCTAAAATTAAGCAATTTCACATATTCATATCTTAAGATAAATTTCAAATAGATTAAAACTGTGACCAAAAAAAAAAAAAACTATTAGGAAAATGCAAAGAAGTATATAGGCGAACATACCTATAATCTTGAAGTGGGTCACGCCTTTCTAGGCAGAAACTTCATTTGTTCCTACCTGACTGCATAATAATAAAAATTTTCAGGGTGGCAGATAACATAACTAAACAAAATTATCCACATTGTATAAAGAATACAACAGGTTACCTAAATAATAATGATGCTACTGCTGCTGAGGATAAAAAAAAAAAAAGACATACTCAAGTAGAGAAAAAGGATAAAAGATATATTTACAGTTTTAATATTTTACATAGCTTTTGTCTCAGCAAATGTACTCATTTCTTTCTAAATAATCTTGGATGTGGGAAAAGTTTTATTTATAAGGATATTTACTTCCTTATCCCTTACCAATGGAAAAGGTTAAAAGCAATTAAAATGTCCAACAGTAGGGGATTGGTATAATTTCTAAGGCTGCCATAACACATTACCACAAACTGAGTGGCTTAATACAACAGAAATTTATTCTCTCACAGTTCCAGACTCTAGAAGTCTGAAATCAAGGTGTTGACAGGGCCCTGCTCCCTCTGACGGCTCTAGGGCAGAATCCCTCCTTTCCTCTTCCAGCTTCTGGTGGCCCTAGGCTTGTAACTACGTCACTCAAATCTCTGCCTCTGTCATCACATGTCCTTCTTCTTTGTGTGGCTGCACTTGGTCGTATAAAGGCATCAATCATTTGATTTGCTCCCCCCCGCCCCCGCCAATCCAGCATGACCTCATCTTAATTATGTAATTACATCTGCAAAGACCCTGTTTATAAATAAGGTCACATTTTGAGGTTCCAGGTGGACAAGAATTTTAGGGGGGACACTATTCAACCCAGTACAGATGATATAGAAGAATATCTAAAGCTATAGAGAAATGTTTACAAAATATTATTGAATAAAAAAGGTGATTTGATACAATGCCTTTAAATAAAAACTTCATGTATAATAGATCCAATAAAAGCCTGAAAGGGCATTTACCAAAGCATTTTGCCAGTGGTGCTAAGTTGGGAAAGGCTTGAATGATTTTAATTGTGTTAATGAATTCCTGTGTTTTCTAAATTTCTTGCAATGAATATGTGTTTCTTTGATAAAGAGGAAAAATAGTGAGCCTTTCTTATCTAGGTTTTCAAACTATAGGTTTAAAAATGAATTCACATTCTTGATTGCTACAGCTTTTGTCTAATGAGTTAAAAATATCTTAGCATTTACAGAGTTCAAAGTACATTTTTAAATGTCATTTAAAACAAAAAATATTTCAAAGTTGAATACTTCCCTATTATACAAGATGCTTTTGTTTTTCCAAATTACAGACAATTTGAGGTTTATGGGTTTGACATGCTCATTTTAAGTGTTTATTGCCTTTTGTGTTATTAGAATTGCCCTGACTCTGTAATAGTTAAATTTGTCACTCCGTCCAGACACAGATGTTCTAGGTAAACATAAACTCCAGAACATTCTAGCTACATGTCTCTAGAGCACTGGTGAGATATTTGGAATGAACAATTGCCATGTTATTTGTTGCTGTTTTCCTAGGCAAGGAATTGTTCCTCCGGGTCTCACAGAAAATGAGTTATGGAGAGCAAAGTACATCTATGATTCAGCTTTTCATCCCGACACTGGTGAAAAGATGATTTTGATAGGAAGGATGTCAGCTCAGGTTCCAATGAACATGACCATCACAGGTTGTATGATGACATTCTATAGGTGAGTTCTGGCAATGTAACGACAGTTTGTTTGCTTTATATTCCAGAAGCTTAAAGTACATTTTTTTATGTGAGTGGTTTTATCGAAATAAATGTCATTTCATGTGGAGTTTCATTTTGTATAAATGTTTCAACTCTAGGGGGTTGTTTTACCTTTTCCCTCTGTTGAATAGAACTCTCCTTTTTGCCCAAAAGGAGGTTGAATTTCTCCCTAAATCTTAGACCCAAAAGAAAATGAGAAAGAAAATAGAAAGATCCTCTAAGCAGATTCTGTTTTTAATCCATTCATATGATATAGGTATAGGTATAGGTGTAGGTGTAGACACAGAGGCTTATACATGTAGTGAGGAGGGACCAGAAATAGCCTACAAATGGCTTTTTTCCTTAAGAGAAGGGAACTGACATTAATCACATTAATTGAGTGCCTACTCTTTGCTGGGCTCCCTTACAAATTTAAGATAAAATTTAAATAAGTTAGCTCCATCCTCACCCTAACCCTCTGAGTTTGTTGCTATCCATATCTAACGAATGAGGAAACTGAGAATCAGACAAGATAAAAATCTGCCCAGCCACACCGGTCCTCGGCCTTTGACCCAGAACACACAGTCCTGGACCCAGCGTTCTCCCTTCTCCAGTCCATCTCCTCTCTGGTTACTGATGCTCACATTGTCCATTCTGCATGGCGGCTAGTTCACAAGTGATGGTGGGTATGTGATGGATCGCTCTGTTTCAGGACCACGCCGGCAGTGCTGTTCTGGCAGTGGATCAACCAGTCTTTCAATGCCGTGGTCAATTACACCAACAGAAGTGGAGACGCTCCCCTCACTGTAAAGTAAGACTGGAAGATTGAACTGTCCTCTGCACTTCTCTGGGGTTCATTTGATTCGCTGGTGATGCTCTCCTGGTTAAAAAAGTATATTCGTACAAATTGCTTATATGGTTTGGAATCCTAGGGAGCATATTTTTCAGTAGTGTTTCTTTTCCTCCCTTTCTATGTAGGTAACGGTTTTTTGCAGCCTGCCTTTTCAGACGTTATCCGTGCTGTTAGTGGCTCTGGTAGGAGGACGTGGCTCCCACACCCTAGGGCGCATCCCCCCCTCACCCCCGCAGAACACACAGCGGGCAGCTCAGGGCTGGCCTGTGTCTAATGACACACTGTACTGCCATCCACCCTGTGGGTGTAGACAGATACCAACATCAAAAGTAGCAGAATCAACAGTGTGATCTCTGCAGAAATCCAGGAGAATTTTATATCTGATTTGTCTTTAAGATAGGACGCCTCCGGAACCCAAAAGAAAGTGAATGGATTTAAAATTTTGCCTCCTGTGAAAAGATGTTCAGATAGGCTAAAGTGATTAGTTAACCACAACTTTGAGCCTAACTTAATGACACTTCAAAGCATTTTCTTTTTTGTTTTAACTCTTAAATTGCTTTTGACCATCTGTAGTCTTCTATTATCATCCTAGGGAACAAAGAATATTGAAATCTGCAACCCAGCAGTGCTGACCACACCTTCATTTCATCCAATCCTTGAATTAAAATTTATTTTAAAATAAGAGAGAACTGCTTGGGCTTAATTGTATTTTGAAGATGAGACGTTCAGTATTTTTATACCATAAGATGTCATTTTTAGAATGGCAGCACTGCATTTTTACTTTCAGTATGTATAGTGATATTTTGAGAAGTATTTTTTTATTTAAGCAAATATGCTACAAACATTTAAGCTAATATGCATTTTCCCACATTTGTAGCTTCCTGCACAGTCCCTGCTTCCTTCCCCCCTGCCCCACGCATACATATTCCCTATGTCTACTCATTTGGCGTGGTAGTTAGGTTCTATGTGAAGAATGCCATTTTTGTATGGGTCTGCTTGCTTTTTCTATAAATATATCTACTTGTAGAGTGATGATGAATGTTGTTTTGTGGAATCTCCTTTTTTTAATTTATTTTATTGAAATATAGTTGATTTACAATGTTGTGTTAATTTCTGCTGTACAGCAAAGTGATTCAGTTGCACATATATACATTCTTTTTCATATTCTTTTCCATTATGGCTTATCACGGGATGTTGAATATAGTTCCCTGTGCTATACAGTAGGACCTTGTTGTTTATCCATTCTATATATAATAGTTTGCATCAGCTAACCCCAAACTCCCAATCCATCCCTCCCCCACCCCGCTCCCCCTTGGCAACCACAAGTCTGTTCTCTATGTCTGTGAGTCTGTTTCTGTTTCTTCGATAAGTTCATTTGTGTCATGTTTTATGGAATCTCTATTCTTAATCTTCTTCATTTCTTCCAAAAATGTTGGGCTTGAGTTTTCTGACATACACTTGTTGTTTATGTACTATTTTCCTTCTTTTCAGTGAATTGGGAACAGCTTATGTTTCTGCAACAACAGGTGCTGTAGCAACAGCTCTAGGACTCAATGCGTTAACCAAGGTACTCAGATTTTTATTTCCATAGCAGTAAAGCTTCTTAATTTGTTCTCACCTGCCTGGCTCTAAGTCTCTCTGTTAATTTCTCAAAATAGTTCAAGTCCTATGACTCTCTTATTACAGTCATTATCTTCGACTGCTTTCGTAAAGTATATCTTTCAATTCGTTTGGGAAGGAGTGTCACTAATAACCTCTGCCAAGATCCTGGTCTGTACCTGGCACTGTGTATTCAATGCTAAATGCTCACCCACCCATACAGCCCACCAGAGGCTGGGTGCCGGGCTGGGTATCTCCAGGCACACCCCTGAAGAGGTAGAGGAGTCAGCCTCTGAACCCAAGACTGTGGGACTCCAAATCCCCTGCTCCATCCGCCATACAAAGCCATCAAAATATCTTGGAAGTCTGCCTTGTCCCAGTATGCCCAGGCTGGAAATAGAAAAATACCTCTAGGAAACCAAGTTTTGAACGTACTCTTGGCCCAAGTTTCTATACAAATAGGACTCTGCATTTGTAGAGGTTTTCAAGAAGAAATAAGTACTTGCATTCAGTACTACAGGAAAAATAAGATCTTGCTTTTGGAATTATCTTTTCTGCAGCATGTCTCTCCGCTCATAGGACGCTTTGTTCCCTTCGCTGCGGTAGCTGCTGCTAATTGCATTAATATTCCGTTAATGAGGCAAAGGTAAGGTTAATATGCCCTCTTAGAGAGGACTTGTGCTTGACAGTAGGGTCTTATAATAATCTGCTTTGTTGAAACTTAAATAAATTTGTTTTATTTTAATATTTACAAATGAAGTTTTATGAGATCTGGGATCTGCTTCCAAATAATCTGGTTTTGGGGGTGAGGATGGGTCCATTGATGAAACAAGCTCAGCTCTGAGTTGCTGATTATTAAAGCAGGCTGATGGCCTTATGGGGTTTAGAATAGTCTTTCTACCTCTGTATAATAAAAAGTTTAAAAAATAGATCTCAAACTTAACGTCTATGCCTAGAAAGCTTCTTCTATAAAATAGGTTCTTCCCCCCTTCCCCCAAATTTTCTCCTGGGGTTTCAAATAATATTAATCTATATCTTTGGAAGTATTTTTTAGTGCTGGCAAAAATTAAAGGAGAAGAAAAAACGAGAAAAAAGCATTTTGGAATGGATAACGAAAAACAGGGTAACAGTAGGAGCTATAATTGTAGCAGTAGTGACCGTAGTTAAATATCCAATAGTTCCGTGTACTTGTGACTCCTATGTCAGTATAGTTAGTTTATTTTTAATAATTATATCTATCTCTCATTTGGAAAGTTGCTCAAATTTGCACATGAGCTTAGAAATCAGCCTTATCTCTAAGTTAGAGTATTCACTTGTTGAGTCCTATTGTTATTCAAAATGCTATACCCTTTTTTTTACAAAGTTTACTAGCATTATTTTACTTGTGTGTCTATCACACGAGGATTAAGCATGTTTGTGGTTTTAAAAATAGACTTATTAGTGCCAAAAATGACACTGGAGTGGATTTTTGGATTAAGTAGGGACTCGGGCTTTCACAGCTTCAGTACTGTTTCCAGCCATTCCACGAAGGCACCTGTGAACTTCTTTGCCTGTGTCTTGCTCTCTAGGGAACTCAAAGTTGGCATTCCTGTCACAGATGAAAACGGGAACCGCCTGGGCGAGTCGGCAAACGCTGCCAAACAAGCCATCACACAAGTAGTCGTCTCCAGGATCCTCATGGCAGCCCCCGGCATGGGTGAGTAGAACTTTGCCATCCATTCATTTATTAGGTGCGTTTCAATCAAACAAGCGTTGATGCACCAGTGAGCAATAACCACAAAGGATCCCTTCCCTTGGTGGAACTTATTTTCTGTCAGCGGAGGCAGAAAACTAACAAAAATAAGTAAAATATGAATATGTGAGATGGTTATAGAGCTAAGGGGGAGAAAAGAGGGTTGGGGATCTTGGGGTGGAAGTGCTATCGAACGTAAGTCCGTGTGCCCGACAAATAGTGAGGCCAAACGATACCAAAATGTCGGAGTTTGGAGCAGAGAAAGGTTTATGGCAGGGCCATGCAAGGACCACGGGTGGCTCATGCCCCCAGAAACCCCCGAAGGGTTTCAACAAAGCATGTTGAAAGGCCAGATGAGGGAGGGGGGGCACAGGGTGTGTGATCAACTCATGCACAATTCTCTGATTGGTTGATGGCGAGGTAACAGGACAGTTAACATTATCAATCCTTAGGCACCAGAAGGTCTGGGGGCTACATGCTCATGATCATCAAGTAGTTAATTTCTTCCATTTGGTGGTGGTTTTTAGCATCTGAAAAACTCGGGAAATATCCATGAGGTACTGTTAGCTGGGTACTTCAGAGAGGAGATGCAGCAGAGGATATGGGGAAGGGGTCTGTCCCAGGAAGACCCCATGGGGTCCTGCTCGGTTACAGAAGTAGACTGGACAGATGGGAAGGAGGGAGCCAAGTGGTTCCAGGGTCGAATATTCTGGGCAGACAGAACAGCAGGAGAGCAGGGAGCTATGCCCGGTGTGATGGAAGCATCACAGGAGGCAGGTGCAGCGGGAGGAGAGAGAAGGGGGTGGGAACAGTAGAAAGGAGTAGACGAGGCCCCAGTGGGCAGAACGCAGATGGCCCTGCAAGCGTTTGGAGCCCTGGCTTTTAGTCTGAGGGATAGGAGGCCATGGAGGGTTTCGAGCACAGGAGTGGTAATAATAATCCGGCTTAGTTTTAACTGAGTGACTCAGGGTCCTGCATTGAGAGTAGGCTGCAGAGGGACCAAGAATGGTGGTTGGAGACTGTTCAGGAAGCTGTTGACTACTGCAGGCAAGAGATTATGGTAGTTGGACCAGGGCAGTGACAGTGAAGGTGATGACAATTTGAAGGAAAAGAATTTGATCTTTGTAAATCTTGAAAAGAAACTTCCAAAAGTTCTTGAATAGGAATAACTTCTACTGAAGATTTATTTGTATCAATTGGAAACCCTTAGAGCACGAACCAAGTTGGGTTAGTTATAGCAGCTATTAATATATGACTCAGTTTTGTCCGTAGGGCTTGGACTCAACATGACCAAAAGCAGAAAATCTCCATTGTGATTTAGTTGCTCTGAGAATCTCTGGTCCACTCCTAAGGCTTCTTCAGCTACCCTCAGACCAGGGCTCTCGAGAAGGTTCTCAGACTTACTCAGAAACCAGAGGGCCCGGGAGTACATAACTCTTTGCAGAAAAATATAAATATATATTATACAGAGAGAAATGAGTATGTTTACTTTCCTTGTCTAAATCAAATGCAAACAGCACTTGGCTATCAAAAGCTCTCAAAAGAAGCATACTTAATCAAGTGCTGTCAGGTTTTCTCACTAATATTTTTTGTTGTCTTTAAATTCCTTTTGTCACTGGGAAAGCTCATCAGCAGACAAGTAGGAGTGGGCAAAGGAAAGTTGAAGAAAAAGGCATGAAAGAAAACTTTGAGGCACATTCCAGCTAATTGCACTCCAGCTAATTGGTTATCTGATTTAACCACATTAAGTGATTTAACAAAGAAGCACCTCAGTGCCCTCATGACACAGCGGTGTGCACCGTAGGGGTGAGTGAATGGTGGAAACCACAGTCTTGAACTGTAGGCCAAGAGTCCCCTGAGTCCGGGACCAGCACGTTGTCACTAACCTATGAGGAGGCTGGGGAGGCCACCCCAGAACACCTGCTGAGCCCAGATTTCCAGTTTGCCGAAATAAAGGTGGCCATTCCGGTTTCTACCCTGGGTGGGCTTTTGGTTTTGTTCTTTCCCATTTTGAAATATGGTGCTCCTCTTTGGAGTTCAGCCAGCCCAACAAATTTGTTTCCAGTGGCTTGGTTACTTTAAACATTATTTAGTCCCCGGAGAAGGAACACAATCTTTTTATCCCAGCGAAATCTCTAAAGGTAATTGATACATTGAAATTGATGTGACAGTTTAGTCTGATAAAAATCATGAATCAGTGAACTAATGCTATCCAATGTTTTACGTGCATCATTGCATCTAATCATCCTGGCTAGTTTGATACAATTGTCCCTATTATATAGATGAGGAAAACAGAAAACTGAGGCTCAGAGAAGTGTTTTCCAGGATCACCCAGCTAGCAAGTGGTCTGCGTGACTCAAAGCAGGAATCTTTATACTGGACTCTACGTGGGATGGACACCCCGGGAAGGCTGCATTTGTTTCATTGGTATAGGAGGGAAAAGTTCCTGATGTTTGTACTGTTGCATATTTAATGTTAGATATAAAGTTCTCTTCAAGATCATAAAATTTTCTGGCTGGCAAAGAGCATTGTGTTATTTTTCAAAAATCTAGAGAATGGAAACAATGGATTTTTAAGAAAATACTAAGGTATTTTAAAGAATTATTGCAATTACTTATACTCTGCCAGTGTGAAAATAGCCTAAAAGTAATATAAGCCTTTTGTGAAATTGTTGGGGGGAAAAAAAAAAAGTGAGCTGAAAATAGACATGAAGATTTAAGTGGATCTATCTTTACTTCCAGCCATCCCTCCATTTATCATGAACACTTTGGAAAAGAAAGCCTTTCTCAAGGTAAGCCCCAGTTCTATTTAACCTTGTCTCAATCCTTTCAATTTGTTTTCAGACTTCAAACTGAACAGAATATTTCCCACATGAATAGTGAGTAAAGAATTTGAAGGCCAGTGGCAATTGGGCACTTCAGGGGATATTTTATTTCTAATATCAGATATTTGAAAAAGCTCTCATAAATCTTCATTTATTGAATGCTGCCCACTCCTCTTGAGAGGTTATAACCCAGGTACACGTTCATTGTCGTCATCAGTCGGATCCCTAGCTAGGTAATAATGAGGAGATGGTGCGAATTTGGAATGATTTGTTTGTAAGTCCCTATACATACTATCAGAAAGGAAAACATAATCTGGAGTAGGAGCTTCACAGAACACTGAATTTAGTGCCCTGATGTATTTTTCTTTGGTGATCATATCTAATAATCTATTAATCTATCAGCCGCCTCCCCTCAGGGTCTGAAAATATTATAGGATGAAACTGTCACTGAGAAATCTCTGTGCATTGTCTGCATTCTTTTTGTAACTTCCATGATTTAATGCAATCATATTTATGCTTCATCTTAGCTTTCCAGTTCTTGTAACAAGTAGGAAAGAGTGGGATAGGGTGACTCGTTTGGCTCCTGCTGTGTTTGGAAACTGACACCATTACACCTGCCGGGAGGAATGGGTCCAGTTCCTCGGTGGAGGAGCAGGTGTGTTGTAAACACTGCAGCTCTCTTGGGGTGAATTGTTTTGGGTCTTAGCGACAGAACCGTCACACTGAGAGGACAGTATCGGACTTTGAAAAAAGGACATGGTTCACAGACCAAACACTTCCTGAATGATTTCTGTGATTAGGAGAGTTCTAAGTGTCCAACAGGTAAATGTTCATTGACCTATGTTCACCCTATGGGCTCCAGGAGGAAAATTAAAGGCCAACACTAAATACTTTCAATGCAATCACATTCTTAGAAAAATAAGCCAAGAAAGTATGCTTTGAAAAAATAGTAGTGTTGAGTGCCTCATTTGACTGGCATGTCGATGCCCCAACCCCATGTGAGGGAAAGGAGACCCTCTCTTCAGCAGCCGCCTCACAGTCTTTCTTGGGAGCTTTGGGTACGTGAGCAGGTTATATTCCCTGAGCTTCTTCCTCTGGCAATCTTACATGTCAATGTGAATTGCAAGATAGGGCGTCACAGTGGCTCTGTAGTGATTGAACTGTCCCATTGCTCCTGGGAACGTTCCCAGGGGGGATCCACAGACCCCCGGGCCACCCCAGGAGGCTGCATCCTCAAATGCGCTCTGCGTCCCCGTCCATCTCCTGTGAGGGTTTCTACAGCCTTAAGTGTAAGATTAAACAAAAATATAAAACAGTTACACTGATTTAATCAGTAAAGCTATTAGTGATGACCAAAATGTAAATGTGACCTCATTTGGCATAATTTACCTACTTTGATAAGCCCTTATTTTGAGGATTCATGAAAAGGCTTTTCTGAAGTCTGTTTCTGCTGCAAAATTTAGAAAAGATGAATTCTTTAAAGCTGCTCAGGGATTAGTTTATGTCCTAGAACAGGGACTAGATCTTGAAATTACCAAATTATGTAAACAGATGAACTCTTTAAAGCTGCCAAGGAATTAGTTTATGTACTGGAACAGTGACTAGATCTTAAAACTACTAAATTATGTAAACATCTGAAACTCACCAACTTTGACATCTCAGCGATTTTCAAATAATCTAAAAAAAAAAAAAAAAAAATTAATGCTCCTTCCTCTATCCATCCCTGCTTTCCTTATGGGAAGTAATTTAGGCTTTGAGGGAGAAAACCTATCAAATGAACTTAGAAAGGGGGCCATCAACATTATTCTCCAGGATGCTAATAGGAAGTGACCCATCCAGTGGATCCATAACTTTGCAGACATGGAATTGATGCCCTGGGTTCTTCTCCGCTGGCTCTTGATCTGATAAGTCATTAGGATTATAGTCTTCCTGCAAGGGCATATGTTGACCCAGGCAACCTTTGGATTTGCCTGGTTGTTAATTTCTTAAGGTATTGGCATGCCAACTTTGGGAGCAATGGAGAATCAAAAACCATGTTTAATAAACCCAACTTCCCCCTCCCATGGAATTTAAGCAAAATCAGGTTTTTAAAGCAAGACCAGACTTCTGGGTAGATACAAGGCTTGGAAGTTGTCATCTCATCATGTTAGTTTGTCTGGCATAAAAGTGAACTTTTGCAAGAGAGGAATACTTTTGCAAGTGTGGGTCATTCCATCAATAATATATGATTGTTGTGAATTTGCAGGTGACTGTGAGAGCAGTTGGGAGGCCACCTTCAGTGGCAGTGTCCCCACCATTGAAGCTTTCCCATCCCCTTCTCTCTGCCTCTCAAACATCACCCAGCACCCAGTTAGCAGAGGTATGTCAGCAGCCCGGCTCTGGAGTGGAGGCTCCTAATCTTGCCAGCTGCCACTGCTGGTGGGACATTATTCCCCGGAGTCTCACTCCAGGCTGTGGATATTGAGCACACATGGCTGCTTACATGTGAGCTGATCATGGCGTGGGATTCCAGAAATTCTGTAGGAAAGTCTGCATTCGAACCTACATTCATGCTAAAGAGTTAGGTCACCGGGGAAGACATGTGAAATGAACTTGGTCCTTTACTCTCCCAACTGTCATGCCTTTGAACTCCTGGGGTCTCAGTGTTGTTGGAAAAGTTACCACGGTTACTCTAATATCTTGGTGACAAACACTGGGCAGGAGACATAACTGGGCATATTGCATCATCTTCTTGCTGGGACAGACAGAAATTGCTGTAGATACAGCCTGGCATTTTCTTCCGTGAAGCAGCCAGCAAATGATACAAGCAGTTAGCCACTGTTGCCACACTGCCCTAGGCTTTTCACAACAATACATGAATAAATATTGTGTTTTCCTCCCTTGTTTTTGTTTGTGGTTTTCAGCTTTGCTTGGTACCATACCCTTCAATAATCATATAGAGGTGTGCCACCTTGCTTCCCCTCTGCCCACCCCACTCCACCACTGAAGGGCCTCATGTGGACCCGGAAGGGGCCGCTGGCATCAGAAGCCATGGGGCAGGGTTGGGGGAGGCGGTCAGAGTAGCTCATGGGTCAGTTGGAGCACCTCGCTAGCTACAAAGGGTCTGGCTGCAGCTGAACTCGTTCAGACCTCTGTGGAGGATGATGCTTTGAAAAAGCAATGGCTAAATGTTGAGCTCCTCAGACATACATCCTACTCCCACATTCAGGGTTGCTGTTACACCGAAATATTGCATTTTGCCCATGTAGCGAGGACTGTAGGACTTCACTGATACCTATGGCCATTACAAAAGCATAGGCAGAGGCAGCTTATCTTCCTATCCATATGTTTCCATCTGCAAAGCACTTTCACATGCTATTTGGAAGGGCAGGCTTTTCTGAGCCCTTTTACAAAGGCTTAGAGGTCATTTCCTCAGCCTTTCATCATGTCCATGTGGGTGGCATCTGTCTGGGTCGGTTAGCCCTCTGATTGTTCCCGCAGCTCCAGCGGCCAGATGTGCCTCTCTGCAAGGATGTACTTATCTGGGCTTTTACCTTGAATATGACCAGACTCCTCTGCAAACATGAAATGAATTGAATGTTCTTGGCTTTTTTAAACGGTGAGCTTGGGGAGCATTCAGCATGACTCATCCTTCCCCCTACGCTTTATCTTTTCCCAAATGGAGCGCTGGCAAAAAGCATCAGCTGTGGGCAGGTGACTCACAGAGATCTTTGCAGTAAACCAAAAAGTTCACTGCTTAAAATCTGGTGCTTTTCCCAACAGTGTTCTTGAAGAATAGCTCCTGTGGTCTCTTTACTTTGCTGGCACTTTCATTGGGAATAAAGTTGATATGGTTTGGGTCAGATAAGAGCTCCTCATTCCTTAAGTTCTAGTTCGTTTATATTTTCTTTAATAAAAGTGGACGGCTCTGTCTACTCAGTAGATTTTCAGGATTGTCTGCTAATGGAGTGTGAATGTAGCATTTATTTGTTCATTCATTTATTTTACTCAGCAGCCCTTTGTTGCATGCCTGTTGCATGCCAAGCAATGTGCTAGGTCCTAGCATCAGAGAAAGAGGGCTTGGGCCCTGCTCTCAGGGACCATATAGCATGGTGGTGGGGAGAGGCACAAGGCAAATGGTTCCAATACATGGCGAGTACAGCATGGGGCACAGAGGGACCATAGAAGAGATTTCGCCCCCAACTGCCATAGGTGGGCAGAGACTTGAAGACAACTGGCCAGGGGCACCTGCTTTGCAGAAGCTCAGAGAAGACACAGAGCATGGCTTGTTGGGAGACTTGTAGATGGTCAGGTTGCCTGGGATGTGGGCCGTGTGTAGGGAATTGACTGTACCATATATAAAAATCAACTCCCAATAGTTCATGGACTCTAAATGTAAAAATCTACAATTGTCAAACTTCTAGAAGAAAATATAGCAGAACATCTTTGAGATCTAGAGTTGGGCAAAGATTTCTTAGACATAACACCAAAAGCACAGTCCATAAAAGAAAAAATTGACAAATTGGGCTTCAACAAAGTGTTAAAGTTCTGTTTTTTGAAAACTGTAAAGAGATTGAAAAGACAAGAAACAGACTGGGAGAAAATTTATGCAAAGTATGTGTCTGATAAAGGACTTGTATCCAGAATATATAAAGAATCCTCAATACTTGTTAAAGAAAACAACCCAGTTTTTTTTTAAAAAAAAAAAGGGCAAAAGGTTTGAACAGACATTTCACCAAGTATATATAGATATAAAATAATATCACGTGTAAAGACGCTCAGTATCTTTAGTCATTGGGGAAATTCAAGTTAAAAACCACATTAGCTACCATTAAACGCCTATTGGAATGGCTAAAATCAAAAAGACTGACCATAACAAGTGTTGACAAGGATGTGGAGGACCTGAAACTCTCATTCCCTGCTGGTGGGAATGTAAAATGATACAACCACTTTGGAGAATAGTTTGGCAGTTTCTTAAAAAGTTAAACATATGCTTACCATGTGACCCAGCCATTTCACTCCTAGGTATTTACCTAGAAGAAATGAAAACATATGTCCATAAAAGACAAATGTTCAAAGCAGCTTTATTTGCAATAGCCCAAAACTGGAAACAATCCAAATGTTCATCAACAGGAGAATGAATGGATTATCAAAGCAATACATTCCATGCAATGGGATACCTAACCCAGCAATAAAAAGTCCTGAACTATGGATACATACAACAGCATGAATGAATCTCAAAACAATTACACAAAAAAGTAGATACTGTATATAAAATCCTAGAAATTATAACCTAGTATATAATGACAGAAAGTAGATCAGAGGTTGCCAGGGAATGGGTACAGGGTTTAGGGAAGATGGTGGAATTGCCAAGGGCACAAGGAACAAGGAAAACATTAAGGATGATGGCTATGTTAATTATTTTGATTGTGGTGATGGCTTCCCAGCTGAATACTTATGTCAAAACTTCTATCATACACAGTAAGTATGTGCAATTTATTGTATTTCATAAAGCTATTGGAGAAAAGATCATTGGGAGGAGAAAGAATTTACTTATATTAACTTTTTGAACTTTTACTTCATTGAATATATATCTTTTAAACTTGTGATTACTGTCTTTAATTCATTTAAACTTTTCATTTAAAATATCCTCTGTTTGCACAATTCTGTGCTAAATAAGGTATGTCCCTCCCTCACGGAGTTCTGTGATTATCTAGGGGAAAATCAAACATCCTCAGCTCGCTTATTTAATCTCAGACTAAGTTCTGTTTAAGAAGTAGGGATGAACGAGGCAGGATGGGATGCTGGGAAGGAGTCGTGAGGAGGGGTGACATCCAGGTTGGGTTTCATGGGAGAGATCAGAATTCTCCAGGATCCTTGTCGTTACCGAGAGCCTTTCCAACAAAACCCTCTGCACAAGCCACCATCAGCCTTTGGTTTGTACACGTTCATCATTGAGATTACACGCAACTGTTCAAGAGTCCACTTGACGTGAGGATGGGCTCTCATGGGTTCATCTTCCCACAAGATCTCATTCAGGGCTTAGCTTGCCTTCCCATCACCAAGTCTGTGTACCCGTGCAGATGACACACATCTGGGAAGTGCTAGGAAGAGGATTTACCATCTCCTTATGAAAATCCTTCATCATCAGACAGAGCCAGTTGCCCCAGATATAATATTTCCTTTTCCTGCTTTCCTTTGAGGGGTGGGGCCCCTCTGTGCGAGCTCCATGGTCTGTCTCTGCTTGATGACATCTCTCCCTTCCTCTCCAGTCCACGTCTCTCTCCCTTCACGTTCACCCATGTGATGTACCTTTTCACCAGAGGAGTCTTCTCGGGGACCAGGGTATGCCTATCACGCAAGCCTCCTTGGAGTCATGTGATCTTTTAACAGCTTGTGTTGACACTTAACTAAGTTGGCTGATTTCATTACAACCAGTTCACAACTTGGTTGCAGCTCTTTCAGTGGCCTTATTTATATAATCTGTATATTTCATTGCTCTTTATATTGCATATTATGCTTTTTTAAAACTCCCTTTTGAAAACTAAAAATCTAATAGCACTTATTCTCTAAAAGACCAACCAACTCATTCATTTCCATTAATAAAAAATTGACAGGCAAAAATTTGTCATGCCAGCAATAGTTTTAGCCATACCGACAGCAACTAAAACCAAGAAAGGAAAGGTGCAGAGGAGGAGGGGGGATACTTGTTGGGTTTCTGCTACGTTCCGGGCACGGCACTAGGTGCTTCATGAATGTTATCTGGCATATCTTCACCCACACGCTTTTAGGAAGCTGTTGTGATCCTCATTCTACAGAGAAGGAACCAAAAGTTGGAGACCGTGCCCTTTTCCCACAGTGGGGATGAACTGGTAGGGCAGAGATTTGATTGCAGCTTTGTTTGTCTTCCAGCCTTGGAACCACGCTATACAGACCCCCAGCCAGGAGAGAAATTATAGCTAAGTGATAACGATTTCTCCAGCTCCCATATAGCCAGGCATCTCTCAGATTATATGTGCAAGGGAGAAAAATGAGAAGCCGCTTAATCTTTGCATGTGCATTCATGGACAGATCGAAGAGGGAAATCAGGACTAACTGTGATGCTGTTACAGTGTTAGCCCTGCATTTCACTAATGGCACTCCAGCTGGATCTTGTAATGTGGCGAGGTTCCTGTCCCAGTTAACCAGCAGAAGAAATTGTTTCTAAGAGCCTGTATAAAAAGTACTCAAAATAATTTATTTCTCAACACAGAGGTTCCCATGGATGAGCGCACCTATTCAAGTTGGATTAGTTGGCTTCTGGTGAGTAGAATTACTTTGATGTCATTAATTTCTTTTTTTAAGATAAATATACAGCATATGAAATGTGAGGGATAATATGGGACACACGTTTTGAAAATGAGACCAGCCCAGAACATCTGGAACTATGGTCCCGGTCATTAGCTAGACATAAGCTGTCTTTAGAGAAACCTACAACATTTGGGGCTATTTGTGTGATTCTTTTTTAAACTCCTTTTATCTCTTTGATTTAAAAAAAAAATTATTTTGGCAGCCCTTGGTAGTAAAATTATACAAACAGGACATATTTTTGTGAGGCAGCATAATAGTCGAAAGAAAGAAAGGGGATTGTTATCAAAGTAAAATAATAGAAAAAGAATCTGAAAAGTCGACCATTTCAAAAATGCTCTGATTTTTTTCTTTTTTTTTTAAGTTTGGTATTTGCTACACCTCTGTGCTGTGCTCTGTTTCCTCAGAAAAGGTATGTATTTGTTATTCTTCAGAGTGATCATGTGTTTTAATCCTAAAAACCAGTTGAAGAGACTGGTCCATTTCACTAGTAGGAAAATTGAGTCTCAAAAAGATAATGAAGCCAAGTCTCTAAAAGGAAGAGAGAAGAGGCAGAAATCAAATGCATGTCTGTTTAATATCAAAATTCTCTTTGCCCAGCTCTTTTCTACCTGCTACTGTTACATGTGAAAATTCTTTATTCTTGTGTAAGACTCAGGCTAACTGTGGTGCCAATTTGCTCTTATAAAAATTTAAATATGGCTCGATATCCAATCCATTGGCAAATGCATCTATAATGCAGATATATTCGAATTTAAGTTCCACCCTCAGGGACAGTAGTTATATATACTTAGCTTTGGTGGTTGGTATATTTGCTTCCCTTCTTCCTACTTAGGGTTTTTTTTTTTCTTTTTTTGCCTTAAAATCTTGATTGTGCACGTGTCTTTCATCACAAGCTGCCCTTGAATCCTGCCTTTGATGTAAGAACTGTATTGACAGGCATTAAATCAGCATCACATAAATCTAAGGCTTCAACTTTTTTCTATTCTAACATCAAGGCACAGAGGAGCAGCATTTTGTTGTTTTGCTGTGGTTTGTGTTACCAGACTCCTGCCCTTGTAATATCCTTCATGGGCCAGCAGGCCCCAAACATATGGCCTTTAATGCCCTAGGCTTTCACAGTAGGTTTGGGATGAGGTATTCTGTTCTAGAACTAACTTCATCAGGTCCTTCTACCTGATAGAAAAATCCATCTTTTATCTGGTCTTTCACTTCTGCCTTTGACCCCCACTGTTCTTAGTTGGGGATTTAAATTTCAAGGAGAGGGAACCTTTATCACCTTGACGCCTATAGCTCAGCCCTCCTTGATGCCTATAGCTCAGCCCTCCTTGAAGAGGGCGGGACCTTCAGAACCTCTGCTGAAGCCCAATACAGATGAATTTCCTAAAGAGGAGCACTCATACCTATTTAATTGTACAAACCCCAGAATCTCAGGGCTTAAGGTAAGAAATGTTTATTTCCTTAGTATATTGCATTGGAATATGTGTTCAGCCCTTGACCTTGCACTCAGTGACTTAAGAACATGGCATATGGGTTGAGAAAGATCTGACTTCAAATCTCAGTTACACCTCCAGTTTCCTTATCTGTAAAATTAGGATAATACCTGACTTGCCAGGTTTTTATAAGGGTTAAAATGCATAATGTCTGACCCAAAAACTGAGTGCTAACTCATACCCATTATCATTATCATCAGCAACATCATTTTAAAATTACCCAAGTTCCCACTATATGGAAAAAAATAGCCATTGTGGGTTTTTTTCTAGTTTTTTCCTATATTCATAATTTTTCTCTTTTTGGCATATGTTTATAAATCTATATCCTACCTTTTTTACCTCGTAGTTTACCACATCTCAACTATATTGAAGAACAAATCTTTTTCAAAGACTAATTATATAGTCTTAACCAAACCCAGGTTCGGCTGCTTGCCACTCAGAAGCCAATAATTCAAGAGGCAGGTGTCAGTAGAAAGGAAAGGTGCTTTAATCATAAAAGCTGGCAATCTGAGGAGATGGTGGACTTGTGTCCAGAGACCAACTCTGATGATTCTGCTCAGCCATGACAGTTTTTAAAGGGAAAAATGGAGGGGAAAGAATCTCAGTGAATCATCGAGGCAGGAGGTTGGATTCTACATCATTCTCCGTTGCGTGCAGACTGGCTGACTCTCTTCAGATGTTATCTTGCCCACATGATCTGCCTGTGGGATTGCTTAGGGGGATTCGTTGGGGGTAGAGAGCTAGTCATTTTTTTAACTGCTTACTTCTTCATTCTTCTTTTTATCTGGGAAAAGAATCAACAGGTTAGACATGGCATGGTGTGCATTCAGGACAGCACAAGTCAGGAGTTAGGTTAATTGCCTAGTGATCTCATCCCTGTAATTAGGTTCTTTTAAGATTAGAGGGGAACAGAAATGGGCAAACAGGAAAGGGGCAAACGAGTTGCTTTCAATAACAAAACATCCACAGTTTTTCTGGACAGTTTTTCTTCATCCTTAATACATATGCACATATAAAACATTCAAGTACATTTTTAAATGCATAAAGCAAACACTAACAGTGGTCCTCTCAGTAGTATAACAACAAGAGATGTTTTTTCTCGTACATTTTAGTATTTTCTGAAAGTTTTAGAATAAGTATGTTTTACCATACAATGGACAAAAGCACATTAACACAAGTGAATTTTTAGTGCTAAAAAACTCCACTGAGTGCATATATCTTTTTTTCATTAACGGTGAACATTTATGTTGTTTTCCTGGGGAAGTGACATGACCACAGGTTGTTTTCCAATACCATCAGGGTCTATGAGTGTCATCACCATACCTCCTTGCTGGCAAAAGTGGTTTTTAAGGCTTTTAATAAGATGAGAGGTAAAAAGGGTATCTCAGTGTTGGGTTCTGATGGTGCCTTTCTTTGATATTTAGTGACAGTTTTCTGAGAGGAATAGGATACTTGTTTTCTGGGCACGTGAAGCCTTTTTCAAACAGGACTCTGTTGCCCTAGTCACGGGGGTGGGTGGGGCCACTCTCTCTCCTCTCTCCAGGTTCTAATTCCCACCTCCGCCCGTGGAATGACCCTGTCTGTCGTCTCTCCCTTCTCCCAGTTCCATGTCTGTGACAAGCTTGGAGGCCGAGCTGCAAGCCAGGATCCGAGAGACCCATCCTGAATTACGGCGGGTGTACTTTAACAAGGGATTATAGAGTAGGGAAAGAAACATCTTCAGAGGATCCTACCAACCGCAAGTGTGGTGTAGCCAAGTTGGTAAGGAATATCCTGGTCCTGGTCGACCGGTGACAGAAACCTTTTAACGATCCACATTAGCCTTTTAGAGTCAAGCTGCTACTGGGGTGGCCTCCCCTTACATTTGAATCATGGTATAATTTACAGAAACACCCTTCCTGTAGCTTTTATAGCCACTGTTTTTTCAAAGACAATATCCCAACCCTCACCCAGAGTTTTCAAAAGCACTGTTAGGCATAGAGTAGATGTTCAGTATATTGACTGTCAGTCAATGAAAAGGAAATCTGTTTAAAATACTGAATTTTTATCCTCCACTTGTTTCAAATCAAGGAGAGCTCTCAGTAGTGAGTTGAGAAAACACAAAAGCCCTGAAGCTAAACTGTAAAAGAAAATGACTCATAAATATTAAGGACAGTTTACTTTCCTGCCCAGTTTGGGCTGGAGGCAACCCGAAGTAGAAGATGAGTTCTTTGCATTTGTAAGATAAAAGCTCCTTCATACACCTCCCGGAAGTCAGAGTGATAGACAATGGTGGAAGGTCCCTGCTGTCAACAGCTGTATGCTTTCATATTGCTGGTGGATTTCTTCGGTTGAGTTTGAAATTTATTCTATTTTACATTCTTATGAAGATATTAATCTTACCTTGCACTTGTTGACTTTATATTCAATATTTAAATCAACTAATCAAATAACGGAAATGCACAAATGTCAAATTTTGGAAGTATATTCGAAACCAACGCTGTATGACTGGGTTGAATCTGGCATGTTTGATTTTTTTTTTTTAGAAGCGAGAGAACAGTTCCATCTGCCTGCATGTCTTTTCTTGTCATCCTCGTAGATCTCTTTGGCTTTCAGAAAGATACGGAAATAATGTGTATGTGAATCAATGACTCAATGAGTTTTACTTGAATGTTGTATATTACATTCCACCCTGTTTGAATATAATGAACCCGTGGACCACTGTTTACATTATCTGTAGTAGCTTCACATATAATATATTTAATGTAACAGATTATGTTTCAATTCTATAGAAGTTCAAAGGCATATGTGAGGTGGTCATTTCACTGAGTGTAGACCACTTGATTCAATTTGTAATTCAGAGACTTATAAGTGGGAAAAAAATGTAGAAACTAGTTTGGGCAAATTTTTCCTGACAATGTGACCAGACTGAATTTCCTCATAAAGAAAAAATGGTGTGCCTCGTGTCTGTGTTTCTCTTTTCTCTAAAACGATGAATGGACCTGAAGCTTTTGGGCCACTCTGAGCCTTCCTTTGTACTACCAAAATATTCTCATTTGGATTTTCTGTCTTAAACCATTTGAAGCAAAAGAGCTTCCTCATGACATTCTGGCCTTGGATGTCTTTTGTTGCCATAGATGCTTCTCTTTAAAAATGGGTAAAAGCGGGAAATTCAAGGCAGAGCTCCACGAGGTGCTTAAAGGGCACTTTTAACAAGAAACTAAAGCACTTGAGGCCTACCCCACTCGCCCCAGCTAATCTCAGAATTCTTACCCCCAGTCAAGTGGCAGCTCCATGTCAAAATCTTAACCTTCATTGAAAAATTAATGAATGCCTGGTTGGAAGATTGACAAACTAACCGAAATTTTAATACACACCAGGATGAGATGACCAAAGGATCATTATAAAAGGGATAATGAGCCTGGAGATGTGTCTTTTTAAACATTATCTGTTGAAGCTTCTGACTCTTGATGCTTTTATAGAGAACTATGAACTGTATAGTTGAATCATGGTTTATAAAAAGGAACAAAATGAACCAAGATTGGCAATCTTCGCTGATCTCTTAGGAATACCTCTTCTGGAGAAAATTCACATGAAGTGCAATATGCTTATAAAGGTAAATAGTTATTAATATTTCTAGTAAAATGATATAAAGAATTATGACTGTAAGTATTAACTGACTGGCAGCTTTTTTTCAGTATTAGCACAGTGTCTGGCCAGTGTTGGAGTCAATGTATTATTTCAGTTCAACTGGATGAAATGTTAAATAAACTCAGAATGAAAAAAAATTCTCTCTTTTATTTGTATGTAAAGGATGATGCAGTTTTTATGTTATAGTCAATGGTACCTTTCATTCTAACTTAATATCTGGGTACCATCAGTAACTCCTGATGAAGAGATATTTTTGTATTATGCCTTTAGCAGGAAATATATTTCTAGTTTTGGCTACCAGTTTTCCACCTTCTTGAACACCATAGAGGCTCCCACGCCCCCGGCAGCCCCACACAGCGTAATTCCAGGTAACGTTCATTATGACACAGGGGGGAATGAGATTCTGCCTTAGACCCTGATGACTGACACCCTTACACATGGTGGTGAGGTCAATTTGCTTTTGTATTGTTTGTCAGGTTCTAATGTGGAACTAACGTTTACCATAGTTCACAGAGAAAATCTAAATTTAACCCAGGATTGGGGAGTGCCTTATTAACAGACGTAAAAAAGAACTGAGCATTTTACCCACCTTGGTCACGTCTCTGCTCTGTTTTGCTACAGGACCTCTGTTCATCACTTAAATTATTGAAATATATCAAGAGCTTGGGTCTAGGAGTCAGACAGAGCCGGTACAATCTTGGTTGTACCCACTTTTAAAATAAACATCTGGGCTGCTGACATTCTCTGTGACCTTCAGTTTTATTAGTTTGGATTGTTTGGAGAGAATAATTGAATCTACCTCATAGAGTTGTTGTAAACAAGATAATTCCAGCACAGCGGTTTACGTAGTGCCTGGCACAGAGTAAACATTCAGTGGATGATTGCTGATTGTATATTTGTCTGCAGATGCTGGACGTGCATTCAAAATGCAAGTATATCAATATACTGGTAAGATTTCAGAATCTTGGCGGCTTCCCCAGAGATAACCCCCAACCTCATTAAAAGTAGCAGATTAAAGTGGCCACGGGGAGACACTTGAATCCATCCTTTTAAAACGTCCAACAATTAAGGTTTTGCCTAAATGAGACAGAGGTAGGAAAGTCTCTGCTCACAGATGAGAAAGCTGGGGCTTCAGTAGTACAAGTTCAAGGCTGCTCCTGGTCGCTTGAAAACTATAGTGGCAGCCAAGGTCTGACACCTGAATCTACAGCCCTGTCCAAAAGTGTAAACGACTGGAACACTCCAATAAAATTAGTTTTCAAATTGGTGTATTCTTGAGTATTCAGAATTTCACTGAAAGCCAAAGAAAAATAAGGTTACATTTGTTAGTGATGTTATAAAGTATCACTTAAACTCTAGATATTCAAAGTATGGTCCATAGCCCAGCAACATCCAAGTTTGTTAGAAATGCAAGTTCTTGGGCCCCAGCCCAGACCTGCTGAGCCAACATCTGCCAGATGACAGGAGCCCTGAGATCCCTGTACGCATCACAGCTGGAGAAGTTCTGGCTGTGCCACATCTCCGATGCTCCCAGGGACCCGAGCTTCACTGGGTCAATTTCAGATCAACTTCTAATACTCTGTGAATTTGCGTATTTACCCCTCACCAGATTCCAAGGAAGCTTCCAGCTTCAATGTTGACGTTCTTAGAGACATAGGATCAACAAGCTTACGAGGGCAGGGATTTCTGTTTTGTCCACGGCCGTAGCTCCATCACCTAGAACAACTGGCACCAGCCAAGGGTCCCCATGGTCATCGGGTTCATCCTGGGCTCTTTCTGGAAATCTGAAGTAGGGTCTTCACATTTCCAATTTCCAGTTGTGGAAAGGAATCCACTTGGTGTCACGGAGAGGTCATCACCAAGATGTGGAAAGAACAGGGAATCTGAGGGTTTCTGGGACCAGAGCTGGCAATGAATGTTATCCTTGGGAACCGAGAGGCAAAATGACTGGGCGCATCCAAGTTGTAACCATTGTTCTGGAGCCAGCGCAACTGTCACGGAGGACAGCACTGCCCCTGTAGCTTTTGGAGCAGGAGCACTTGGGACAGTACACACAGGGGCTTGTTTAACCCTCAAGGAGACCACGATATGCCCAGTTTTAAAGAGAAGGAATTTGAGGCTCAGAGATGTGGGCTGATGTGTCTAATGTCATGCGGTGGCCCAACTGCTATCTCAGTCCAGACCTGTCAAACTCCAGTGTCTTCCACTGTACTTCACAGCTTCTCCATCAATAGGAATAATTAGATCTAGCTTCGGTACAGCATTTTACAATCTTCAATATGTTTTTATTTCTGCATACATTACTCCTTGTAATACCCCCAGCAGTTCCTCTTAGCATCATCTCCATTAAAAAAGTGGGGAAACAGTCTTGAAGAAGTGAAATCACTTACCAACAACCTAACTTGGTGGATTCAAAGGATTATAAAAGATGTATTCACGTTCCCACACACACCCCCACAAACAAAAGGCTTATGGAACATACAGAATTCCAATAAGGACCCAACCAAGGTCAAAGGCAGATCAGTAAGGTCATTTCCAGATAGGATCTCCTATTAGAGTAATAGGAACAATGGTTTTCAAAGTGTGGTACCTGGTCCAAGCAGCATCAGCTTCACTGGGAACTAGAAATGCATGTTCTCAGGCCCTCTCGTACTGAATCAAAAGCTCTAAGGTGGGACCCGGCCAACTTCTGACAAGCCCTCTGAGTGATTCTGACACAGTCCATTCAAACTTGAGAATCACTGGGTGGATGTTAGGATGAATGCTAGAGTCACGTTCGTCTCCGTTCTGTGAACTGAGGCAGGCTAATCTCTCTAAACCTCAGTTTCCTCATCTGTAAAATGAAGTTAATACCACTTCCGTCATTGGTTATTGGGAGGATTCAATGAGAATTAATAAATGGACAGCACTTAGCCTGGCACAGGGCACACTCAACGCATTGTAGCTAAATTTATGTGATCCCCGGGGCCAGAAGTTTGACAACACTCTTGGTGATCCTACAGGGAAACAGGCACCCTCGTGACTGCTGGTAGACATCCACATTGCTGCAGTTTTCCTGCAAGACAGTTTGGGTGTATCTATCGAAACTTATAAAAGCACGTACCCTCTTTAAAGCAATTTCACGTCTAAGAATTAATCCCACAGATGGATACACTCGGGTTCACAGGAGACCTGGCTACTGCTGGGAGGGAACCATATGAATGGAATGGTCAGGGGAGGTGAAGGAAGGGGGAGGTTGGAGAATATTTCCAGAAGATGGTGAGAAACTGCCAGGTAGAAAAAAAAAAAAAGTGTACACTATTGTGGGTAATCCCAAGTATAAGAATAAATTTTCCCTTGGGGAAAAGAATTTTTTAATTTCTGAATTGGATTTTTGCAAGATAAAAGGATAAATAACAGTTGATTGTCACAAATATGAGCTAATTTGGGAAGAAAGGCTATCTCTGGATGGTGGGATTTTTAAGTGATTTTAAAATTTTCTCCTTTATGCTTTTCTAGTTTTACAGATTTTCTTCTGTTTCTGAACTCAGGACATATTAAATGCTACTTAAAAAAAAAAACAAAACCCTGTAGGTTACAGTCCCAATTTTATAATAATAAACGCACTGATACGTATAAAAAGACATATTAGAGGAATATATACCACAATGGTTAACAGTTGGTATCTCTGGATTTACAGGTAATCTTTATTTTCTTTACAGCTTTCTGTTTCTCAGATTTTCTGGAATGCACCTGTATGGGTTCTAAAATCAGAAACACGTCAAGTTCAGGCTGTTGAGTGACCCCAGCTCAGGCTTGGAAGCGGGTGCCTCTCAGCTCCCAAGCCCTGGGATTACCGAGCCAATCATTGACCCTCCCGTTGATTCCATCTCTCTCCTGGAAATGATGGAAACAGTATCTACCTTATAGACAGGCCTGAACCTGTGGTTTTGGAGCTCCAGGCCGGAGAGATCCGCAGCGCCGAGAGAAGCCGCCAGGGGGCAGCATTGCCTGCAAGATCGCGGGGCTGGAGCCCACCGATCCCCAGAGCTGCCGGCAGGTGGCGCAAGGCAACAGACTGCGGCCTTCGAACGTGCATCTCTGGATTTTCTAAGGCCAGGTCGGGAAGATGGTGCAAGAAGCCAGGAGAAGGACATGATCTCTCCAGCTTCAGGAAGCTGGAAAGATGCCGACAAGCAGGAATGGGGCTTATTGTACAGGGCACCTGATTCTCGGTAGGAGGGGTGCAGTGCGGAACACAGAACAATTGTAGACCATACCCAGTCCCTGCCCTCCGGGCCATCAGTGCTGGGACACAGGCCAATCACACCTGAAGCCGGCTCAAGGAAAGGGAGCTGGGAATCAGTGGGGGCTTTAAAGAGTGGCATCTCAACTGATACCAGGAAGAGAAGTAGAAATTTCTCACTGGGAGGAGAAAAGAAAATTTCTCCCTGGGCAGGAAGAAAACTAGGGCCTCTCCGTACCGTAAAGGACTTCCCTTTCCATGGAAAGATCTGGAAACCAGGGAGAGTGTGGCTGAATGGTGTGTGCAAAGGAGGGAAGTTTGGGGAAGATGCCACCAGGATCTCAGGGTCGTGAGGGCCCTTCAGTGCCCAGGGAAGGAGTGTGGGCTTCATCCTGAAAGCAGGACTCCTTCTGGAGGCTTTTGTCCTGGGGAGGAACAGCAGTCAAATCCTAACTCTGTCACTTATGTTTTTGTCATATGGGACCAGCCAGTTCCCCTCTCCGATCCTCAGTGTACTCATCTGTAAAATGGAGACAATAAAACCTACATTACAGTCTTGCTGTGAAGCTTAAAATGGGTAAATGGAGAACCTGAAGTCATGACTTTCCTTCCCTTGTCCTTTTATTTCTCTGCAATAAACCAAATGGAAAAGACAGACAAGCAGGCCATTTCCAGGATGTCACAGTGTCGGTTTGGCAAGTGTGAAGTTTCCAGGGGCCAAGAAATCGATTCATCATGTGTGATTGCAATCAAAAACAAGTTCTTTCCTCTTATTCTCATTTATGATGAAATGTATATTAATCGTGTGCAATCTCCAAGAAAGATGGTAGCCTGAGAGAACAATTTTTAATAACGAAAAGCTAAAAATAGAGATGAAGATGACGATTCTATTGAAATTCCAAAGGATGCCACCTCCTGATACAAACCCTGAATAATAATTTTGGTCCATAACTAGGAGGGGGGTTGCCGGGAACCCTGTTCCCCAGGGAAGCAGCCTCAGGTGCAGCCGGGTGGCTTACCCGCTGGATGGCTGAAATAGGAAAGAAGCAGAAAGTTTTCTTCCCACGGCCTTCTCGCTGGGCGGGGTGAGTCACATCGGCAAATCTAGTGAGGATGACCCGATGAGGAGGAAGAGGATGCTGTCACCGACGGAGAAGCTGGGACTGGATTCCACTTGTGCAGTGCACCTCCAGCTTCCCAGGGCTCCTTTGCAAGGCAAAATCTGGACAATGGGGAAACAAAAGAAAACAAAGCAAAGGACTCCCAAGTAGAGGCTGACAATAAAAAATGGAGAGAGGAAGAGGAGAAGGCTGGACAGAAAAGCCGCTTGGACCAGGTGTAGACAGCAGCTCTCAAGTCTGGGAGTTGAGAGTGGGGAAGACAGGGTTTGGGGGGAGGGGACACAAAGAGGCAGCAATGGGGAGCCCCCATCCATGATGCTGGGCATTAAGAGGGCACCCCCGTTTGGGTGTAGGGCAGGGTTTCTCCCCCTTGGCTTCACTCCAGAATCACCTGAAGAGCCTTTCACAAGTCTCATTGCTCAGGTCCCATCCAAACCAATCACATCCCAAAATTCGGAGGTGGCCTGGGAATCGGCATTTTAGGCTCCCCAGGGCTCAGGTTCTAAGTGCAGCCAGGGTTGAGGACTGTTGTTCTCGAGATCGAGGGGTACATTAAGGTGATTCCACGGCTTTGGAGGTGCTGGGGAGCGGGGGGAGTGGTTAGTGCACTGCCGCGGTGGGAACGGAACGTCCCGCAGTGAACTAGGAGTGTGGACGCTAGGAGTGCGGACCTGTGTTATCATTTATTTACACTCGACCACCGTCGAGCCTGCATTACAGACAGTGATGGCGAACAGGCACTGAGCAATTATTCTACCCTATCGCCGCCTCATTTACTGTCACAACACCCTGTCAAGTAACTGCGGCTCTAGTTGCTCCCATTCACGGATGAAACTGCAGCACGTCAGAAACTTGCCAGAGATAGCCAGCTCACGCGCGGCAGAGGTAGGCAGAGCGCCCTCTGCCTGCGTGTCCCGCCCAGACCCTCCCCTCAGCCTGCCATCCATCGCGGGGTGGGGGGGTTGAGCCAGCCTCTGACCCCAGGGTAAGCACAACCAAGGCTCCATTCCCACAGGCCTGGGAGAAGGAATCTGGAACATCGCCAGAGGCAAACAACAGATGTGCCCAGGACCGCAGCGGCTTGTTAGTTCTGGACAATGTGGCTCTGGAAGGATTCCAGTGTGAGTGGAGTTTGCGATGTGAAAGATGAAGCTTCTGGAGCCCTGCAGCGTGCTCTCTTCTGGGCACGTGGCTGCTTCCTGCATCCTTTCCCATCCAGGCTCTTCCTCCTCCTCCTTCTTCAGCCTTCTTTTCTTTTCTTTTTTTCTTAACATCTTTATTGGAGTATAGTTGCTTTACAATGGTATGTTAGTTTCTGCTTTATAACAAAGTGAATCAGTTATACATATGTTCCCATATCTCTTCCCTCTTGCGTCTCCCTCCCTCCCACCCTCCCTATCCCACCCCTCTAGGTGGTCACAAAGCACCGAGCTGATCTCCCTGTGCTATGCGGCCGCTTTCCACTAGCTATCTATTTTATGTTTGGTAGTGTCTGCCTCAACCTTTCTGACCTGAGAAGCACTTTATTTTCACCACCAAAATAATACACGCTCATAAGAATAAACTAAGATGACGCAGAAGTGTATAGAGATCGCTTCCTTCTTCTCCTTTCCTAATCTCAACCCCAAGGCTACCTTCTCCAGGGGTAACGGCTGTGGACTTTGATCTCCGTTCATCTGGCCACTGAATATGTTATGCGCTCACCTGTAAGTGTATTTGGTTTGACTTTACGCAAATGAAATACACATATTCTACTACAACCTCATTTTTCCCCATAAAATTTTTTATTTTTTAGGTAATATTTATAGATCTTCCTCATTCTTGTTAAGAGCTTCATAGAATTCTGAAACGTTAATTCCTATAATTTATTAATCATTCCTCTATTGACGGGCATTTCTGTTATTTCCACAATTTTGCTACTACAAAAAAAATTCTGTTGTGAATATCCTTGTGCAAAGCTTTATATTCTTATGCTGTTGTTTCTTTAATAGGGGTTCCTAGAAGGGAAATTAGTTAGGTCCTAGGATGTGAGCATTTAAAATTTTGTTGATGATGATGAAAGCTAACTGTATTTAGCCTTTATTTTGATGTGCCAGGCCTGATAAGCGCAATTTATTCACTATCCCATTTGAGCCTCTCATCAACTCTACAAGATAAACTCTCTTATTAGCCTCACTTTTCACACAATAAATTGATGCCTAGAGAGGTTGAAACCCTTGCCCCAAATCACCCAAGGAGTAAATGGACTGTCCTCCAAAAAGGTATTTCACTCTAGCAACAGGGCCCACACCCTCCCCAAGATAGGATATAGTTGTCTTTGTAAGAACCAAACATCTAAAGGTCACTTTTTAAAAACTTACTTCTCATCCCTTGGGGTAAATCTTCTGAACCTCCACTGTTACCATTCTCTTTTGGACCATTGTCTCCCCTACTTGGACCAGAGCCTCCACTGGCTCCCGCTGCCAGGCTTCCCTCTTTTAGCCCATCCTCCACATTTGCCTGAGCAGGCACACCCTCCCCTGAAGCCATTTGACAAAGTCCTAGCTCCTCGGTCTGACATGTGAGACCCTCCATGATTTCCTCCTTGCCAGACTATCCAAGTGAATATCCTCTCTCTGGCCCTCCCGTTGGCTTTTCCCATTGGCTTTTGCAAACCATGTCCATGTACTTTCACATCTCCAGGCCTGTGCACATGCCATTTCCTCTTCCTGGAAAGCTTTCCTATCTTTGATATGCCTGGTGAACTCCTACTCATCCTTCAAAGCCCAGTTAAAATGGCCCCTCTTGAGACCAGGGTAAAACCAAGAAGAACACCAAAATATTAATATTGAAGTGAGACTGATATTTATTTCTGTTTTATACTTTTTTGTGCTTTCTAAATGTTTCAACATGAGTAACTATTTCATAATTAGAAAGAAATAAAATAACTTTAATCTTTGAGCATTTTTCAGTTGAAATGTCTTAATCTGTGCTTTCTAAAGTAGTGCTTTAGGGGCCTGACCTAGATAATTCTAAATTACTCTCTGAGAGGAAACTTGGCCTTGTCTCTTTGTTCATATTCGGGTCCAAGTAGGTGTCTTTTTCCTCTGAGAGAATTTCCAGGTGCCTGGCACATAGATGACACTCAATAAGTGGCTGCTAAATACATTAATTAATTAACTAACTAACAAAAAAGTCAAGCCCACGCACACACCTTGGCTGACTTCTAAAGCATAAGCTTCTCATGCATTCAAAAGAAGATTCCTTCCTGGGCTCCTCTCCCCCAGACACAAGGACAGACATGCCTTCAAGGAAGTCCCTACATGTGATTGCTTCTGGGTTCCTCTGGGTCTTCGGCAGCTAAGAGAGCAGATGTTACGTATTTGGCTCAGTGTTGGACCGTTGTCTCATTCCCCAAAGCTGGGAGGCACAGTTTAAGAGCAGAGGGATTGGGACTTCCCTGGTGGCGCAGTGGTTAAGAATCCACCTGCCAATGCAGGGGACACGGGTTCGAGCCCTGGTCCGGGAAGATCCCACATGCCGTGGAGCAACTAAGCCCGTGCGCCACTACTGAGCCTGCACTCTAGTGCCCGTGAGCCACAACTACTGAGCCCACGCACCTAGAGCCCGTGATCCACAACAAGAGAAGCCACCACAATGAGAAGCCCACACACTGCAACGAAGGGTAGCCCCCGTTCCCGCAACTAGGGAAAGCCTGCACGCAGCAATGAAGACCCAACTCAGCCAAAAAAAAATAAAGTAAAAAATAATAAAATAAATAAATTTATTTTTAAAAAAATAAAGAGAGCAGGGGGATGGAGGAGAGGGTCAGGGGTACTCAGGTCTGGCTATTTCTGTCCAATGCAGATTCTTCTAAAAACAACCTTTGCTCTAGAACTTGATGCTGCCTTGGCTGAACGTCAGAGCTGCACCACCGTCTGAAACTTTCCCTGCCTCTTCCCCCTTTTATCTTTCATGGGCATTATGCCCATTAACCTCTTTGCTCTGCTAATTTTTACCGAGCCTTTAGCACACATCAGGTACTGATGTTCTCCATGCACTGCCATTTAGTCCCCACAGGAATCCTCGGCTGTAGGAAACGATATCATCCCCCTTTTATAGATGAGGAAACTGAGGAGTGGAAAGATTATGTGCCCCCCCACCCGGGGGCCAAAGCCAATGGGAGGAGGAGCCAGGCTTGGACTCAGAGACGGTGTCTGCATCCCTCCCAAAGGGAGGATGCCGAGCAGCTTTCCAGCATTCTCGTTGCTCTGTCCTCTCACCTGGATGTTTTCCAGACTCTCATTAACTCCAGATTTTTAAAAATACACTTTCCTTCTTGGAATTTGTCCAATTAGGAAATGACGTTTCCTGGTAATCTGGTCATAGATTCCTTAGCAAGAGCTGAAATGAAAGGCTTCTCCTTGGTAAAGGTGCATCAGAAGTCCCACCTTGGAGACGTGAGTCAGAATGTGGGAAGGAGAGTGCCCGGTGTGCACAGAGTGGAGGAGGATCTGCCTCGGTCTCCCCGTGGTTGGCAACCCTCAAAGGCCAGAGACCCAAGTTCGGGAGATGCTGTAGGTTAGAGGAAGAGCAGGGTTGGCTGACCCCTTGCATCAGAAATGCACCTCCAACCTACACTGTTGGTGGGAATGTAAATTGGTGCAACCAATGTGGAAAACAGCATGGAGGGTTCTCAAAAAACTAAAAATAGAACTACCGTATGACCCAGCAGTTCCACTCCTGGGCATATATCCGGAAAAAACAAAAACTCTAATTCAAAAAGATACATGCACCACAGTGTTCATAGCAGCATTATTTACGATCGCCAAGATATGGAAGCAACCTAAGTGTCCATCAACAGGTGAATGGATAAGGAAGATGTGGTGTATATCTACAATAGAATACTATTCAGCCATAAAAAAGAATGAAATTTTGCCATTTGCAGCAACATGGATGGACTTGGAGGGTATTATGCAAGTGAAATAAATCAGGCAGAGAAAGACAAATACTGTATGATATCACTTATATGTGGAATCTAAAAAATACAACAAACTAGTGAATACAACAGAAAAGAAGCAGACTCACAAAAAAGGAAGGAAGGAAGGAAGGGAGGGAGGGAGGGAGGGAGGGAGGAGGGAAGAAAGGAAAGAAATGTGGTTCCCAGTATGGTAGCTGCCCCACCACAGATGTGATGCATTAGCTGCCCCTCTTGTTCCAGGAGGCCCACCTCCTTCCCAGGAGTCAAGCAGACAGAGAATGGCTGAGAGAACTTAATTCCTTTGTGCCTCTAGTAATATCATCAAAACACACTGATGGCCTCTTCCCAGGGCTCGATTGAGCTCTTCTATGGCTCAGAACCCCACTTTCATCAATATCTCATGACCCATAGATCTCTAGAGCCTAGATATTCTCCCCCCATCCCCTTGGAGGTGGTCTCTAAAGTCCCCGCTGAAGGAGGCTCTTCATGTCAAATCAATGAAATAGACATAGAACAGAATCAACCAGTGCAACCTTGGCTTCTGGCCCAGGATCTCTGTCATGGAAAATTACTAAGTCATGCTGTGAACTTGGGTAAATCACTTCCCTCTTGAGCTTTGGTTTTCTCATTTGTAAAATAGGGCTAATAATAAGACCTGCCTCATGGGGCTTTTAGGTACTATCTTGATCCGCTAGGGCTGCTGTAACAAAAATACTATAGACTGGGTGGCTTATAAACAATGGAAATTTAGTTCTCACGGTTCTGGGGGCTGGGGAGTGGAAATCAGCTGGGGACTGGCTTCCTCATTGAGGGCCATCTCCTCACTATAACCTCTCGGGGTGGAAGGGACGAGCTGGCTGTCCAGTGTCTCTTTTATAAGAGAACTTATCCCAATCAGGAGGGTTCCGCCCTCAAGGCCTAATCTCCTCCCAAAGGTCCCACCTCCTAATACCATCACCTTGGGGGTTAATTTCAAATATGAATTTGGGGGGTTGGGGACACAAACATTCAGACTACAGCAGTTACCGTCTCATCTGGGGTTCCTCAAAGAGTAGAATTTGGGCTCGTGTTTTTTTTATGAGGTGATGCCAGGAAGCACAGAGGGGCACAGGGAGGAGTGACAGGAGCAAAGCCAGTACTGGGTGTTGTTTTGAGCGGGTTCCTGCTGTGGGCACCTGGGGCTCAGGCCCTCGTGGGAGCCTCTGAGAAAGAGCATGGAATCATGACAGTATCATCCCCCCGGAGCATGGGAAGGAGGCTGGGACGTTTACCCGGACTCTCAGCCCCATGACGTAGGGGTCTGCCTTGGGAGGCAGTGACCAGCCCCACTGCGCATCTGGGCACAGCTGCACGAGGAGAGAAGCCCTTGGCAGAGAAGAGAGATGCAGACGCTCGAGGAGGGAGGTGCTCAGCTTTCGGGTCAACCCTGGAGGGCCAGGGGCATGTACAGCGAGGCTTCAATCACTTCTGTTACAGTTACCATTATTATTACTAGTAACAACAAGTATGCATAGTAGGGTATTTTTTCTTTCACTACCCACTTAAATATAACAGACTGCTATGACCAACTCAATCTGATTTTCCTTGTCCTCTGTGATGCTTGGATTTCAATAAATACTCGAACAGCCTCCATGGTCCATGCAAAGGAAAGAAGGGAAACGACCAGTTATGGAGGGCTTCCGTGTGCCAGGGACCATGCTAAGCACCCAATCCTCGCACAACTTGTGCACTTGGGAATTCATAGCCCCATTTTGCAGGAAACAAAAATGAGGCCTAGAGAGGTTATGTATCTTGTCCCAGATCACACAGCTTGTAAGAGATTCAAATATTCAAAATAAGACTGGCATTGCAGACGTAGAGAATGGACTTGAGGACATGGGGAGGAGGAAGGGTAAGCTGGGACAAAGTGAGAGAGTAGCACTGACATATATACACTACCAAACGTAAAATAGATAGCTAGTGGGAAGCAGCTGCATAGCACAGGGAGATCAGCTCGGTGCTTTGTGACCACCTAGAGGGGTGGGATATGCAAGGTGGGAGGGAGACGCAACAGGGAGGGGATATGGGGATATATGTATGCATATAGCTGATTCACTTTGTTATACAGCAGAAACAAACACAACATTGTAAAGCAATTATACTCCAATAAAGATGTTAAAAAAAAAAAAAAAAAAAGACTCTGGCATCGATCATCCCGACCACTGCTGAGTTAAACCAAAAACGGCTCCATTCTATGAAGTGACGCAGAGATCTAGTGAGTGAGTAGGACAGAGCAAGGTACTCAAAGTCAGGTGCCTAGAGGGCTGAGTTACTGACCTTAACAACACTTCCCAAGGGTCTCCTTCTGCAGGATTTCCCTTCTATTCTCAGGGAAGCCAGGAGATAATTTGCACATTGAGAAGGAGAATGGTCCTGCATTCAGGTTGACTGGGTGTCATTGGTAATAGAGCCCCTTTCCAAATCATCCTGGTTTGGACAATATATTGTCCCCCTCTACAAAATGCTAGTTAACAAAGAGATTCCTGTGGATAATTTTATTTTATCTTCCCCACAACCTTGAGAGAGCAAAGAGAGACCCAGAGAGGAAAGATAATTTGCACAAGGCCACACAGCAAGCCCCTGGCATATCTGAGACTGGCACCCAGATGCCCAACCCCAAAGCCCATGTTCTTTCTGCTTTATCATCCTGCATTTTTCTTAGATTGGTATCCATTCATTTGTTCGTTTATTCTTTCATTCTTTCTTTCTTTTTCTTTTGAGCACATGATGTCAGTCCTCATGTTTGGCTCTGCTTCCAGAAGCTCAGGGTCCAGAAGGACACAAAACCCAGGCTTGCATCCCCGCCGTAAAGCCCATGAGATTCTGTGCATTGCACATGGTGCCAACTCTGTGATTCTGCCTGTGGGTTTCAATCCTGGTTTTGGTGCTTACAAGCTGAGTGACTCCACCTGGGTAAGTCTTGGGCCCTCCATCTGCAAAATCAGATAATCCGAACCAGTGCCCACCTCATGCAGCTGTTGGGAGGCGGAAAGGAGGTACTGGATGGAGAGAGGGCTTGGCACTGTGCCTGGCACACAGGAAGTGCTTGGGAAAAAAATGTGAGCCATTATTTCCTCTATCAGGCAGGAAACACCACCCAGATCTCAACCTGTATGATGGAGTCTCTAGGAAACCAGAGAATTGGGGTTTTGTTTTTGTTTTTAGCCCATGGCCAGGAACAGTCATTCAAAATTTATCTTCCCCCATGGAACATGGACAACTTTCCAAAGAAACAACTGGGCCTATGGAGAGGAGAGTTATTTGGCTTCTGAGGAAAGGGGACTTGAGAAATGTGGGTCCTTTATTTAAGCATCTGTGCTCTGTTTATCCTAAGAGAGTCTCCATTTAATCACACAGGAAAGGCGGAATCCAAGGGGGAGTATTTGCATAATAAAAGAGGTGATTGAATTCAAACGTGTACAGTCTTTACCTTTCAGAGGCTGCAATCCTTTTGTCCTCCATTCTAATCATTTCTGGCAGTTTTTTCAAAGGCTAAAGCTTGTGTCACAGGGAGATACCAATTCAGGAGGAAAAAAAAAATGGTCATAAAAGGGGTTAATTTGAATCGTGAGCAGAAAGCCTTTTTTCTTTCTCTCTCTCTCTTTCTTTTTTTTTTTTTTTTTTTTTTTTGCTGTGAGGGGCCCAGACGGGGACAGCAGTGACTGACAGCAGCAGAAGGAAAAGCAACTGATTTCCTGGTTTCTTTTTCCTTTCTTCTTCTTCTTCTTCTTCCCCAGCAGGGGGTGAGGGAAGGGTATTTCTTCAAAGTGGAATTTTAAAACGTTCTGAATTCACATCCTTTTTTTTTAAAACAAAACAAGATGTAAAACTGCTTGATAAATGCAAACGAAACACTGGGAAATGTACTTGAGTTTCAACATTATGACCAGTTGGAGAGGCAGAAAGGCACTACTTGAGGACCTACCATATTCTAAATCTTCTCAAAGTCTTTGATGTGTTTATATTATTTTCATTTTACAGATGAGGAAATGAGGTTTAGGTGGTTCAAGAAAGTCCCAGGAAAGTGCTTGAGGAAGGGATTGAATCTCACTGTTTTTCCTACAAAGAAAGCAATATAGAAAAAAAACAAAAACAGATACCTGCCTCCCCCAAAAAAGAACACATGAACAAAGAAAGAAGGGGGGAGGGGTGACTCCTTAGCTATTATAAAGAGAAAAAAATATAAAGAAAATATAAGCAGATAGATTCTGAAACACACACTGAGCATCAGAAATAGACCGAGAAAAATAGAGGCTATGTGGAAACAGACCTCTGGAGGCCAGCGGGGTAATACGCCCTGAGTAAGGAAGTGAAGCCACCTGGTGGGGACCTTGGCACTGTGGACTGCACGTGTCCTGTCTAAAAGGGCACAATCAAGGATGGAAGAGAAAGTGGCAGTGTAGTTTCCTCCTCTTACACACATGCACAGAATAACTAGGATAGCAAAAGAAAAGTAGCCACAGACAACATATTTAATTAAACCAGGTGACCAAGGATCCCAGAATACAGGAGGCTGCAGTGACACCGCTGATGGCAACAAGGTCACCTGGGTCGCAGCTGTGTGGGAGCAGATAGAGGGAAAACAAAGACTTCCAGACGTCCTAAGAGCCAGGAGCTGCAGAGACTGACAACAGTGAGTCCTTGAGAGGTGGTCTTGTTACAGCGGGCATGTAGCTAGATATGAGCAGAGAAACGGGGGGCACCAGCCAGGTGGCAGGAAACCACACATCTTGTGAACAGTGGGGGTCTATGGGCAGACAAAGAAAAGCAGGAACCTCCAGACTGACAGGAAACCACACATTTGGGGGTGATAAGTGTCCTAGAGACAGACTAAGAAAGGTGGGAAAAGGCAGGAATCTCCAGTGTCCAAATGTAACCTTTTGCTCATCATGCTCTCATTACAATAAAATTAGCCTTGCAGCTAAAAGTACCCATCATGCACCGATGCCATGGTACTATCAATCAAAGCTAAATAAGGACAAAAGTCCCTCTTCCTCTCGGGAAGGTGGAGCTGGGATGAAAATTAGGGAATTTGACCCCCAAACCTCTTCCTCCGCAATGACTATTCTGCCCCTTCATTTTTACGCCCCTTAAAACCGGCTTGCCAAAGAAACTCAGGGCAGCAGCTCCTTGCTTGTCTGCCTGCTGTCCCTCTGAGAATGTATTCTTTTTTTAAATTATTTATTTATTTATTTATTTATTTATTTTTGGCTGTGTTGGGTCTTCGTTTCTGTGCGTGGGCTTTCTCTAATTGCGGCGAGCTGGGGCCACTCTTCATCGCGGTGCACGGGCCTCTCTTGTTGCAGAGCACAGGTTCCAGACGCACAGGCTCAGTAGTTGTGGCTCACAGGCCCAGTTGCTCCGCGGCATGTGGGATCTTCCCAGACCAGGGCTCGAACCTGTGTCCCCTGCATTGGCAGGCAGACTCTCAACCACTGCGCCACCAGGGAAGCCCTGAGAATGTATTCTTGCTTAAATAAATCCTCACTTTACTTTCTTGATCTCCCTGTCTCATTTCTGAATTCTTTCTGTGATGAGACAAGAGCCTCACTTCCACCGGAAACAGTCTGGAGTACACAGAACTGGGAGGGGCCTACAGGGCTCTGCTTTGCAGGTGGCTGCACAGGGACAGAAGGGGTCTGGGTGCTGGGATAACCTGGGACCTCGAAGCTCCAAAATGCTCAGGAAAGAGACAGAGTCACTCGGGGGGAAACTGCTGAGACTAGTATGCAATACAACCAGGGTAGAAAGTTTGTGAGTAAAAGTGAAAAAAGGTTTAATTATTCGTGAGGGAAGTGACCAGAGGATACAGATCTCTGAAAATAAAAAGGGAGATGGCTATACTGAAAGATAATAATTTTTAATACTTTGTGGAAGCAACAGAAAAGAGAGAGAAAAGTGTGGAGTGTCAAAGAAAAACAGCACCAGACACGTGTTAAAGGCAGCAAGACAGATTTTATTCAGACCAGGGCAGTAGGGCAGAAACCCAGGTACAAACTGAGCTCAACTCTGACTGGGACAAAGGTGACTGAAGTTTTTAAAGGGAGAACAGAAAGGGGCTATGAGGAAACAGAAAATCACAGAAGGGAGTTCGATGAAGAATTACTGAAAATAGTTTGACCATGTGGGTTGGGACAAGGTACATTTTGTGGTTTGGCTGTATTATGTTTTTTTGAGTGCCAACTACAAATTGGCACTTGCCATCTACCTCTATAAGGATTAAATCATGAGCTGCTGCAGCCCCTGTCCTTCAACACCCCCTGAAAGGAGATCAGGGTGGAGATCAGGAATGAGACACTCTGTGCTCTGGGAAAAAACTGGCAGAACAGGTCTTCAGATAGTTAAGTATTTTCAGGAGAAGATTTTATGAGCCAATTCTTGTGTCTCCTTTTATCTAGAAAAGCACTAAAATCCTTCATGGTGACGTCTGCTCCTCGTGACTAGCAGCAACCTTCTGCAAAATATATATGCTTGATTGCATGTACTCCCCCTTCACCAAAATCACATATATACTGGCCTTCCCCCCTACCTCTTTGGAGCAGTTTCTCAGAGCTATCTGAAATGCTGTCTCCCGGGCTATAGTCCTCATTTTGCCCCAAATAAAACTTAACTCACAACTCTCACATTGTACAATGCTTTTCAGTCGACAAGAACAAAGACTCAGCACCCTGGCCTAGGGTCACCTGTTGAGACATGGCCTAGTGCAGGTGGAAGCCAGGCTAATGCTTAGCCAAGTCTCTTACCATGGTGTGGGCAAATCCTTTGTGCTATAGGGGCGTCCATGGTTCACAGTAGCTGGGAGAGCTGGCCCACCCCATCTCCTGCACAGGGTAGAAAAAAATCTCATACTTCAGTGGAAAATTATGCATATTCTATAGAACACCCTTTGCCTTATTAGACTCTGATTCTGTGGGAGTCCTTTTACAACTCTGTAAGTAGTTTGTAACTGATGGACACGTGGATTCTGTCCTGTCTTATACCCATCCACACAAGTGCAAAAAGTTTGTCTTCATTTACAATTCATTTCAACACTCCTTTACTCCGCATACATTCGTGCTTTTCTGAGTTTTCCTTTGAATGGGTTATAACATCCACCTGGTTCCCTTGTTGATTAACAAATAGAATAAAATTTTTAACGTGTGTTCATATTTACATCTGCATGAGAGTCATGATTTTACCTGTTTCTGAAAATCATCTTTTAACATCAGAATTTCCTCCAAAATGTATGAAAACCCATCCTGCTTAAATATGAGTAAACAGAGGAAGATTGTGGTCAAAGAATAAGAAAAACCAGATAATTATCAGAGTAATATATCTGTGAAAAGCAATAACATGTTAGAAATATGTAGCTCCAGTGAGAGGAAAACTATTACCTAATATTTCAAAATGAGCTAGAAAACTGACCTCTGAGACAACATTAAACACACCAACATTCGAATTATAGGGGTCCCAGAAGAAGAAGAGATAAAGAAAGGGACTGAGAAAATATTTGAAGAGATTATAGTTGAAAACTTCCCTAATATGGGAAAGGAAAAAGTCAATCAAGTCCAGGAAGCACAGAGTCCCATACAGGATAAATCCAAGGAGAAACACGCCAAGACACATATTAATCAAACTATCAAAAATTAAATACAAAGAAAAAATATTAAAAGCAGCAAGGGAAAAACAACAAATAACATACAAGGGAATCCCCATAAGGTTAACAGCTGGTCTTTCAGCAGAAACTCTGCAAGCCAGAAGGGAGTGGCAGGACATATTTAAAGTGATGAAAGGGAAAAACCTACAAGCAAGATTACTCTACCCCACAAGGATATCATTCAGATTCGACAGAGAAATTAAAACCTTTACAGACAAGCAAAAGCTAAGAGAATTCAGCACCACCAAACCAGCTTTACAACAAATGCTAAAGGAACTTCTCTAGGCAGGAAACACAAGAGAAGGAAAAGACCTACAATAACAAACCCAAAACAATCAAGAAAATGGTAATAGGAACATACATATCGATAATTACATTAAATGTAAATGGATTAAATGCTCCAACCGAAAGACATAGACTGGCTGAATGGATACAAAAACAAGACCCATATATATGCTGTCTATAAGATACCCACTTCAGACCTAGGGACACATCCAGACTGAAAGTGAAGGGATGGAAAAAGATATTCCATGCAAATGGAAATCAAAAGAAAGCTGGAGTAGCAATTCTCATATCAGAAAAAATAGACTTTAAAACAAAGACTATTACAACGGACAAAGAAGGACCCTACATAATGATCAAGGGATCAATCCAAGAAGAAGATATAACAATTGTCAATATTTATGTACCCAACATAGGAGCACCTCAATACATAAGGCAAATGCTAACAGCCATAAAAGGGGAAATCAACAGTAACACAATCATAGTAGGGGACTTTAACACACCACTTTCACCAATAGACGGATCATCCAAAATGAAAATAAATAAGGAAATACAAGCTTTAAATGATACATTAAACAAGATGGACTTAATTGATATTTAGGACATTCCATCCAAAAACAACAGAATACACTTTCTTCTCAAGTGCTCATGGAACATTCTCCAGGATAGATCATATCTTGGGTCACAAATCAAGCCTTGGTAAATTTAAGAAAATTGAAATCGTATCAAGTATCTTTTCCAACCACAACGCTATGAGACTAGATATCAATTACAGGAAAAAATCTGTAAAAAATACAAACACATGGACGCTAAATAATACACGACTTAATAAGCAAGAGATCACTAAAGAAATCAAAGAGGAAATCAAAAAATGCCTAGAAAGAAATGACAATGAAAACATGACCACCCAAAACCTATGGGATGCAGCAAATCAGTTCTAAGAGGGAAGTTTATAGCAATACAATCCAACCTTAAGAAACAAGAAACATCTCAACTAAACAACCTAACCTTACACCTAAAGCAATTAGAAAAAGAAGAACAAAAAAACCCCAAAGTTAGCCGAAGGAAAGAAATCATAAAGATCAGATCAGAAATAAATGAAAAAGAAATGAAGGAAACGATAGCAAAGATCAATAAAATTAAAACCTGGTTCTTTGAGAAGATAAACAAAATTGATAAAACATTAGCCAGACTCATCAAGAAAAAAAGGGAGAAGACTCAAATCAACAGAATTAGAAATGAAAAAGGAGAAGTAACAACTGACACTGCAGAAGTACAAAGGATCATGAGAGATTACTACAAGCAACCCTATGCCAATAAAATGGACAACCTGGAAGAAATGGACAAATTCTTAGAAATGCACAACCCTCCAAGACTGAACCAGGAAGAAATAGAAAATATGAACAGACCAATCACAAGCACTGAAATTGAAACTGTGATTAAAAATCTTCCAACACACAAAAACCCAGGACCAGATGACTTCACAGGCGAATTCTATCAAACATTTAGAGAAGAGCTAACACCTATCCTTCTCAAACTCTTCCAAAATATTGCAGAGGGAGGAACACTCCCAAACTCATTCTACGAGGCCACCATCACCCTGATATCAAAACCAGACAAAGATGTCACAAAGAAAGAAAACTACAGGCCAATATCACTGATGAACATAGATGCAAAACTCCTCCACAAAATACTAGCAAACAGAATGCAACAGCACATTAAAAGGATCATACACCATGATCAAGTGGGGTTTATCCCAAGAATTCAAGGATTCTTCAATATATGGAAATCAATCAAATGTGATACACCTACTAACAAATTGAAGGAGAAAAACCATATGATCATCTCAATAGATGCAGAGAAAGCTTTCAACAAAATTCAACACCAATTTATGATAAAAACCCTCCAGAAAGTAGGCATAGAGGGAACTTTCCTCAACATAATAAAGGCCATATATGACAAACCCACAGCCAACATTGTCCTCAATGGTGAAAAACTGAAACCATTTCCACTAAGATCAGGAACAAGACAAGGTTGCCCACTCTCACCACTATTATTCAACATAGCTTTGGAAGTTTTAGCCATAGCAATCAGAGAAGAGAAAGAAATAAAAGGAATCCAAATCAGAAAGAAGAAATAAAGTCGTCACTGTTTGCAGATGACATGATACTATACATAGAGAATCCTAAAGACTCTACCAGAAAAGTACTAGAGCTAATCAATGAATTTGGTAAAGTAGCAGGATACAAAATTAATGCACAGAAATCTCTTTCATTCCTATACACTAATGATGAAAAATCTGAAAGTGAAATTAAGAAAACATTCCCATTTACCATTGCAACAAAAAGAAGAAAATATCTAAGAATAAACCTACCTAAGGAGACAAAAGACCTGTATGCAGAAAATTATAAGATACTGATGAAAGAAATTAAAGATGATACAAATAGATGCAGAGATATACCATGTTCTTGGATTGGAAAAATCAACATTGTGAAAATGACTATACTACCCAAAGCAATCTACAGATTCAATGCAATCCCTGTCAAAGTACCAATGGCATTTTTCACAGAACTAGAACAAAAAATTTCACAATTTGTATGGAAACACAAAAGACCTTGAATAGCCAAAGCAATCTTGAGAAAGGAAAACGGAGCTGGAGGAATCAGGCTCCCTGACTTCAGACTACACTACAAAGCTACAGTAATCAAGAGAGTATGGTACTGGCACAGAAACAGAAATATAGATCAATGGAACAGGATAGAAAGCCCAGAGATAAACCCACACACATATGGTCACCTTATCTTTGATAAAGGAGGCAAGAATATACAGTGGAGAAAAGACAGCCTCTTCAATACGTGGTGCTGGGAAAACTAGACAGCTACATGCAAAGGAATGAAATTAGAAGACTCCCTAACACCATACACAAAAATAAACTCAAAATGGATTAAAGACCTAAATGTAAGGCCAGACACTATCAAACTGTTAGAGGAAAATATAGGCAAAACACTCTATGACGTAAATCACAGCAAGATCCTTTTTGACCCACGTCCTAGAGAAATGGAAATAAAAACAAAAATAAACAAATGGGACCTAATGAAACTTAAAAGCTTTTGCATAGCAAAGGACACCATAAACAAGACGAAAAGACAAACCTCAGAATGGGAGAAAATATTTGCAAATGAAGCAACTGACAAAGGATTAATCTCCAAATTTTACAAGCAACTTATGCAGCTCAATATCAAAAAAACAAACAACCCAACCCAAAAATGGGCAGAAGACCTAAATAGACATTTCTTCAAAGAAGATATACAGATTGCCAACAAACACATGAAAGAATGCTCAACATCATTAATCATTAGAGAAATGCAAATCAAAACTACAATGAGATATCATCTCACACCGGTCATAATGGCCATCATCAGAAAATCTACAAACAATAAATGCTGGAGAGGGTGTGGAGAAAAGGGAACCCTCTTGCATTGTTGGTGGGAATGTAAATTGATACAGCCACTATGGAGAACAGTGTGGAGGTTCCTTTAAAAACTAAAAATAGAACTACCATATGACCCAGCAATCCCACTACCGGGCATATACCCTGAGAAAACCATAATTCAAGAAGAGTCATGTACCAAAATGTTCATTGCAGCTCTATTTACAATAGCCAGGACATGGAAGCAACCTAAGTGTCCATCAACAGATGAATGGATAAAGAAGATGTGGCACATATATACAATGGAATATTACTCAGCCATAAAAAGAAATGAAATTGAGTTATTTGTAGTGAGGTGGATGAACATAGAGTCTGTCATACAGAGTGAAGTAAGACATAAAGAGAAAAACAAATACCGTATGCTAACACACATATATATAGAATCTAAAAAAAAAACAAAATGGTAATGAAGAACCTAGGGGCAAGATGGGAGTAAAGACACAGACCTACTAGAGAATGGACTTGAGGATATGGGGAGGGGGAAGGGTAAGCTGGGACAAAGTGAGAGAGTGGCATGGACATATATACACTACCAAACATAAAATAGATAGCTAATGGGAAGCAGCCGAATAGCACAGGGAGATGAGCTCGGTGCATTGTGAGCACCTAGAGAGGTGGGATAGGGAGGGTGGGAGGGAGGGAGACGCAAGAGGGAAGAGATATGGGGATGTATGTATATGTATAGCTGATTCAGTTTGTTATAAAGCAGGAACTAACACACCATTGTAAAGCAATTACACTCCAATAAAGATGTTTAAAAAAAAAAAAGTAACAAAAAAAAAAGAAGAATCTGCCTGCCAGTGCAGGGGACACAGGTTCGATCCCTGGTCCGGGAAGATCCCACATGCTGTGGAGCAACTAAGCCCGTGCACCACAACTACTGAGCCTGCGCTCTAGAGCCCACAAGCGACAACTACTGAGCCCACATGCCACAACGACTGAAGCCCTGACAACCAAGTAGCAATGAGCATCCTTAGCACTCACTGTGGTCTCTAAATATCATTTCTCTCTAAAATGAATCAGTGCTCCTCAGAGAAATAGGTATTTGAAGATCTGGCAAAAGAAATGTCAAAGACAAATCTGGGGCATCTTGTCATGACTGTGAAAGCAAGAATCTATCAGACTATTGGGAGCATGTCAATGGACATAAAAGCCTATCTGAAGGGGCTCTTATTGGCCAAAGCAAGATTAATTTGAGCATTAAGAATATTCACTGAGGGGCTTCCCTGGTGGCGCAGTGGTTGAGAGTCTGCCTGGCAATGCAGGGGATACAGGTTTCAGCCCTGGTCTGGGAAGATCCCACATGCCGCGGAGCAACTAGGCCCGTGAGCCACAACTACTGAGCCTGCGCGTCTGGAGCTTGTGCTCCGCAACAAGAGAGGCCGCGACAGTGAGAGGCCCGCGCACCGCGATGAGGAGTGGCCCCCGCTCGCCGCAACTAGAGAAAGCCCACGCACAGAAACGAAGACCCAACACAGCCAAAAATAAATAAATAAATAAATAATAATAAAAAAACAATATTCACTGAAATAGGTTGAAAGAAATCACACAAAATATATGACATCTCTAAGTTCAAAATGATACTTTTAAAATCTCATTGGTTTCTTTCAACTCATTATGCTGAAAACTGATAAAGTATAAGATTTAAGCATTTACTTGCCTTACCTGCATGGATTAGATTTCAGGGATATAAAATAGTATGGAAAATTTCTTCTATATAGAAGAATCATAGCGAAGGAATGATACCATTAGAAATTCACCAATTTGCAGTCCCTAATGAAATAGTACATCCATGTCAGTGTTTCTCAACTTACTTTTCATTATCACCTCCCTAAGGAGTCTTTTTATACTTTTTTTCTCCCTAATCACACCCTCCTCCCATGAAACTTTAATACCACAAATATACTGTATACCTACCTATGTACTATATGTTCTCCTATGCTTTATGCATAGGAAAAAACAAAACTTTTTCTACCCCCATCCAAGAACAATTTTTTGTCTCCTTGGAGGCATCATCACCCCAGTAAGAATGCGTGATCTAGACAATAATCATCGATGGTATGATGGTGAACTTTACTGTGGTGAGATCCACTGACACCATCTGAACTTGTTAATCATTCTCAAAAGTGTGGAACAACAGACATGGTACAAAGCAATAGGAAATAAACAGCACTACCAATGAGTAAGATATGCAAACAAAAAGAAAAGAATAAATTTGATTCTAACCAAGCCTTTAACTCTAACTGGTTTAGAGGAAATACAAAGATAGACAAGCATGTTAAATACAGCAGGAGGAAACAATTAGTTAAACCTAGAATATGCAAAGCTTTACAGGAGAAATGACCCAGTTTCTTCAATAAATGGAAAAAATGAAAAAGAAAAGAGGGAGAAGGAGCTCTTGTAGATAAAGAAATTTAGGAGACATGTCAACCAAATGCAGTATGTGGGTCTTATTGAACATAATTTAGACATTAGATGATATTAAGGAATTGTTACTAATTTTGTTGAGTGTCATAATGCATTGTGGTTATGATTTTTAAAGGTCTTCATCTCTTAGAAAGTAATACTATTGTATTTATGGGTGGAATCATATGATGTTTTGAATTTGACTTAAAATATTTCAGCCCTCCCCTCCCCCTGCCAAAAAACAAAAGAAAGTTTGGGATATAAATTGAGGAAACATGGGACTTCCCTGGTGGTCCAGTGGTTAAGAGTCCGCCTGCCAATGCAGGGGACACGGGTTTGAGCCCTGGTCCGGGAAGATCCCACATGCCTCGGAGCAACTAAGCCCGTGTGCCACAACTACTGAGCCTGTGCTCTAGAGCCCACGCGCCACAACTACTGAAGACTGCGTGCCTAGAGCCCGTGCTCCACAACGAGAGAAGCCACCACAATGAGAAGACGACACACTGCAACGAAGAGTAGTCCCCGCTCACGGCAACTAGAGAAAGCCCATGCACAGCAATGAAGATCCAACGCACCCAAAAATAAATAAATAAATAATAAAAATAAATTATAAAAAAATATTAAAAAAAAAAAAGAAATTGAGGAAACAAGAAAAGCAGATGTTAAAAATTGTCAAGTTGTGTGATGATACACGGAGGTGCCCTTATATTATTCTCATCTCTACTTCTTAGTATGTTAGAAAGCTTTCATAATAAAAAGGTCTTTTTTAAAATTGTTATTTGCTTAACCGAAACATTCAAAACTAAATGTAAAATAAAGAGGACAGCTAACTGATACTTCATGGGAATTAGAGGCCAGTGTTTTCAAATATTCTCATTTTTCAAAAAGCTTGAAATTGGGTTTTTATGGAAACTCTCCCAATTTTTAAGTGTTAGCAGCAAATTCTGCATTTTTAAAGATCCCTGAACAGCCCCATTGTGGATCCAATGTAACTTGTGAGCCCCTCATCTGGGACTTAGGGAAAAAAGCCAAACCTCATTGCTCTGATTAAAAGTAGTCCTTTCCACACCGGGAATAACTTGTCTGCTTTTAGTTTTAAACCTCATGGTTATTTTTGAAATGTCACTTTATTTTCCAAAGGCCAACTGAAACAATTGATTTTAAAAATGCATTTCCAGGTCTCATTTTCTCACTGTGCCTGAAAGCACTACTGTTGCTCAGTCCTCCCTTCCTCAATTTCCCTGCAACACTGCCGCTGTCCCCTGGGCCTCTTTGGCTCTCCTCTGCCCGCATCCCCACCCCACCACTTTTTTTTTTAATTGAAGTATAGTTAATTTACAATGTTGTGTTAGTTTCATGTGTACAGCAAAGTAATTCAGTTATACATATATCTTTTTCATATTCTTTTCCATTATAGGCTATTACAAGGTATTGAATATAGTTCCTTGTGCTATACAGTAGGACCTTGTTGTTTATTTATTTTATATATAGTAGTGTGTATCTGTTAATCCCAAACTCCTACTTTGTCCCTCCCTCCCCACCCCCACTTTCCTCTTTAAAACTGTAAGTTTGTTTTCTATGTCTCTGAGTCTATTTCTGTTTTGTAAATAAGTTCATTTGTATCATTTTGTTTAGGTTCCACATATAAGTGATATCATATATTTGTCTTTCTCTGTCTGACTTACTTCACTCAGTATGGTAATCTCTAGATCCATCCATGTTGCTGCAAATGGCAATATTTCATTCTTTTTTATAGCTGAGAAATAGTTCATTGACTATATACCACATCTTCTTTCTCCATTCACCTGTTGATGGGCACTTAGGTTGCTTGGCTATGAATATTGGGGTGCATGTATCTCTTTTTTGAATTAGAGTTTTCTCTAAATATATGCCCAGGAGTGGGATTGCTGGATTATATGGTAGCTCTATTTTTAGTTTTTTAAGGAACCTCCATAGTGTTCTCCATAATGCTGCTCCAATTTACAGTCCCACAAACGGTGTAAGAGTGTTCCCTTTTCTCCACACCCTCTCCGGGATTTATTATTTGTAGACTTTTTGATGATGACCATTCTGACCAGTGTGAGGTAGTACCTCATTGTAGTTTTGATGGGCATTTCTCTAATAATTAGTGATGTTGAACATCTTTTCATGTGCCTGTTGCCCATCTGTATGTCTTCTTTGGAGAAATGTCTATTTAGGTCTTTTACTCATCTTTTGATTGGGTTGTTTTGTTTTTTGATATTGAGCTATATGAGCTATTTGTTTATTTTGGATATTACAAATGCAAAATGATGGACCCTTGTTGGTTGCATCATTTGCAAATATTTTCTCCCAGTCCATATGTTGTCTTTTCATTTTGTTTATGGTTTCCTTTGCTGTGCAAAAGTTTACACGTTTGATTAGGTCTCATTTGTTTATTTTTGCTTTTATTTCTTTTGCCTTTCCTCATCCCCCTTTTTTAAAATAAATTTATTTATTTATTTATTTATTTATTTATTTACTTTTGGCTGCCCTGGGTCTTCATTGCTGCACGCGGGCCCCCTCTAGCCACGGCGAGCGGGGGCCACTCCCCGTCGCGGCACGCGGGCCCCCCACTGCGGCGGCCCCTCCAGCCGCGGAGCACGGGCTCCAGGTGCATGGGCCTCAGTATTTGTGGCATGCGGGCTCAGTTGTTGTGGCTTATGGGCTCTAGAGCGCAGGCCCAGCAGCTGCGGTGCACGGGCCCAGCTGCTCCACGGCATGCGGGATCCTCCCAGACCAGGGATCAAACCCGCATCCTCCGCACCGGCAGGCGGACTCCCAACCACTGCCCCACCAGCGAAGTCCCCCTCATCCCCCTTTTAATGCTCTTTCCTCCCTCCTCTTCGTCCCCCCAGTCCACACAAGACAGGGCTCCCATTTCGTCTTGTACACCCCCATGGGCAGGCCCTGTGATTTGTGTTACCCTCATCATTCCCATGACTCCTAAGTCCCCTTCTCCAGCCCACCCTTCCAAGACGCCTCAGTGACATCTCAATCTCACAGTGTTCCGACCAGGCGCACCATCTTTCTTTCCCTGCCACTCCCCTCTCCTGAGTCGCTGTGAACAGTGCTGCCATGCTCAGAAACCATAACTTGGGATATCAAATACCTGTATGATTTCAAATGTGGGTCTATGTTTTTTTCATTTATTCATTTAACAAACACTTATTGAATGCCTACCATGTGCCAGGCACTGTCTGGGCACTGGGGACACGAGAACAAGACTTTGCTCTGGTGAAGCTGACAATATAAAGACAACTCCATGATATATTAGCAGGGCAAGGTGATAGAGAGTGACTTTGAGCAGGTGACTTTGCAGCAGACCCCTGGACGAAGTGGGGAGTCAGCCATGTGGATATTTGGGGAAGAGGATTCCAGGCAGAGGAAACAGCATGTACAAAGGCCCCGAGGCAGCAGTGAACCGAAAGTAGGCCAGGAAGGCTGGAACTGAGTGAGTGAGAGGGGGTGGTGAGAGAAGTAGCAAGGAGCTGGATGCTGCAGGATCTTAGCAGTCATGGGAAAGGCTCTGGGTTTAGTTCTAGTGCAGTGGGAGGCCATTGGAGGGCCTTGGGCAAAGGGATGACATTATCTCAATGGACATTTATGTCATATCTCTCTGGTTTCTGGTTGGGGAATAAACTGTAGGAGGACAAGAAACAAGGAGATCAGAGAACTAGCATTTCCATGAGACCCTATTCTCAGAGATTCCTTGCTCTCACCTGGACTGTTTATTGCACTCTAAAAATGTCTGTGGTTATCACTGGGAAGTGAATGCTAGTGTATTCCGAAGGCCCTGGATGACCCGTTTGGAACTGGGTACCTGCACCAAACTTCAGAGCTCCTGATTGTGTGTTGTCTATGATGGGCCCCAGGGGTACCACTTTAGTCGTCACAAGCTAAGGAGGTGAGAAGCTGAGTTCTGCCTGGATCGGGGTCCTTGCCTGGATCTCTCTTCCCTGAGTCATTCTGACATCTGGCTCCTTCTCTTACTTTGGGTCTTAGCCTAAGTTTGAGCCTTCAGAGTCTTCTCCTCTGACACCCTATATATGTCAAGCCCGCCTGTTATTCTCTGCCACCATGCTCTGTCCATTTTCATGGCACTTATCACATGTCACATTCATGCATGTGCTTGCATTCTATTGATATATTATGACCTCCCTTGCCCTACTAGACTGGAGAACCAGGTCTGCCATCTTGCAAGCATGAAAAGGAAAGAGATTCTCAGAGAGGCCGCCTGGAAGTCCTGACAAACAGAGCTGGGGCATCCAGCCTGGAACTGTCAACCTCCAGACTTCCTGTCAAACAAGGACATTAAAAAACCTGAATGTTTAGCCACTTTTGTTAGGTATTTTGTTCACACGGCCAAAAGCATCTCAATGGATACACCTCATTTTACAGAAGAGGAAACTGAGTCTCTGATGAATGATGTCACCGAAGAACCATCTCTGCCTTCCCCCTTGCTATTCTCTCCACTGACATGCCTCCTTCTCCCTGACACTATATCCTCCAGGTAAGGACAGACTTGTCCTTGAAGGCCCCCTCCCAAGCCCTCTCTTCTAAGAAACTTTTGCTCCCACCAACCATTGGCGTCTCCCCCACCTAGAGGATTGTTTGTGATGGCCCAGCAGCACCAGCAGTGCAGAGGTTCCTTCTAGAGAGAGAGGACTTCAACATTTGCATTTTTAAAAGCCATAATTATTTTTCAAGTTGCAATTAGTGATAATTATTTTATTTTCTGCTGAGTCTATGCCAAAGAAGCAGCTCATTCCCCCAGAGTCCTCAAAGGTAGCCCTGTGCCCCAGGGACTCTCCAGGCCTGCAGGGGAGGAAGGGCCTTTTCTGTGCTCACTTAGAGATCACATCTTGAGGGTGCTGAGGTTGCTCTGGGCCCAGCTACAGCTAACTGGCTGTGACCCTGGGCAAGTCACCTCTCTCTGAGCCTTGGATGTTTCCTCAGCAAAGTGAGGCTGTTGGACTCAGCAGATATTCCTGTCCCAGCCTCTGGGGACATCATTCTGATTCTGTGAGGCATCAAGGAATTGCCCATTGAATTCTGAGCTCATTTCTCTAGTCAACTGTGCTCTCTCCCCAGGAACTGAGGGAGACATGGAAGGCCCAGGACTAGATGGAATTTCATGGATAGGTTATTGTGGGGAAACCTTCATCTGTGCAGCACTTTCCCCTCTTGTTTTTCATCAGGTCCTCTCAAGGACCCTGGGACATGGGGAAAGAATAGTCTTTTCAAAAAATTTTGCTGGGACAACTAGATATTCACATGGAAAGGAATGAAGTTGGACCCCTACCTCACACCATATACAAAAATTAACTCAAAGTGGACCAAAGACCTACATATAAATGATAAAACTATAGAACTCCTATATTTACATAGGGGTAAATATTTGTGATCTTGGACTAGCCAAAGATGTCTTAGGCGTGACACCAAAGGCACAGACAATGACAATAACAAAAATAGATAAATTGGACTTTATCAAAATTATAAACTTTTGTGCTTCAAAGAACACTATCAAGAAAGTGAAAAGACAACCCACAGAATAGGATAAAATATTTGCAGATCTTACATCTGATAAAGGACTTATATCTAGAATATATAAAGAGCACTTACAACTCAGTAATAAAAATATGAATAACCCAATTAAAAAATGGGCAAAGAACTTAAATAGACATTTGTTCAAAGAAGATATACAAGTGTCCAATAAGCACATGAAAGGATGCTCAACATCATTAGTTATCAGAGAAATGTAAGTCAAAATCACAATGAGATACCACTTCACAACCACTAGGTTGGCTAGAATAAAAAAGATGGACAGTAAGTGTTGGCTCATGAGGAGGTGGAAGCTTGGAACTCTCATAGCACTGTTGATAAAAATGTAAAATGGTGCAGCTGCTTTGGCAAACAATCTGGCAGTTCCTCAAAAAGTTAAATATAGAGTCACCACATGACCCAGAAATTCCACTCCTAGGAATATACTCAGGAGAATTGAAAATATATGTCCACACAAAAACTTGAACATACATGTTCATAGGAATAACTTATGCATAGTAGCTAAGAAGTGGAAACAATCCAAAAGTCCATCAACTGATTGATGGATAAACAAAATGCGGTATATCCATACAATGGGACATTATTTGGCAATAAGAAGAAATGAAGTTCTGATTTATGGTACAATATGGGTGAATTAAAAACATTATGGTAAGTGAAAGAAGCCAGACACAAAAGACCATTTACTACATGATTTCACTTATATGAAATGTCCAGACCAGACTGATCGCTAGAGATTACTGACTTCCAGGTGGTGGGGGAAGGAGGAAATGGGGAGTGACTGCTAATGGGAGTGGGACGTCTTTTGGGGATGATGAAAGATTCTGGAATTAGATAGTGGTGATTGTTGCACAACCTTGTGAATCTACTAAAAATCACTGAACTGTACACTCAGAAAGGGTAAATTTTATGGGATGTAAATTATATCTCAATTTTTAAAAAAGAACCCTGGGAGATACAGGATTCTCTCTCTGCCCTAGCCTGTCTATACTTCCTCTGCCCACACTCTAATGCCACCTCCACCCTGAATTGAAGTGTGGCCCTGGGACTAGCCCTGATGCTCCCTCTCTTGCCCCACTGAGCACCCAGAGTGCTACTTTTAAAGTGCAAATAACGTCTTGTCCCTGCCCTAAGTAAAGCGCTCTCATTGCATTGGAATCAAATCTAGTCTTCCTGTGGCCTACAGGGCCCTGCATGATTTTTCCCCTGCCTGCCTTGACCTCACCCTCACTCCACTTCCCCCTCATCACCATGCTCCAGACACACTGGCCTTCTCTGTGTTCCTCAAGCCCCAGGCTTGTTCCTACTTTGCGGCCTTTAGCTGGCTATTCTCTCTGTCAAGATTCCTGTTCCCACAGATCTCTGCATGGATCTAGCACAGTGCCTGGCATGTAGTAAGATATCAATTGTATGTGTTGAATGAATAAACAAATCATCGTGCATCTGCCACTTACCAGGAGTGTGTCCTTGTTGTCAAGGTGCCTGACTGTCCCAAGCCTCTGTTTCTTAATCTGTAGAATAGGACCTCATAGGACCAGTTATGGGAACTCAGCGAGATGATGCACATAAAGCCCAAACAGTAACTTCTTTTCTTATGGGGTAAAATGCCCAAGTAGGAGGGACGTCTTTTGTGGTTTGAGGGGAATATTTGAATACTGGACCCCAGAGTAAATTTTGCATTTATGTCCCCACCATCAAAGGCAACCCCATGAAGGGGCCAGGCTGCTTATGGACTTGGGGTTACATCACAACTCACAACCCATGGAGAGAGGGGTCCAAGGTGGGAAACACATCTGATTCACCCCTATGTCCCGGTGGAACCACTGAGAGGCAGACCCAGATTCCGCATCCTCAGGACCATGACCCCAGTTGCCACCCAAAAATGGATACTCCTGCAGAAGTGGTTAAGACCTGTGAAGTGGGTCCTTGAAACATACCCAACACCTTGCTGTGAGCTTTCTTGTCTGGAACAGGCAGACTGGGAAGCAGGGCTCCCACTTTTGGGAAGAGTAGAGGACCTTTTGGAAGGCATCCACCTTTGAAGGCCCATCGTGGGAAAGCGATGGGCGTGTTGCCTGCAGCTGAGCCCCAGGGAGCCCCAGGACCAGGCCACATCTGACTGGGGCCTAAAAACAGCCCTGCCACCCGGGAAGCTGGTCTGGGCTGGCATCCAGGCCAGCTGTTCTGAGACCCACTGGAAGCAGGCCACTGGGGTGCTTCTGTGGTCTGCATCCTGGTGCCGCCTGCCCCATAAAAATACAATGCTTTTCACTGCCCTGGACAAAGCACTGAATGCACTCTCCCTTTCGGAGCTTCAACTTCTTCCTCCAGGGCAATGGAATTGAACCGAGTGCCCTGTCTCCAGTCGGTTGAGGAGGAAAGATTTGATGTTCTGGGAGGACTCTGGAGGCTGTGTCCCGGATAGTGGCAGGCAGGCCTAGATTGGACGCCATTTTGGCTTTTATCAGGTGTGCCACTGCGGACAGGTCGTTGACCTCTCTGAACCTCTTTCCTCATTTAAATTGGGGACATAAAGCTCCACTCCACAGAACTGTCTAAAGGACTAAGATGATGTATATAATGACTCCCACAGACAAAATTTTAGAAGCTATTATAGGAAAATTGTCATCAATAGTGGAATAGGAAAAATCTTTTTTGGATAATATACAAAAAGCACAAACCACAAGGGAAAGGAGTTGGTTTGACTAAAATTTAAAACTTCTGAGTGAAAATGGCCAACAAGAAAGTGAAATTGACTAGTCAAAGGCAAGAAAAAAGTATTTGCAATACATAACCAACAAAAGATTGATATATAGAATACTATAAAGAGTTCCTATAAATCAAGAAGAAAAAAGCAGACAACTGAATGAAAAATGGGCAAAATGACCAAGAAATTCACAGAAGAGGAAAATAAAAGGGCCAAAACACAAATGAAAAAAATGCCTGACTTCATTAGTTATCGGGTAGATGTAAATACTAAGTTACAAAATACTAATTCACACCCATCAGATTGGCAAAATTTAAAAAGTCTGACCGCCTTAGCATGATAAAGTTGGAGTAAAACAGTGAGGTTATCAACCGTAAGTAAGATTGTAAAGGCATATCTGACCCATCCATTTATTTTGAAACACCTCTAGTCACAGGTAGTGACAAAAACAAGCTAAAAACTGAGTCTTCCTCTACTGTTTCCAAGCAAAACAGAGGCCAAACCCAGAGGTGTTCTTGCTCAATAAATGGCAAGCAACATAAGAAGGAATCTGGAACCAGGGTGAGCAGCTAGCTAATGGCGCCTTTGTCTACAAGAAGGATGTGAACTTTTCTTACGTTCTCAAGAGGAACTTACCCATAGTTGCCTGAGAGCACTTTCCCCCCATCATCTAAACTCCAGAGACACTAGATCTGATCAACATAAGCTGTATTTGTAATTTCCCAAATGAATACCAAAGTTAGACAAGAGTCAGGGTGGCAGGAAAGATAACACTCAAGGAAAAATAACACATATTTTCTGCAAACCTAGCAATAATTGCTCAATGGCCCTTCCCCATTAGACTGCAAGGTCCTTAAGAGCAGCAGTAATAATAATTAATAACTTCTCATGTTGCATTAAAAAAAAAAAAAAAAGTCTGACCATACAAGTGTTCAGAAGATGTGAAACAACCAGAGCTCTTATACACGAGTGATGGGTATAAATTAATACAACTAATTTGGAACAGTTTGGCATTATCTAGAAAATTTGAACATATATATATCATGTGAACCAACAATTCTGCTCTGAAGTATATACCCCAGAAAATCTTGGGCACCTACATACCAGGAAAAATGTGCATAAAATAATTGTGATAACCCCAAACTGGCAAACAACTGTACATCAACTGCAGAAGGGAGGGGTTAGCAAACTTTTTCTGCAAAAGGCTAGATAGTAAATATTTAGGCTCTGTGGGCCATACATTCTCTGCCACAACTAAACAACTCTCCTTCGGAGAGTGAACACAGCCATAGACAATATGTAAATGAATGGGCTGGGCTGTGTTCTAATAAAACTTTATTTATAAACAACAGGCATTCAGTTGGATTTGGCCCCATGGGCAGTAGCTTGCAGACCCCTGGTAGAATGATCATATAAATTGTGGTATATTCATACAATGGAATAATACTTTCCAACAAAAAAGTTACAGAACAACATGGATGAATCTTAAAAAGGTATTTTTGAGCAAAAGAAGTCAGATATAAGAGGACACATATTTTTCATTCTATTTATAGAAAACTCAAAAGCAGGCAAAATTAAGCTGGAGTGTTTAAGAATGCATAACTAAATAACAGAAGTATGAAGAACATTAATGTAGCTATTGCCATGAAGGCAGGACAATGGTTACTTTTGGCAGGGATGGAAGGGCGTGTAATTGAAAAGGGTAGGGTCTATGGCCATATCACCCTGAAAGCGCCTGATCTTGTCTGATCTCGGAAGCTAAGCGAGGTTGGGCCTGGTTAGTACTTGGATGGGAAAGGGGTAGGCTTCTGGGGCACTGACCAGTTTTTGTTTCTTGGCCTGGGTGGTGGTTACATGGATGTTCATTTTAGAACAATTCATTAAACTGTACATTTGTATTGCATGTACCTTTCTGAACATGTATTATTTTTCACCACAAAAAAGTTTTTAAAAATATGAGAACTTCTAACGTTGATTCTCACATCCCAGTGTATTTTCCTGCACTCTGTGAGAGCAAATTTCCCTGGTGAGGGTAGCTGCCTAGAGCCCAGCAGAGCATTTCTGAGACAAGAAAGCATAGGAGGGAAATAATCACTGAAGCCCTAAGCAATTACCCTGGGGATTCTGCCCTGCGCAGGGAGGAGGGAAAGAAGGTTTCAGCCTTATTTAAGGGGGAAGCCCCAGAGTTATGGCGGAAACCTAGTGTCTGAGCCAGAACTGGAAAGAGAAATGGCCCCTGCCAACCTGCTCCTGTGTCAACCTCTTCGGGTTCTTTTAACACTGAGTGGGGGGTGGCAGGGTTTTGAAGGGCTGTTTCTCTGGTTGCATAGACCCACTGTTCCTAGTCCTCGGGGTGACTCATGGCAAATGCTAAACATGTGTGCACACGTGTGTGTTTCTGCATGCACTCACATTTGTGTACACACCAAGCATTTGAAACAGGCCTTTCAGATAGCTACCAGATCATATAGTGCTGAAATTATCTTGAAAAACACTTTGGCACCCAAGAACTGAAAACATGTCCCAACTTTTACCCAATATTTCTACATCCAAGATTGTTTCCTCATGATATTATCAGAAACATGAAATAAATATTTCAGAAAAGTGTTCATCCCTATGTTATCAACACTAGTGAAAACTTGGAAACTACTTAGCATTCAAATATAGAAATGATTAAGTCAACAAATTCCAGACACATGATGAAAAATATTATGGTCATTAAAATTCTATTTAGGGAGAGCTGGTAATAACCGGGAGGGGAATAGGATACAAAATTGAAATTACAGGATGATTAAGACGTCGACAACAACAAAACCTTATACTCAGAAAAATACCATAGAAGGGAATCCAATAAAATAGTAAAGAGCCATCCTCAGGGGGCAGGAATGAAATAGGATGATTTTTTCTTTATAATTTTCTAGAAGAAATTTTCCTAAATTATCAAAACAATTTGATTATTTTTTTAAAAACTGTAGAAAAGTAGGTGAATACAACTATGTATAAGGAAGATAAAAATCATGAAGTTTGGTGTCATGGGACAAGAGAGTGAAAAGGGAAACTGAGGCACCGAGTGGGCAAGGAGAGGAAGTTACCGCTTGTTGAGTCCTTTTTTATGGTTTACATATCTCAACATCAGGCAACTAGTGGGTGCCCAAACCAGGGTTTCTGTGCTCCAGATCTGTGCTCTTACCCATTGATCACCTGCCCCCCAAAAATCATCATCACTGTCATCATCATCATCATCGCCATCATCATCATCATCGTCATCATTATCACCATCATCATCATTGCTGTCCATTTCCTCAATTCAAAGACACTTCTTTTTTCAAATTTCAACATTTCTGAAATTTCATACCATTGATATGACAGCTTTTTTTCTCTCCAAAAGCCTATTAAATCAATGATTCATCTATAATCACTGCTTCCATAGAACCAAGGAAATACTGTAATTGCTGATTGTTATTTGAGCAGTTATTTTGTGCCAGGGACTATAAATAAGTTCATCAGCTCCCTATAGCAGCTCTCTAAAGGAAACATTTCATGTAATACTTTAGCGATGAAGAATGAGGCTCAGAGAAATACATAATATGTCCAAGGCCACCCAGGATGTAAATGGCTGAGCCAGGACTTGACCTGCTAAGTGTCGCACATTCTGGTTTGTCTCCTCCAAAACTTTCCTCCTCTGCCACTCCGCCGTCTCCACCTCACACCCTCCTGTTCCCTGGACCTGGTTCCCTGAGCCACAGAGGGGGAACACAGTGCTCCACCCAACACACTGCTAAGAGTAGAGCAGTTCTCTGTACTCATTGAATAAATCATTCTAAATTGACTCAGCACATCTCCTTCTGGGGGACCACCCATCCTCCACAGGCAATCGCTTTGTTTCCAGTAGAGTTGACTCTGCCCCTTCCATAGACATGTGACTTAAGCCAGGCCAATCAGAATGTCGTATTCCCTTAATCATGGTGATGAGGTCAGAGATGGGCACCTGATCCACTTAGAGCCAATGAGATGCCCTTAGCCCATTTCTGTGAACTTAAGAAATAAGTGGCTCTTCCTGCCTAGAGAGGAATTAGAGAGAGGGTGGAAGAGCTGGAACTGCTATAGCCTTCTTATGACATGAGGCCTGGTAATAAAGCATAGCCAAGAGAAGGGGAGAGAAAGAAACTGGGTACCGGATCAAGTCATGCCAGCCAGTAATCATACCCCACCAGTGCTGGTTTAGGTAAGATGTTCTCTGCTAAAAACTCTTCAGCAGGTCCCCAGTGTCTGGTAACAATGTCCAAACTCCACCCTTTGGCATCCAAGGCCTTCCTGATCTGGCTTCAATCTGCAATTCCAGCTTCCAGGCTCTGCACATCTCCCTGTCATCCAATGTTCCATCTGCCTTACACCACTCACCCTTCAGCAACAAACCAGCAATTTTCCTTCTTCTTAAAAGCTTTTGTATATGCTGTACCTTCTGCTTCAAATGGCATTCTTTACACACAGACATGCACACAGAATAAAACTTCCTAACAGTCTTAGATGTCCAAAGACAGTGAGTTTCCATCACAGGGTATCACAGGCAGAAAGAAGGGCATTCAGAGGGGATGTTACAGAGAGAATTCAAGACATCAAATAGGGTTTGCTTCAGCTCAGGGTTTCTCCAGCCTGGGGGTTGATGACTTACCTATGCCAAAGTCACCAGGGGGTGATTGTCAAAATATAGATTCACAGATCAAAACTTTAGCCCAGACCTACAGAACCAGAATCTCCAGGATGGGCCCCAGGAATCTTCCCCTTTCTCAAGATATCTATTCTAGGGATAAGGAAGATATGGTATCTAACTATCTGTCTATCTATCTATGTATCTATCTATCTATCTACATGGCTGAGTAATATTCTATTGTATATATATAAAAAGATGAAATAATGCCATTTGCAGCAACATGGTTGGACCTAGAGATTATAATACTGAGTGAAGTTAGTCAAACAGAGAAAGACAAATATCATATGATATCAATCATATGTGGAATCTAAAAAAAATGATACAAATGAACTTATTTACAAAACAGAAATAGACTCACAGACATAGAAAACAAACTTATGCTTGCCAAAGTGGGGGAGGGATAAATTAGGAGTTTGGGATTAACAGATGTACACTACCATATATAAAATAGACAAGCAACAAGGACCTACTGTAGAGCACAGGGAACTATATTTAATATCTTGCAATAACCTATAATGGAAAAGAATCTTATATATATGTGTGTATATATGTATAACTGAATCACTTTGCTAATCACCTGAAACTAACACAACATTGTAAATCAACTATACTTCAATGAAAGAAAGAAAGAAAAAAAGAGAGAAAAGAAAAGGAAAAAAAAGAAAGAAAGAAATTTAGCTATTACCAAAAAAAAAATCTCCATTCTAATGTTTGCTAATGTTTGAGAACTTCTGGCCTAGAAGAATATCAAACCCCCTTTAACCCCGCAATCTTACAAAGTCTGGATGTTTACCAAAGTCTCAACATCCCTCCCACCACTTCCCTTCTCAGGGGAATTCCTGACTCCCATCTTTTTTCCCCGTCAACTCTGATCCTTGGAAATCATTTCTATTGGACTGCTTTAGATGGGAAGGAAGGGTTCATGTTAAAGTTTTTATCAGATGGAACTCCATTGCCTCACCTATTCCGCAAAATACTGCATGTGTGTACATGCACACTCGTGTACCATAAATAGCTGTGCTCACTGCTTCTCCAAGAACAGAGTATGTAAATCTGCTTAACATAAATAAAGCTTCCGCATTTTTCCCTATCCTGTTCCCTCTGCTGCGAATGCCATTTACTTCTGCATCCTTTTAACACACTTTCATTGAATACCTACTGTGTGCCAACTATCTAGAGGGTGCTGGGGATACTGAGATTAAAAACAGACCCAGTCCTTGTCCTCAAGGAGCTCAGAGTAGCAGGAGAGACGGCACGTGCAAAACACTGAGATGTGTGCTATTCATTCTTTTGTTCATTCACTCACCCATGTGTTTGCACGACACAGATATTTAAGCACACTCTATGTGCAGAGTTGCAGCGATGCAGCAGTAGCCAAACAGACAAGTGCTTGCTCTGCTGGAGCCCTCATTCCAGTGAGGAAGGCAGACACCACACAAGTGAACAAAGGAACCCGACAATGTCTGACAGCAATATGTGCGATGAGAAAAACAAAACTGGATAGATCTGCTTGGAGTGGGGGAGAGAGGTGCCTGGCATGATCAACATGGACTTCACTAAGGAGAAGACCTTTGAGCAGATACCCTGATGCAAAATGATGAGAAGGCGCCGCCAGGTAAAAATGGGGGAGAAGCACACCCAGACAGAGAGAGCCAGGAACAGGAAGGCCAGCTGGCTGAGGGTTGGATACAAGGGAAGAGGCGTAGGAGATGAGGACAGGAATGTGGGAAAGGGCTAGATAGAGCAGGATGTGCCAGAAGACTACAGTGGGAAATTTGAATTGTATCTCAACTGCAGTAAGGTGCCTCGGAAGGGTTTTAAGCAGAGGGGCATATGGGATTGAGGAGTCTAAGACTGGATTTAAGAAGCTAATACAAGATCCAGGAGAGAGGGTGCCTTGGTCTAGGCGTGTGGAGTCAACATAGAAAGAAAAGGGGGCTTCCCTGGTGGCACAGTGGTTAAGAATCTGCCTGCCCTTGCAGGGGACACGGGTTCGAGCCCTGGTCCGGGCAGATCCCACATGCCGCGGAGCAACTAAGCCCGTGCGCCACAACTACTGAGCCTGCGCTCTGGAGCCCGTGAGCCACAACTACTGAGCCTGCGCTCTGGAGCCCGTGAGCCACAACTACTGAGGCCCGTGCGCCTAGAACCCGTGCTCCGCAGCAAGAGAAGCCACCGCAAGGAGAAGCCCGTGCACCGCAACGAAGAGTAGCCCCCACTCGCCACAGCTAGAGAAAGCCCGCGCGCAGCAACAAAGACCCAACACAGACAAAAATTAATTAATTAATTTAAAAAAAAAAAAGAAAGAAAACGATGCGTTCAAAATGGAACTTGTAGGGGAAGGAGAGTAGAACCAACACGACTGGCAGGTGGATGGGATTGGGCAGGTAGAGAGAGAACCAAGTAGACAGAAAACAACTAGCTTGAGCTCAGAGGTGGAGAGTGATGTCATTTACTTAGACGGGGAGGAAGTGGTTGTTTGGGGGGCAGGGGAGTGGGATTGAGGGACTGATGTTTTGGATGTGTATTAGGTCTCCGAGTGACCGTGTCAGTAGAGCAGTTGGATATACAAATTCCCAGCTCAGTGGAGAACTCAGGGATGGGGATATAAATGTGAGTCATGGGCACGTGGCCCTGATAGAGGCATAGCTGTGGGCTCATGGTCTCACCAGAAGGGAAGGAGCGATTCTTCCCCAGAGTGAGTGAAGGAGGGAAAGTCCTTTGACACCTAGTGTGTCACTTAGGGCCTTTTGATTATGAGCCACAGAAATCAACCCTGGCTACCGAGCATCTCAGAGACTGAGATTCAAGAAGGAAACAATCCAGATAGGGCTGAATCTCAGCAGCAGAAATTCAAGGACCGTCTTGGGATGTCTTGGTTCCAGCTGCCTTCTGTCCTTTTAAGACACCTTGGCAAATGGAGAGTCCCAGGAATAAGGTCTGAAGGACCCATATCTTGGCTGTGGGATGGGGGTCGGGGTACACCTGGTTTCTCTAGTACCTCATGGGATATGGAAGGCAGGAGGCGAGTTCTCAGAGAAAGCCTGCATGCTGTTTGCAGTGAAGGGAGGAGGGAAGCTGGGCAGGCAAGAGCAGCAGCCACCTTCTCCACCTGGCCTGCCTGGAAACTCCTGCACATCTTTCAAGAGATAGCTCAAAGTTCAAATTCTCTCCAAAGATTTCCTTGACCTTCACAAATGAGTTTATATGCTCCTCCTCGGTGCTCCCGCTCTCTGAATTGTAAGCACCTGTGGGCCTATCCATCTAACCCCCAACCCCCCACCCCATAGACTGTAAGCACGCCAAGGTCAGAAACGCACTCCTATTCATCAGTGAAACCCCAGCAGCTCACACAGGGCCTGGCATATAATCAGAACTCGGTTTAAAAAATTGCTGCACTGAATGTGGTGCCATCAGCTGAAGATAACTGGGATCACAACCCCAAGATTTCTTTTAATGTATCATTCTGTATTCATTTTAAAGTCCAGGGTGCGTTGAGTGACAAATTGCAGAGATCTCTCCCAAATGTCTTTCAAGTCACACAGCCAAATCAGTTCAGCAAATTATATGTAATCAACGAGGAAATCAATAAGTACTGGAAGTGCATTAAATAGTTTAGCAGATTCATTATGTATTTAGCACATTCAGTCCAATTTGCAGGCAGTTCAGAGAAAAACAGGCTTTAGCATGTAAACAGTGGCTCTGATTGAGTCTTTGGAGAGTCCTGGCTGCACAGCCTTTGGAGGTGAGAGCAGATCAGGAACCTCAGAGCCTTCCCACCCTGTCTAGCCCTGCCAGCCCAGGCCAGTCCCACGAGTCAGGGGTTTCACCTCCAAAGGTGGTGACAGTGATCTCACAGGCCCTTTCTTCTTGGAAATTTTAAGGGAGATGAAAGAAGGGAGGGGAGGGCAGGAGAAAAAATACAGAAAGTATGAGACTTCTTGGGATTTTTGCCTTTCCCTCAATTTCTCAGCAGCCTCATGCCTCTGAAAAGCGGTCATTTTCTAATTAATTCAACAAACCTTGTCTGAACACTTGCTCTGTGCCAGGTCACAGGCCAAGCTCTGGGGCACAAGCTGAATCCCACCTGTACCTGCTTCAGGCAGCTCACAGCACAAACAACAAGCCAAGTAGAGGCTCTGAGCCCTTCTGTCCAAGGAGGAGGAGGAAGAGGGGATATTTGAGCAGGGTGCTGAGGAATTATGAGGAGTGCGGGAGGGTGGCGTCTCACAGGGAGACAAACGTCCTCAAAGGGACAGAGACAAAACAATTTGTTTGGAGAATGACGTATAGGTCAACGTCAACAGAGCATTAAGACCAGAGGCAGGACAGCACAGGCAATGCCTTTTGCACACAAGTCACAGGGCCTCCTCCAGTCCTCCTGGTTCAAATCCCTCTCACTGCAGATTCAGTCACTGGTGCTGAGGGAGGGAAAGTGATTGCCCAGCATGACCCAGCAAGTGGCAGACACTAAATGTGGCTTCTGGCCACTGCCCCAAGTCCTTTGCAAATTCCCTCACTCACCTCTGGCCACAAATCTTCCCATCCTCCAATTTCTGAATTGAGCTGAGAAGTGGCCCCAACTTGGGAAATCATGGAGCACACAGCCACTAAAATTCCCTTTTATTGATTTGGAACAACTAACACCAATAAAAGAATAATTTGCACTGGCAAGAATATAATATGCACACCCACACTACATTGCAGCTCCCATGGCAGACATTGCTAATCAAGCCCTGCATTGTTTCCCTCTGATTTCTTAACCCAGCACTCCAGGCAGCCAATTAGGAAAGAGTTGTCACTTACATGAAAGCTTTTTCCTGCATACACGTTTAACTCTACCAGCTATTACCATGGGTCAAGCAGTAAGGAGTGAAATAATAAAGGGAAAAAGAACAAATATCTAGCACAAATTATAAGAAGCCAAAGAAGATCCAAAACAGTGCCCAAGCACTGACGGCATAGCAGCCATGCCATACTTAACAGCAAACACAGGTTATCAGATTTGGTAGCTACTGGGGCCTTCTGTCACTCCCCCGGCAATAGAAAACCAACTCAAGTGAACTTTAGCATAAAACAGGAATCCACTGGCACATTAATACTGAAGTGGACCTAGCTTTGAGGCAGGGGCTTACAGGATGTCATCTGATGCTTTCTTGGCCTCTCTTCTCTCAGCCCTGCTTTCCCTCACTCTGGCTTCCTTCCAAGGCAGAACTGCCCTTTGAGAGAACAAGTTGGCCCAGCCTACATCCCCACAGCTCCCAGCCAGGGAGGGGAATGTCCTTCTTCCCCGTGGTTTCCACTCAAGTTCTAACTCGGGCTCTCACAGGCCCATCCTGGTACACTGCGCATGGGGAAATCTCCCCCAGGAAAGGAAAGTGATGTTAGCAGAAGGGGCAGATAGATAAGTAAAAACTGATAGCATTCAGATAGCATGAAACAGCTATCAGCCATTACACTATTGATTGCCCACATAAAGGGGAGGAAACAGCCTCAAAGAGTGAGCCTGGCCCAGGGTGGAGGGAGGAGGGGAACTTGATGTGACCATTCTCTTCTCTAGGCTTCCCGTCAGTCCCTCTCCCTCCCTGCTCCTCAGTGAAACAGACAATTAAGAGAGGAACCCTCCATGCAGCCCAGGGTTAGCCGTGAGGGTGGAAGATGTCCTGGTGGCCTCAAAGTGCCTTTGATAGAGAGCCCTGCAAGGGCCAGCAGCCTCCTGATAAAAGAGCTTCTACTGACTCCCTTCCTTCCCTGGACAGACCCCTGGCCCCGCTCCTAACTGCAGGGCTGACTGACATAATGCTGTCACTCCCAAACTGCAGTGTCAGAATTCCCTGGGGAAGTTGCTGAAATGCAGAGTCCTTGGCCCCCACATAGACAGTTTGATTCTGCAGTTCTGGAACGCAGCCTAGGAGTCAATGGTTTCAACAGGCTCTCCAGGTGATGCCGATGCCAGAGGCAGGTCTCTGTGCCACAGTTTGAGAAACTCTAGTAAAACCAGGTTTGGAGTCCAATGGATGAGGCATACAGTAGGTGCTCAGAAAGGGGTAGCTTAAGGCTCTGACAGCTGGCCCTGTCTTACAAGACTCCCCAGGGTGCCAATGCAGATGAATTCTCATCTGTTAACAGACAGGCTGCCCCACGGCCTGATCTGGAGAACTGCCCCATGGTCACCAACCCCTTCTCCCAGTGGTCAGCACGACTGGGCCAGGAGTGGATATTATTCCAGGAGATCTGGGACCATCAGTTCCTCCCTTGGAAAGGTTGAAGTTCAAAGTCATGAGCCCTGCAAACAACCTGAAGGGGTGGGGCAAGCTGGGCTTTAAAAAAAGCCCGGGGCTGTCAGACCTTCTGAGTTTTTCTTTTTTTAAGAGAGGCCAGAAATGTTAAATCTTATAATATTTAAATGTCTGATCATGTTTTTAAGCATTCAGAATTGTCAAAGCCAGCCAAAATACATCTACAAACCACACTGTGAGTTTCTAATTTTGCTGTAATCAGCCTCATTTCCCAGCCTCCTTTGCATTTAAGTATGGTCATTGACTAAGTTCTGGCCAATTAAAATCTTGTGTAGCCAATCTAGCTGGAGGTTTTCTTAAAAGGAAGTCATTCTTCCTTTCCTCATTCCTGGTGCCTGGAGTACAGAAGTGATGGCTGGAGCTTTAGCAATCATATGAGGCACAAAGGTGACTTTGAGGATGGAAGCATGCTGAGGATGACAGGGCAGAAAAATAAGAATCTGAGTCTTTTATGACACTGAGAAGCTGTCATACTAGCCCTGAGTTTCTGACTTCTATACTTCTTTTATATTTCTCATATATTTTATTTCAGTTATACGCAGTCAAACTTAGTCCCCTATCCCCTTCCTGGTTTAGAATGGCCTGACCATTCTGCCTACCCTTTGGTTTCATAAGAAGACCCTGGATCTTTCTAGTAAAACTCAACTTTAGCTGGACTAGTTTGGATGGGTTTTATCCCTTGGAAAGCAAACATTCTCTCTTTGCTCTCTATCCATCCCCATCCCCATTGCTTACTCACCACAGACTAGACTAGCGATCATTTTCAAATTAAACAATTGTTAAAGGATCATTTTTAAAAAAGGCAAAATCATGACTGTCATACAAATACAAAATGAACCTGTGTCAAAGATATGATTTAGTTCATTAATCATGAGGGAACGAGGAAGATATCACAACAGGTTCAAGGAGAATCCAAGGAACAGACTTGAATCAGCAACCAGGAACGCTGCCACGAATTTGTTAGTGGATGCAAATCCGGCCTTTCACATGACAGAAATCAACTGAGCCTCCACAGCAAAATTCACTTGCATCAATGTGGACAAGAATGATTTGCTTTACTGTCAGTTTTCTACAGCTTACAGAGATGTAAAATAGCTCAGTCAAAGACCATGAAGGGCACAGACCCCTAGAGAATCAGAAAACCCCAAAGGGTCTGCCAGACATTGTTTTTAAACCCAACAGTAGTCATTCTCTGAGCATCCCCAGCTACTGAAAAATAGAGAATGTCTTGTGTCTTCCCAGGGGCACCCTCCCCTAACCCCCCCAGCTGTGCCCTTGACTTTCTGGCCTCAAAAATACCTACAGAACTTTCCCAACTGAACCGGACTTTGAAGGAGGAGGAGGAGTTTGCCAGGGAAAGAAGGTCCTAGATTAGTGG